>NC_134354.1:340380975-341051808 GCF_048569485.1 Anomaloglossus baeobatrachus | reverse complement strand
AATGACGAATTCGTTGTGTTGGGTATACTGGCTCCCTCTAGTACCGAGGAAGGATTTCACCGCCTCCACTCCAGCCTCATGGGGTATCGAGGAATACAAGGCCTCCACGTCAATGCTGCACAGCAGCATACCATCCTCCAAAAAGATGTCGTCGATTCTGCGTAGGAAATCAGTTGTATCCCTTAGATATGAGTTAAGGGAAAGCACGAAGGGTCTCAAGATCCTGTCCACGTAAATACTCAGTTTCTCTGTTATACTGCCTATACCAGACACGATCGGGCGGCCTCTTAAGGGGTTACAACCCTTGTGTATTTTAGGTAAAATGTAGAACGTCGCCATTACTGGAAAAGCAGGTAACAAGTAATCAAATTCATTTTTATCCAAGATGTTTAAATCCAAGGCTTCGGATAACATGTATTTTAGTTCATTCTTGAAGCCTACAATCGGACTAGAGTCTAATTTAGCATAACATGCCTCATCATTAAGAATGTCGAGGCAGATGTTCTTATAATCATTGGAGTCCAGTATCACCACGTTGCCCCCTTTGTCGGAGGGCTTTATGGTGATACTGGGATCCTTTTCCAGACTCTGTAAACTGAGCATTTCAGATCGTGACAGATTATATTGACCCCTTCGTGTTCCTGTGTGATTTTTAATATCCTCTGTAACCAGATTAACAAAGACATCTATGGCGTCAATCTCCGCCACTGTTGGAGGCATTTTCGTACTTTTGTTTTTAAGAGTGGTGAACGGTCCTACCCCTAGGTCATTAGGGTTCGTATCACTCAAATGGTACAGTAGTCTAACGTCCTGTATTAGATCTTCCGGGATCCCTAGTTCTGCTGATGTTCTCTCAGTTTGTCTCACAAAAAACTTTTTCCATTTAAGACCTCTGGCAAAGAGGTTCAAATCCTTAATTGCTGTGAATTTGTCAAAATCAGTGGTAGGAACGAATGATAAACCTTTATTCAAGACAAGTAGCTCCGTATTATTAAGGGGTCTAGAAGACAGATTTATCACCTGAGGTGCTCCAGCCTTCATAGAGGGTTTAGTTGACCCTTGCTCCTCAGGTGATACTGGTTGTCTAAAAAACCTCCTCGGCCAAAATTATGACCAGCTCCCCTAAAATTAGATCTGCCTCTCCCTCTCTGTCTCTTGTACTGTTGTTGGGGTCTAAATAAATTGCCCCTAGTGTCAGTATCAGAAAGTTCAGCGTCAGTTGATGAAAGGTCTGTCTCACTCTGTCTAATCGTTCGATTACCGGATGGAAGATAAACCCTATTGTCCTTAAAGTCCTGAAGATCCCTGATATAGAACTTATGTTTCCTTTCTTTTAATTTATACTGAAATTTTTCTATCACACCTTGCAAGACTAGTTCTTTATTTGTAAACTCGACCTCGCTAGAAAATTTGCGTGTTATATCAATATGTTCCTTCAGGGAATCTTCAAGGATGGACAAATTCTTCCTCTCTTCCTCTAACAGTAATCTCATGAGCCTAAGGGAACTCTCAGTGGCCTCTTTCTCCCACTTTGTGACAAATTCAGTGTTTTTGTGACGGTAACCAGGCTGTAAGGTTATCCTTAAATGTCTAGGGACAATTTTGTCCTTAAGATAGCATTCTAATGATTGGACTTCCCACCAGGATACCACCCGTTCCTTGTATACCCTGGTCAGGTCTTTAAAAGCACCACTCAGGGTAGGTGTATATCGTTTAAGTGTCAGATTTTTTTCGGAAAAAACATCCTTGGCCTCAGAGGCCCATTGCCTAGTATCAATCTCAGATGACAGAAAACCTGCCATAGACAACTGTAGTTAAGTAGTAATACAGCAAATACCAAAAAGCAGTCCACAGTAGTCACAATCAGAATAGCTGGACCAATTTACGGAGCTAAAGAGAAAAACTCATAAACATAAAACATAACTTTTAATTCATCAGAAGAATAAAAGTGAATTGACCATTCACAGGTGAGAATATAAAACCAAGGTTGCCAATGGTCCAGTGATTCAGACCATATCAGGCTGGGGGTACACAAGGCCCCTAAGTACAAGTTATCTCAGCTCGGTTCAAAGGAAGGTGAGTTGAAAAACTCCTTCTAGCCCACCAACCCGCTGAGGCAACAGTCACACTGGTATACACACAGTTAATAACTACAATAAAGATCCCCTATAGATGCATGGGGAATTTCATCAGTGTGTCACAGGTAGTAAAATACTGGTACCTAAATAGGCCATATAAAGTCCCAAACCATATGGGAACGGTCTTACCAGGTCCAGGAAATTATCAGGCATATAATCAGGGTACCGGCTCCAGTGGGGGGCTGCCAATCAGCGCATCAAAATCCCAAACGTGCCAGGAAACCCATATCAGGCATTAAAGATGGACGTTCCCACTCCCAACGTTTCACCAATAGATCATCAGGGGAGTCCAAGTGGGATATCAAAAAGGGCTGTTGCTAAGTGCCATCATATCGCAACAGTCCAAGGATGCCCAGGTCACTAAAGGACAAAAGAAAGCAAGGGATAAGCCCTGGAAACTACCTGCCAGGCCACCGTCATGCCCCTTGATTCAGAAACTCACCGCTCTGTGGCGTATATCCAGACCTATTTCAAATTGCCGCGCTCGGCACCCAGACGGACGCTCCATATATAGCCCGGCGCATGCGCAATAAGGTCCGAGAGTTATGACGCGCACTCCCAGAATGCCGCTGGACCGGAAGCGCCGCGTCACACTCAGCCGCGTCACCAGAAGAGACACGGCAACCACTGCCTGGTGTCGTCATATCCAGGTGGGTGGAACGCAAGCTACCGTCCCACAGTAATGCATATGGCGTAACCATAGCAATGTGGGCGTCATTAGTGATAGCCGCAAAACATAGTAAATAACGGGCATGGAGGTACAAGACCTCAAACATGCCTGGTATCAATCAGTATAGTCATTGGTCAGGCGTTTATATCAAAAAGGTCATAGGCAAATGTAGCCACCAGGAAGTTTATCAGGACACAAAAAATGTATGCTGCTCATATCAAAATTGCTGGGGACACGATTATTAAAAAGGGGGACCACCCCAAAAAAATACCTACACAGCCCCATTGATGCTAGACCAAGCCAGCATCACAATACACTGAGGCATCATCCCAGGAGGTGATCAAAAAGGAGGGCGAAACCAGGGGGGGCCAGAAAACGTCGGCGGGAAAAAAGGTGGGGAATGGGGGGTTATGTTAACTAAGGTGCATTCTATAGACTGTCCCTACCAAAAGCAGTATGTCCCTACCTAACATGTGGGGGTCGGCACCCTAAAAGTCCTGCGCTTGTGGTGCCCCCACTCGGGCGTCGACTAGCCCTCCTAGTATGTGACCTACTTCTAAGGTGCTCCTAAAAAAGGGGTAAAAGAAAGGGATTCATTTAATCCCGCCGGAGCCACGGTATCCAGGCCACCTTTTTTCCCGCCGACGTTTTCTGGCCCCCCCTGGTTTCGCCCTCCTTTTTGATCACCTCCTGGGATGATGCCTCAGTGTATTGTGATGCTGGCTTGGTCTAGCATCAATGGGGCTGTGTAGGTATTTTTTTGGGGTGGTCCCCCTTTTTAATAATCGTGTCCCCAGCAATTTTGATATGAGCAGCATACATTTTTTGTGTCCTGATAAACTTCCTGGTGGCTACATTTGCCTATGACCTTTTTGATATAAACGCCTGACCAATGACTATACTGATTGATACCAGGCATGTTTGAGGTCTTGTACCTCCATGCCCGTTATTTACTATGTTTTGCGGCTATCACTAATGACGCCCACATTGCTATGGTTACGCCATATGCATTACTGTGGGACGGTAGCTTGCGTTCCACCCACCTGGATATGACGACACCAGGCAGTGGTTGCCGTGTCTCTTCTGGTGACGCGGCTGAGTGTGACGCGGCGCTTCCGGTCCAGCGGCATTCTGGGAGTGCGCGTCATAACTCTCGGACCTTATTGCGCATGCGCCGGGCTATATATGGAGCGTCCGTCTGGGTGCCGAGCGCGGCAATTTGAAATAGGTCTGGATATACGCCACAGAGCGGTGAGTTTCTGAATCAAGGGGCATGACGGTGGCCTGGCAGGTAGTTTCCAGGGCTTATCCCTTGCTTTCTTTTGTCCTTTAGTGACCTGGGCATCCTTGGACTGTTGCGATATGATGGCACTTAGCAACAGCCCTTTTTGATATCCCACTTGGACTCCCCTGATGATCTATTGGTGAAACGTTGGGAGTGGGAACGTCCATCTTTAATGCCTGATATGGGTTTCCTGGCACGTTTGGGATTTTGATGCGCTGATTGGCAGCCCCCCACTGGAGCCGGTACCCTGATTATATGCCTGATAATTTCCTGGACCTGGTAAGACCGTTCCCATATGGTTTGGGACTTTATATGGCCTATTTAGGTACCAGTATTTTACTACCTGTGACACACTGATGAAATTCCCCATGCATCTATAGGGGATCTTTATTGTAGTTATTAACTGTGTGTATACCAGTGTGACTGTTGCCTCAGCGGGTTGGTGGGCTAGAAGGAGTTTTTCAACTCACCTTCCTTTGAACCGAGCTGAGATAACTTGTACTTAGGGGCCTTGTGTACCCCCAGCCTGATATGGTCTGAATCACTGGACCATTGGCAACCTTGGTTTTATATTCTCACCTGTGAATGGTCAATTCACTTTTATTCTTCTGATGAATTAAAAGTTATGTTTTATGTTTATGAGTTTTTCTCTTTAGCTCCGTAAATTGGTCCAGCTATTCTGATTGTGACTACTGTGGACTGCTTTTTGGTATTTGCTGTATTACTACTTAACTACAGTTGTCTATGGCAGGTTTTCTGTCATCTGAGATTGATACTAGGCAATGGGCCTCTGAGGCCAAGGATGTTTTTTCCGAAAAAAATCTGACACTTAAACGATATACACCTACCCTGAGTGGTGCTTTTAAAGACCTGACCAGGGTATACAAGGAACGGGTGGTATCCTGGTGGGAAGTCCAATCATTAGAATGCTATCTTAAGGACAAAATTGTCCCTAGACATTTAAGGATAACCTTACAGCCTGGTTACCGTCACAAAAACACTGAATTTGTCACAAAGTGGGAGAAAGAGGCCACTGAGAGTTCCCTTAGGCTCATGAGATTACTGTTAGAGGAAGAGAGGAAGAATTTGTCCATCCTTGAAGATTCCCTGAAGGAACATATTGATATAACACGCAAATTTTCTAGCGAGGTCGAGTTTACAAATAAAGAACTAGTCTTGCAAGGTGTGATAGAAAAATTTCAGTATAAATTAAAAGAAAGGAAACATAAGTTCTATATCAGGGATCTTCAGGACTTTAAGGACAATAGGGTTTATCTTCCATCCGGTAATCGAACGATTAGACAGAGTGAGACAGACCTTTCATCAACTGACGCTGAACTTTCTGATACTGACACTAGGGGCAATTTATTTAGACCCCAACAACAGTACAAGAGACAGAGAGGGAGAGGCAGATCTAATTTTAGGGGAGCTGGTCATAATTTTGGCCGAGGAGGTTTTTTAGACAACCAGTATCACCTGAGGAGCAAGGGTCAACTAAACCCTCTATGAAGGCTGGAGCACCTCAGGTGATAAATCTGTCTTCTAGACCCCTTAATAATACGGAGCTACTTGTCTTGAATAAAGGTTTATCATTCGTTCCTACCACTGATTTTGACAAATTCACAGCAATTAAGGATTTGAACCTCTTTGCCAGAGGTCTTAAATGGAAAAAGTTTTTTGTGAGACAAACTGAGAGAACATCAGCAGAACTAGGGATCCCGGAAGATCTAATACAGGACGTTAGACTACTGTACCATTTGAGTGATATGAACCCTAATGACCTAGGGGTAGGACCGTTCACCACTCTTAAAAACAAAAGTACGAAAATGCCTCCAACAGTGGCGGAGATTGACGCCATAGATGTCTTTGTTAATCTGGTTACAGAGGATATTAAAAATCACACAGGAACACGAAGGGGTCAATATAATCTGTCACGATCTGAAATGCTCAGTTTACAGAGTCTGGAAAAGGATCCCAGTATCACCATAAAGCCCTCCGACAAAGGGGGCAACGTGGTGATACTGGACTCCAATGATTATAAGAACATCTGCCTCGACATTCTTAATGATGAGGCATGTTATGCTAAATTAGACTCTAGTCCGATTGTAGGCTTCAAGAATGAACTAAAATACATGTTATCCGAAGCCTTGGATTTAAACATCTTGGATAAAAATGAATTTGATTACTTGTTACCTGCTTTTCCAGTAATGGCGACGTTCTACATTTTGCCTAAAATACACAAGGGTTGTAACCCCTTAAGAGGCCGCCCGATCGTGTCTGGTATAGGCAGTATAACAGAGAAACTGAGTATTTACGTGGACAGGATCTTGAGACCCTTCGTGCTTTCCCTTAACTCATATCTAAGGGATACAACTGATTTCCTACGCAGAATCGACGACATCTTTTTGGAGGATGGTATGCTGCTGTGCAGCATTGACGTGGAGGCCTTGTATTCCTCGATACCCCATGAGGCTGGAGTGGAGGCGGTGAAATCCTTCCTCGGTACTAGAGGGAGCCAGTATACCCAACACAACGAATTCGTCATTAAGGCCCTTACCTTCTGCCTCACTAAGAATGTGTTTACCTTTGGTGGGAGGTTCTTCCATCAGCTCAGGGGGACTGCGATGGGGACTTGTTGTGCCCCATCGTATGCTAACCTCCTCCTGGGCTGGTGGGAGGAGAAGGTGGTCTTTGGCGGGTCCATCGATACCGAAGACGTCGTCCTGTGGGTTAGATACATTGACGACGTCTTCGTGATCTGGAAGGGATCGGAGATGGACTTTCACGCCTTTATGACCAAACTGAATAACAACAATATTGGTCTGCACTTCACCAGTGAAGTGGGTGGAGATAGACTGGCCTTCCTTGACGTCTTGGTGGAGAAGGGACCGGAGGGTCGTCTAAAAACAACCACCTACAGGAAGGCTACTTCATCTAACTCCTTGCTAAAATGGGAGAGCGCTCATCCTGTTCCTTTAAAGAGGGGGATCCCTAAGGGACAATTTGTAAGGATGCGGAGGAATTGTTCTGATGATGCCACTTTTTTGACACAAGCGGCGGACCTGAAGGGACGCCTGAGAGAGAGAGGATATCCGGAGGAGGTGATTAAAGAGGCGTACAAATCAACACGCAATTTGGACCGAGGTAGTCTATTAAATCCCAATCTTAGTAATGTGACCACCACTGATGTTTCTAGATTCATCACAACATTTAACAATGGTGCAATGGACCTGCGGAGAATACTGTCCAAGTATTGGCCTATTTTACACATGGACCCCACAGTTGACAAACATCTTTCTAGCCACCCTTCCATCACTTATCGAAAGGCTAAGTCTATAGGCGATAGACTGGTACATAGTCATTTTCAGGAAAATAGGCCAATAATGACTAAGAGTGGTGCAAAGGGTTGTTTCAAATGCCACGACTGTATAAACTGCAGGTTTGTGGAGGAAGGGAAAGAATTCACTAACTCCAAGGGCAATAAAACATTCTCCGTGAGATCACTCATAACATGTAAGTCAAAAGGGGTGGTCTACAGGGTCAGCTGTGGGTGCGGTAAATTGTACGTGGGTAAGACCATTAGGGAATTGAGACGCAGAGTGGGGGAACACAAGAATGACATCATTAAGAAAAACGACACACCGGTGGCGAGACATTTTAATAACTTTCATAATGGTGACTTGGGAAGCCTTAAAATAATGGGCATTGATCTAATTCCTCCTCCCCTACGTGGTGGTAACTGGGATAAGGCCATCCTCCAGAAGGAATGCTTCTGGATCTTTAGCCTGGATACCGTGGCTCCGGCGGGATTAAATGAATCCCTTTCTTTTACCCCTTTTTTAGGAGCACCTTAGAAGTAGGTCACATACTAGGAGGGCTAGTCGACGCCCGAGTGGGGGCACCACAAGCGCAGGACTTTTAGGGTGCCGACCCCCACATGTTAGGTAGGGACATACTGCTTTTGGTAGGGACAGTCTATAGAATGCACCTTAGTTAACATAACCCCCCATTCCCCACCTTTTTTCCCGCCGACGTTTTCTGGCCCCCCCTGGTTTCGCCCTCCTTTTTGATCACCTCCTGGGATGATGCCTCAGTGTATTGTGATGCTGGCTTGGTCTAGCATCAATGGGGCTGTGTAGGTATTTTTTTGGGGTGGTCCCCCTTTTTAATAATCGTGTCCCCAGCAATTTTGATATGAGCAGCATACATTTTTTGTGTCCTGATAAACTTCCTGGTGGCTACATTTGCCTATGACCTTTTTGATATAAACGCCTGACCAATGACTATACTGATTGATACCAGGCATGTTTGAGGTCTTGTACCTCCATGCCCGTTATTTACTATGTTTTGCGGCTATCACTAATGACGCCCACATTGCTATGGTTACGCCATATGCATTACTGTGGGACGGTAGCTTGCGTTCCACCCACCTGGATATGACGACACCAGGCAGTGGTTGCCGTGTCTCTTCTGGTGACGCGGCTGAGTGTGACGCGGCGCTTCCGGTCCAGCGGCATTCTGGGAGTGCGCGTCATAACTCTCGGACCTTATTGCGCATGCGCCGGGCTATATATGGAGCGTCCGTCTGGGTGCCGAGCGCGGCAATTTGAAATAGGTCTGGATATACGCCACAGAGCGGTGAGTTTCTGAATCAAGGGGCATGACGGTGGCCTGGCAGGTAGTTTCCAGGGCTTATCCCTTGCTTTCTTTTGTCCTTTAGTGACCTGGGCATCCTTGGACTGTTGCGATATGATGGCACTTAGCAACAGCCCTTTTTGATATCCCACTTGGACTCCCCTGATGATCTATTGGTGAAACGTTGGGAGTGGGAACGTCCATCTTTAATGCCTGATATGGGTTTCCTGGCACGTTTGGGATTTTGATGCGCTGATTGGCAGCCCCCCACTGGAGCCGGTACCCTGATTATATGCCTGATAATTTCCTGGACCTGGTAAGACCGTTCCCATATGGTTTGGGACTTTATATGGCCTATTTAGGTACCAGTATTTTACTACCTGTGACACACTGATGAAATTCCCCATGCATCTATAGGGGATCTTTATTGTAGTTATTAACTGTGTGTATACCAGTGTGACTGTTGCCTCAGCGGGTTGGTGGGCTAGAAGGAGTTTTTCAACTCACCTTCCTTTGAACCGAGCTGAGATAACTTGTACTTAGGGGCCTTGTGTACCCCCAGCCTGATATGGTCTGAATCACTGGACCATTGGCAACCTTGGTTTTATATTCTCACCTGTGAATGGTCAATTCACTTTTATTCTTCTGATGAATTAAAAGTTATGTTTTATGTTTATGAGTTTTTCTCTTTAGCTCCGTAAATTGGTCCAGCTATTCTGATTGTGACTACTGTGGACTGCTTTTTGGTATTTGCTGTATTACTACTTGTTCCATTGCCCGTAGAAAAGGTCACATTAAAGTATTCACCTTCAATAATCAAACCAAAAAAATGGGAAAAAGAGGGGGTAAGGGCCATGGATGAGGTGGTAGTGACAGTGGTGGTCGCCCAAGCAGTGTGATCGAGCCAAAGAAAAAGGTTCCTGCTTTATCTACCTTTGCCTTCCTATCCCAATTTTCCTGTCCACATGGGAAAGCACTCTTGCGCTCTGAAAAATGCGAACAGGTAACGAGTTGGCTAGCAGAAAATGCCTCCAGTTACTTGTCGAATAGCAAATCCTAAGGGTCCACACAGACAGACTTGAGTAGCCCAGAGGCCAGCCCATCGAATCCTCAGCCTGGTCATCCTTCCTCACAACATCAGTATTCTAAGGAAACATATGACACCAAAGCAGGTTACTCTGATGAACTGTTTACAGGACCCTTTGACCTTTCTTGCCTCCCACCGCACAACACCACCAACACAGGTGAGGCCATGGTATGCAGTGATGCACAGATTTTTGAGCACCCAAGGCCAGAAGAAAGCCATGTTGTTGGCCGTGACTTGCTGGGCAATCAGGTGGAAGTGTTGGAGGATGATGAAACACAGTTGCCCTCAGGTCAGCCTGAAACCTCCATTCCCGAAGATATTGACCTTCAGGAATTTGAAGACGACCTGGTCGATGATGAGGTGACTGATCCAACATGGACGGGTGGCATGGATTGCGAGAGCAGTAGTGCAGAGGAGCATGTACCCATAGTTTGCAAAAAGGCTGTAAGATATAAGGTTTCGACCGCTGCCAGAGGTCAATCAACTGTGCACATGACACCACCACCTGTGCCATCTAAAAGTCCAAGGGTCCATGCACCACCTGTGCCATGTCAGAGTCCAAGGGTCCGTGCACCATCTCAGCTATCTCAGAGTCCAAGGGTCCGTGCACCACATCAGCCATCTCAGAGTCTAAGGGGTACTTTGCACACTACGACATCGCAGGTGCGATGTCGGTGGGGTCATGTCGAAAGTGACACACTTCCTGCGTCGCTCTCGACATCATAATGTGTAAATCCTAGGTGATACGATTAACGAGCGCAAAATCGTTGCAATCATATCATCGGTGTAGCGTCGGCGAATTCCATAATTACGCTGACGCGACGGTCCGGTCCGATGTTGATGTTGTTCCTCGCTCCTGCGGCAGCACACATCGCTGTGTGTGAAGTCGCAGGCGCGAGGAACATCTCCTTACCTGCGTCCCGGCTGCAATGCGGAAGGAAGGAGGTGGGCGGGATGTTTACATCCCGCTCATCTCCGCCCCTCCGCTCCTATTGGCCGCCTGCCGTGTGACGTCGGAGTGACGCCGCACGACCCGCCCCCTTAATAAGGAGGCGGTTTGCCGGGCAGAGCGACGTCGCACTACAGGTGAGTGCGTGTGAAGCAGCCGTAGCGATAATATTTGCTACGGCAGCTATCATAATGATATCGCAGCTGCAATGGGGGCGGGGACTATTGTGCTCGGCATCGCAGCATCGGCTTGCGATGTCGTAGTGTGCAAAGTACCCCTAAGGGTCCGTGGTGTGATTGTGTGGGAGGTTTTTTTCTAAGAGTCCTTCGGACCAAACGGTTGCCATTTGTCAAATCTATCAGACCAAGCTTAGCAGAGGCAAAAACACTTCCATCTTGGGCACCTCCAGCATGAGAAACCATATGTTAGCCAAGAACACCACTAGGTGGTTGACAGCTCTAGGTGAAAAACATCATTTCCAGACTCAAACTCTGCCACTTCCCCTGGGCTGCCTGCTTCCCAAACTGTTGTGCAAGAAGGTGGTGCTGATGATTCCTTCTCCCAACCTGATGTTGGCCAAACTCAATCATCAACGACATCAGCTTCGATGTCCCAGCGTTTCGTTCAGTTGTCCTTACCACAGATCTTCGAAAAGAAGAGAAAATACCCCGTTACGCACCCAAGGGCAGAAACCATAACTGCACACATTGTACGATTGATAGCCCTTGAGATGTTGCCGTATCGGCTTGTGGAAACAGAAGCTTTCCGCAACCTTTTGTCGGTGTTAGAACATCAGTACTCTGCCTAGCCGCCACTATTTTTCTCATTCTGCCGTCCCCGCGCTCCACAATTACGTGTCTGTAAACATTAAATGGGCTCTCACCAATGCCATAACAGGAAAGGTCTACTTAACCACAGACACATGGACAAGTGGAAGTGGACAGGGACGCTACATCTCACTGACTGCACACTGGGTGAACCTGGTGGCGGCTGGTACAGAGTCTGGACCGGCAACATCCCATATAGTTCCCACACCCAGAATAGCAGGGCCCACTTCAATCACAGTTTCAGTAGCCTCATACACAGCAACAACTCCCTCCTCCTCCTCCTACGCTTCATCTGGCTCCTGTGCATCCTCCTCAACATCCGCCGGTGTCTAACCGTCGACATCATTCCCCAGCTGGGATATCTTGAAATAGCAAATATTCAACACCAGTAGGTATCAGAATGGAACTCTTACATGTATGATTAATGTGAATGTAGCAACATGTGACATTTAAAACTTAACTTTTAATTGGGTTTTAAAAAATAATAATTAATAAATAAGTGCAAACAGTGATCCACACACCAATTTAAAAACCTGAAAATGATGAGGCCAAGCAAGGATTATAGCGCCATCACTTTCAATAAGACGGGAGAATATTCGCCCATACGATATAACATAGGTAGAAAAGAGGGTGGAGTGCCCTATACAGTTAAGTCCAGAAATATTTGGACAGTGACACAATTTTCGCGAGTTGGGCTCTGCATGCCACCACATTGGATTTGAAATGAAACCTCTACAACAGAATTCAAGTGCAGATTGTAACGTTTAATTTGAAGGTTTGAACAAAAATATCTGATAGAAATTGTAGGAATTGTACACATTTCTTTACAAACACTCCACATTTTAGGAGGTCAAAAGTAATTGGACAAATAAACCAAACCCAAACAAAATATTTTTATTTTCAATATTTTGTTGCGAATCCTTTGGAGGCAATCACTGCCTTAAGTCTGGAACCCATGGACATCACCAAACGCTGGGTTTCCTCCTTCTTAATGCTTTGCCAGGCCTTTACAGCCGCAGCCTTCAGGTCTTGCTTGTTTGTGGGTCTTTCCGTCTTAAGTCTGGATTTGAGCAAGTGAAATGCATGCTCAATTGGGTTAAGATCTGGTGATTGACTTGGCCATTGCAGAATGTTCCACTTTTTTGCACTCATGAACTCCTGGGTAGCTTTGGCTGTATGCTTGGGGTCATTGTCCATCTGTACTATGAAGCGCCGTCCGATCAACTTTGCGGCATTTGGCTGAATCTGGGCTGAAAGTATATCCCGGTACACTTCAGAATTCATCCGGCTACTCTTGTCTGCTGTTATGTCATCAATAAACACAAGTGACCCAGTGCCATTGAAAGCCATGCATGCCCATGCCATCACGTTGCCTCCACCATGTTTTACAGAGGATGTGGTGTGCCTTGGATCATGTGCCGTTCCCTTTCTTCTCCAAACTTTTTTCTTCCCATCATTCTGGTACAGGTTGATCTTTGTCTCATCTGTCCATAGAATACTTTTCCAGAACTGAGCTGGCTTCATGAGGTGTTTTTCAGCAAATTTAACTCTGCCCTGTCTATTTTTGGAATTGATGAATGGTTTGCATCTAGATGTGAACCCTTTGTATTTACTTTCATGGAGTCTTCTCTTTACTGTTGACTTAGAGACAGATACAGCTACTTCACTGAGAGTGTTCTGGACTTCAGTTGATGTTGTGAACGGGTTCTTCTTCACCAAAGAAAGTATGCGGCGATCATCCACCACTGTTGTCATCCGTGGACGCCCAGGCCTTTTTGAGTTCCCAAGCTCACCAGTCAATTCCTTTTTTCTCAGAATGTACCCGACTGTTGATTTTGCTACTCCAAGCATGTCTGCTATCTCTCTGATGGATTTTTTCTTTTTTTTCAGCCTCAGGATGTTCTGCTTCACCTCAATTGAGAGTTCCTTAGACCGCATGTTGTCTGGTCACAGCAACAGCTTCCAAATGCAAAACCACACACCTGTAATCAACCCCAGACCTTTTAACTACTTCATTGATTACAGGTTAACGAAGGAGACACCTTCAGAGTTAATTGCAGCCCTTAGAGTCCCTTGTCCAATTACTTTTGGTCCCTTGAAAAAGAGGAGGCTATGCATTACAGAGCTATGATTCCTAAACCCTTTCTCCGATTTGGATGTGAAAACTCTCATATTGCAGCTGGGAGTGTGCACTTTCAGCCCATATTATATATATAATTGTATTTCTGAACATGTTTTTGTAAACAGCTAAAATAACAAAACTTGTGTCACTGTCCAAATATTTCTGGCCCTGACTGTATATAAATATCCCATCCAATACCATTAGCTGTGGGAATACTGGGTATATGTAACCTACAATATTATGAAAGGTTTACGACAAACGCCCCAGAATTATTATTTAAACAGCAAAAATGATATTAAGCATAAATGAATAGATAGCTGCCTAGCTATAGAATCATAAAGTGTAAATTAACAGACCGAGGGACACCTCGATAGGCATATACAATGTAAAATAAAGTATCCAAAAGATGGTGGCTCTGGATAGATGTAGTATATTCAAAAAGACCTCTGTCTATCAATAGGCAATAGGCAATAAATATTATCCAGTGTTAAGGACACAAAAAAATGTAATGATCTCACCCAATTCCTATGTCCCGTTCAGGGGTCGAAATTCTCCTGTGTTGCTGAAAACCATAAGTCAGGGTAACAGGAGTAGTGATACCAGGCCACACAGGGTTGAGCTCTGCATTGAGCCATTACCGCCATTTTCAAGTGCCATATACCTCCCCTGATGAGCATATGATTTGAAACGCGTCGGAAGGCACTTGGTCTGGACATTAGGGCTAGCCACAACAGGGCCAGCTGTGGACTGCCCTTGTCAGGGCGGGAGGTTACTGTGGAAAAAGGGTCAGCTTTATCCCTGACAGGGTCAGTGACCAAACCACTACTCCAGTCACCCTGACTTATGGATTTCAGCAACACAGGAGAATTTTGACCCTTGAACGGGACATAGGAATTGGGTGAGATCATTCCATTTTTTTGTGTCCTTAACACTGGATAATATTTATTGCCTATTGCCTATTGATAGACAGAGGTCTTTTTGAATATACTACATCTATCCAGAGCCACCATCTTTTAGATACTTTATTTTACATTGTATATGCCTATCGAGGTGTCCCTCTGTCTGTTAATTTACACTTTATGATTCTATAGCTAGGCAGCTATCTATTCATTTATGCTTAATATCATTTTTGCTGTTTAAATAGTAATTCTGTGGCGTTTGTCATAAACCTTTCATAATATTGTAGGTTACATATACCGAGTATTCCCACAGATAATGGTATTGGATGGGATATTTATATATAGGGCACTCCACCCTCTTTTCTACCTATGTTATATCGTATGGGCGAATATTCTCCCGTCTGATTGAAAGTGATGGCGTTGATTGGCCTCATCATTTTCAGGTTTTTAAATTGGTGTGTGGATCACTGTTTGCACTTATTTATTAATTATTATTTTTTAAAACCCAATTAAAAGTTAAGTTTTAAATACCAGCTGGGATATCTGCAGCACTGCCTCGGCTAAGCGGCAACACACTCTCCTGAAGCTCATCTGTATCGGTGACAAATCTCACACGGCACCGGAGGTTTTGAAAGCAATAACTGAGCAGACAGATGAGTGGCTTGAGCCTTTGGACCTCCGTCCAGGGATGGTAGTGTGCGATAATGGTGGCTTTAAAGCTTGGAAAGCTTGCACACGTTCCTTGTATGGCCCACATTATAAATTTAGTAGTTCAGCACTTTCTGAAGAAATACCCTGGGATACCAGACCTACTTACCAAGGTACGACGTATTAGCACACTTTTCCGCAAGTCATCTCCCTCTTTTGCTGGCCTGGCAGTGCTGCAGCAGCGCTTACACTTGCCTCGTCACAGACTAATATGTGACCTCCCTATGAGATGAAATTCAACCTATCATATGTTGCTCAGGATCCATGAGCAGCAGAGGGCAGTATCCCAATTCCAGCTGGAACATGCCCATCAGATATGTCTTGCTAAATTCTCCTAAAAAGGGGGGGAAAGCCTGTACTTAGGAAGCGCTCACTGATATCCTAATCAGGCACGAATACTAAGATTCTGTCAGGTTTCCAGGTTTTCCAGTTCTCTTTTGAATGAGCTTGCCCTCGGTTAACATGGAGTTTACTGTTCTGTTGCCCTACTTCCTGTCCAGCTGCTTAAAAGGCCGACTCTAAGCCTAGTCCAGTGCCTGAGTATACTGCTTGCTGTGTGCTCCTGCTTTGCTGCTGCTAATCCTGTTTGCCTTTGGATCCTCCTAAAAGACTACCGACCGACCGACTCTGGACCTTACCCGGTTTCTCAAGCTGTGCCCGGATTCCGTCTGCCATCTTCGGTCAGCACTCTGCCCGGTTCTCTCTGGTTCGTAACCACTCTGGACATTCATCCCGTACGGACACTCCTGGACTTTTACCGCTTGCCCCTTGTGTCCCGGCTGCTGCGCATTTAGGCCTTCCGGGGTGGATTGCCGGACAGTCCCTGTATAGGGGTTCGCTCTGGTGGTCTCCCTGGGGGAGTCCGGTGCGTGGCCCCGGGAATTCCCTTCGCTCCGTTTCGGGAAGGTATTGTGTGTATTTGTACCGCTGTGTTTTCCGTTGTGTATCTACCGTGGTTACATATTATAAAATATCTTGTACCAAGAACTCGTCTCTGATTGTCATTGCCCTACGCTATCGAAATCCTCAGAACATATATAAGTATTACAGATTCTTTATAGCAAGATATTATTTATTTTAATAGCACATGAATAATCAATGGTACATAGGTATTAGCACTACTTTATAGTCATAGAATCTTATACAATAACAGAAATATGCATCAACATTACTGTATGTTGTAGCATTCCTTCCTCATCGGAGGGACTCGATTAGGGAGAAGGAAAACAACCCGGCCTCTGCATCACAGGCGCAGTGCGTCCACTTTGAGTGTCTTGGAAATGTCCCTGTCTCACTAAGCGAGCCCTGTATTTTTATACCAAACTTTGTACATTGTGGTGTTGTGTGCACAGAGTATTGCAATTGGTGACCAGCATATGATTGCTGAGTCATGGTCATGTAACCTGACCACATACTGCTGTGGGCACCAGTAGCTTCCTGCACATGTTGCTGGCTTGACCGCTGGTTTCCTGCATATGTTGCAAACTAACCACTGTTTTCCTGCATATGTTGAACTTTAAGTGTTCTTTCCTCATAATAGTGGTTTGTTCAAGACCTACTTAACACATACTCTTCATCATGGTGAAATTGGGTCAACCAGAGGACACCTCTCTGATACTGAGTTTGGATGGATCAAATAAGACCTGTGATCACTATCTTTTGATTAAGATTCCTATCTAATCACACTCATTCTTCAGTCATATCACATTGGTATCACAGATGCAGCTGCCAGACATAAGTACTGCCAAGTGGGTGTGGATTGCAGACATTTGTCAGGGCTTGGAGAATTTTGATTACTGTACCAACATTGTGAGCAGTGATGCTGTTATCAGCATTACCATTTCACTGATTTGTTTATTGAAACGCTCTCTGGATGGTCTGACTGACCAAAGTGTTCTTGCACCCGAGTTGTCTGTGGATCCAGACTTCCCAATAGTAGCTAGTAATCCCCACAACCTCGGCCAACAAGCTCAGGCCACCTTTGCTCAGCATCATGAGGATGAGGAGGATGATGAAGAACAGGAATGCTTTGAAGTTGGTAACCAAGGGATTGACAACCCAAGCTTCAGAGCTGTCCAGCATGGATCGCCTGAGGAGGAGCAGGAGAAGGAGAGAGAGACTGAGGAGGATAGGAGGTTTAGGGAGACAGAATGTATTCTTAGCAGTGACACACAAAGGTTTCCAGTTCAGAGTCTGGGACACATGGCACAGTTCATGTCACACTGCCTTTCTCATGACTGTCGGCTAGTCCACATTTTGGCAGACAACAAATACTGGTTATGTACCTTCCTTGACCCACACTACAAAGACAAATTTGCTTCGCTACTTGTGGAGGCAAATAAGGATTGTACTATGGAAACATTCAAGAGGGCTGTAGTGGAGCAGTTGATGAAACGATTACACTTAGATCATGCTGGTGTCAGAGGTAACGTGTCATCTCACGCAACAGGATTACAAGAGAGGGCTACGCATAGTAGGAGCAACATAGGTGGGGGACTAATGTGCCAAAACTGGTCCATATTCCACAAACCGTCAACTGCGAATCAGATACCGGTTGGGGGAACGATGACAAGGAGGGAACGGTTAAGTAAGATGGTGAGGGACTATGTAGGTGACCATATCATTGTGCTTTCAGAGTCTACTGTTCACTTTAACTATTGGGTTTCCAAGGTCAACACTTGGCCAGACCTCACGTTATACGCTTTGGAAGTGCTAGCTTTCCCTGCTGTGAGTGTGTTGTCTGAGCATGTTTTCAGCTCAGTGGGGTCAATAATAACAGATAGTCACACACGACTATCCACGGAAAGTGCAGACAGTTTGACGATGATCAAAATGAACCATAGATGGATTGCCCCAGAGTATCTCAGGCAGCCTGTTAACAATACCCAATAATAAGTGTAGCCCAAAAATTTGTATTTGTTAAGTTCAAATAAGTTCTATTGTTTCTCATTCAAGACTATTTTGTCTTCTATGACCTAATGACACCGCATGACTAATGTAACTTGTTATGCTGCTGCCATGTAATTGTTTGGCCCAATCACCCAGGGCAATATTTTTCAAGCCTTTGTACATTATGCACTGGCACAAGCACTGTCGAGGTTACACTGTCTAGAACAATTGGTCAGGCAGTCACTATTTCTGTTCTTTATTGATGCTGTGTTCCACAGTGTGTTACACATGGCCCCATGCAAAACCAGAATTGTTTTTAGCTTCTTGGCATGTTATGCCCTGTTGCATATCCTACCAATTTTTTTAAAAAAGCTGTTGGGAGCTGTTGGGAGTAGCTTGTGATGCTGTGCTACATGGTGTCTGAATCATCACACCCTAGGGAGCTGAATTTATTAAACTCCTTGGCATGTTATGCTGTGTTGCTTCTCCTACCAATTTTTTTTAAAAAAACGCTGTTGGGAGTAACTACTGATGCAGTGCTCCATGGTGTCTGAACCATTATCCCCTGGGGAAACTGAATGTATTAAACTCCTTGGCATGTTATGGTCTGATGCAAATCCTCCCAATTTTTTTTTAAAAAAAGCTGTTGGGAGTACCTACTGATGCAGTGCTCCATAGTGTCTGAACTATTATCCCCTGGGGAAACTGAATGTATTAAACTCCTTGGCATGTTATGCCCTGTTGCTTATCCTACCATTTTTTAAAAAAAAAAAAAAAAAAGCTGTTGGGAGTACCTACTGATGCTGTGCTCCATAGCTAGTGGAATAAAGTCTGAGTTCTAGGGTGAAACAACTGCCACTTCCCCTGGGCTGCCTGCTTTCCAAACTGTTGCAAGAAGGTGGCGCTGATGGCTCCTTCTCCCAACCTGATGTTGGCCAAACTCAATCATCAACGACCACATCCGCTTCAGTGTCCCAGCATTCCGTTCAGTTGTCCATACCACAGACCTTCAAAAAGAAGCGAAAATACCCGGTTACCCACCCAAGGGCAGAAACTATAACTGGACACATTGCACGATTGATAGCCCTTGAGATTTTGCCGTATCGGCTTGTGGGAACAGAGGCTTTCTGCGACCTTTTGGCGGTGTGAGAAAATGAATGTATTAAACTCCTTGGCATGTTATGCTCTGTTGCAAATCCTATCATTTTTTTTAAAAAAAAGCTGTTGGGAGCTGTTGGGAGTACCTACTGATGCAGTGCTCCATGGTATCTGAACCATTATCCCCTGGGGAAACTGAATGTATTAAGCTCCTTGGCATATTATGCCCTGTTGCTTATCTTACCATTTTTTTTTAAATAAGGTGTTGGGAGCTGTTGGTAGTACCTTGTGTTGCTCTGCTACATGGTGTCTGAACCACTACACCCTAAGGGAACTGAATGTATTAAACTTGTTGGCATGTTATGCCCTGTTGCTTATCCTACCAATTTTTTTTTTAAAATAAGCTGTTGGGAGCTGTTGGGAGTACCTTGTGATGCTTTGCTACATGGTGTCTGAACCACTACACCCTAGAGAAACAGAATGTATTGAACTCCTTGGCATGTTATGCCCTGTTGCTTATCCTACCATTTGTTAAAAAAAAAAAAAAAAAAGCTGTTGGGAGTACCTACTTATGCAGTGCTCCATGGTGTCTGAACCATTATCCCCTGGAAAAACTGAATTTTTTTTAAATCCTCGGTGTTAGCTAGTGGAATAAAGCCTGAGTTCAAGAGTGAAACAACTGCCACTTCCCCTGGGCTGCCTGCTTCCCAAACTGGTGTGCAAGAAGGTGGCGCTGATGCCTCCTTCTCCCAACCTGATGTTAGCCAAACTCAATCATCAACGACCACATCCGCATCTGTGTCCCAGCGTTCCGTTCAGTTGTCCATACCACAGACCATCAAAAAGAAGCGAAAATACCCCAGTATGCATGCAAGGGTAGAAACTATAACTGCACACATTGCATGATTGATAGCCCTTTAGATTTTGCCGTATTGGATTGTGGGAACAGAGCCTTTTTGTGACCTTTTGGCGGTGTGAGAAAATGAATGTATTAAACTCCTTGGCATGTTATGCACTGTTGAAAATCCTACCAAATTTTTTTAAAAAAGCTGTTGGGAGCAACTTCTGATCCTGTGCTACATGGTCTTTGAACCATTCCCTTGTGAGGAAACTGAATTTTTTTAAATCCTTGGTGTTAGCTGGTGGAATAAAGCCTGAGTTCCAGAGTGAAACAACTTCTACTTCCACGGTGCTGCATGCTTAACAAACTGCGGTCTAGGAAGCAAGTGATGATGCCTCCTGCTCCCAACCTGCTTTTGGTCAGATGCAATCATCATCAACGACATCAGCTTCGATGCCCCAGTGTGGCGCTCGTTTGTCCATAAAACATACATTTCTAAATCATTTGAATAGAATTTGAATAAAGGGCCGGTGGTGTTGGTGGAGGAGAAGGGCAAGGCCAACACTCAAATGGCCACATTGGCAATAACACTGTTAAGTGTTATGGAGTACGTGTTCCAGCTTTCACACTAATGATATAGTGGACGCAGAAAACTACAAATGACTGCCATCCCTCCCCAATGTATGTTACAGGGCCCACCTCACAGCTCTAAAGGCCGCTTTACACGCAACAATATCGCTAGCGATCTCGTTAGCGATGTGACACACCCAGATCATTGCTACGATTTGCCGAGATCGCTCATAGGTTGCTTTGTAGTGGTCACACGTACCCATCTCACAAACGACGCTACATCATTCAGCGATATATTGTCTGACCAAGGCGGTCGTGTGGAACAGCTTCCTCCCAACGATTCCGGCAACGACAGAGGCATATAATTGTCCATAGCATACACCCTGGCGTGACACCAATCAGAGCGGAGGAGGCGTGGAGCATTGCTCATAACGACACGCCCACGTCGCTAATGACGGACGCACTAACGATGTTGTTCATCGTTGGCAGGGTGTCAAACATGGCAATATGTCTGCTGCGTTCAAAACGACGAACAATATTTTGAAAATGAACGACGTGTCAACGATCAACGATTTTCGCTAGCTTTACGATCGTTCGGAGTCGCTTGTAGGTGTCACACACAACGACGTCGCTAACGACGACGGAAGTGCGTTACGAAAACCGTGACCGTGACGACATATCGTCAGATAAATCGTAGCATGTAATGGGGCCTTAAGAAGTCTGAGATTTGAGGACAGCCAGTGGCCCTTCCTACATTTGATTAGAGGGCCACTGGAGCTGGTGGTGCTGGTGGAGGAGGAGGAGGGCAAGGTCAATATCCCAACGGGCTCATTGTAGCTGACCTTTTAGTGTGCTGTCAAATATGTCCCAAAAAAGGAGGTGTGAGACAGACACCAATATAATGTATGTTACAGCCCTTTCTAATCGAAAAAGAAGGAAAAATGTAAAAAACGAAACGTGTGAACATGTGCTAAAGTGTTTTTTTGGAGGTTGGGGCTTGATTTGACGTTTTATTACAGTGATTAGGCACTAGAAACTGTTTCTTAGCAATTTCCCCTCTTTTACTTTGGTTTGAGAGCTGTTCTGGCGACTACGTAAACGCCGCGTGCTGCTCTGACCATGTTATTCAAAGACACCAGAAATGCAGTAAGACACCTTCTATAGGCTAAGTGCATACTGTTTCAGCCTTTTCCCATCCATTTCAACCTTTTCCTCAGTCACCACCGGTCACCGACAGGTCCGACGTAAAATTATTCTGGTTTCCCATAGACTTACATTGGGGGTCGAATATTCGGGAATACTCAAATAGCGGCGAGGTATTCGTCGGATATCTGTCGACGTGAATAATAGGGTATTAGATCATCCCTAATTATTAACCCTTTGGATGCTTCACAGAAACTAAAGCAATGAAGGAAAAAGTGGAAATTTTACTTACTTTTATTAATTTTAATTACTATTGCCATACAATTTTGCATTTTCACAAGGGTAACAAAAGGAAATGTACCATTCAATTTGTTGTGCAATTTCTCCTGAGTATACTGATACCTCAAATGTGGTGGAAATCTACAGTTTGGGTGCATGGCAGGGATCAGAAGGGAAGGAGCACTATTTGAATTTTTGAACACAAAATTAGCTGGAATCAGTAGCAGATGCCATGTCTCATTTGGAGAGCTCCTGAGGTGCCTAAAAAGTACAGCTTCCCCACAAGTGATCCCATTTTGGAAATTAGAGCCCTTATGGAATTTACCTAGATGTTTGGCGAGCACCTTGAACCCCCGGGGGCTTCACAGAATTTTATGACATTGATGTTACCCCACTCACACAGTGGAGTGAGATACTAGTCACTATGGGGTGTAGTATAGAGTTTACAACTAGATGGCACAGTAAGCATGAGTGTGCTGCGAGAGCAGAGGGGAAATCAGACAGACCAAGGTCAGTACCGAGAAGACGCAACAAAACACTGGGAGTAGACAGGAATGAGGTCAGGATTCAGGCCGGGGGTCAGGTAACCAGGAGAGTACGTATGGGACACAAGGGGCAGGCAAAGACATAGTCAAGAGGAGGTCGGAGGTCAGAAAGCCGGACGGCAACGACAAGGTTAGGAGGGCAGGCAGAGCAAAGTCAAAAGACAGTCCAGGGTCGAGTAGCCAAGATCAACTCACAAGACAAACCAAGAGTCAGGCACTGACTGCAACAAACCAGGAAATATGGCGGGTGCTGCTCTGGCCAAGAACGCTCCCTGATAAAGAAGAGTAATTATGGGGAGCATTTGGGCAAGCCCCTCCCATCACCGGCAAAAGACCCGGTACAGGGAAATAGCCTGTCACAGGAATACAGAACGGCACCGAGACACCAGCAGGATGTTCTGCATGGCACACAGGCAGATACTGGCTCCACAGGAAGGCGCAACAGAAGTCACAGTACAGAAGATGCACCGCATGTCAGGACCATGACAGTTGAGCTGTGAAGATTAAAAAAATACATTTTTACTAGTGATGAGCGAGCATGCTTGTAACTACTCGGTACTCGCACGAGTATCGCTGTACTCGGGCTGCTCGGCGGGGACCGAGTAATCTCGCGATACTCGTGCTGTACTCGTGGTCTTCATTTCTGCATGTTGGCGCTCTTTTGAGAGCCAGCCCTCATGCAGGGATTGGCTGGCAGACCACTGCAATGCCACAGCCCTGTTAGTTGTGGAATTGCAGTGATTGGCCGGCCTGCACAGCGTGACCGAGCCTTTATACCGGCCGGCGCGCTGTGCTCTGCTCACAGCTATCCAGACAGTCAGTGCAGGGAGAGTGTCGCTGATTCAGGGAAAGCTTTGCGGCCCTTTATAGCTTTTTCAGTTGCAGGGCTGCAAACAGTGTGACCAAAAGTCCTTCTCAGGACTATTCTAGTTGTATACAGGCAGGCAGGGTATAGCCAGGTCGGAGTACAGTAGCAGAGTCCTTCTCAGGACTATTGTTGCTATATACAGGCAGGGTATAGCCAGGTCGGAATACAGGCTAGTGACCAGAAGAGTCCTTGTCAGGACTATTGTAGCAGTATACAGGCAGGCAGGCAGGCAGGCAGGGTATATAGTCATTCCTAGTGGTGACCGTATACCAGCCTTCATCATATCTGGGGCTGGTGTACACAGTCTAAAACAGTCCAGATAGTGTCAGACTTCTCAGTAATTGTCGCTCCTAAAAACCAGTTAGGTTCTTATTGCGTCCGTGCTTGCATTTAAAAACAGCACGTGTGTGGCAGTCGGTGGCAGGGTACAGGTGCGCGTTTTGCACAAACTATTATATAACGCACAAGTCTAGTGTATAATACACGTCAGTCAGCAGTGTCTGATAGTGTCAGACTTCTCAGTAATTGTCGCTCCTAAAAACCAGTTAGGTTCTTATTGCGTCCGTGCTTGCATTTAAAAACAGCACGTGTGTGGCAGTCGGTGGCAGGGTACAGGTGCGCGTTTTGCACAAACTATTATATAACGCACAAGTCTAGTGTATAATACATGTCAGTCAGCAGTGTCTGATAGTGTCAGACTTTTCAGTAATTGTCGCTCCTAAAAACCAGTTAGGTTCTTATTGCGTCCGTGCTTGCATTTAAAAACAGCACGTGTGTGTCTGTCGGTGGCAGCGTACAGGTGCGCGTTTTGCACAAACTATTATATAACGCACAAGTCTAGTGTATAATACACGTCAGTCAGCAGTGTCTGATAGTGTCAGACTTTTCAGTAATTGTCGCTCCTAAAAAACAGTTAGGTTCTTATTGCGTCCGTGCTTGCATTTAAAAACAGCATGTGTGTGGCAGTCGGTGGCAGCGTCAGGCTCCATATTGTCCCTGGATAGAGACGTGCATGATGGCCTGTAAACATGAAGTGCCCATTGTAAGGAAGTGGGTCTATTGTAGTATAGCCCTTAGGCAGGGCAGCCAAAAATTTGGAGGCTCCACATTGTCCCTGGATAGAGATGTGCATGAGGGCCTCAAAACATTGTTCCCATTGCAAAGGAGCGGGTCTCCTGTCGTTGTAATGCCCATTCAGAAAGAATGGGCGAAAAAATTTACCACTGGGGGTATACCTGAAACAACGGCTTAACTATTGTAACGGTCACCATGATGGCGCATGAGGAGAAGGAGGAGCAGTTCAGCGATTAGCCAAAGTCCAGAAGTGTGTTACCATGGGTGAGTGGAGGTACATGGCAAATTCCCATTACAAACTTTAAATTCCGCTGTAATTTGCTGTTGGTGTGTGTGGTGAAGTCTGGCCAAATCCAACCCTTGTTCATCTTGATCAGAGTCAGCCTGTCAGCATTTTCAGTTGACAGGCGGGTGCGTTTATCTGTAATGATTCCACCTGCGGCACTAAAAACACGCTCTGACAAAACGCTAGCGGCAGGGCAGGCCAGGACTTCCAAGGCGTAGAGAGCCAATTCATGCCACGTGTCCAGCTTGGATACACATTAATTGTAAGGCACAGAGGAATGTCGGAGTACAGTTGTTTGATCTGCAAGGTACTCCTTGAGCATCTGGCCAAACTTAGGATTTCTTGTGGCACTACCCCTCACCTCAGGGGCTGTGGTATGTGAGGGGCTGAGAAAACTGTCCCACATCTTAAAGACTGTTCCCCTACCTCTGGCGGATTGGACTTGTGCCCCTCTCGGCTGTACGCCTTGGTTGTCCACTGATTCCTGACCTATGCCGCTAGCGTTTTGTGAGGGGAATGCTTTGCCTACTTCCGTGACTATGGCCTTCTGGAACTGCTGCATTTTGCCTGACCTCTCCGCCTCGGGAATAAGAGACATAAAGTTCTCCTTTTAGCGTGGGTCTAACAGTGTTACCAACCAGTAATGATTGTCGGCCAAGATGTTCTTAACGCGAGGGTCACGAGACAGGCAGCTTACCATAAAGTCAGCCATGTGTGCCAGACTCTTAACAGCCATCACTTCAGTATCCTGACCAACACGATGACTGAACATGCTGTCCTCCTCCTCCTCCTCCTCATCATCTACCCTGTCCTCTGGCCAGCCACGCTGAACCGAGGATATGACTGCATGTCATATCCTCAATTTGGCCAGAGAGTTGCTCCATGTCTTCATCCTCCTCCTCGTCATAGTCCTCCACTGCACGTTGTGATGAGACGAGGCTGGGCTGTGTGTTATCATCACCCACACCCACTACTGTTTCTTGCTCAAACTCATCGCGCTCCGCCTGCAATGCATCATGGTTGTTTTTTGAGCAGAGACCATTTTAGAAGGCAGAGAAGCGGTATGGTGACGCTAATAATGTCGTCATCGCCGCTCACCATCTTGGTGGAGTCCTCAAAGTTTTGGCGGATGGTGCATAGGTCGGACATCCATCTCCACTCCTCAGGTGTTATGTGTGGAGTTTGACCCATTTCCCGACGGCTTAGGTGATGCAGGTACTCAACAACTGCCCTCTTCTGCTCACATATCCTGACCAACTTTTGCAGAGTTGAATTCCAACGCGTGGGGACATCACACACCAGTCTGTGTGCCGGAAGATGCAAACGGCGTCTTAAGCCGGCAAGGCCGGCTGAAGCAGTAGGTGACTTTCGAAAATGTGCAGACAGGCGGCGAACTTTTCCCAGCAGATCAGACAGCTCTGAGTATGACTTTAGAAACCGCTGAACCACGAGGTTGAGCACATGGGCCACGCATGGAACATGTGTCAGCTGGTCTCGCCTCAAAGCCGCCACCAGGTTCCGGCCATTGTCACACACGACCTTTCCTGGCTTTAGGTTCAGAGTTGTGAGCCAGTGATCTGCCTGCTGTTTCAGAGCTGTCCACACCTCTTCTGCATTGTGGGGTTTGTCACCTATGCAGATTAGCTTCAGCACTGCCTGTTGCCGCTTCGCCGAGGCAGTGCTGCAGTGCTTCTGTGTCGCCCTGGACAAGCCAGGGGCCACAGAGCACAACACTTAAACACCCCACACTCCCTTCAGGCATATCATAGTCAAAACACAAAATCCTTGTTGCCTTCCCCAGGGGCTGTTGTCCACACCAGGGTGTGGAGCCAGGCGGTTGGTCTCCACCCACCGAGGAGGAGGGAAAACACAGGCAGTGAGAGTTAAGCTAAGGAAGTGGAAGGAGGAAAGTAGTAGAGAGGAGAAAAGTGACAGCAAAGAGCCTGAAGTTGGTCCGGGTGTGTGGCCCGGACAGGACAGCAAGGTTGGCAGGATGTGGTGACCGTCTGCAGTGGAGGCCGATTGGAGTCTGCCGTAAGGACCGTGGACGGGTGGTGACCCGGCCGTACCGGACCGGTATACAAAGAGAAGCCAGCACCATTGGCAGAGGACTTTCGGATCCCGGCAAGGCTTGGTGTCGCCGTGAATTTGCCAAATCCGTTAATGAAGGGAACCTCAGGGTTTCCAAACAGCCAAGTCCAGATAGAAGGCAACCGTACAACCGTGAAGGGGAGACACCGCCACCGCCAAGGGCAACCGTCTCCCAGGGCCAGCGCCTGTGGGCAAAAGGGGCTCCTCCGGCCCATATCCAGGTCGGGGAGCGGGTTACCGTTGGGAAACCATCACTACCAACACTTAACTTAGGTGCAGGGAGAGACAGTCATCACTAACCTGCAGGGAGGAACAACCGCAGCCGTCCGAGTGACCCGTCCATCCAGCCACTTGTTTTACCGTGAACTGTGTCATCATCATTGGGCTGAGTGAGTACCTCCGTGCCGTGCGGCACAGCGCTGGCCCTGCGACCCTGCACCTCATCAGGCCCCGCAACCCGCCTGTCATCCATCTCTACCCCATCACCAGGCCCCGGGACAACCAACCCCCCTACCCACGGAGGGGAGAAATAACAACAAAGCTGCTCCCTGTCACAGGCTCCCGGGATCCCCGTCCAGAGCAGCGGTGGTGTCCACACAATCACCACAACCGTGGGTGGCGTCACGGACAATATCCCCAAAACCCAAACCACCCCTTTTCACTCACGGGCGAGTAGCGCCACTCGAGTCCCCGGGATCCGGCCATCGCTCGAGCCAACGAGCAGCAGCAGCCGTAGAGCAGCGTCAGCCGGACCCGAGCAGTGGGAGAGCGCACCGTCCCCTCCTCCGCCCGCGACACTTCCAGCTTGGGACTGGTGTGGAGGGTAAAGTGGATCAGGATGCGCAGGAGGAGGAGGAGGCTGAGGAGCATGACATTCCAGAGCTGTAGAGTGTGTGTGAAACCCTGACTGAGGTAGGGCCTGCAAAACTTGGTGTGTGAAGGACGTGTTCCGTCCCTCGCTCAGACTGGGTCCCAGCTTGCACAATATTAACCCAGTGTGACGTCAACGAGATGTAGCGGCCTTGCCCACATGCACTTGTCCACGTGTCTGTGGTTAGGTGGACTTTGGCTGAAACAGCGTTGTTCAGGGCACGTGTGATGTTTTGTGACACGTGGTTATGCAATGCGGGGACGGCACACCGGGAGAAATAGTGGCGGCTGTGGACCGAGTAACGTGGGACAGCTGCCACCATCAGGTCGCGGAATGCTTCTGTCTCAACCAGCCTAAAAGGCAACATTTCCAGCGCAAGCAGTCGCGAAATGTTAGCATTTAGAACTGTGGCATGTGGGGTGTTGGCAGTGTATTTGCGCCTGCGTTCAAAGGTTTGCTGAATGGATAACTGAACGCTGCGCTGGGACAAGGACGTGCTTGATGATGGTGTTCTTTCTGCGTAGGCAACTGCAGGTGCAGGAGTGGAGGAGGCTTGTTCGCAGGCAGCATGGACAGGGGATTGGCTCGCATGCACAACCAGCGAAGACGTAGCAGTGACATCAGCAAGCACTGCTCCTCGACTCTGTTGTACTTCCCACAAAGTCGGATGCTTGGCTGACATGTGCCTGATCATGCTGGTGGTGGTCAGGCTGCTAGTTTTGGTACCCCTGCTGATGCTGGCATGGCAGGTGTTGCAAATGGCCTTTTTAGAATCATCTGGAGCCAACTTAAAAAACTGCCAGTGTCAGAGTTCCGGGTTTTCCAGTTTTCTTTTGAAAGAGCTTGCCCTTTGTTAACATGGAGTTTTCTGTTCTGTTGCCCTACTTCCTGTCCATCTGTTTAAAAGCCGCCCCTAAAGCTTAGTCCAGTGCCTGAGTATACTGCTTCCTGTGTGCTCCTGCCCTGCTGCTTTTGGTTCCTGATTGTTATTCGGATCCTCTTGGAAAACAACCGACACCGACTCTGGACTTCATCTGGTATCATCTAGCTGTGCCCGGACTCCGTTTGCCGTCTTTGGTCGGCACTTCTGCCCGGTTCCTTCCGTTTAATACCACTCTGGACTCACATCACGTACGGACATTTTTGGACTTACCTATTGCCCTTTTGTGTCCCGGCTGCTGCGCATTTAGGGCTTCTGGGGTGATTGCCAGACAGTCCCTGTATAGGGGTTCGCTCTTGGTGGTCTCCCTGGGGGAGTCCGGTGCGCGGTCCCGGGAATTCCCTTTCGCTCCGTCCCTGGAAGGAATTTCCTGTATTTATGTTCTACTGTGTTTTTGTTCCGTTTATGTACATATTTGCTGGTTGCATATTATAAACGTCTTGCACCAAGAACTCGTCTCTGGTTGTCATTGCCCTAACGCAATCGAAATCCTCAATACATACAATAGTATTACAGCCAGACTCGGGAAGACCTAACATTTGTACAGGCACCTTGTGTCGTGTTGTTCCGGGGAACAGTTGCCTGACGTCTGCCTGGGGCCACCACTCTGCTTCTTACTGCCTGTTGGGATGCTACGCCTCCCTCCCCCTGTGCACTGCTGTCCTCGCTCTGCATATCCTCCTGCCAGGTTGGGTCAGTTACTGGATCATCCACCACGTCGTCTTCCTCTTCCGCACCCTGCTCCTCCTCCTGACTTCCTGACAATTGTGTCTCATCATCGTCCACCCCTTGTTGAGACACGTTGCCAACTTCGTGAGAACGTGGCTGCTCAAATATTTGGGCATCTGTACATACAATCTTGTCATGGCCCACTTCAACAGGAGCTGGCGAGAGGCCAGAATTTGTGAATGGAAACGTGAACGAACAGCTCTTCCGAGTGTCCAAGTGTGGGATCAGTAATGTCCGTGGACGTGTACTCGGCCTGGTGGTAGGAAGGAGGATCAGGTTCTGAAATGTGCGGTGCAGTATCACGGCTACTGACACTTGACCGTGTGGAAGACAGAGTGTTTGTGGTGGTGCCAATCTGACTGGAAGCATTATCCGCTATCCAACTAACAACCTGTTGACACTGGTCTTGGTTCAAGAGCGGTGTACTGCTGCGGTCCCCAAGAATTTGGGACAGGACGTGCGAGCGACTAGATGTGGCCCTTTGTTGTGGCGAAATTAGAGCTTGCACACAACCTCGGTCTCTGCCTGCACCACCATCACGTCCACTTCCTTGTTCGTTGACAACGCCCTTGCGCATTTTGCAATGCTGTGCTGATGTGTATTCACTAGACTTGTGCGTTATATCCAAGTTTTTGCAAAACTCACACAAATGCAGCGGAAAGCTGCCACTAACAGGCACACACGTGCGGTTTTTAAATGCAAGCACGGAGGCACTAAGAACCTAACAGGTCTCTATCCAGGGACAACGTGGAGCCTCCCAATTTTTGGCTGCCCTGCCTAAGGGCTATACTACAATAGACCCACTTCCTTCCAATGGACACTTCAGGTTTAAAGGCCCTCATGCACGTCTCTATCCAGGGACAACGTGGAGCCTCCCAATTTTTGGCTGCCCTGCCTAAGGGCTATACTACAATAGACCCACTTCCTTACAATGGGCACTTCAGGTTTACAGGCCATCATGCACGTCTCTATCCAGGGACAATGTGGAGCCTCCCAATTTTTGGCTGCCCTGCCTAAGGGCTATACTATAATACACCCACTTCCTGACAATGGGCACTTCAGGTTTACAGGCCCTCATGCACGTCTCTATCCAGGGACAACGTGGAGCCTCCCAATTTTTGGCTGCCCTGCCTAAGGGCTATACTACAATAGACCCACTTCCTTCCAATGGGCACTTCAGGTTTACAGGCCCTCATGCACGTCTCTATCCAGGGACAACGTGGAGCCTCCCAATTTTTGGCTGCCCTGCCTAAGGGCTATACTACAATAGACCCACTTCCTTCCAATGGGCACTTCAGGTTTACAGGCCATCATGCACGTCTCTATCCAGGGACAATGTGGAGCCTCCCAATTTTTGGCTGCCCTGCCTAAGGGCTATACTATAATACACCCACTTCCTGACAATGGGCACTTCAGGTTTACAGGCCATCATGCACGTCTCTATCCAGGGACAATGTGGAGCCTCCCAATTTTTGGCTGCCCTGCCTAAGGGCTATACTACAATAGACCCACTTCCTTACAATGGGCACTTCAGGTTTACAGGCCCTCATGCACGTCTGTATGCAGGGGCATTGGTGAACCTCACAATTTTGGACTGCCCTGGCATAGGAAAATACTACAAAGACTCACTTCCTCAAAATGGGCACATTAGACTCAAGAGGCCTTCATGTACGTCTCTTCTCAGGGACATCGGAGTGCCACACAATGTTTTCACGTAAAATCTTTCATGTATTAATCTCAAAAAGTAACATACACCAGCTCTATCTCACTATTGGGTATGTGCCCTTAACATTTCTGCCATGAAAAATCATTTTGGGGTCATTTTGGAAGGTTTTCTGGTGAGTCCGTAAAAATGGCGTGAAACGCGGACAAAATTGTTCACAGCTGTGACTTTTGAGTGATAAATGCTTCAAGGGGTCTTCCCCATGCTGTTGCCATGTCATTTGAGCACTCTTCTGAGACTTTTGTGACATTTTTAGGGTTTCTACATGCTGCCGGGGGGTCATTTCACAAAAATACTCGGGTCTCCCATAGGATAACATTGGGCTCGTTGCTTGGGCCGAGTACACGAGTATCTTGGGAGGCTCGGCCCGAGCTTCGAGCACCCGAGCTTTTTAGTACTCGCTCATCCCTAATTTTTACCACATAATTGTTACTTCAACCAGATAGCTTTTTTTTTTTACAAGGGAAACAGGAAAAAAATGCACCATACAATTTGTTGTGCAATTTCTCCTGAGTACGCTGATACCTCATATGTGGTGAAAATCTACTGTTTGGACGCATGGCAGGACTCTAAAAGGGAGGAGCGCCATTTCATTTTTTTTAATACTAAAATAGTTGCAATCTTTAGGAGAGACCATGTCGCGTTTGGAGAGCCCTTAAGGTGTCTAAACAATGGAGCTCTCCCACAAGTGACCCCATTTTGGAAAAGAAACACCTCAAAGAATTTATCCAGATGTTTGTTGAGCATCTTGAATCCCTGGAGGCTTCACAGAAGTTTATAATGTTGAGCCGTGAAAATATATATTTTTTTTACCACAAAATTGTTACTTCAACTAGGTAGCTTTTTTTCCACAAGGGTATCAGGAAAAATGAACCATACAATTGATTGTGCAATTTCTCCTGAGTATTCTCATACCTCTTAAGCCCGCTTTACACGCTGCAATGTATCTTACAATGTGTCGGCGGGGTCACGTCGTAAGTGACGCACATCCGGCATCGTATGGTACATTGCAGTGTGTAACAGCTACGTGCAATTGCGATTGAACGGTAAAACATTCATCGCACGCACGTCGTTCATTCCTTATGAATTGAACGTCAGGTTGTTCATCGTACCCAGGGTAGCACACATCGCAGTGTGTGACACACCGGGAACGATGAACAGATCTTACCTGCGTCCTGCAGCTCCCGGCCAGTAATGCGGAAGGAAGGAGGTGGGCGGGATGTTTACGTCCCGCTCAGCTCCGCCCCTCCGCTTCTATTGGCCGGCTGCCGCGTGACGTCGCTGTGAGGCTGAACGTCCCTCCCACTCCAGGAAGTGGACGTTCGCCGCCCACATCGAGGTCGTATGGACGGGTAAGTACGTGTGACGGGGGGTTACTCGTGCCGCACATACGATGGGGGCGGTTACGATCGCATACGATATCGTATGCGAAATCGTAACATGTAAAGCAGGCTTTATGTGGTGGAAATCAACTGTTTGGGTGCAAGGCAGGGTTTGGAAGGGAATGAGCGCCATTTGACTGAAACATTTAATGGAATCATTAGCGGACTCCATGTCGCGCTTGGAGAGCTACTGATGTGTCTAAACAGTAGAGCTCCCCCACAAGTGACCCCAGTTTGGAAACTAGACCCCTCAACAAATTTATCTAGATCATTGGGGAGCACCTGGAACCCCCAGGTGCTTCATAGAATTTTATAACGTTGAGCCGCAAAAATAAAAATATGTAGTTGAAAAGTACTTTTGAGGCACAGTACAAAGTGAGGAAGGGAAGTGTCATGGGGTCCTTCTCCGATATCACACAATTAACAGAGCGAGAGATAGGTGAACAATCCAAAAAATATTTATTCCAAGCAAAACAGAATGTCCATAAAATAATCCACCACAGGGAGGGTAAAAATAGTTCAGATATGGCATAAATGTCCCGGAGTTCAGTCACAATCCTCCAGCAGTCCTTCTCCAGGGAAATCGGGGTTTCTCACAGTCACTCTGGGGTGCTGGCCGCAGCCTCAGCATCTCCCTCAGAGGTTCAATCTTGCTTCTTCTCTCTTGTCTAATCACTAATCCCCCAGGTAAACAAAGAGTTTAGGTGGATCCCAGGCCCCCTCCCCCAGACCTAGGGACAGAAGCACTTCAAGAGGATATAAGCTGACTTAACAGGACAAACAATATATCGAATCGAATAGACTGACCACCAAACCCAAAACATGAACCCACACAAAATGGTACACAACCCACAATATCACACCATCATAGGAAGGAGCGCCATATTGGAGTGCAGATTTAGTTGGAATGTTTTTTGGGTGCCATGTCACATTGGCACAGCACCAGAGGTGCTAGAACAGTAGAAAGACCCAAGAAGTGTCCCCATTTTACAAAATTCACACCTCCATGAATTCACCCAGGGGTGCATTGAGCATATTGACACTACAGGTGTGTCACAAACTTTTATACTATTGAGCGGTGAACAGAAAAAAATTACATTTTTATCACTAAAATGTTGTTTTAACCCCAGATTTCCAATTTTCACAAGAGGAATAGGTAAAAGAAAGGGGCCCCATAATGTGTTACACAATTTCTCCTGATCATGGCAATATCCCATATGTGACTGTACAGTACTGTTTGGCTGCACCACATTGCTTGGGAGGGAAGGAGCGCCATTTGATTTTTGGAGCACAGATTTTCCTAGAATAGTTTGCGGACTCCATTTGCAGAGCCCCCAAGTCCCCCTCAAGTGACCAAATTTTGGATATTACACCCCTCTGGGAATTCATCTATAGCTGTGATGACAATTTAGTCTCTGGAAAACACCCATGGTCTCAAATGAGTGAATGTTGCAGAATTAAAAATTGCAGATAAATCCTTGTTGTACCCAGTACATTGTAGTGCACATACACTGGGCCCAGCTTGTGCTTCTGGAAACCTGAGCCCCGGACATTTAAGCGGGCTCTCCTCACTACAACAATGCCAAACATGTGGATGCTAATTGTGGTTTAGGCACATTGTGGGGCTCAGAAAAGATAGGGCATTTGGATTTGGGAGCGCAGATTTTGATGGATTTCTTTTTTGAGGGGAGGGAGCCATAGTGTTTTTCAAGAGCCTTTGTGTTACCATTAATGTGGAAGCCTCCTATATTTCAGTTAATAGAAGAATACAAGGCACTCCCAAGATTGGCTGCAACATGTGATTTATTTAATGTGCATAACAACAACAAAACGTTTTCGTGGACACCGCGCTTATCACCCACGCTGAACTCCTCTTCACGAATGTGCTTACTGAGGAAAGTCTACGGACCGAAAACGTTTTGTTGTTGTTATGCACATTAAATAAATCACACGTTGCAGCCAATCTTGGGAGTGCGTTGTATTCTTCTATTGACAAAAGGCCATGGAACCTGAAGCGCACCCCTACATCTATTATCATCAGCACAGAGGAAGTGCCATTTACTTCTTGTTGTTCCTATATTTCAGTTAACCGATGGCGGACCTGAGTGGGGACTTGTGCTTCTGTGGATTGAATTGAATGCTATTTGGTGGTGATTTTGGTACAGAACATTTTGGATCAGTTAATATTTATCTCTTGCTCTATGCTGAGCACTTATAACTGGGTTTCCATCTACATCTCCGAAATACGTGATTCAGGTGAAACTCGCAACGGATCCATTCATTAATGACGCAGCAGAGTTACCAGGGGAGCTAGAGGATAAAGCATCTGTCTTCATGTTTTTAACCCCTATACGGTAAGTGACAGTGAAATTAAACCTGGTATAAAAAAGACCATCTAGCATGCGTAGGATTAAGATGTTTGGCATCCTCGAGATATGCCAGGGTTTTGTGATCTGTGATTATGGTAATGGAATGGACTGCCCCCTCCAACCAATGACGCCATTCCTCGAAAGCTAACTTAATCGCCAAGAGTTCTCTATTGCTAACATCATAGTTTCTCTCGACCAAAGACAATTTCTTTGAAAAGAAAGCGCTTGGATGCCATTTACCAGGAAACGGACCTTGTGACAACACAGTCCTAACGTCCACCTTAAACGCATCAACCTTAGGATAAAAGGCTGTGAAACATCAGGTTGAATTAGTATAGGTGCTGTGAAAAAAAAATCTCTTTATCAAGAAAAAAAGCCAGCTGGGCAGAGTCCGACCATTTAGAGAAATCAACCCCTTTTTTTTCATGTCAATGAGTGGTTTCACAATTACGGAATAATTCTGAGTACATTTCTGGTATTAATTAGTAAACCATAGAAAGTGTTGTAATGCTTTCAGGTTTTCTGGTTTATGCCAATCAAGTACAGCACGGACCTTCTCTAGATCCATCTGAAAACCCGAAGGAGACATCAGGTACTCCAAAAATTGTACCTCTTGGACAGTGAAAACACACTTCTTCTGTTTGGTATACCATTTCTTATTTCTTAAAATCTGTAATAAATGTTTAACAGGTACCTGATGTGTTTCCATATTGGTTAAGTATATCAAGATATCATCCAAATAAACCACCACAAATCTGTCCACCAAATGGTGAAAAATATAATTCATAAAATGCTGGAAAACGGCAGGGGCATTAGTGAGACCAAATGGCATGACCAGACTTTCTAAATACTCCTCAGGTGTATTGAAAGCCATTTTCCATTCACCCCCTTCTCTGATTTTAACCAGATTGTAAGCTAAATAGTAAGTCCAAATTGGAGAACCATTTAGCTCCCACAATCTGATTAACTACATCTGGAATCAGAGGAAGAGTATATGGGTCTCGAATGGTAATCTGATTAAATCCCTGAAAATCTGGACAATGGCGGAGATCTCCATCTTTCTTCTTAATGAAGAAGAACCTTGGCACCACGGGCAAAGAGGAGGGTCTGATATGTCCCTTCTCCAGACTTTCAGCAATGCAATCTTTCTTTGCTTGTCTCTCTGGACTAGAAAGATTATACAGTCTGGATTTGGGTAGTTATGCTCCAGAAAACAGGTTAATGGGGCAGTTTTAAAATTCAGGTAAGCTCTTGCAGAGAGGGAAGTGTTTCAGCAGTTATTAAGACAGTAATTTCCCCACTCCACAATTTTCCAGTATTGCCAATCTACTACAGGATTATGTTTAACCAACAAGGGAGACCCAGTACAACAGAAGCGGGCGGGAAGGCCCTCCAGGGCATAGCAGGAAAATAATTCATATTGCAGGGGTTCTACCATCAGTCTTATATCATGTATAATCTGTATCAGGTATCACTAAGCAAGAGACGCTACGTCGATGGCATAAATGGAGATGGGTTTAGTTAACATACTGCAGGTAAGCCCATGAGTTCTTTCAAACAGAGCATCCACCATGCTGACTCCTGCTCCTCAGTCTACAAACACAAACATTGCCTTAGTCCTGGTCTCTAGCACCACCCCTGCTGTCAGGACAAACCAAGAATTACATGTGGAAGACAAACACACACCCCGATTGTCCACCCCCACACCAACAATGCTCAGCTAAGTCCCAGATATTCCTTTTTGCTTAGGAACCAAGGGGCAGACTCCAATGAAATTACCTTTTTTACCACAAAAAAACACACTTTTTTTGCGGATCTCAGTGGAAACTTGTGAAGTAGTGTCTCCCCATAGCTGCATGGCCTCCTCCAAACCCATGAGCATCCATGAGTGATGGTTCACTCTCAGATCGGACCTTTTGCAATACGGTGCCTCCCCGAGAAAGGTCTAACTATTCTCTCTAAGGTATCTAGCTACATGTAGAGCCAAGGACATGGTAACCTCAAAGTAGTCAGGGGTTTCATAAATCAGCAAGGCAGTCTTCAACCTTTCTGAAAGTCCCTGACAAAATTGGCTTCTAACAGCTGGGTCATTCCACTTGGTGTTGGTTGCCCACCTATGAAATTCTGAACAATATGTTTCCGCGGACTGATTCCCAGACTCATAGACTGTAAGCTTACCAGCAGGGCCCTCACTCCTCTAGGTATCTTGATTTTGTTATTTTGTAATGTCTCATGTTGTCTGTACATGTCCACTCTGAATTGTAAAGTGCGGCGGAATTTGTTGGCGCTATAGAAATAAAAAATATTATTATTATTATTATTCCCCTGCTGGAGGCAATACAGCCTGGATTCATCTCTCTTTAAACCATAAATCAAGAACCTTGAACTTCCCTAGCCCTCCCCCCAACCCAAGCAGCCAGCTTCTTTTCTGACTTTATAGAGGTGGTCCACTGCACCACGGAAATACCAACTCCCATTCTTTATGTCTAACAGCATAGGTTCTTCTTCCTTCTAATTATCTATGGGTACTTTCAACTTTCCCAACGAGCCATTTATGTCCTCCAGTAAATACCATGTCATTGATCTAAATGGTGTCATGTAGTTAATTATTTCTGTTTCAGTGTGATAGCGCAGCAAAAATGCCCTCCATTTTGTTATAAATGTTTTAATCCCTTGCTCCTTACTTCGTTCTGCCTCCCGCCAGTCTAGATTGAGTAAAGGCTACTTTACACACTGCGATATCGGTCCCGATATCGCTAGTGTGGGTACCCGCCCCCATCTGTTGCGCGACACGGGCAAATCGCTGCCCGTGTCGCACAACAGCCGTCACACATACTTACCTGTCCGGCGACGTCGCTGTGACGGGCGAACCGCCTCCTTTCTAAGGGGGCGGTCCGTGCGGCGTCACAGCGACGTCACTGAAGCGTCACTGAACCGCCGCCCAATAGCAGCGGAGGGGCGGAGATGAGCAGGACGTAACATCCCGCCCACCTCCTTCCTACCGCATAGCGGCCGGGAGGCAGGTAAGGGGAGCTTCCTCGTTCCTGCGGCGTCACACGCAGCGATGTGTGCTGCCGCAGGAACGAGGAACAACTTCGTTACTGCTGCAGTAACGATTTTTGAGAATGGACCCCCGTGTCGCCGATTAGCGATTTTGCACGTTTTTGCAACGATGCAAAATCGCTTATTGGTGTCACACGCAACGGCATCGCTAATGCGGCCGGATGTGCGTCACCAATTCCGTGACCCCAACGACTCCGCATTAGCGATGTCGCAGCGTGTAAAGCCCTTTAGGCCCTAAAGGCTTTAAGCTGCCCGATAATCTCGCCAAATTCAGGTAGCCGGTCATCTAGCCAGTGCTTTAGGATTAATCGTTTAACCATTAGGCATATAGAGTGAAACAAAATCGGACTAGCCCCCCCTCCCTCCATAGATTTCTCACCCTCGCCTGACTCACAGTGGAATAGGTATCTCAGTGGACTCAGAGGTATGTTTTTCTTCCACAACCTCTCCGCCATATTTCTTATGTTTTCCCATAAAGCTCTTACTGTTGGGCAGTCCCAAAGACCATGGAAAAGATCTGCATCTCTGAGCTTACATTTTGGGCAGTGTATTTTGCGATCCCTCATTGCAGTTGACGCCGGGATGTTGAATGCTATGATTGCCCTGTGCATAATTCGGAACTGCGTATCCCTCCACACCTCGCTCAGTACACTTTTCCTCAAGATTCTCCATCCATCTAAAATTTGTTGTCCTATCTCCATACCTGTCCCTCCCAACTGCTGCACCCAACTTTTAAAAATTTGATCTGGCTCTTTCTGGATAAAAATCCCTTTGAACCGTCTATATAATGCTGCTATGGTTGATTTTTCTTCCATGGGAAGAAGAAAGTCGTCCATGACATTATTACGTGTTTCTTCCTCGACCCGCACCAGTAGGGACATTACCAAACCCTTTATTTGCCCATATTGTAGCGCCTGGTGTGCCCTCAGCCCAAATTTATCTACTATCTCCTGTTGCCTCATCCATCTGTTTTCTCCCTTATGAAGCAAATGTGCCACCTTTTGTATCCCTTTTTCCCTCCACTCCTGTAACAAGCTGTTTTCCCTCAAAGCCGTGAAGGTGGGGGTCCACCATAATGGCAAATACTTGGAAATTCGCCATGATAGTTTTAACTTCCTCCTTATTTCTTTCTACGCTGCAATTGTATCTCGGAAGATCACTGTTTGCTTGATTTTAGTGGGAAGGAGGCCCTGTAGTGTATGTAAGAGTGCTGCTATGTTTCACGGGTGAGCATATGCTTTTTCCAATTCCACATCCGAATGCCAAGTAGTATCTTTCAACCAATCCACTATATGTCTAGCCATACAAACTAGATTGTACCCCCGTATATTTGGTAAATTTGTGCCTCCTTCCTCCTTGGCCATCATAAGGAATTGCAGTTTTATTCGGGGGCGATGACCTTTCCATATGAATTTTCTAATTGCTTCTTCTATTTTCCATATGTCGTTATGCTTTAGCAACATTGGGATGGTTTGTAAGGGATATAGTAGTTTTGAGATGCTCAACATCTTCAATAGGTGTATCCTCCCCAGGAGACTAAGAGGTAGGTTCTGCCATCTCTCCAGCTCTGTGATTATTTTAGTTACCGTATTTTTCGGACTATAAGACGCACCGGACCATAAGACGCACCCTGCTTTTAGAGAAGCAAAATAAGAAAAAAAAATTTAAGCAAAAAATGTGGTCATGACACTGTTATGGAGCGAGGATCTGCTGCTGACACTATTATGGGGGTAATGTCCCCAAATTCTCTGCTAAGGTATCCCATCCTTGTATATGCCCTCATCCTGCTATATACCCCCATCCTGCTATATACTGCCATCCTGGTATATACCCCCATCCTGCTATATACCCTCATCCTGGAATATGCCCTCATCCTGCTATATACCCCCATCCTGCTATATACTGCCATCCTGCTATATGGCCCCATGCTGCAATATACCCTCATCCTGCTATATTACCCCATGCTCCTATATTACCCCATGCTCCTATATGGCCCCGTGCTGCTATATTACCCCATGCTCCTATATGGCCCCATGCTCCTATATGGCCCCATGCTCCTATATGGCCCCATGCTCCTATATGGCCCCGTGCTCCTATATGGCCCCATGCTCCTATATGGCCCCATGCTCCTATATGGCCCCGTGCTCCTGTATGGCCCCGTGCTCCTATATGGCCCCGTGCTCCTATATTACCCCTTGCTCCTATATGGCCCCGTGCTGCCATATTACCCCATGCTCCTATATGGCATGTATCCTGTATCACACAAAAAAACAATAAACGTTTATACTCACCTTTCCTCGCTCCATGCAGCATCGCTCCTCCCCCTGTCTGTGGCGGCAGCAGCACCGCTTACCTGTGTGAAGCCATCACCGGTCACTTCCGTCCAGCATCACTCGTCCTTAAGTCTGTGGCGGCAGCAGCACTGCTTACCAGCGTGGAGCCATCACCGGTCACTTCCGCGCAGCACGCAATCTCCTCCAGTCTGCCGGTCAGCTGACCTGCGTGACTAGTGGCACACAGTGATGACGTCATCGCCGTGCTCACTGCTTTCTACACAGAGCAGCTGACCGGCAGACGGGAGGAGATCGCGGTGCTGCACGGAAGTGTCCGGTGAGTATGCCGTACTTATTCACTGCTCCCCGCGCTGATGATGATGCGCGGGGGGCAGTGAATACAGCCGCACATGATCACTCCAGGCTGTAGTTGCCAGGGATGATCACGGCCGGCTGTTAATTATGCGTGCACCCCCCGCCCATCACCCCGCCCTTCACCCCGCCCTTCACCCCGCCCACCTGTCAGTGACGGCTTCAACGCTGAGAGATGGGCGGGAGGATGGGCGTGCATATGAAATGAGCGGGCCCACGTGGTCACAGCAGGCTGCTACAGCCTGCTCGGTGCCCCCGATGGCCCGCTCCACCACAGAACCCTCATTCCCGGCCGCAGCCCTATAGTCAGACCATAAGACGCACCCCCAACTTTCCCCCAACATTTGGGGGGAAAAAAGCGCGTCTTATGGTCCGAAAAATACGGTATTACCGGGGAAAAATTCAAATTATACACCCAATCTATTTTCCGCCCCATTTTTATACCCAAGTATTTTATGCTTTTTTTGGCTAAGGGGATATCGCACACTTTTTCACCTCTGGTTTTCTGTTCATCTCTTTCCCTAAGATAAAGTACCTCGCACTTCGCTTTATTTAACACAAACCCAGAAAAAGTACCAAACTCATCCAACAAGTCTAGTACCCTCGGCAAGTCTCTCTCCACTTCAGCCATATAAAGTATAATGTCATCTGCAAAGTATGCAGCTTTTAGAGTTTTGCTCCCTATCTTAATTCCTTTGTATGGTCCATGTTGTTCTAGTAACCGTGCCAATGGCTCCAACGCCAGGTCAAAGAGTAGAGGAGATAATGGGCACCCTTGGCGTGTCCCCTTTTGCAACGAGAAAACGCTCGACAAGTGGCCCGGTATTTGCACTCTCGCCAGCGGGTTGGTGTAAATCGCTCTTATATAGGCTCTGAACTGACCTTCCAAGCCCACCTTATCCAATACTTTTTCCAACCAACCCCACTGCAGATTGTCGAACGCCTTCTCCACATCCAGAGTCACCAGCGCCGGCTTCCCTCTCTCCTCCACATCCTTGCCTACGGCGTCGATCGCCAACAGCGTCCGCCTGATATTTGTAACTGCGCTTCTCCCTTTAATGAAACCAACCTGCGCCGGAGCTACTATTGCTGGCAGGACTTCTGCTAGTCTATTCACCATAATTGTGGAAATTAATTTTATATCTTGGTTGATGAGGGAAATTGGCCTATATGATGCTGGGTTTTCCGGATTTTTCCTATCTTTCAGTATGAGGTTAATATGTGCTAGATTTGACCCCTCTATTAGATTACCACCCTGTAATAAATCATTATACCATTTTGTTAGTATTGGGGTTATCTGCTGGGCCATGGCTTTATAAAAGTCCCCTGTATACCGTCCGGACCCGGAGATTTCCCCAACGGCAAAGACTTAATGGTCACCTGGACCTCTCCTTCTGTGACAAGTCTATTTAAATCACTCAGTTGGTCCGCTGTTGGTCTAGGAAGATTTATTCTCTCAAGAAAGGCATTACCGTCTCGCTCCCCAGCCTCCTCTTGGGTGTAAAGTTTTGAATAAAAGCTTTGTAATTCACTAACTATCTCTACTGGGTCAGTAACAATATTCCCATCTTTCCTTTTTAGCTTTAGGATAGTGCTCCTAGTTTGCCGCCCCTTAGCTAAATTAGCTAAAAGTTTACCTGCCTTATCCCCAAAGCGCCGCAAATCTATGTCTAGTTGTGTTTAACTCATGAGTTCTCGTTTTTCTGCCCATATATCAAAGTTCTTTTTGGCTTGTTTCCATTTTTCTCTATTTTTTATTGAAGCATCACTCAAGAATTCTGTATACGCAGCACGTAATTGGGCACTTGTGGTATTAAACTTTGCATTCACTTGCTTTTTAAGCCCAAACACTCATGCCATCAAGTGCCCTCTCATTACCACATTTCCAGCCTCCCAATATAGCTGCGGGTTCATCTCCTCTGACGCATTGTGGTATTCAAAGTCACTCCACCACCCCTGCATTACTGTTACAAACTGCTGATCCCTAAGCAAAAAGGATGGGAACCTCCAAATAAAGTCAGTACCCCTAGGATAATGGTCAGCTAAGTCTAATGATATCGGCGCGTGGTCGAATATTACCATGTCTTCTATCTTAGCCCCCCTGCATCTATCCATCAAATCACTACTCATCAACAGATAGTCAATTCTAGACCATGTTTGATGTGGGTTCGAATAGAAAGAATACTCTCTTTCGCTCGGGAACTCTTTTCTCCATACGTCTAACAGACTTAGATCTGCCACCAGCTCCGACAGGGGTGTTGGTCTGTTCCTACGCTCTGTATGGCTATCTTTTGTTTCTTTTCTATCCTCTACCAGCGAAGACACTGAATTAAAGTCTCCTCCCACAACTGTCTTTTGTCCTTCTCCCTGGAGCAATCTTACCCTCAATTTAGCATAGAAGGGCCTCTGTTCAGTGTTTGGTGCATATACATTATGAATTGTCAGTGTGCCCTCCACCCCTTCTAATGTAAGCGCCATCCACCTGCCCTCCAAGTCCCGCTTCACTCCTTTAACCTTGTATGCTAAATTTTTGTGCATCAGTATGAGTACCCCTGCTTTTCTCCCTTCTGATGGTGACCCCACTACCTCTCCTACCCACATTTTCTTCATCCTGAAAAAGTCCTCTTTCCTCAAGTGCATTTCCTGTAGTAGCGCTATGTCTGCCTTTAACTTTTTGAGATGTCTTAATACCATCATACACTTTCCTGGCGCTTTCAACCCTTTAACATTCCATGAGATGACCTTCATATTATGTGATTGGTATTTCTGGGCTACTTATGCATCTGGTATTCCCTTTGGTGGGTGAACGTCCCCTGCGGTTTCTTATTTGTCTATATTCGTGCTGCTGTGTGATTCCCCCTTTTAACCCCTCCCATTGACAATATACCCCAAATGCTACTACAACTATCAATAATATCACAAACTTTAACATTGCAAACAAATACCAATGTGTCTTAGTACTCCCTTTTTTCAGGCTTTGCATCCCACCTCTCTACGCTCCCCTCCCTGACCTTGTGTAACGTGGTTAGGCAAGGCGAAGGAGAGACAAAAAAAAGGGGGAGGGAAATCCCTCCACCCATCTTCTCTCCTCCTCCCTCCCATCAAAAAGTCCAAAAATGTGAACCCCCTCTCACGTGTCCTTGCCTTTTTCTTCTCCACCGCTTCTATCCACTGAGTCAATGTTAGCCGATCTCATCTCGTTGGTTTGGACTTCTCCACCTGCTTGCTCTCTTTTTGGCTGGTGTCACCCTTATGGAATGTCTTAGGAGGTCTTTGCCTTTGCGTCTTTGGCGATAAACTGTTGAGGCTTGGTCGGTCTCCATCATCTGAAGCTTGTTCTTTTCCTCTGGGTTGGTCTGGCGATGATCTTTTTGCCTGCCGTTCCTCACTTTCCTTCTCTAAGAGAGAACACCATATAATTAATTACCAACAACCTACTACACATGATAGATAGTATACTGCTGCCCAGTACATAGATAGTACATAGGATTAGTGAATATGTGAAAAAACTACCACTGTGCAGATATGGACTATTAAGGGCTAGTCGCAATATTTAACAGAAAACCAAAAGGAGGACAAACGACCAAACGCCCAGATAATTTTTATATAAAGAGTTTATTTTAGAAAAGTGCACATGTAAAGGGTGAAACAGGAATGATACAGGACTTTAAAGCCCCAAACAAGGTCACAGAACCCACATATATATATAGCTGTTAGACATGCTAAATGATAAGGCACCTTTACTATGGAAATATCAGGAGCGTCCACTAGATGTCACTAGAGCACCCCGTGCCATAGCCCTGCGTGTACATATAACATAACTGGGAAGATTCCCACCATAATCAAAACAAACAGTATATATACTCACTGTGGAGCCACACGAAGGGACGCTGGGTGCCAAATAGGAAGGAGGGGGGGACCGTGACCCACCCGATGGCCGTTTCCGCAACTCGAGGTTGCCTTCACGGCTGCCAGCCAGGTCTTTCTTGTCAGTGTTTCCCGCAGCCTGGAGAGATCAGACATGTTTTCGGTCTCTTCAGGCTTGGATGTAGTAGAGCCAGGACCATCGTAGAACCTCGTGTGGATTACGTGGGACCTGGGTGTTTCGGGGTTAATAAAGAGGTGAAAGAGGGTGGTTTTACATTTTATTTTAAATAAAAGATTTTTCTCGGTGTATGTGTATTTCTTTTTACTTACAGGATTAATGATGGAAGGTCTCATGGAAGACCCCTGGGCTTCCATAGCACCTCAGCAATGCCACATGCTGATTGCCTCCATGTCACACTGCATTGGTGCAGTAATTCATGTAAAAGGAGTCCCAACCAAGAATTGAGTGCATTTACTGTACAGACTTTTCAGTAGGCCAACATTTCTGAGATTAAAATAATTTTTTCAGTTAGTATCCATCTAAAATTTGTTGTCCTATCTCCATACCTGTCCCTCCCAACTGCTGCACCCAACTTTTAAAAATTTGATCTGGCTCTTTCTGGATAAAAATCCCTTTGAACCGTCTATATAATGCTGCTATGGTTGATTTTTCTTCCATGGGAAGAAGAAAGTCGTCCATGACATTATTACGTGTTTCTTCCTCGACCCGCACCAGTAGGGACATTACCAAACCCTTTATTTGCCCATATTGTAGCGCCTGGTGTGCCCTCAGCCCAAATTTATCTACTATCTCCTGTTGCCTCATCCATCTGTTTTCTCCCTTATGAAGCAAATGTGCCACCTTTTGTATCCCTTTTTCCCTCCACTCCTGTAACAAGCTGTTTTCCCTCAAAGCCGTGAAGGTGGGGGTCCACCATAATGGCAAATACTTGGAAATTCGCCATGATAGTTTTAACTTCCTCCTTATTTCTTTCCACGCTGCAATTGTATCTCGGAAGATCACTGTTTGCTTGATTTTAGTGGGAAGGAGGCCCTGTAGTGTATGTAAGAGTGCTGCTATGTTTCACGGGTGAGCATATGCTTTTTCCAATTCCACATCCGAATGCCAAGTAGTATCTTTCAACCAATGCACTATATGTCTAGCCATACAAACTAGATTGTACCCCCGTATATTTGGTAAATTTGTGCCTCCTTCTTCCTTGGCCATCATAAGGGTTTGCAGTTTTATTCGGGGGCGATGACCTTTCCATATGAATTTTCTAATTGCTTCTTCTATTTTCCATATGTCGTTATGCTTTAGCAACATTGGGATGGTTTGTAAGGGATATAGTAGTTTTGAGATGCTCAACATCTTCAATAGGTGTATCCTCCCCAGGAGACTAAGAGGTAGGTTCTGCCATCTCTCCAGCTCTGTGATTATTTTAGTTACCGTATTTTTCGGACTATAAGACGCACCGGACCATAAGACGCACCCTGCTTTTAGAGAAGCAAAATAAGAAAAAAAAATTTAAGCAAAAAATGTGGTCATGACACTGTTATGGAGCGAGGATCTGCTGCTGACACTATTATGGGGGTAATGTCCTCAAATTCTCTGCTAAGGTATCCCATCCTTGTATATACCCCCATCCTGCTATATACTGCCATCCTGGTATATACCCCCATCCTGCTATATACCCTCATCCTGGAATATGCCCTCATCCTGCTATATACCCCCATCCTGCTATATACTGCCATCCTGCTATATGGCCCCATGCTGCAATATACCCTCATCCTGCTATATTACCCCATGCTCCTATATTACCCCATGCTCCTATATGGCCCCGTGCTGCTATATTACCCCATGCTCCTATATGGCCCCATGCTCCTATATGGCCCCATGCTCCTATATGGCCCCATGCTCCTATATGGCCCCGTGCTCCTATATGGCCCCGTGCTCCTATATGGCCCCGTGCTCCTATATGGCCCCATGCTCCTATATGGCCCCATGCTCCTATATGGCCCCATGCTCCTATATGGCCCCGTGCTCCTATATGGCCCCGTGCTCCTATATGGCCCCGTGCTCCTGTATGGCCCCGTGCTCCTATATGGCCCCGTGCTCCTATATTACCCCTTGCTCCTATATGGCCCCGTGCTGCCATATTACCCCATGCTCCTATATGGCATGTATCCTGTATCACACAAAAAAACAATAAACGTTTATACTCACCTTTCCTCGCTCCATGCAGCATCGCTCCTCCCCCTCTCTGTGGCGGCAGCAGCACCGCTTACCTGTGTGAAGCCATCACCGGTCACTTCCGTCCAGCATCACTCGTCCTTAAGTCTGTGGCGGCAGCAGCACTGCTTACCAGCGTGGAGCCATCACCGGTCACTTCCGCGCAGCACGCAATCTCCTCCAGTCTGCTGGTCAGCTGACCTGCGTGACTAGTGGCACACAGTGATGACGTCATCGCCGTGCTCACTGCTTTCTACACAGAGCAGCTGACCGGCAGACGGGAGGAGATCGCGGTGCTGCACGGAAGTGTCCGGTGAGTATGCCGTACTTATTCACTGCTCCCCGCGCTGATGATGATGCGCGGGGGGCAGTGAATACAGCCGCACATGATCACTCCAGGCTGTAGTTGCCAGGGATGATCACGGCCGGCTGTTAATTATGCGTGCACCCCCCGCCCATCACCCCGCCCATCACCCCGCCCATCACCCCGCCCACCTGTCAGTGACGGCTTCAACGCTGAGAGATGGGCGGGAGGATGGGCGTGCATATGAAATGAGCGGGCCCACGTGGTCACAGCAGGCTGCTACAGCCTGCTCGGTGCCCCCGATGGCCCGCTCCACCACAGAACCCTCATTCCCGGCCGCAGCCCTATAGTCAGACCATAAGACGCACCCCCAACTTTCCCCCAACATTTGGGGGGAAAAAAGCGCGTCTTATGGTCCGAAAAATACGGTATTACCGGGGAAAAATTCAAATTATACACCCAATCTATTTTCCGCCCCATTTTTATACCCAAGTATTTTATGCTTTTTTTGGCTAAGGGGATATCGCACACTTTTTCACCTCTGGTTTTCTGTTCATCTCTTTCCCTAAGATAAAGTACCTCGCACTTCGCTTTATTTAACACAAACCCAGAAAAAGTACCAAACTCATCCAACAAGTCTAGTACCCTCGGCAAGTCTCTCTCCACTTCAGCCATATAAAGTATAATGTCATCTGCAAAGTATGCAGCTTTTAGAGTTTTGCTCCCTATCTTAATTCCTTTGTATGGTCCATGTTGTTCTAGTAACCGTGCCAATGGCTCCAACGCCAGGTCAAAGAGTAGAGGAGATAATGGGCACCCTTGGCGTGTCCCCTTTTGCAACGAGAAAACGCTCGACAAGTGGCCCGGTATTTGCACTCTCGCCAGCGGGTTGGTGTAAATCGCTCTTATATAGGCTCTGAACTGACCTTCCAAGCCCACCTTATCCAATACTTTTTCCAACCAACCCCACTGCAGATTGTCGAACGCCTTCTCCACATCCAGAGTCACCAGCGCCGGCTTCCCTCTCTCCTCCACATCCTTGCCTACGGCGTCGATCGCCAACAGCGTCCGCCTGATATTTGTAACTGCGCTTCTCCCTTTAATGAAACCAACCTGAGCCGGAGCTACTATTGCTGGCAGGACTTCTGCTAGTCTATTCACCATAATTGTGGAAATTAATTTTATATCTTGGTTGATGAGGGAAATTGGCCTATATGATGCTGGGTTTTCCGGATTTTTCCTATCTTTCAGTATGAGGTTAATATGTGCTAGATTTGACCCCTCTATTAGATTACCACCCTGTAATAAATCATTATACCATTTTGTTAGTATTGGGGTTATCTGCTGGGCCATGGCTTTATAAAAGTCCCCTGTATACCGTCCGGACCCGGAGATTTCCCCAACGGCAAAGACTTAATGGTCACCTGGACCTCTCCTTCTGTGACAAGTCTATTTAAATCACTCAGTTGGTCCGCTGTTAGTCTAGGAAGATTTATTCTCTCAAGAAAGGCATTACCGTCTCGCTCCCCAGCCTCCTCTTTGGTGTAAAGTTTTGAATAAAAGCTTTGTAATTCACTAACTATCTCTACTGGGTCAGTAACAATATTCCCATCTTTCCTTTTTAGCTTTAGGATAGTGCTCCTAGTTTGCCGCCCCTTAGCTAAATTAGCTAAAAGTTTACCTGCCTTATCCCCAAAGCGCCGCAAATCTATGTCTAGTTGTGTTTAACTCATGAGTTCTCGTTTTTCTGCCCATATATCAAAGTTCTTTTTGGCTTGTTTCCATTTTTCTCTATTTTTTATTGAAGCATCACTCAAGAATTCTGTATACGCAGCACGTAATTGGGCACTTGTGGTATTAAACTTTGCATTCACTTGCTTTTTAAGCCCAAACACTCATGCCATCAAGTGCCCTCTCATTACCACATTTCCAGCCTCCCAATATAGCTGCGGGTTCATCTCCTCTGACGCATTGTGGTATTCAAAGTCACTCCACCACCCCTGCATTACTGTTACAAACTGCTGATCCCTAAGCAAAAAGGATGGGAACCTCCAAATAAAGTCAGTACCCCTAGGATAATGGTCAGCTAAGTCTAATGATATCGGCGCGTGGTCGAATATTACCATGTCTTCTATCTTAGCCCCCCTGCATCTATCCATCAAATCACTACTCATCAACAGATAGTCAATTCTAGACCATGTTTGATGTGGGTTCGAATAGAAAGAATACTCTCTTTCGCTCGGGAACTCTTTTCTCCATACGTCTAACAGACTTAGATCTGCCACCAGCTCCGACAGGGGTGTTGGTCTGTTCCTACGCTCTGTATGGCTATCTTTTGTTTCTTTTCTATCCTCTACCAGCGAAGACACTGAATTAAAGTCTCCTCCCACAACTGTCTTTTGTCCTTCTCCCTGGAGCAATCTTACCCTCAATTTAGCATAGAAGGGCCTCTGTTCAGTGTTTGGTGCATATACATTATGAATTGTCAGTGTGCCCTCCACCCCTTCTAATGTAAGCGCCATCCACCTGCCCTCCAAGTCCCGCTTCACTCCTTTAACCTTGTATGCTAAATTTTTGTGCATCAGTATGAGTACCCCTGCTTTTCTCCCTTCTGATGGTGACCCCACTACCTCTCCTACCCACATTTTCTTCATCCTGAAAAAGTCCTCTTTCCTCAAGTGCATTTCCTGTAGTAGCGCTATGTCTGCCTTTAACTTTTTGAGATGTCTTAATACCATCATACACTTTCCTGGCGCTTTCAACCCTTTAACATTCCATGAGATGACCTTCATATTATGTGATTGGTATTTCTGGGCTACTTATGCATCTGGTATTCCCTTTGGTGGGTGAACGTCCCCTGCGGTTTCTTATTTGTCTATATTTGTGCTGCTGTGTGATTCCCCCTTTTAACCCCTCCCATTGACAATATACCTCAAATGCTACTACAACTATCAATAATATCACAAACTTTAACATTGCAAACAAATACCAATGTGTCTTAGTACTCCCTTTTTTCAGGCTTTGCATCCCACCTCTCTACGCTCCCCTCCCTGACCTTGTGTAACGTGGTTAGGCAAGGCGAAGGAGAGACAAAAAAAAGGGGGAGGGAAATCCCTCCACCCATCTTCTCTCCTCCTCCCTCCCATCAAAAAGTCCAAAAATGTGAACCCCCTCTCACGTGTCCTTGCCTTTTTCTTCTCCACCGCTTCTATCCACTGAGTCAATGTTAGCCGATCTCATCTCGTTGGTTTGGACTTCTCCACCTGCTTGCTCTCTTTTTGGCTGGTGTCACCCTTATGGAATGTCTTAGGAGGTCTTTGCCTTTGCGTCTTTGGCGATAAACTGTTGAGGCTTGGTCGGTCTCCATCATCTGAAGCTTGTTCTTTTCCTCTGGGTTGGTCTGGCGATGATCTTTTTGCCTGCCGTTCCTCACTTTCCTTCTCTAAGAGAGAACACCATATAATTAATTACCAACAACCTACTACACATGATAGATAGTATACTGCTGCCCAGTACATAGATAGTACATAGGATTAGTGAATATGTGAAAAAACTACCACTGTGCAGATATGGACTATTAAGGGCTAGTCGCAATATTTAACAGAAAACCAAAAGGAGGACAAACGACCAAACGCCCAGATAATTTTTATATAAAGAGTTTATTTTAGAAAAGTGCACATGTAAAGGGTGAAACAGGAATGATACAGGACTTTAAAGCCCCAAACAAGGTCACAGAACCCACATATATATATAGCTGTTAGACATGCTAAATGATAAGGCACCTTTACTATGGAAATATCAGGAGCGTCCACTAGATGTCACTAGAGCACCCCGTGCCATAGCCCTGCGTGTACATATAACATAACTGGGAAGATTCCCACCATAATCAAAACAAACAGTATATATACTCACTGTGGAGCCACACGAAGGGACGCTGGGTGCCAAATAGGAAGGGGGGGGGACCGTGACCCACCCGATGGCCGTTTCCGCAACTCGAGGTTGCCTTCACGGCTGCCAGCCAGGTCTTTCTTGTCAGTGTTTCCCGCAGCCTGGAGAGATCAGACATGTTTTCGGTCTCTTCAGGCTTGGATGTAGTAGAGCCAGGACCATCGTAGAACCTCGTGTGGATTACGTGGGACCTGGGTGTTTCGGGGTTAATAAAGAGGTGAAAGAGGGTGGTTTTGCATTTTATTTTAAATAAAAGATTTTTCTCGGTGTATGTGTATTTCTTTTTACTTACAGGATTAATGATGGAAGGTCTCATGGAAGACCCCTGGGCTTCCATAGCACCTCAGCAATGCCACATGCTGATTGCCTCCATGTCACACTGCATTGGTGCAGTAATTCATGTAAAAGGAGTCCCAACCAAGAATTGAGTGCATTTACTGTACAGACTTTTCAGTAGGCCAACATTTCTGAGATTAAAATAATTTTTTCAGTTAGTATTATATAATATTCTAATTTTCTGAGATAATGATTTTTGTGTTTTCATTGGCTGTAAGCCATCATCATCAACATTAACAGAAATAAACACTTGAAATAGATCACTCTGTGTGTAATGACTCTATATAATATATGCATTTCCCTTTTTGTATTGAATTACTGAAATAATTTAACTTTTTGAGGATATTCTAATTTATTGAGATGTACTTGTAAAAAGACACTTAACAAAAGGGACACTGCTGGATCATAGATCATATCGTTAATGATTTATCGACTGAGTCATGTTGTTTGTGACGCACATCCGGAGATCGCAGTGTGTGACACTTATGTGCAACCTAAAACGATCGCAAAAGCAGCCAAAATCATTTGCCTCGGAGAGCTCGTCCTAAAACAAAAAATCGTTCTCTTCTAATTAGCGATGTTGTTCCTCGTTCCTGCGGAGGGGTTAACATCAATAGCTGCCATTCCATCGCTCCCGGGTGCTTCCCTAAACGCAGCAGCGGTGGTATCCCAATTCTTACCACGAACCGTGGGTGGCGTCATGAACATTATCCAATCCACCCTTTCTACCCCCCTTTTATTTTCGAGAGGCCACACAACCCCACCTCGGGTCTGGAGACCACTCGAGCCACTGCGGATCCGGATTCGAGCAGCCCTTTGGCTGTCGCGGGGGCGGTACACTATGAATTTTTGTTGCAATTTTTCATTAAAAATGTGAGAAAGAAAAAAAAAATGCACATCACATTAACAAGGAAAAAAGTGAAGGCCTAGGATACAAAAGTGGCACCAATCAGCAGAAAAAGACAACAAATATCACAACAATGGTTTGCTGTGATTGTTTCTGTGTTTTTTTTAAACAAAAAAAAATCCAAGCATTGTAAGAAGGCAAGTTTAAGGGCTCATTCAGACCTCCAATAGTCTCATGAGAGAAATTAAACAACTTTCCGTGTCAGACTTTGATCAGAGTGTGGTCCAAGTGTCATCAGTGTTTCTTATATATGGAGAAAAAAAAAAATGTCTCCCCCTTCTCCATTCTGTTAGTCTGTGAAAGTCGCACAACACTCAGATGTCCTCCGAGTGCCATCCATTTTTTCAGTGAGCCATAGTCTTGCATTGCTGATTTTGATACGACACTCGGATGTCTCTGCGATTTTCTGTGGACAGCACGATCCATGAAAAATCACGGACATGTTAATAGACTTATATATACACAAGGGCTATGTGTGAAAACCACAGAAAGCAGTCGTACAAGATATTAGGACATCTTAATAAGCACTAAGGGTGCAATCTGCAGCCCACCTGCAATTCTATTGAACTGATCATTATATGGTTCTATCCAAGTTCAGTTCATTGGAAGTGTCAGGGGTCTGTGCATTGCGGCCATAACACAGAATGTGCCTGCATTATGGCACTTAAAATATGCCATTAGAAAGGGTCATCGAGCTACAGTATTAGCAGTACTGAATAGTGATGGGCACACATAGATACCTGAGATCAGCGGGTCTAAAGAAAAACAAAACCCAGTTGCAACCCAGAATTGATCCCAGCTAGCTGCTCGGACGCCGCTCCCCATATAAGTCTTTGGGGACCAGAATCCGACGCTTTTAAATGTTGGTAGAAGGGATAGGCAGGTTAGAGCAAGCGCCTTATACCTACCAGTCTCTGAGCGGCTGTAACACTAATTCCGGGGCCACTCATTATCCGTCCTACATTCACTGCTTCCCCCGTCCATCGGCAGTTCCAGCATCCCTAGTTGCAGTCAGATGCGTCCCCACCCTGTATGAAAGCATGTCTAACTGCTTACAATCACACATGCTGTCTGCGTATGTATATTGGTGTAAAAATAAATATAAAAATTGGCGTATGCTTCCCCTATAGTAGAATACCCAGCCCAGATAAAGTCCATGGTCACAGGCTGCAGCCCCCAGCTGTGTGCTTATCTTGGCTGTGTATCAAAATAAGAGGGACCCCATGCGGCTTTTTTTTTTTTCATTTAAATAATAAAAAAAAACAAACAAAAAAGAGCTTGTGGTTCCTCCCTGTCTCCAATTTTGAGACCCAGTCCAGCTAAAGCTGCCAGCTAGGGGCTGGTATTCTCAGGCTGGGGAGACCCATGGTTATTGGGCCCTCCCCCCAGCCTAAACATAGCAACCTGCAGCCACCCAGGAATGTCACATCCATTAGATGCAACAATCCCAGGACTTTACCCCGTCCTCATCCCAGTGCCCTGGTGCAGTGACAATTGGGCTAATAAAGGGTTAATGACTGCTCACAGATGCCACTAAGCCCTAGATTAGTAATGGGAGGTGTCTATGAGACTCTCCCCCTCCCATTACTAATCTGTAAGTGAAAATAAACACAAACAGAAAAAAAATCCTTTATTTGAAATAAAATACAAAAAACAACAAACACTCTCTTTCTCCCCTTTATTAACCCCTCCAAAAAACCAATTCCATAGAAACAAATTAGAGACGCCGAGACGGACGGTGAGTGGGGAAAGCAGTGCATATGTATGAAGAATAATGAGCGACCCCAGAAGTAGTGTAAGGCCCTGTGCGCCCTAGAAAATGGAATTTTCTTAAGAAAATTCCGCAACCTCTAAAAGATTACCGCACTTGAGGTAAAAAAACACAGGAAACCGCACCCGAAAACTGCATGCGGTTTGCCGCGGTTTTTCCATGGGTTGGTACCTGTGATTTTATGCCTTCAATGCAATAAAGCACGTTGAAAAAAAAAATATATATGCGTTGGCATTTCCTTCTTCTTCTTCTTAGATAGATAGATAGAGGGATAGATAGATAATGGATAGATATATAAATAGATAGAGGGATAGATAATGGATAGATGGATGTATGGATACATGGATAGATAGATAAATAGATAGAGGGATACATAGATAGATATTACAACTTTTATTTCTGATGTATGTGTTCACCCCCTACAGCATTTCTCATACAGCAGTGACCGTGCGGGATCTTGGATCTGAGTTATCGCAGGGTCACTGCCGGTCAGTGATGTCACTCTATTACCGCTTGTGAGGTCCTGAAGTTCTCGCGAGCGGTAACATCACCAACTGAGAAATGTCCTGGAGTTACCCCTGCAGCATCGATCATGGAATGAGGCTGCATTGAGTACTAGCTCTCAGATGCCGCTGGAGCAGTATGCAGGTGTCGTGGGACCTCCTGTGGATTACGCCGGACCTGGAGGGGTATTTAGGGATTTTAATAAAGGGGTGAAAGAGAGGGCTTTTTTTAGTTTTATTTCAAATGAAGGATTTTTTTCGGTGTGTTTATTTACTGTCACTTACAGATTAGTGATGGCGTGTCATAGATGCTGCCATTACTGATCTTGGACTTAGTGGCAGCTATGGGCTGCCATTAACTCCTTAATACCCCGATTGCCACTGCATCACGGCAATCGGGATGAGCCGGGGAGAGTCCCAGGACTGTCGCAGCTAATGGATGCGGCAATTTCGGGCGGCGGCTGCTGGCTGATATTTTCAGGCTGTGGGCTTCTGGTCCCCATAGACTTTATATGGGGAGCAGTATCTGGCCAAATACCAGCCCTCCGAATGTATGTTGCTTGATTTTTATGTGTCTATGCATTATATATGTATGTGTCTGTGTGTGAGTGTGATATGTGTGTATTTTCTCTCTGCTCTATTTCCTCTTCCTCTCCTAGTGACATCCCTTCCTTGCAAAACGCAGGGTAGTGATGATCACTATGTCCCGAAAAACACGAAATACCGCGGGAATAACGCAATGAAACGCACCTATTTTGCTACCTGCGTTATTCCCTGCGGTATTTCATGATTACATTACAGTCAATGGTGTAAAATACCGCAGGTATCTGCGGAAAAGGAGTGACATGCACATTAATTCCGCAGCGGAAATTTCGCAGCAAAACCTGTTCGTGAAAAAAAGCGCACAGCATTTTTTTTTTTCACCGTAGGTTTTGCTGTGGAAGGACTGCAGCAAGGTTATGAACATTTTCTGCAGCAAAACCGCAGTAAAAACTGCAGTGTGCGCACAGGACCTTAGAATGCATTTGGTGAATAAGAGCGTAAATCTCAGGATTAAAAATTGGCAGAACGAAACTTTTTGTGGAATTACACTCAATTTATCAAATCTAACCTAATCCAAAGAGGACAAGTTTGTATCTCTGATAGAAACATAATTTTCTCCGAAACTATCAGTTTTGCGCAAATTGGCTTAACAAATACCTACAGCCGCACGGGAGACTGGTATGTATAACGTGCCTGCTTTTCCCTTTTTTTTTCTTTATTTTATTTTTTTTTACTTACCAGAGTTCCCGTATCAAGATTGGTACATAGAGGTGCATGGGTACTTCCCGTATCCGGATTGGTACATATCGGTGCATGGGTGCTTTTACAGTCCGGATCTGCCCATCACTAGTATTGAATGTATTGCTGGCAGAACATCCTAGTGCCTAGTATAATAGAAAACCCTAGCAGATATTTACTTTTGTTCCCGTTATACCAACAAAACATTTCTGCTTGCGAGTGCAGAACGAACTTTTAAAATGTATCAGGAAAATAATCAATTAAGCGAACCAACAAAGCATGAAATAGTTTTAAGAGAGACTGCACACTTGATGCAATATTTTTCTATAGTGAAAAATGTTACAAAAGGCAATTTAGCCCTGACAAAATTATATAAATGACGGAAAAAGAAGTGTAACTATAAATCATTCACACATAAACCTCGTTCCCAGAATGAGTGTTAGGTGAGATATGAAGATTGTCTACAGCAGGGGTCTCAAACTCGGCTGGGTGTATGGGCCGCACAGAGGAAAAACATAATTTGGGGGGCCGCATTCTTTGCGGGACAGTGACATTTTTATTGGTACCATATATATTTTTTTACACACCTTTGGATCACTGATTTTCAACATTTTTCACTTGTTTATTATAACAAATGTGCACATTCTTTGGTTAAATATAAAAAAAAAAAAATTTGATGGTAAAGAAAAAGTCATGACTTATTTTTTTTTTTTTTTACATTTTATCCCTTTCTTGCCCACTTTGTCCCCATCCTATAGACTTGTGCCCACCTTGTCCCTATCCTATAGTCATGTGCCCACCTTGTCCCCATCCTATAGACATGTGCCCACCTTGTCCCCATCCTATAGTAATGTGCCCACCTTGTCCCCATCCTATAGTAATGTGCCCACCTTGTCCCTATTCTATAGTAATGTGCCCACCTTGTCCCCATCCTATAGACATGTGCCCACCTTGTCCCTATCCTATAGAAATGTGCCCACCTTGTCCCTATTCTATAGTCATGTGCCCACTTTGTCCCCATCCTATAGACATGTGCCCACCTTGTCCCCATCCTATAGACATGTGCCCACCTTGTCCCTATTCTATAGACATGTGCCCACCTTGTCCCTATTCTATAGTCATGTGCCCACTTTGTCCCCATCCTATAGACATGTGCCCACCTTGTCCCTATCCTATAGAAATCTGCCCACCTTGTCCCTATTCTATAGTCATGTGCCCACTTTGTCCCCATCCTATAGACATGTGCCCACCTTGTCCCTATCCTATAGAAATGTGCCCACCTTGTCCATATTCTATAGTCATGTGCCCACTTTGTCCCCATCCTATAGACATGTGCCCACCTTGTCCCCATCCTATAGAAATGTGCCCACCTTGTCCCTATTCTATAGTCATGTGCCCACTTTGTCCCCATCCTATAGACATGTGCCCACCTTGTCCCCATCCTATAGACATGTGCCCACCTTGTCCCTATTCTATAGACATGTGCCCACCTTGTCCCCATCCTATAGACATGTGCCCACCTTGTCCCTATTCTATAGTAAGGTGCCCACCTTGTCCCTATTCTATAGTAAGGTGCCCACCTTGTCCCTATTCTATAGCCATGTGCCCACCTTGTCCCTATTCTATAGCCATGTGCCCACCTTGTCCCTATTCTATAGTCATGTGCCCACCTTGTCCCTATTCTATAGACATGTGCCCACCTTGTCCCTATTCTATAGACATGTGCCCACCTTGTCCCCATCCTATAGACATGTGCCCACCTTGTCCCTATTATATAGACATGTGCCCACCTTGTCCCTATTCTATAGACATGTGCCCACCTTGTCCCTATTCTATAGTCATGTGCCCACCTTGTCCCTATTCTATAGTAAGGTGCCCACCTTGTCCCCATCCTATAGACATGTGCCCACCTTGTCCCTATTCTATAGTAAGGTACCCACCTTGTCCCTATTCTATAGTCATGTGCCCACCTTGTCCCTATTCTATAGTAATGTCCCCATCCTGTAGTAATGGGTGGTGGGGGCAGTGGCGGCGGGTGAAAGGGGGCGCTATAATTTACCGATCGCTCTCGGCTTTCTTCCACCCACAGATGCCGGAGTGAAGCTGAGGGAGGCGGTCTCCGGCCCCAGATCCACAGTGATTGGACAGATCGGTCACAAGGCCGGTCTCTCCAATCAGAGCTGGGGGCGGGTGAAACAGAGGTCACCCAGCTCCAGCCAATGATCGGTGCTACAGCTGCACTGATCAGGGCTGGATTTCAATGTTACAGCCATTTTCAATGGCTGTAACATTACAGTGGCTGTAATTGGCTGACGAACGCCGCACAGCCAATCACAGCCTCCGTAGGTCCGGGGAGGAGACACCAACCCTACTGAGGTTCCCTCCTCCCCGAATCTAAGGTATTTGCTATTGGCAATGCAAACGGCGATCTCAGCCACTGGGGCTGCGATTTCACCATGACGTACTGGGTATGTCATGGGTCCTTAAGTACCAGGGAGCCATAACATACTCAGTACGTCATAGGTCGCTAAGGGGTTAATGTGCCGTCCTTCACATACACAAAAAATAAACACCATTCTTCTCACCTGTCCCGCGTTCCCTCGGCTCTTAACCTCTGCTTCGTGCGGCCCCCAGGCTCGTGCCCCGGTGACTATCGCGGCAGCTGCAGGGACCGCAGCCACTGGCAGCGATTTATGTCAGATGAATGTTTTGCCGGCGCTGCGCGCGCACAGTCCTTGCTTCTGAGAGCGCAGCGCCGGCAAAACACTCATCTAACAAAGTGCAGACAGTGGCTGCGGCCCCTGCACCGGCCGCGATAGTGAATGGGGGCACAGGCCTGGGGGCCGCACGAAGCAGCCTGACGGGCCGCATGCGGCCCGCGTGTTTGAGACCCCTGGTCTACAGCATTATTGCACCTATTAGGTAAATTAGGTAATTTGCGTTCTTGACGCTGCAGTTTTTGTCTAGTTTTGGTATGTCATGTTTTAGATAAAACGGTTTTGCTTTTGATACTTCTTGGTATTTGGCAAAACTTTATTAACACAATCATGTGTGGATGATATGTTTGTAGTAAGTTTCCACAGAGAATAAGGAAAAAAAAAACACATGCAGTTTTTACCTGCGGGTTTTCTGTGTCTAATGCAATTTTATGAGATATTAAACATGATGACACAAAGTAGAATGCTGTAGTAGAGAGAAAATCCAGCGTCAAAATCTTATTGTAAAATTGTGGGTTTTTTTTTTTAGAAGTAATACTAATAAAATAAAAAATTCACTGCTTCCATCACCAAAAATTGCCAAACGCGTTTCAGACAGTCTTTATTACATAATGTAATTCTATGGGGAAAATCCGCACATAGAACTCAGCACACACACAAGACAAAGTGACGTCATGGATTTCAAAAACACACCGCAGGTCATTTTGTGCTATTTAAAAATAAAATTTAAAAAAAGCAGTCACAATGGGCCTGAGAATTCTATACATTCCACCCTCTCCTGCCTTGGTTTCGATCCACTGACCTCTTGCTGCGTGGATGGTTTCCTTTCCTGCTGAGCCACAGCCTGTTCATTCTCTGTCCAACTGCTGATGGTTCTCTTATATTTTCTTCACTTTCTTTGCTGCTGGTGAGGTTTTTCCTCACTTTCCTAATTTGTCTATTTCATCACAGGTGGGGATATTTATACTGACTTTGCACCAGTCTTCTTTGCTGGCTAAATAAACTGAGGGTAAGGCTAGGGCCCCACTTTGCTTTTTACCTGCTTTTTCAACTACAGCGTTTAATGCCAAAATGGATGTGTTCTGCTTTTCAAGCAAAGTCTATGGGAATTTGGGTTCCTAAACCCCACTATGCAGTTCAAACTGCAGCCTTTTTGTGGCAGAAATTTGGGCAAAAACTCAGATTTGCAGTGCAAAACCCAAATGGCAAAAACAATTGGCATTAAACGATGCAGTTGAAAAAGCAGGTAAAAAGCAAAGTGGGGTCTTAGCCTAAGGCTTTGTGGGCACTAGCCGGATTTTCCGCATGTTTCGTTGCAGAAAATGTTCTTAACCTTTCTGCAGTGATTCACCAGCAAATCCAATGGGGGAAAAAAATGCTGTGCGCACTAGGCGGATTTTGATAGCTGCAGATTTTGCTGCGGGATTCCCGCAGCAAAAACAATTGCATGTCACTTCTTTTCCGCAGGCAGCTGCGGGATTTCACTAATGTAATTGTGAAATCCTGCAGGGAAGAACCTGCGAAAAACTGTACCAAAACGCAACAAACCGCATGCGGATTTGGTGCAGTTTTTCCGCAGGTGCGAAAAGCTTTGAGAGACTGCAGAATTTTCTTAAGAAAATTCCATTTTTTAGTGCGCACAAGGTCTAAAGGTGCTGGACTGGTCAAGCATGTCTCCAGACCTAAACCTTATAGAGCATCTGTGGGGCATCCTCAAAGGAAGGTGGAGAAATGCAAGGTCTCTCACACCAGCTCCATTATGTCATCATGGCGGATGGAAGAAGATTCTAGAGGCTCCTGTGAAGCTTTAGTAAACGCCATGCCAAAGAAGAGGCAGTGCTTGAAAATAATGGTGGTCACATAAAATATTGACAATTTGGGCACAATTTGCCCATTTTCACTTTTATTGCCAGCGCTTTACACATTAATGGCTCTTTGTGGAGTTAGAAGGAACACCAAATTTACACTGTTATACGAGCTGTACACTGATTACTTTGCATGGTATCAAAGTGTCATATCTTCAGATTTATCCCATGATGAGAAAATATTTGCAAAAATGTAGGTATACTCACTTTCTCTGACGCCTCATTGGGGGACACAGGATCATGGGTGTTATGCTGCCTATCCATAGGAGGACACTAAGTAGATGCAAAAGCATAGCTCCTCCTCTGCAGTATACACCCCCTGGCCGGGCCAGGCAAGCTCAGTTTTAGCTTAGTGTCTATAGGAGGCACATCTCTGCAGACTACTGCAGCAAGAATTTTTTGTTTTTAGAGGGCGACGGTTGCTTCGGGGACCGATCTCCCAAAACCATCAACAGGCGGGAACGCGGAGTGTTGCCTCCCCGTACCACCTCCTGCGACGCTGGATCCTGGGCTGTTACTCACTGGACGACAGGTCTCATGGCACTGATTTTCCAGAGCCCAGAGCAGATGAAAACTTCCTCAGCCCCTCTTGCAGGCTGAGTTGATATTCGCTCCGCACCAGCGTGACCAGACTGCCATCTCCACAGGAGTTGAGGTGAAATCATTCCGATTTTTCCAGAGCAGATGAAAAACTTCCTCAGTCCTCTTGCAGGCTCGGAGTTGATATTCGCTCCGCACCAGCGTGACCAGACTGCCATCTCCACAGGAGCTGAGAAGAGATAATTCCGATTTTTCCAAAGCCCTAGAGCATTCCTCAGTCCCTCTGGCAGGCTCTGAGTTGATACACGTTCTGTGACCGGGCACAGCAGGCGTCAGAATCTGCACACTGGCTCCCTGACAGGAAACTGGAGCAAAGGTCACACTGACTGGATGCACATGGGCTGTGATTTGGCTCCCTGACAGGAAACTGGAGCAAAGGTCACACTGACTGGATGCACATGGGCTGTGATTGCAGACACCTGCAGAGCATTCCACCTGTGGCGGGGGGAGGGGACAACTCCCTGGACTAAGTGCACCCGCAGCTGCGGTACACTTAGAGGTTTTTCTGTCCACCATTGTTGTACAGGGCTGGAGGGGGGAATTTTGGCGTTTGGAATTTTTTTTGCCACTACGCAGTTTACTGATCAGATTCATTGATTTTATATTTTGATAGATCGGTCATTTCTGAACGCGGCGATACCAAATATGTGTGTATTATTTATTTTTTTAACCCTTTAATTTTCAATGGGGTGAAAGGAAGTGATTTGAACTTTTAGGCTTTTTTTATTTTATTATTTTTTATTTTACTAGTCCCCCTAAGGGGGCTATAGCGATCAGCAATCCGATCGCTCTGCACTATCTGCAGATCTCAGCTACAGAGCTGAGAACTGCAGATTTGCTGCTTTACCTTCAATGCCGGCTGTATTCTGGCATTGAGAGGAAGTGAGTTATGTTAGCTACAGGCGTCATCACTTGACCCTGTCCTACCATGGCAACCACCGAAAGTCACATGATCATGTCACGTGACTTCCGGTGGGGGCGGGGTAAGTGACTTATGGCGGTGCCCATATACATATCGCTGTCAGATTTTGGCAGCGAAATGTAAGGGGTTAATGGCCGAGGGTGGAAGCGATTCCACCCGCGGCTAGCAGGCACACATGTCAGCTCTTGATAACAGCTGATATGGGATCGCCGCCAGCCGGCGGCAGGGGGCGTGGCTTGCCGGCACACGATCATGACGTACCCAGTACGTCATGGGTCGTTAAGGAGTTAAAAGGGTGAAGAAACTTAAAAAAAAATAAATAAATAAAAAAAAATAAATAATAAACTTTGACGCCGCTTTGGTATCCGTAAACTCATGGAGTCCCGGTACCCCTTTGGCTTAGCTGTCTCTAAGGGCTGGGCCGATCCGGCCTCGGTGGACCCTCACCCGGCTTCTGCCTGCCTGAAGGACCCTCCTGTCTTTTACTTGATAGATCCTCCTTCAAGGACCCGACAGACAAGTGGAGCAGCTCGATCGCTCTGCCTCGAGGCCGCGGGTCCCTCTCCCCTTCCGTGTGGGTCGCACAGGCACCAGGACTACCAGTTTTCCTCAGACCCTCACAGATGTAACTGTTCACATTGCTGCGGCGGCGGAGTACCTCATGCAGGCCTCCCTCGGCGCTGCCACCTGCGCAGTTATTGCCGCCCCAAATACCATAGCCATCCGTAAGGCCCTCAGGTTCCGATAATGGAGAGTGGTCTCGGTCTCTAAGAAGCCTCTCACTGTACTCCTTTCCAGACCGATGGTTTGCCGATCGTCTGGACAGGCTCTTTTTTTTTTTTGTCTGACGCCACGGGAGGAAAAGAGTACCTCTCTCCCCCAACTCTAGCCCAGGATGTTTTTTTACTAGACACGCAGGGCCCGACCTTCTCAGCTCTCCCCGAGTCCACCTCGTCCTGGCAGTCTAGACAAAGACCGAGAAGTCTCGTCCTTCTCCATCTTGCCTGCCGCCTCAGATCACAAATGGGTGTGATACCTTGTGTCTTCCGGTTACCAAAACACCACGAGGCCTTCTCCTCAGCAATCCACTCCCTCCAAACGGCGGGGGTGATGGTACCTGTTCCGGACGGCAAGAGGTTCAAGGCTATACCTATCGTGGTCGCCAAAGAAAGACGTGTCAGTTGGTCCCATCCTGGACCTCTAACACCTGAGCAAACATGTGCACGTAAGGAGATTCAGAATGGACTTCCTAGGGTCCATTATTACCTTTATGGTCGAAGGAGAATTCCTTGCTTCCCTAGCTATCAGGGACGTGTACCTGCACATACCCATCGCTCCAGCTCACCAAAGTTTCTCAGCTTCGCGGTTCAGGACTTCTTATTTTCATTTGTGGCCCTACCCTCGGCTCTGCCACAGCACCAAGTGTCTTAACTAAGGTCATGGCGGCCGCCATGAGTGCCCTTCACACCAGGAGAGAGGCTGTTCTGCCTTGCTTGGATGACCTCATCAAGGGCTCAACCAGCGTGCAGATCTCTGTGGGCACCCTATCCCGCTTAGGGCGGCTTCTGACTCCAGGCAAATCATCTCCGGTCGCGTCAAAATCCGTCACCTCCCTGGGCATGTCCCTGGACACTCTTCGGGGCTTGATATTTCTCCCTCAAGTCAAGGTGACCGCTCTACAACAAGCGGTACACTGCCCTCTACGTACTCCTGTCACTTCATACGATTCAGTATGAGAGTGCTAGGTACGATAGCGGCGGCTATAGAGGCAGTGCTGCTCGTTTAGCCACACCACCGCCCACTGCAGCTTGCGCTTCTAGCTGCCTGGGACAAGAGCCCCTTTTCCTTGGACAAACTTTTCACCTGACACCTTCAGTCAGGTATGCGCTTTACTGGTGGCTTCAGTCCTCTTCCATATCGAGGAGTTTTTCTCCCCCAAGTGGACTGGCTACTCCTGACCACGGACGCCAGCCTCTTAGTCTGGGGAGCAGCGTACTGGCTCCACACTGCTTCGGGACGTTGGACACCCCAGGAGTCTTCCCATCCCAGAAATCATCCTGAAAATCAGCGCGATCTTCTCGCGCTCAGGTCATTCCCCTTTTCTGCTAGCAGGTCGTTTGATTCGGGTCCAATTGGACAATGCAACAGCTGTGGCCTATGTCAATCAGCAGGGAGGTACCAGCAGCAAGACAGCTTATCTCGAGGTCCTCAGGATCCTCACCTGGACCGCATCGACGGGGGTCTGTGTTTTCAACGTTACACATACCGGGAGTAGAAAACTGGGTGGCAGACCTTCTAAGTCGCCAAGGCCTGGCCGCCGGAGAGTGGTTTCTCCACCCAGAAGTGTTCCCACATATCTGCACTCACTGGAGTACACCAGACGTGGAATTAATAGTGCTCTACAAATAAATAATAATAAATAATAATAATCTAATGGCCTCAAGGTTGAACGCAAAGGTACCCACGTTCTTAGCCAAGTCACGTGACCCACAGTCCATTGGCGCGGATGCTCTAGTCTCCTGAAGTCGTTTCCGACCAACTTACATGTTTTTCGCCTCTGCCCCTGCTGCCACGAGTAATCAGGAAGATCAAGGCAGAAGGAGTCCCGGTGATACTAATAGCACCGGACTAGCCCAGGTGCGCCTGGTATGCTGAATTAGTACAATTGCTCATGGCACCTCGTAAGCATCCCAGACTTGCTGACCCAAGGGCCCATTTCCCATCAGAACTCCAGAGCCCTGAAGCTGACGGCCTGGCCATTCAGACCTGGACTTTAAAAAGAGGGAGATTCTCTCCTGCGGTCATCTCCACCTTGTACAGTGCCCGAAAGCCGGCCTTCATCCCATATTTACCACCGTACGTGGAAAACTTTCCTTTTCCAGTGCAGGGAATCTAATGTCCAACCTATGCCTCTGGCGATCCCTAGAATTCTTGATTTTTTTTTTTGCAGTCAGGTTGCAAAGCTCCCTTAAGGGGCAGGTTTCATCTCTCTCAATATTCTATCAATACCGCCTAGCTTGCAATCTGCAAGTCAAGACTTTCCTCAAGAGTGTTTCCCATCTAGTTTCCCTGTATAAATGGTCGCTGGACCCATGGGACCTCAATCTCGTTTTGGACAGTATCCAGAGGTCCCCTTTTGAACCTCTTAAGGAATCTTCTCTTGCTCTTCGCTCCTGGAAGGTAACATTCTTAGTGGCGATTACGTCCATCAGACAAGTTTCGGAACTGGCATCACTCTCTTGCTGCGAACCCTTTCTGATCTTTCATCAGGACAAGGTGGTTCTACGCCCCCTTCCAGATTTTCTTCCGATGGTTATTTCCCAGTTTCATATGAACGAGAACATTGTTCTGACTTCCTTTTTGTCCACACCCAGTCCATAGGGTGGAAAGGTTTCTACATTCGCTAGATCTTGTGAGGGCTCCCAGATATTATGTACCCAGGACAGCCCCTTTAGGAACATAGACTCCTTGTTCGTCATTCCTGAAAGGCCTAAGAAAGGACAGGCAGCTTCATAGGCAACGCTGGCTCGCTGGATTCGCTCTGCGATCCAGGAACTCTACCGCTTGCAACTTAAGCCCATTCCTAGTGGGCTGCGGACTTATTCCACGCAAGCAGTTGACGCCCCTTGGGCCATTAGGCATCAGCCTTCAGTAGAACAGAGGTGTAAGGCTGAGACCTGGTCTTGCCTACATACTGTTTCAAAGCATTACTGAATCCATACCCAGGCTTCGGCTGAGGCAAACCTAGGTAGGAAAATTCTGCAAACGATAGTGGAGTACCTATCTCAGTAGGCGCTCCTGGCTATCTGGGACTAGTTCCTAATCCTTGGGTTGCGTTTATTGTTTACCCACCCATGAACTGCTTTAAGACGTCCCATAGTCCTGTGTCCCCCAATGAGGAGTCAGAGAAAAACAGATTTTTGTGTACTCACCGTACAATCGTTTTCTCTTAGCCATCATTGGGAGACACAGCACCCACCCTGTTGCCCTGTTGGGCCTTGGCTCTCTCAGTACCTTATTTGGTTATGGCTCTTTTTTTCTCATGTTCCTCTGTTAAGAAGTTTTTACTGGTGTTTTTTTTCTCCTACTTCTTGTGTACTAAAACTGAGGTTGCCTGGCCCGGCCAGGGGGTGTATACTGCAGAGGAGGAGCTATGCTTTTGCATCTACTTAGTGTCCTCCTATGGATAGTCAGCATAACACCCATGGTCCTGTGTCCCCCAATGATGGCTAAGAGAAAACGATTTTACGGTGAGTACACAAAAATCCATTTTTGTTATATACTGGGTATTTTTTTTATTTCTTAATTTTTAATGTGGTAGAAAGAGGTGGTTTGAACTTAAGATTTTTAAACTTGTATCTTGTACTGTACATACTAGTCCCTTTAGGGGACTTGAACCTGCAATAGCCTGATCACTTGTTCCATACACAGGAAGGCCACAGCATTGCTGTATAGTGCACAAATCACAGTCTCCGATGAAAGCAAGTCAGATTAACAGCAGCATTTAAGAGGTTCACAGCAGAGGGCAGACAGCCGCTTCACCCATGGCTATTAACATGCACATCAAAGACAGGTATGTGATCCGTGACAGAAATATTACATCATAATTCGTTAAGCATATTTGTTTTCAACGCCACAAAATTAGTTAAGATCAACTGTTTTCATATTTGAAACACTTTGGCAATAGAACAGTGTAAGAGATGAAGATAGCGGTGTGGAGTATAAGACTAGAGGTGGGGTACTTCAATTTAGGGTATGCTCACATGAGCGTATAAATTGGACGAGTGCAATGAGAGGAAAAACTGGCATTGCACTCAGCCCCATGTAACACAATGCTGCAACTCAGATCAGCGAATTTTTTTTTCAAAAAAACCGCAACATGCTGCGATTTTCTGCGAGAGCCGTATCACTCACACCTATTCAAGTGAATGGGTGCGAGAGACATCGGACTGCACTTGGATGTTATCCCAGTGTAATGCGATATACGCATAGGATGACAATGGAGGAGATGGGGCGGGGGTTGGGGTTTTGAGGGGGATTTACCCCTCCCTCTCCTCGGCGGCACCCGCCCTCAGCTTTGCAGCGGTGAATTGATTGCAGGACCGGGTCACAGTCGCATGACACTCAGCTCATGCTCGCAGCAGAGCCTGAGCCGGGGGTCAATAGCATATTGCATCCGTTACTCTCACATCTGATGCCATAACGCTAATGTATCTGCAGCCTTAAAGGGAACCTGTCACCAGGTTCTTCCCATATAAACTGCAACCACCACCAGTAAGCTCTTATATACAGCATTCCTGAAAGCTGTTTGAGTCCCCAAACCCATCTGAATAACATTAACCCCTTCACAACCAGGGACTGATGAATCCATCATGGAGCGTGTCCCGTTAAGCCCCGCCCCCTGCCGCGAGCAGGCGGCGGTCGGCACACATATCAGCCGTTTTCAACAGCTAACATGTGTGCCTGCTAGCCGCGGGTGGAATCGCTTCCACCCGCGGCCATTAACCCCTTAAATCTCGCTGCCAAAGTCTGGCAGCAAGATCTATATGCGCGCGGCCATGTTTTTTACTTACCGCCGCCCCCACCGGAAGTCACGTGCGTGATCACATGACTTTCGGTGGTTGCCATCGTAGCACAGGGTCATGTGATGACGCCTGCAGCAATGAAGTTTCACTTTCGTTTTCCCTCGGCCGTGAGCAGAGAGAAACAGAAAGTGACTGAATCTGCTGTTTACAGCTGTATAGCTATGATCAGCAGATAGCTCTTATCTATCGGATTGCTGATCGCTAAAGCCCCCTAAAGGGACTAGTAAAAAAAAAAGTTTTAAAAATAAAAATAAAACCAAAACCTAAAAGTTCAAATCACCTACCTTTCCCCCCATTGAAAATTAAAGGGTTAAAAATAAATAAATAAATAAATAAATACACACATATTTTAGTATCGCCGCGTTCAGAAATGCCCAATCAAAATATAAAATCAATTAATCTGATTGGTAAATGGCGTAGTGGCAAAAAAAATCCAAACGCCAAAATTACGTTTTTTGGTCTTCGCAAGTTTTACACAAAATGCAATAACAGGCGATCAAAACGTAGCATCTGCGCAAAAATGATGCCATTAAAAACAACAGCTCGAGATGCAAAAAATAAGCAGTCACTGAGCCATAGATCCCAAAAAATGAGAACGCTAAGTGTTTCGGAAAATGGCGCAAAACGTGCGCCACTTTTATTGGACAAACTTGTGATTTTTTTTTTAACCCCTTAGATACAAGTAAACCTCTACATGTTTGGTGTCTACAAACTCGCACCGACCTCAGGCATCATACCCACACATCAGTTTTACCATATAGTATAACACCGTGAATAAAACATCCCAAAAACTATTGTGCCATCACACTTTTTTTGCAGTTTTTCCACACTTTGAATTTTTTTGCTGTTTTCTAGTACACCATATGGTAAAACTTATGGTTTCCTTTAAAAGTACAACTTGTCCCGCAAAAAACAAGCCCTCATATGGCAAGATTGACGGAAAAATAAAAAAAGTTACGGCTCTCGGAAGAAGGGGAGCAAAAAACAAACGCAAAAAACGGAAAGTGCCCCGGGGCTGAAGGGGTTAAGAAAAAAAAAAACAAAAACAAAAAAAAAAAAAACACCTTTTATTAGGGTTCTTCTCCACTTTCGATTTCCATGTGCGACTGCGATCCGATAAACAAAATCGGATCGCACTTGCACCAATGTTAAGCTATGAGGCATTGTCCACTAGCTTAATTTTATACGATATGACTCGTGCCCTCGGTGAAATCGCAGCATGCTGCGATTTGCACCCAGTCTCAGCTCTCGCACCCCCATGCAAGCCTATGGGAGCGAGAAGAAAAAAAAGAAAAAAAAAAAAATCAGAATATGGGTGGCATATGCATGTCATACAAATGGCATACGCATGTCACACGGATCCTTCACACTTGCATATATCGTCGGACTGGCTACTGGAGGAATCTCCAGTAATACCAGTCCTGTCCGCGGTTACATGCACTGAACCCCGGAGCTGTCACCTGAGCTCCAGAGTGCAGCCTGGACTGAACAGCGAGCACCGAGTGATTGATTCCCCGTCGATTGCTGCTCAGTTCAGCACAGCTGCAAACAGACTGGGCTGAACTCTGGAGCTCAGGTGACAGCTCCGGAGTTCAGTGCAGATAACCACGGCCAGGCCTGGTATTACTGGAGATTCCTCCGGTAACCAGTCTGACCCTGCTTGCATAAACACTCACATAGCACTCGCATTTCATACAGATGCTATGTGAGGGGGGAAAAAAAAAACAAACAAAAAAAAACACACCGTACGCAGACCACACGCAGGACACTCGACTCACATTTGTAGCAGAGTATCGCTGTGATTTTTTAAACGCTAGTGGAGAAGAGCCCTTATACTCACTTGCAGGACGGTCAGGACCGATGGGCGGCACTGATCTTTATCCAGCTCCTCCACTCAAATGGAGATTGTTATCCTCCCTCCTAGTGTGAGTGACGTGTCCTATGTCAGCCACACACGTGTCCTCCATTGCGCTCTTCACTGCTGATAACAGAGCAAAGAATTGTAATGCACCAGTGCTGGGAAAGATCCCAGAACACCTGTGCATGCGCACGACAATACTTAGGGACATTTGTCTGGATGAGATAAGACAGTAATCCACCAAAGCAAGGAAGGAGGATGGCGATCATAAGAAGAGAGGAGGTGCTGGAACAAGATGAGCAACAATCGAGTATAATAAAAAGGTCTTTTTGTTATACAGTTCAGCTTGCGCACATATATACAGTATTCTAGCAGCAGTTTACATGTGAAAAACCTGTTGACAGGTTCCCTTTAAAGCACCACTCCAGCTGTAAAATAACGAGAAAAAAAATGCTGAGTTTTGTTTGTAAGTGGCATTATTTTGAGGTATTTGTAGCAAAGGTATCACATTTATATGAATGAAGATGAACAAAGCACTATGTTGTCAATTTTTTTTTTTTTTAATGTTACGCCATTTGTCATGCTGCCCAAATACAATGTTAACATTATACTACTAATAGAACAGAAAATTGTTTCATTGGTTTATCATTTTGCACAATAGATACACAATTGGGGTGGGGCCATCAATTGTTTTTGGGTCACCATATCCTGAGCACAAGAAGAGTTTGACAAATTTTACGCCAGGGAGTCTATACGAGGGCTTATTTGTTTGCAGGACAAGCTTTAGATTTCATTGGTGCCAGTGTTTTACATACTTCTTGCTAATTTTTTGAGGGGAGGCAAAAGGAACAAAATAAACAAAAACAATTCTATATATTTTTTTTTTTTAAAACACGATTTCCCATTATTCTGTGTGTTGATAAGTTACAAAATTTCAATAGTTTTTTTTTGTGCGCTTTTTTTTTTTATATAAAAAGGAAACTGCCACCAGGTTTTTCCCTTATGAGCTGCGGCCACTACCACGGAGCACTTATATACAGCATTCTAGAATACTGTATATAAGAGCCCAAGCCGCTCTGTATAACATAAGACACGTTTATAATACACATCTACAGGGTGGTCCGGTTAGATAGGTGTCACTGCTCTCGGTCCGGCACCTCCTCCATCTGGTGCAGCCAGCATCCTTCTATCCAGCCCCGTTTGTATGACACATTTGGCATCATCCATACAGAAGTCGTCGTTACACTCCTGCGCATGTGCGCGTTGATCTGCCCGGCTTAAGGCAGAGCAAATTACTGTAATGCACAGACGGTCTTTTACCTTTCCTCGCGCCTGCGCACTACAGTACTTTGCTCTGCCCTCAGCTGGGCAGATCAAAGTGTGCATGCGCAGAAATGTAATGATGGCCTGTGTGTGAATGACGCCAGACCAAAAGCAGTGACATCCATCTGACCATACCGCCCACTAGATTATTAAGATTTTTTTTTTACATTCTATACAGTAGCCTGAGCTTTTATATACAGTATTCTGGAATGCGGTATATAAGGGTTCAATGGTGGTGGCCGCAGCTCCTAAGGGAAAAACTTGGTGACAGGTTCCCTTTAAGCACTTAAAAACTTTTTTTTCTTTTTACAGTACTTACTAGTCCTAAACAGGAACCCGGACATACAATCTTCTAATCACAGTGATAATACAGAGTAGTACTTATGCACTACCTGTGTTTGGATTGACGATAAACTAACAGGCCCAGTCCCAGTGGGATCTGATTGGCTGATGGATATGGCAGACATGAAGGCAACTATCCGGCCTAAAATTGCCATAGTTATCGTTGGCACCTTTGCGACTGACTGTCTGCTTTCTTCAAATTTCTCACATGCGTTCATCACTAATGACAGCATCTGAGGGGTTAGATTGCTGGGATCAGAACTATTTCCAGTCTCAGTATATGCAGCAGGAGCCTTCTTGTGTATAGCAGCTGGCTCAACTCCTGAACCTGTGCCATCCAGATGCAACGGTAGACCTGATTGCAGGAAATCACCTGGAAATTGGACGCACAGTTACATCCATTTCCAAAAAGATGGTTTAATAGGGTTTGTATAGAAATCATGCAAAGAAGAGGTGCAAGCCCAGAGAAAATGTTTTAAAATTCAGATAATGAAACCTTAAGAGTTGCTGTAACCATGGGACTTAAAATAAGAGAATCCACACAAATGTAGTAAAACAGTTTATAATACAAAATAAGAGAGTCCTTGTATCAGTCAATAATGAACATTTTCTATCGGCCGAACATACTTTCACAACATACACCACTCATTATCATTGATGTTAGTACATAGGCACCATAAGCCTGGTAAACCATGTAATAGAGAGTGGCATCCCTACTGCGGAGTAAGGCTACGTTCCCACGATCAGTGATTGAGTTTTTCATGCTTCAGACTTTCTTCACCTTCGTTTACTTGTGTTTTTTCTCTAGGATTGGTCTGTCATGCTTTAAATAAAGCTTTGTGTTTGACACTTCCTGGTATTGACATTGTTAGGTGTGGATTATGAGTTTTTGATGCGTTTCCAAAGTGGAAATGCACTAAAAAACATGAGTTTTTTACCTGTGGAATTTTTGCATCTAATTCAAGTCTATGGGGAAATTTTACACAGAAAACTCAGAGTACCCACAAGAGAAATTAAAATGCTGCAGAAAGGAAAAACACACCACAGGTGAGTACGTAGAGTAAGAAAGGACTACAGTGGACATGAGATTTCTGCTAATCCCATCCACTTTGCTTGTACTGGAAAAATCTGCGTTTTGACGAACCGAAAATATACAGCGTCAAAAAAGCCAAGAAAACTCATCGTGGGCACGTACCCTTAGGGTGTCTTACTACATGGCAGATTTGTTGCAAAAAACATTCTAGAAATAAAAATGTATTCCCCCATCAGAATCTGCCCATGCACCATGCAAGGGTTCCTATTCGGATGTATGAAACAGGCACAGAACCGCAGAGTCTGAACAATCACCAAAAGGCTTCTCATTGTATTTCCCCCATGTAAAGTCTTTTATCACTGGAAGCAGAGAGAACTGTCAAGAAAACAAAACAAAGAATTAAGGGTTAATTGCATTATATACGATCGCATTACCATGATCTAATGGTTAAGTAACTGAACTGGCTACATGCACTTATTGACTGCAACTATAAAGACTGAAATGTGCATTATGCCCAATGGACGCCCAAATACACCTTTGGCATTTCCAACATGGCCAAGAGTCGTTTTCTTTTAAAAATGTAAAGTTCCAATATCTTGGAGCCACATGGAGAAATGACTCCTCCTTCATATAAATATTAATTTACAGATCAGCCCATCACCAAGTGAGAAGTGACAGACCAATGACTTCTATCCAGTGAAAACTGAGGCCACACTGGTAAGAGGTACATTATTTCCCTTCATACACACTTCGCCCACTGCAGAACCTCCTTTAACCCCTTCACCCCCAGGCACTTTTCCATTTTTGAAGGGGGGGGGGAGGGGTGTTCGCTCCCCTTCTTCCGAGAGCCGTAACGTTTTTTTTTTATTTTTCTGTCAGTCTTGCCATATAAGGGTTTATTATTTGCGGGACGAGTTGTACTTTTAAATGAAACCATAAGTTTTACCATATAGTGTACTGGAAAATGACAAAAAAATTCCAAGTACAAAAAAAAAAAAAAAAAAAATTGCAAAAAAATAGTGAGATTGTATGATTGAATAAAATATCCCAAAAACACAGTGTTCACTATATGGTAATACTAACGTGTCATTGTGATGCCTCAGGTCTGTGCCAGTTTGTAGATATCAAACATGTATAGGTTTACTTTTATCTAAGGGGTTAAAACAAATTCAGAAATTTGTCCCAAAAAAAAAAAAAGGGAACTTTTTGTGCCATTTTCCGTGATCCGTAGCTTTCTCATTTTTTAGGCTCTGGGGCTCAGTGACTGCTTATTTTTTGCGTGTCGAGCTGATGTTTTTAATGATACCATTTTTATGCAGAAGCTCTGCTTTGATGACTTATCGCATTTTGCGCAACATTCGCAGCAACCAAAAAAAAGTAATTTTGGCATTTGGAATTTTTTTGCCGCTGTGCTGTTTACCAATTGGATTAATTGATTTTATATTTTGATAGATCGGGCGTTTCTGAATGCGGCGATACCAAATGTCTGTATATTTTTAACCCTTTAATTTTCAATGAGGCGATTTGAATTTTTTTTTATGTTACTAGTCCCCCTAAGGATCAGCAGTCTGACCACTCTTCCATTTCTCCAGATCACAGCTGAGATCTGCAGAAAAGCAGCTCTCCTATTACAAACGGCAGTCTGCCGGGTGTAAGAGAAACTGACTCATGTTAGCTACATCACATAACCCTGTGCTACCATGACAACCATCGGATCCACGTGATCACATCACGTGACGTCTGATGGAGCCAGGTAAGTGAATGCTTACCGGGGCCCGCTATTACATTGCGCTGTGACATTTTCACAGATAGCTGTACATGTCAGCTGTCCAAATCACCCGATATGCGCAGTGATCGCTGCCAGCGGCAGCAGGCAGGCATTAACCTGACATGATCCATGACGTACCCAGTATGTCATGTGTCATGAAGAGGTTAAAAGCAAATTAGTTTTCTACTGCGACTGATCCTTTAAATGCTTTGTCTTCCACAACCATATTTCCATTCTCTGTAGCGGTTTTTGCATACTACTAATACATGCTGCAGCTGCTAAAGAACTTCTTGTGAAAGAAAGCAGGAATGCAACAGGGTAAATCACTAGCTACTTTACCTGGAATAATTGCTGTAACTTAAAGGATGATTGACCATACTGAATTTTGGGCTGCACATACTGTTCATGAGAAAGGAGAGTGCAATGAGATAGCGATGAGAAACATCCTCGCGCCAAGTAGTCTCGCTGCCTTGTCGCCCCGCCAGTCATCTACACTACGACATAGCATTGCTGCTCGCTTTTTTGCTAGTCGGCTGATTGACAGCCAGCTCCCCCAATTAGGCACTGGGCTGCCAATCAGCATGAGGTCAGCTGTCCCGCCCCGTCAACAGATCAAAGCGGATGAGAAGCTACCACTCTGTTAAAGACCATTGTATCATCAGGAGGAGCTGTCTGTGGCAACCCGGTGGCAGCAAAGAATGGCGCCGGGCACAAACAGGCAGGGGGCAACTACCTGCCTGTAAATGCTTACCGTACTTTTCGGACTATAAGACACACCGGACCATAAGACGCACCGGACCATAAGACGCACCCTGGTTTTAGAGGAAAATAGGAAAATAAAACTTTACCCCCATAACTGTGTCATGACCACATTTTTTTGCTTAATGTCCCCAAATTCTCTACTAAGGTACCCCATCCTGGTAATGATCCTCCTGCCTTGTATATGATCCTGCTCATATACCAGCATCCTGTTCATATACCCCCCCATCCATCCTGCTCATATACTCCCATCCTGCTATATGCCCCCATCGTGCTCATATACCATCCTGATATATGGCCTGTATCCTATAGCACAAAGAAAAAAAAAAATTAAACGTTTATACTCACCTTTTCCTCACTCCCTGCAGCACCGATCATCTTCCTCTCTGCGCCACTGACCTGTGTGTGTGGAGCCGTTCCCCTGCAGCATCGCGATGTCTTCCTGTCTGTGCCGATCAGCACAGATCCGCTGACTGGCACAGACTGGAAGACATTGCGTGCTGCAGGGGGATGGCTCCACACACGGGGACAGGTGAGTACACTGATTCACTGCACCCCGTGCTGATGATGACGTGCGGGGGGCAGTGAATACAGCCGCACATGAGCACTCCAGGCTGTAATTGCTAGGGGTGATCATGCGGACCGGCTCTTTACTATGCGCGCGTCCCCGCTTGTGCTCCCGCCCACCTATCAGTGCCGGCTTCTGCGCTGAGAGATGGGCGGGAGGATGGGCGTGCATATGTAATGAGCGGGCGCACGTGGTCACGGCAGGCGCTGCTGCCTGCTCGTGCCCCCGATGACCCGCTAGAAGAAAGAAGAAAGAAGAAAGAAGAAAGAAGAAAGAAGAAAGAAGAAAGAAGAAAGAAGAAAGAAGAAAGAAGAAAGAAGAAAGAAGAAAGAAGAAAGAAGAAAGAAGAAAGAAGAAAGAAGAAAGAAGAAGAAAGAAGAAAGAAGAAGAAAGAAGAAAGAAGAAGAAAGAAGAAAGAAGAAAGAAGAAGAAAGAAGAAGAAGAAAGAAGAAGAAGAAGAAGAAAGAAGAAGAAGAAAGAAGAAGAAGAAGAAAGAAGAAGAAGAAGAAGAAAGAAGAAGAAGAAGAAAGAAGAAGAAGAAGAAGAACAAGAACAAGAAGAAGAAGAAGAAGAAGAAGAAGAAGAAGAAGAACAAGAACAAGAAGAAGAAGAAGAAGAACAAGAAGAAGAAGAAGAAGAAGAACAAGAAGAAGAAGAAGAAGAACAAGAAGAAGAAGAAGAAGAACAAGAAGAAGAAGAAGAACAAGAAGAAGAAGAAGAACAAGAAGAAGAAGAAGAAGAAGAACAAGAAGAAGAAGAAGAAGAAGAACAAGAAGAAGAAGAAGAAGAACAAGAAGAAGAAGAAGAAGAAGAAGAAGAAGAACAAGAACAAGAAGAAGAAGAAGAAGAAGAAGAAGAAGAACAAGAACAAGAACAAGAAGAAGAAGAAGAAGAAGAACAAGAAGAAGAAGAAGAACAAGAAGAAGAAGAAGAAGAACAAGAAGAAGAAGAAGAAGAAGAACAAGAAGAAGAAGAAGAAGAAGAAGAAGAAGAACAAGAACAAGAAGAAGAAGAAGAAGAAGAAGAAGAAGAAGAACAAGAAGAAGAAGAAGAACAAGAAGAAGAAGAAGAAGAACAAGAAGAAGAAGAAGAAGAACAAGAAGAAGAAGAAGAAGAACAAGAAGAAGAAGAAGAAGAAGAAGAAGAAGAAGAAGAAGAACAAGAACAAGAAGAAGAAGAAGAAGAAGAAGAAGAAGAAGAAGAAGAACAAGAAGAAGAAGAAGAACAAGAAGAAGAAGAAGAAGAACAAGAAGAAGAAGAAGAAGAACAAGAAGAAGAAGAAGAAGAACAAGAAGAAGAAGAAGAACAAGAAGAAGAAGAAGAACAAGAAGAAGAAGAAGAACAAGAAGAAGAACAAGAAGAAGAAGAAGAACAAGAAGAAGAAGAAGAACAAGAAGAAGAAGAAGAACAAGAAGAAGAAGAAGAACAAGAAGAAGAAGAAGAACAAGAAGAAGAAGAAGAACAAGAAGAAGAAGAAGAACAAGAAGAAGAAGAAGAACAAGAAGAAGAAGAAGAACAAGAAGAAGAAGAAGAACAAGAAGAAGAAGAACAAGAAGAAGAAGAACAAGAAGAAGAAGAACAAGAAGAAGAACAAGAAGAAGAACAAGAAGAACAAGAAGAACAAGTCCAAACTGTACTCAATCAATCATGGATAACCTTGAACGTACAGGAAGATTATTAGATAGACATGATGGACGTCATCCAAAATTGTCGGCAGAAACAATTCAAAATGTGAAACAGCGACTGCTGGCACCTCCACAAAAATCGTTGCACAGGGACAGACATCTCTTATTTCACATGTCAATGTTTGGCCAAAAACATAAACAGGCACTGAGAGAGCATACTGTACAGTGAGACATTCAAGCGATGACCATAGACGGTTCTGCGGAATACAGTCAGCAATATGGAACGCTGAGTGCAGGCACGCTTGCCCGCAAGTGGTGGACATTTTCAACACCTACGTTAAAAGATCAGTTTCTCATGAACTAAAGTATGTACAGTCTACATTTCAATACGATAGATTGTCTCTTTTAGAAGTTACAACTTTTTTTCTGGGTAAAGTAGAAAGTGAATCACGCTTTATACGTTAGTCACAGCGTGGTTCGCACGTCCACTTTTGGCGCCTCTCCTCATTTAAAGACCATTTGTAGATTCTTGAGTTGATCTGAAGTCTGGACTCTTAACTTCTATAGTTTCTATGAGCTTCTCAATGGATTATGTGCCAAATTCTTACACACGTTTTATAGTTTTTCCTGTATTTGCTTGTGGCTAAAAATATCAGTTGTCAGACATACAGATTTGAAGGTGTTCTGCTCAATAAGTTAGTGTGAGTGCAAGTATGCCATGTCATCTGTCCTTAAAGGATTATCTGGTTTAAATCCACAAGTCTGCAGTCACTCAATGTGACTGCAGACCTGCGAATTCTCACATTGCACGCACAACACACCAAAAGGATTCGCTGGTGTCAAGAGTCACGTGGCCAAGAGAATGCAATATACTAGATGGACGAGGCCTCGACTGCAGACTTTTAGATTAAAGCGGGCTTTACACGCTACGACATCGCTCAAGTGATCTCGTTGGGGTCACGGATTTTGTGACGCACATCCGGTCGCTTTAGCGATGCCGTTGCGTGTGACACCTATGAGCGATTTTGCATCGTCGCAAAAACGTGCAAAATCGCTCATCGGTGACATGGGGTTCCATTCTCAAATATCGTTACTGCAGCAGTAACGAAGTTGTTCCTCGTTCCTGCGGCAGCACACATCGCTCCGTGTGACACCGCAGGAACGAGGAAGCTCTCCTTACCTCCCTCCCGGCCACAATGCGGAAGGAAGGAGGTGGGCGGGATGTTCGTCCCGCTTATCTCTGCCCCTCCGCTTCTATTGGGCGGCAGTTCAGCGACGCTACTGTGACGCTGAACGAACCGCCCCCTTAGAAAGGAGGCGGTTCGCCGGTCACAGCGACGTCGCAGGGAAGGTAAGTCCGTGTGACGGGTCCGGAGCGATGTTATGCGACTCGGGCAGAGATTTGCCCGTGTCGCACAACCAATGGGGGCTGGTACGCACGCTGCCAATATCGGTACCGGTATTGCAGTGTGTAAAGCGGCCTTTAGACTAGAAAACCCCTTTTTAAAAGGGAACCTGTCACCTGAATTTTCGTTATGAAACTAAAAGAATCCCCTTCTGCAGCTCATGGGCTGCATTCTAGAAAGGTTCATCTTCCTACTGGCCCCCCTTTAAGATCTAAATAAACACTTTATAAAATATTACCTTTTGGGATGCTAATGAGCTTTGCTGGCCACGGGGGCGGGCTATATTTCTTCCGTTATTCCCCCTCCTGCCGCTGTTCGCCGTCCCCCTGTGTTGATTTACATTGATAAGGCCGCCGCCCTCATGTTACTCAAGGCTCCTGAAGTCTCGCACATGCCCAGTGGCACTATCGCGGGACTGAGCGCTGTTCAAATCGCGAGCGCTGGTGATTTAATTGCGCAGGCGTGAGATTATGGGCAGTGCTGTGAATGTCATCACCAGCATCATCCAAGTACCCGCCCATAATTTCGTGCCCACGGTAATTGGTAACGTCGATGATATGGCCAGCACTAGCGCATAACGGTGGAGGCAGAGGGAAAAACGCGGGCACGAGATTATGAGCGGGTACTTGGATGACGCTGGCGATGACATTCACAGCGCCGCCCATAATCTCGTGCCTGCGCAATTACATCACCGGCGCTCGCGATTTGAACAGCGCTCAGTCCCGTGATAGTGCCACTGGGCATGCGCGAGACTTCAGGAGCCTTGTGTAACATTAGGGTGGCGGCCTCATTGATGTAAATCAACACAGGGGGACGGCGAACAGCGGCAGGAGGGGGAATAACGGAAGAAATACAGCCCGCCCCTGTGGCCAGCAAACCTCATTAGCATACCAAAAGGCAAGATTTTATAAAGTGTTTATTTAGGTCTGAAGGGGGGGGGTACAGTAGGAAGATGAACCTTTATAGAATGCAGCCCAGGAGCTACAGAAAGGGATTCTTTTAGTTTCATAGCGAAAATTCTGGTGACAGGTTCCCTTTAAGTATGGATGATTTCTGCATTTCTACTTCCAATCGGGACACGCTATTTTTGTGCCAACTTAATATGCCCATTTCCATGTATTTGGCACATATTACTTTTTGGTACCTTTGGTACCTTCAATTGTTATTAGTGACCTCATTAAAAATCTCTAATCTTAGTATTTCATAATCTCGCTCATTTGTGTGTGAATTAAATATACCTAACAAATTAGCAATTACTCACTATAATCTGGATAACTAATTTGTCCATGCTGAAAACTGGCAGAATCTAAAGAAACACAGCTGGAAGGAAAATATGTTCCTAGTGAATGCCACGGCAGCCCTATGGTAAAGTATACAGCACTATTTACAGCTTACAGTCTACAGTTTCTTTATTAGATCCAAGGAAACCACAAGGTCAGCCATGGAGGAAGCTGCAAGTAAGAGCAATATTACTACTGATAGCAAAGAAACAGTGTGACTCTTCGATATGTTACTGTGTGCACCCAAACTAGAAATAAACATTCTTCTGTTCCATAGGCAAGAAATATATGCTTGCAAACTTACCGATTGACTCTTCGGGGTGGAAAGCTACCTCATTGACAGAGCCAGCATGGCCTGGAAGTTTATACAAAATCCTTCGGGATGTAGTGTCCCAAACATAGACAAATCTGTAAAGAAATAAAAAATGTGAAATTTTGGATTTATGTTTAAATATGTCAGCTAGGCAAAAGCAGAAAATAAGAGGACATGATACATAGATGACACTTACCGGTCTGCTGACCCTGCTGCTATCTTGCTTCCATCAGATGACCATGAACAGCGCAGCAAATTCTGGAATATAAAGGCAGCCAATTAATGATCCAAAATCTATGTCATCCTGGAAGAGGACAGATGTGATTATAGTTACTAACCTTTTCAAAATTGTGCACATTCCCTTGGAAGATTTTCACACACCTCTCCTTCGGGGCAAAAGGGCGAATATCCCATACACGAACTGGCAAACAAGATATAAAAGAAGGGAATTTTGTTTACTTACCGTAAATTCCTTTTCTTCTAGCTCCTATTGGGAGACCCAGACAATTGGGTGTATAGCTTCTGCCTCCGGAGGCCACACAAAGTATTACACTTTAAAAAGTGTAAACCCCTCCCCTCTGCCTATACACCCTCCCGTGGATCACGGGCTCCTCAGTTTTGGTGCAAAAGCAAGAAGGAGGAAACTTATAAATTGGTCTAGGGTAATTCAATCCGAAGGATGTTCGGAGAACTGAAAACCATGAACCAAAAGAACAATCCAACATGAACAACATGTGTACACAAAAGAACAACCAGCCCGAAGGGAACAGGGGCGGGTGCTGGGTCTCCCAATAGGAGCTAGAAGAAAAGGAATTTACGGTAAGTAAACAAAATTCCCTTCTTTAATCGCTCCATTGGGAGACCCAGACAATTGGGACGTCCAAAAGCAGTCCCTGGGTGGATAAAAGAATACCTCAATAAAAAGAGCCGAAACGGCCCCCTCTTACAGGTGGGCAACCACCGCCTGAAGGACTCGCCTACCTAGACTGGCGTCTGCCGAAGCATAGGTATGCACTTGATAGTGTTTCGTGAAAGTGTGCAGACTAGACCACGTAGCTGCCTGACACACCTGCTGAGCCGTAGCCCGGTGCCGCAATGCCCAGGACGCACCCACGGCTCTGGTAGAATGGGCTTTCAGCCCTGAAGGAAGCGGAAGCCCAGAAGAACGGTAGGCTTCTAGAATCGGTTCCTTGATCCACCGAGCCAAGGTTGACTTGGAAGCCTGCGAACCCTTACGCTGGCCAGCGACAAGGACAAAGAGCGCATCTGAACGGCGCAGGGGCGCCGTGCGAGACACGTAGAGCCGGAGTGCTCTCACCAGATCTAACGAGTGCAAATCCTTTTCACATTGGTGAATTGGATTAGGGCAAAATGAAGGCAAGGAGATATCCTGATTGAGATGAAAAGGAGATACCACCTTAGGGAGAAATTCCGAGACCGGACGCAGAACCACTTTATCCTGGTGAAACACCAGGAAGGGGGCTTTGCATGACAGCGCTGCAAGCTCAGACACTCTCCGGAGTGATGTAACTGTCACTAGAAAGGCCACCTTCTGCGAAAGACGTGATAAAGAGACATCCCGCAGCGGCTCGAAATGTGGTTTCTGAAGAGCCGTTGGCACCCTGTAAAGATCCCAGGGTTCCAGCGGACGCTTGTAAGGTGGGACTATGTGGCAAACTCCCTGCAGGAACGTGCGGACCTGCGGAAGCCTGGCTAGGCGCTTTTGAAAAAAATACGGAGAGCGCCGATACTTGGCCCTTGAGAGAGCCAAGTGACAAACCCTTGTCCATTCCGGATTGAAGGAATGAAAGAAAAGTGGGTAAGGCAAACGGCCATGAAGGAAAACCGTTATCAGAACACCAGGATAAGAAGATTTGCCAAGACCTGTAATAGATCTTGGCGGACGTTGGCTTCCTGGCCTGTCTCATGGTGGCAATGACATCCTGAGATAACCCTGAAGACGCTAGGAGCCAGGACTCAATGGCCACACAGTCAGGTTGAGGGCCACAGAATTCCGATGGAAAAATGGGCCTTGTGACAGCAAGTCTGGGCGGTCTGGAAGCGCCCACAGTTGATCCACCGTGAGATGCCACAGATCCGGGTACCACGACCGCCTCGGCCAGTCTGGAGCGACGAGAATGGCGCGACGGCAGTCGGACCTGATCTTGCGTAACACTCTGGGCAGCATCGCCAGAGGAGGAAACACATAAGGCAGTTGAAACTGCGACCAATACTGAACTAACGCGTCCGCCGCCAGAGCTCTGTGATCCTGAGACCGTGCCATGAATGCCGGGACTTTGTTGTTGTGCCGTGACGCCATGAGATCGACGTCCGGCGTTCCCCAGCGGCGACAGATCTCTCGAAACACTTCTGGGTGCAGAGACCATTCCCCGACGACTGAGAAAATCTGCTTCCCAGTTTTCTACGCCCGGGATGTGAACTGCGGAGATGGTGGAGGCTGTGGCTTCCACCCACTGCAGAATCCGTCGGACTTCCTGGAAGGCTTGACGACTGCGAGTGCCGCCTTGGTGGTATGTATGTGACGGCAGTGACGTTGTCCGACTGGATACGGATCTGCCTGCCCTCCAGCCACCGATGGAAAGCCAATAGGGCTAGATACACTGCCCTTATCTCCAGAACATTGATCTGAAGGGAAGACTCTTGGAGTCCAGGTCCCCTGAGCCCTGTGGTGGAGAAAAACCGCTCCCCACCCTGACAGGCTCGCGTCCGTGGTGACCACAGCCAAGGTTGGGGGTAGGAAGGATTTTCCCTGCGATAGAGAATCGGGAAGGAGCCACCACTGAAGTGACGTCTTGGTTGCAAGGGAAAGAGAGACGTTCCTGTCGAGGGAAGCCGACCTCCTGTCCCATTTGCGGAGAATGTCCCATTGGAGTGGCCGTAGATGGAATTGCGCGAACGGCACTGCCTCCATCGCTGCCACCATCTTCCCCAGGAAGTGCATGAGGCGCCTTAAGGGGTGTGACTGACTCCGAAGAAGTGATTGCACCCCTGCCTGCAGAGAAAGCTGTTTGTCCTGCGGTAGCTTGACTACCGCTGACTGTGTATGAAACTCCATCCCGAGATAAGTCAGTGATTGGGTCGGTGTCAACTTGGATTTCGGGAAGTTGATGATCCACCCGAACTGCTGGAGAGTCGCCAGAGCGACGGTAAGGCTGTGTTGACACGCCACCCGAGAAGGGGCCCTGACTAGGAGATCGTCTAAGTAGGGAATCACCGAGTGGCCCTGAGCGTGTAGGACCGCCACGACGGATGCCATGACTTTGGTGAAAACCCGTGGGGCTGTCGCCAGGCCGAAAGGCAATGCCACGAACTGAAGGTGTTCATCCCCGATGGCGAAACGCAAGAAGCGATGTTCGGGTGCGATCGGCACGTGGAGATAAGCATCCTTGATGTCGATCGATGCTAGGAAGTCTCCTTGTGACATCGAGGCGATGACAGAGCGGAGAGATTCCATCCGAAACCGTCTGGTTCTCACATGTCTGTTGAGCAGCTTGAGGTCCAGAACAGGACGGAATGATCCGTCCTTTTTTGGCACCACGAACAAGTTGGAGTAAAAGCCGCGACCACGTTCCTGAGGGGGAACGGGGGTCACAACTCCTTCTGTCTTCAGAGCGTCCACTGCCTGAAAAAGTGCGTCGGCCTGAGCGGGGGGCGGAGAGGTTCTGAAGAAACGAGCCGCAGGACGAGAGCTGAACTCTATCCTGTAACCGTGAGACAGAATGTCTCTCACCCATCGGTCTTGAACATGTGGCCACCAGGCGTCGCAAAAGCGGGAGAGCCTGCCACCGACCGAGGATGCGGTTCGGGGATGCCGAGAGTCATGAGGAGGCCGCCTTGGAGGCAGTGCCTCCTGCGGCCTTTTGGGGGCGTGACTTGGACCGCCACGCATAGGAGTTCCTCTGGCCTTTCTCCGGCCTGCTGGACGAAGAGGATTGGGGCTTGGCGGAGGGACGAAAGGACCGAAACCTCGATTGTATTTTCCGTTGCTGAGGTCTCTTAGGTTTGGACTGGGGTAAGGAGGAGTCCTTTCCCTTGGATTCCTTAATAATCTCATCCAATCGTTCGCCAAACAAGCGTTCGTCAGAAAACGGCAAACCGGTTAAGAACCTCTTGGAGGCCGAGTCTGCCTTCCATTCGCGCAGCCACATGGCCCTGCGGACTGCCACAGAGTTAGCGGATGCCACAGCTGTACGGCTAGCAGAGTCTAGGACTGCGTTCATGGCGTAGGAAGAAAAAGCTGACGCTTGAGAAGTCAAAGACGCAACTTGCGGAGCAGAATTGCGTGTGACAGCATTAATCTCAGCCAGACAAGCTGAGATAGCTTGGAGTGCCCACACGGCTGCAAAGGCCGGGGCAAAAGACACGCCCGTGGCCTCATAGATGGACTTCACCAGGAGCTCTATCTGCCTGTCAGTGGCATCCTTTAGCGATGAGCCATCTGCAACCGATACCACAGATCTAGCCGCCAATCTAGAGACTGGAGGATCCACCTTGGGACATTGAGCCCAACCCTTAACGACTTCAGAGGGGAAGGGGTAACGCGTGTCAGTGAGGCGCTTAGTAAAGCGCTTGTCCGGAACCGCTCTGGGCTTCTGGACAGCGTCTCTGAAGTTAGAGTGATCGAAAAACGCACTACGTGTACGTTTGGGGAACCGAAACTGGTGTTTCTCCTGCTGAGACGCAGACTCCTCTACAGGAGGAGGCGGGGGTGAGAGATCCAACACCTGGTTGATGGACAAGATAAGATCATTCACTAAGGCGTCCCCTTCAGGTGTATCAAGGTTAAGGGCGACGTCAGGGTCAGAGCCCTGAGCTGCGACGTCCGCCTCGTCCTCCAGAGAGTCCTCAAGCTGGGAACCCGAGCAGCGTGAAGAAGTCGGGGAAGATTCCCAGCGAGCCCGCTTAGCCGGTCTAGGACTGTGGTCCGGGCAGGAGCCCTCCACGTGGGACCTAGGGCCCAACCTGGGAGCGCGCTGCGGCGCGGACCGAGAGGGGCCTGGAGGCGACGATCCAACAGGGGCCAGGGCCTGTGTAAGGACCGGTCTGGACTGCAAAGCTTCTAGCAGCTTGGCAGACCATTTATCCATAGACTGAGCCATGGATTGTGAAAGCGACTCAGAGTTTCTCAGCAAAAGAGGCGAACTCTGTCCCTGCCGCCTGGACAGGGGGAGCAGGGGGGTCTACATGAGCCGAGGGGCCCACTAGTGACCGAGGCTCCGGCTGAGCAAGCGAAACAGGGGTTGAGCATTGCTCACAGTGAGGGTAGGTGGAACCCGCAATTAACATAGCCCCACAAGAGGTACAGGCCGCAAAAAAAACCCTGTGCCTTAACAGCTTTGCTCCTTGTGGACGACATACTGTTGTCTCCTAGGAGAATGATCACTGAGGGTATATGGGCAAAAAAGGGGTATACAGCCCGACCGAACAGAAATATTATTATATATTATATATATATACATATTCCGGCACCCTACGGGGGACCAGCACTGGGTGACCGGTGTGGCTTACCGACCGCTAACAAGCGGCGTGTGTGTCCTCCAGATTCCCTGCCTTAGGTCCCCCGGAGCTGCAGAGCTGTTCCTGATAATCCTCCACCGGCAGAATGCCCAAAAAATGGCTGCCGGAGCTCTCAGGGGAGGAGTGGAGCCGTGGGCGGCGCCAGGAAAGTGCGGGAATCTGGGGTCCCCACAGTGATCAGTGAGGGGGGAGGAAACATGCAGGATGCTCCAGCCCTCACATCCGACGTCAGGTCGGCAGTCCCGCCCTTACCCCTGACAGGCAGGCCCGGGGGCGGGATTTTTGCGACTAGGCCGCGATGAAGCCGGGGACTAAATTTGAGACCGCACCCGACAAGCAGGCACGGTCGGCGCGGAAGTCCGCCGGCCTTCTCAATTCAGCAACTGCCGCAGCGTCCGGGAAGAAAGGTGCGCTCCCTGCACAGTCCCCAATGGGGACACAGAGTACCTTAGAGTTGCAGGGCCCGGTCCCTGAGGTTGAATAGACTCCGGTCCGGCAGATTCCCACAGGGGCTGCGGAGGGAGCACGGTCCCAGTAAATGGATGACCGCTCAGGATCCCACTTCTCCCAGAGCCGCTAAGGGATGGTGAAGGAGACGGCATGAGGCTCCGGCCTTTGTACCCGCAATGGGTACCTCAACCTTAACAACAACGCCGACGTAGTGGGGTGAGAAGGGAACATGCCGGGGGCCCCGTGGGGGCCCTCTTTTCTTCCAACAGACATAACTAATATGAGAATGCATGAGTGGATGTGTGCCTCCTTCCACACAAAGCATAAAACTGAGGAGCCCGTGATCCACGGGAGGGTGTATAGGCAGAGGGGAGGGGTTACACTTTTTAAAGTGTAATACTTTGTGTGGCCTCCGGAAGCAGAAGCTATACACCCAATTGTCTGGGTCTCCCAATGGAGCGACAAAGAAATTAGCCATTTATTTTAAATTTGGCATTGCCACAATACTTGAAGTACATTTGCAAGCCAGTTTATGACATTCTAGAGTAATACTACAGTGCACAATAGTTAGCCACAACGACCAGCATGGTCAAATCCCATCTCACCGCTTCTGTACTTGACCCGCTCTCATCCCAGCTCTAACCCAACCTGCCTCTCTCAGGTATAACCTATAGTTGAAATCAGAAGTTTACATACATCTAAAAAGACACATGTGCATGTTTTTCCCACTATAGGACATGAAATCAGAATAAACCCATTTTAGGTCAATTAGGAACCAAAATTATTTATATTTGCCAAATGCCAGAATAATGAGAGAGAGAATGTTTTAAGTAATTTTTATTACTTTCTGCAAAGTCAAAAGTCTCCATACACTAAGAGTACTATGTCTGTAAATAATGAGACAACCCATATGATGAATTCATGTCTTTGGAAGCTTCTGAAACACACTACTTCTTTGTGCAGCATCATGGGAAAATCAAAAGAAATCAGATAAGATCTCAGGAAGAGAATTGTAGACTTGCACAAGACTGGTTCATCTTTGGGTGCAATTTCCAGTTACCTAATAGTGCCTTGTTCATTTATACGAACAATTATACGCAAGTACAAACAAAATGGGGAACGTCCAGCCACTCCAGAAGGAGACAGGTTCTGTGTACCAGAGATGAACGTGCTATGGTCGGACATGGGCATAGCAACCCTTAACCCAAGAACAAAAGAAAAAAAGACCTTGTGAAGATGCTGGCGGAGGCTGGTAAGATATTGTCATCATCCACAGAGCAATGAGTACCATATCAACATGGGCTGAAAGGCCACTCTGCCAGGAAGAGGCCAAAACTCCAAAAGAAATATAAAAAAGCCACAATAACATGTGCAAATGCACACAGGAAGAAATACTTTAATATCTGGAGACATGTCCTGTGGTTTGACAAAACTGAAATTGAACTGTTTGCCCATAAGGACCATCATTACATTTGGAGGAAAAAGGGAGAAGTATTGAAGCTGAAGAAGACCATGCCAACTGTGAAACACGGGGGTGGCAGCCTCATGTTGTGGGGTTGTGTTGTTGAAGGAGGGATGGGTGCAGTTCACAAAATAAAGAGCATCATGAGGAAAGAAGATTATGTGGCAATACTGAAAAAACATCTCAAGACATCAGCCAGGAATTTAAAGCTTGTTTTTTAAAATGGACAATAACCTGAAGTATACTGCCAAACTGGTTACAAAGTGGCTTAAGGATAACAAAGTCAATGTTTTGGAGTGGCCAACACAATGCCCTGATTTCAATACTATTGAAAATTTCTGGGCAAAGCTGAAAAGGCAGATGCGCGAAAGATTACCTACAAACATGGCTCAGTTACTCCAGTTCTGTCAGGAGGAATGGGCACAAATTCCTAACAACTATTGTGAGAAACTTGTGGAAGGAGATCCAAAATGTCTGACCCAAGTCATACAGTTTAAGGGTAATGATACCAAATACTAATGAAATATATTGTAAACTTTTGACTTTGCAGAAAGTAACAAAATGCTTTAAAATATTCTCATTATTCTTGCTTTTGGCAAATATAAATAATTTTGGTTCCCAATTGACCTAAAATGGGAAAGGTTTATTATGATTTCATGTCAGATAGTGGGAAAAACCTGCAAATGTTTCTTTAAAGATAGTGTATGTAAACTTCTGGTTTCAACTGTATGTCTTCAACTTATTAAGTAATTGGTCCATTAACTTTTTTTTCTCTAAACCTGAATATGTGTATATGTACTGACGTGTGTGTGTAAGACAGAAGGCTCTTTTACAATGTAAGCCTATTCAGCATCAGAACAATTCTTCATAGGCTTGCATTGCTCACACATAGCACAGTGACCCAGAGAGTCTGAAGAGGGGTAATGTCACTCAGACGCTAAATACTGGGGAAGAGAGTGATATGAGAGTATACCGCATAAAAAAAAAAAAATAAAAAGTTCATAGGAGTGCCATTTACACTTCTGGTGTATTACCTTGCACTTTCAAGCATGCAATCACGCCTAACCTGAAGTAGCCATCACATGACCATTACATGCAGCAATAATCTCATATCACTACTTCCTTTGGCTTCAAACTTCCTCAAAACATATCGTCCATATTGACCTTTCCTCGCAGCTCTCATCCAATCGACTGACAACCTACAATCCAACTTCTGTCCCCACCGAATCTGCCCTAACCAAAATTGCTAACAACTTACTAACCACGAAAGGTAACAAATACGGTAATTTGCTATACTCCTCCTTGTAGACCTGTCCACTCCCATCAAAACTGTTTACTACTCCCTCCTACTATAAATCCTCTTCTCTCAGTATCACAGGCCTTGCCCTCTCCTGTATCTCATTACACCTCACTAATCACACATTTAGCAGCTCCCATTCCCATACTACCTCCTCATCACAACCTCTGTCAGTTTCCCAAAAGGCTGTCTCCGAGAACCCCACTCTTCTCACTTAATTTCCATACCACTCCCCATCTATCACTATAAGGCTGGGGCCACACTGGCACTACTGCGATCCACTTGCATGAGACTCGGCTCGTGCTGGCAGTACAGCAGAGCCGAGTGTCATGCCTGTGTCCTTGCAACTGAGGTCCGTTCGTGCGAGCAGACCTCAGCTGCGGGGGGCGGGCCGGCTCTCAGGAGGGGAGGGAGGGATTTCTCCCCCTCTCTCCTGCGTAGCCGGCTATAGCCATTCTCGCACTGCACTAGCAGTACACCGGTGTACCGCGAGTGCAGTGCGATTTTTCTCTCGCCCCATTCACTTGAATGGGTGCGAGAGAAAAGAGTCTCGCATTACAATCGCAGCATGCTGGAATTGTTTTCTCGGTCCGATTAGGGCTGAGAAAATAATCGCTCATGTGCGCTGACACACAGGCTAGAATTGGTCCGAGGGGAATGCGATGTTTTATCGCACTCCACTCGCACCGATTTTCTCGCCGTGTGGCTTAGGCCTAAATATCACGCTTTCTCCTTTTCCTTTATCACAAGTCCACTGCCATGTAATCACCTTGACTCTTTGCGGTCCTTCAAACCACATAGCAAAGTTTTTATCACCTCCAACTCAAAAATATTTCCAGAATGTGTCCCCATCTCAAACCTCAATCTACTAAAGTGTTTCATCATCTCCTGTCTTGACTACTGCAATCTCTTCCTCTTTGGCCTCGCAATTAACACCTGACTAATCCGCCTCTCCTCTCGCTACGCCTCCGCTTTTCCCCTCCTTTCACTGGCTTCCAATTCACAAATCAAATCTAGATTAAAATACTAACAATGACTATGAGGACGTCCATAATTTGTCTCCTCCGTATATCTAAAAAAAAAAAAATAAAAAAAAAAAAAATGTCCAGATATCTGTCACCATATAATCTCCGGTCCTCGTATGACCTTTTCTCCTCTGCTCTTCCAAATTTTTCCTGAGCATTCACCATTCTCTGGAATTCAGTGCCTTAACTTGTCTCGTTGTCCGTTACAATGGGAACCTTCAAATGCACCCTGAAATCCCATCTTGTCAGGAAGCCTTAAGACCTGTAAAAACCCCACTGACCTCACTACCACCGCACCCGCTGCAAACCCCTAATCTACTGTCTCCATCCCCAGTATACTGTAGATCGTACACCCATGACGGCAGGGTACCAGTCTGTCACTACTACATTGTAATATATACAAGTATTTTGTATGTAAACCCCTTTTCAACAATGCGTTAACCCCTTCCCAACGTGACCAATTTAAAAATCGGATGAGGGCTTGTGTTTTGCAGGTCAGGTTGTACTCTTGAATGGCACCATTAATTTTACCACATAGTGTACTGGAAACCCGTATAAGTATGGTGCAATTGTGGGGGAAAAAAAGCTATTGCCTTTTTTTGGAGGGGTGGAGGAATTGTTTTTACAGTCTACATTGTTGTAAAAGTGACTTCACATTATAATTTTCCTTGTCAGTATGATTATGTTGGTATCAAACTTGTCCAATTTTTTTGTTATTTTAATTAGGGAAAAAACAAAATTTGATTGTGTTGCACTTTTAAAAAACCCACGACATTTTTATTCATACCATTTTGGGATAAATATAACATGATCGCTTTCTACAGCATTTTTTGTGGCAGTTCAGTGACCAAATAAAAGGAATTTGCCACATGTGTATTTTGTTTTAATTATCTTTAATGGAGGAAAAGGGAAGATTTGATTTAAAACTTTTCACTGTATTTATTAGTCCCTTTAGGGACTGATCGCTTGTACTATACACAGCAATAGCACACTATGTAGTAAAAAGCAGTCTACTGTGAACATTTGCCACAAGCAGGGTTACAAGGGAGCTCCGTAATGACGAGCACAGAGATCTTCAACGATCCCCGGCAGGTCCTGGCTGTTACACAACCATTACCTGCCATGTAGGAGGAAAGCTCACCCTGATGGTGACATGCATACATGTAACATGTACAGTAGATGTCGGTAAGGGGTTAAAAATGTAACAAACAATAATACAGATGTTAAATAAACGTGAATTGTGATGCTTGAACACTTGTGGTTGGATATTCTTCCACCCCTAGACACACAACCATTTCCATATGTTTCCAGATAATCTTTTATGTGCTATACCTGTATTATCCATAGCATTTGATAGCAAGTAAGAACCTTCAGCACTGAGGCTCAGGCCTGTCACAGAGTCTCCATGTCCTCGCATGGTATACATCAACTTATTCTGCCGCAAGTCCCAAACCTAACAGAAAGGAGAAAATAGACTTAACAAAAAAAGGTAGTGTCAGCTCTCCAGTCTGGAGATGGGAGGAGAGCCTTCACACGGATCAGGCTGGAGCGGCAGCAGCCTGCATGAGGAACAGTGAAACACGCCATCTCAAGGGAAGAGGAATACAACGCAGCTTTTATAATTGTACAAGTGAAAACCCAGAGCACGTATCTGGCAAAAAGCCACAGTCTGACAAGTAGGTAAAAAAAAAGGTATGCAATGTCTAGAATGTGTTTGGGCTGTAAAGCCTTATTCATGGTCTGCAGACAAACAGCCACCCTTTTTAAGTATGGACATGGTCTACAAGCAGGGCATTGCTTATCACTAATTTACTATGCAAGAGTGAGCCAATTACCATGCAGGCTGTTACCTTAAAGAAGAAGGGAATTTTGTTTACTTACCGTAAATTCCTTTTCTTCTAGCTCCAATTGGGAGACCCAGACAATTGGGTGTATAGGCTATGCCTCCGGAGGCCGCACAAAGTATTACACTAAAAGTGTAAAGCCCCTCCCCTTCTGCCTATACACCCCCCGTGCTCCCACGGGCTCCTCAGTTTTGGTGCAAAAGCAAGAAGGAGGAAAAAGAATTATAAACTGGTTTAAAGTAAATTCAATCCGAAGGAATATCGGAGAACTGAAACCATTCAACATGAACAACATGTGTACACAAAAAAAACAGGGGCGGGTGCTGGGTCTCCCAATTGGAGCTAGAAGAAAAGGAATTTACGGTAAGTAAACAAAATTCCCTTCTTCTTTGTCGCTCCATTGGGAGACCCAGACAATTGGGACGTCCAAAAGCAGTCCCTGGGTGGGTAAATAATACCTCATAATAGAGCCGTAACGGCTCCGTCCTACAGGTGGGCAACCACCGCCTGAAGGACTCGCCTACCTAGGCTGGCATCCGCCGAAGCATAGGTATGCACCTGATAGTGTTTCGTGAAAGTGTGCAGGCTCGACCAGGTAGCCGCCTGACACACCTGCTGAGCCGTAGCCTGGTGCCTCAAAGCCCAGGACGCACCCACGGCTCTGGTAGAATGGGCCTTCAGCCCTGAGGGAACCGGAATCCCAGCAGAACGGTAAGCTTCGAGAATTGGTTCCTTGATCCACCGAGCCAAGGTTGATTTGGAAGCCTGTGACCCTTTACGCTGGCCAGCGACAAGGACAAAGAGTGCATCCGAGCGGCGCCGTACGAGAAATGTAGAGTCTGAGTGCTCTCACCAGATCTAACAAGTGCAAATCCTTTTCACATTGGTGAATTGGATGAGGGCAAAAAGAGGGTAAGGAGATATCCTGATTGAGATGAAAAGGGGATACCACCTTAGGTAGAAATTCCGGAACCGGACGCAGAACCACCTTGTCCTGGTGAAACACCAGGAAAGGGGCTTTGCATGACAATGCTGCTAGCTCAGACACTCTCCGAAGTGAAGTGACTGCTACTAGGAAAACCACTTTCTGCGAAAGGCGTGCGAGAGAAATATCCCTCATTGGCTCGAACGGTGGTTTCTGAAGAACCATCAGCACCCTGTTCAGATCCCAGGGTTCCAACGGACGTTTGTAAGGAGGGACGATGTGACAAACCCCCTGCAGGAACGTGCGTACCTGTGGAAGTCTGGCCAAGCGCTTCTGAAAAAACACAGAGCGCAGAGACTTGTCCCTTAAGGGAGCCAAGCGACAAACCCTTTTCCAATCCGGACTGAAGAAAGGACAGAAAAGTGGGCAAGGCAAATGGCCAGGGAGAAAAACCCTGATCAGAGCACCATGACAGGCATATTTTCCACGTCCTGTGGTAGATCTTGGCGGACGTTGGTTTCCTAGCCTCATAGTGGCAATGACCTCTTGAGATAATCCTGAAGACGCTAAGATCCAGGACTCAATGGCCACACAGTCAGGTTGAGGGCCGCAGAATTCAGATGGAAAAACTGCCCTTGAGACAGCAAGTCTGGTCGGTCTGGTAGTGCCCACGGTTGGCCGACCGTGAGATGCCACAGATCCGGGTACCACGACCTCCTCGGCCAGTCTGGAGCGACGAGGATGGCGCGGCGGCAGTCGGCCCTGATCTTGCGTAACACTCTGGGCAACAGTGCCAGCGGAGGAAACACATAAGGGAGTTGAAACTGCGACCAATCCTGAACTAAGGCGTCTGCCGCCAGAGCTCTGTGATCGTGAGAACGTGCCATGAATGCCGTGACCTTGTTGTTGTGCCGGGACGCCATTAGGTCGACGTCCGGCATCCCCCAGCGGCAACAGATCTCCTGAAACACGTCCGGGTGAAGGGACCATTCCCCTGCGTCCATGCCCTGGCGACTGAGAAAATCTGCTTCCCAGTTTTCCACTCCCGGGATGTGAACTGCGGAGATGGTGGAGGCCGTGGCTTCCACCCACATCAAAATCCGCCGGACTTCCTGGAAGGCTTGCCGACTGCGTGTTCCTCCTTGGTGGTTGATGTAAGCCACCGCTGTGGAGTTGTCCGACTGAATTCGGATCTGCTTGCCTTCCAGCCACTGCTGGAACGCTTTTAGGGCTAGATACACTGCCCTGATCTCCAGAACATTGATCTGAAGTGAGGACTCCTGCCGAGTCCACGTACCCTGAGCCCTGTGGTGGAGAAAAACTGCTCCCCACCCTGACAGACTCGCGTCCGTCGTGACCACCGCCCAGGATGGGGGTAGGAAGGATTTCCCCTTCGATAATGAAGTGGGATGAAGCCGCCACCGAAGGGAAGCTTTGGTTGCCTGAGAGAGGGAGACGTTCCTGTCGAGGGACGTCGGCTTCCTGTCCCATTTGCGTAGGATGTCCCATTGAAGAGGACGCAGGTGAAACTGCGCGAAAGGGACTGCCTCCATTGCTGCCACCATCTTCCCCAGGAAGTGCATGAGGCGCCTCAAGGGGTGTGACTGACCTTGAAGGAGAGATTGCACCCCCGTCTGTAGTGAACGCTGCTTGTTCAGCGGAAGCTTCACTATCGCTGAGAGGGTATGAAACTCCATGCCAAGATATGTCAGCGATTGGGCCGGTGTCAGATTTGACTTTGGAAAATTGATGATCCACCCGAAACTCTGGAGAGTCTCCAGAGTAGCGGTGAGGCTGTGCTGGCATGCCTCTTGAGAGGGAGCCTTGACCAGCAGATCGTCTAAGTAAGGGATCACCGAGTGACCCTGAGAGTGGAGGACCGCAACTACTGCAGCCATGACCTTGGTGAAAACCCGTGGGGCTGTCGCCAGGCCGAACGGCAGTGCCACAAACTGAAGGTGTTAGTCTCCTATGGCGAAGCGCAGGAAGCGCTGATGCTCTGGAGCAATCGGTACGTGGAGATAAGCATCTTTGATATCGATCGATGCAAGGAAATCTCCTTGGGACATTGAGGCGATGACGGAGCGGAGGGATTCCATCCGGAACCGCCTGGCCTTTACGTGTTTGTTGAGCAGTTTTAGGTCCAGGACAGGACGGAAAGACCCGTCCTTCTTTGGAACCACAAACAGGTTGGAGTAAAAACCGTGACCCTGTTGCTGAAGAGGAACAGGGACCACCACTCCTTCTGTCTTCAGAGTGCCCAGCGCCTGCAGAAGAGCATCGGCTCGCTCGGGAGGCGGAGATGTTCTGAAAAATCGAGTCGGAGGACGAGAGCTGAACTCTATCCTGTAACCGTGAGACAGAATGTCTCTCACCCAACGGTCTTTTACCTGTGGCAGCCAAATGTCGGAAAAGCGGGAGAGCCTGCCACCGACCGAGGATGCGGTGTGAGGAGGCCGTAAGTCATGAGGAAGCCGCCTTGGTAGCGGCACCTCCGGCGGTCTTTTTAGGGCGTGACTTAGACCGCCATGGATCGGAGTTCCTCTGATCCTTCTGAGGCCTTTTGTACGAGGAGAATTGGGACCTGCCCGCACCCCGAAAGGACCGAAACCTCGACTGTCCCCTCCTCTGTTGGGGTAATTTTGGTTTGGCCTGGGGTAAGGATGTTTCCTTTCCCTTGGATTGTTTGATGATTTCATCCAGCCTCTCACCAAACAAACGGTCGCCAGAAAATGGCAAACCGGTTAAGCACTTTTTGGAAGCCGAATCTGCCTTCCATTCCCGTAGCCACAAGGCCCTGCGTATTGCCACCGAATTGTCGGCTGCAACCGCCGTACGGCTCGCAGAGTTCAGGACAGCATTAATAGCGTAGGACGCAAATGCCGACGTTTGAGAAGTTATGGACGCCACTTGCGGCGCAGACGTACGTGTGAGTGCGTCAATTTGCGCTTGACCCGCTGCGATAGCTTGGAGTGCCCATACGGCTGCGAATGCTGGAGCAAAAGACGCGCCGATAGCTTCATAGATGGATTTCAACCAGAGCTCCATCTGTCTGTCAGTGGCATCCTTGAGCGAAGCCCCATCTTCAACTGCAACTATGGATCTAGCCACCAGTCTGGAGATTGGAGGATCCACCTTGGGACACTGAGTCCAGCACTTGACCACGTCAGGGGGGAAGGGATAACGTGTATCCTTAAGGCGCTTGGAAAAACGCTTATCTGGACAAACTCGGTGTTTCTGGACTGCCTCTCTGAAGTCGGAGTGATCCAGAAACATACTCGTTGTACGCTTGGGGAACCTGAAACGGAATTTCTCCTGCTGAGAGGCCGACTCCTCCACTGGAGGAGCCGAGGGAGAAATATCCAACATTTGATGTATGGACGCGATAAGATCATTCACTATGGCGTCACCATCAGGAGTATCAAGGTTGAGAGCGGCCTCAGGATCAGAATCCTGATCAGCTACCTCCGCTTCATCATACAGAGAGTCCTCCCTCTGAGACCCTGAACAATGTGATGAGGTCGAGGGGATTTCCCAGCGAGCTCGCTTAGGCGGTCTGGGGCTGCGGTCCGTGTCAGAGACCTCACCCTGGGATCTATGAGACACCCCGGGGGAACATTGTTGTTCCAACTGAGGGGAACCAGGGGGCAATGATTCCACAGTGCCCATGGTCTGAGATACCGGTCTGGACTGCAAAGCTTCTAGTATCTTAGCCATAGTCTCAGAAAGTCTGTCAGTAAAAACTGCAAACTCCGTCCCTGTCACCTGGACAGTGTTAGCTGGTGGTTCCCCCTGGGCCCCCCTTAGCAGAGGCACCGGCTGAGCAAGTGCCACAGGGGCCGAGCAGTGCACACAATGAGGGTCAGTGGAACCTGCCGGTAGCGAGGTCGTACATGCGGCGCAGGCAGCATAGTAAGCCTGTGTTTTGGCACCCCTGCCTCTTGTGGGCGCCATGCTGTCGTCTCCCCTGAGCAACACAATAGGGTATATAGCCAGAAATCAACCGTGCACCATACAGTGTAAAGTATAGCCTATAAACATATAATCTATAATTACACTTCTGCACAAGTGGGGCCAGCACCTCAGGTGCTGCTTACCGCCCGCTTAAAGCGGTTGTGTGGCCACCAGAATCCCTGCCTGGGTCCCCCAGAGCTTGTCTCCCCTCTGCAGCGTCAGAGGAGCTGACAGGAATGGCTGCCGGCGTCCTGAGGAGAGGAGGGAGCCGTGGGCGTGACCCAGAAAGTGCGGGAACTGGTGCCCCACTGTGCACAGTGAGGGGGGTGGAGTATGCAAAGCATGCTCCAGCCCTCAGTGCTGCCGTCCTGTACAGCGTCCCGCCCTTCCCCTGACTGGCAGGGCTGGGGGCGGGAAGAAAAAGAGACTAGGCCGCAAAAGCCGGGGACTCGAGTTATAAGCGCGGCCGCCGTATAAGCGCGGTCGGCGCGGAAGTCCCCGGCGCACTAACAGTCCCAGCCGCGCCGCAGTGATAACAATGGCAGCGGCGGTCAGCGCGGCAGTCCCCATACACTAACACACTCAGCGACGCTGCAGTGTGCAATGGCACAAACGCGGTCAGCGCCGCGGTCCCCGGTGCACTAGCACACCCAGCAATGCTGGAGTGTTGCTGTGCGCGGTCCCCACGGGGACACAGAGTACCTCAAAGTAGCAGGGCCATGTCCCTGAACGATACTCGGCTCCTATCCAGCAGAGTCCTCAGGAGCTGTGGATGGAGCACGGTCTCAGTGCCTGAAGACCGATTAGGATCCCACTTCACCCAGAGCCCTAAGGGGGATGGGGAAGGAAAACAGCATGTGGGCTCCAGCCTCCGTACCCGCAATGGATACCTCAACCTTAACAACACCGCCGACAAGAGTGGGGTGAGAAGGGAGCATGCTGGGGGCCCTGTTAAGGGCCCTCTTTTCTTCCATCCGACATAGTCAGCAGCTGCTGCTGACTAAGCTGTGGAGCTTGCGTGCATGTCTGCCTCCTTCGCGCAAAGCAAAAAACTGAGGAGCCCGTGGGAGCACGGGGGGTGTATAGGCAGAAGGGGAGGGGCTTTACACTTTTAGTGTAATACTTTGTGCGGCCTCCGGAGGCATAGCCTATACACCCAATTGTCTGGGTCTCCCAATGGAGCGACAAAGAAAATACAATTACAGCCAACTCAATGCAGTCACGCATAATGAACAGAGGGAAAAAGTCATAAAAGAAATGTAACACCGTAAACCGCAATATAAATATAATCAATATTGCAAAATGAGGTCTGTCTAGTATTAAGTCCATTGGGGACAAGAGTTTCCAAGGTGAAAATCCATTTTGACTCCCTCTTCAGTAACTTACACCTATGATCTGCCACTCCCAAAGGTCTATATACTTTCCCAATAGCCGTACACTCACAAATACTAATATCACCTTTGTGGGCCTGGGCAAAGTGTTTGGAGAATGCTGAAGATAAAACGGCCAAAGAGTTGATTGCACCAGAGAGATGCCTACGTATTTGTGTTTTAAGGGGTCCTGTCCTGCATCCCACATATTGGACTTTGCATGATATGCATTCCACAAGATACATAACGTGTGTACTATTAGTTAATGTAATCACAGATTGCAACATTTTATTTTAATTTAAAAGAAAAAGATTTGCTTTTTGTGCATATCCACTAGCTTTATATTTCATTATTCCACACTTAAAAACCTTCAAAGGCAATTACCAGTCTTGCAGCACTCCTGCTACCAATGGTGCAACATATTGGATGATTTTTGATCATATGACTAGACCAATATACAAATAAGTAGAAAGATATTTTATTTGTATATTAAAATATGGTTAATTATACAACGCGTTTCAGCTCGGATGTTTTATCCTTCAGCCTTCTTCAGGTTTAATTGAGAGAAAAAAAAAAAGATGTATACACATCATCCAATATGTTCCACCATTGGTAGCAGGAGTGCCGCAAGACTGGTAATTGCCTTTGGAACTTCTTTCACTAAGTGGAGCTGCTGGAGGGCTCCACTATAGTATCCAGTGTGATTGCTGCATACTGCACCATAATCCTATTGGAAAGTGGATCAACTCCTCTTGGATTATTCCAGGCTTTCTAACCTCTGACCCAGGTGAAAGTTCCACTATTTCAACACCTTTATATATAAAAAAACTCACTATGCTCAGATTGGCGCCGCGTTTGTCTCAATCTTTCCCTGTCCCCGAGGTATTTTATTATACACTTAAAAACCTGTTAAAAGAAGCCATGTTTTTTATTTGGAACTATCACTATAAATCAGGCTAGGTGAAAGCATTGAAGCCCAATGTTGGAGCTAGACATGGATTGGGTGCTCGTTACTCTAGCCGAACACGCCAGACGCTCTGGAAGGGCTCTACTAGAGTAACGTATAATGGAAGTGAATGATTGGGCAGTTCGGCTCTCTACTCACAGTCAGTCTTAAAGACAGCATCCCCACCCCCCCTTTTCAACTACTACATCCAAAAATGTTGTTTTAACCCCAGTGAGAGCCACTCAGACGGCTATTGGCTCTCCCTGGGAAGTGTGCACACATCATGCAGTAAAGCAAGCCTATGCTTTGTGGTCATTTCACGGACGACACATCTGAGCACCAGCGAAAAAAAGACAAACAAAAATACACAATTCAGTTTAAATATTAAGTGCAGAATTCCAGCGTCTCTGCACTTAAAATGCTTAAGAAAAAAAAACAAAAACACAACAACACACACTCGCTCATCTCTAGTTGTAGCCTCTCTTTAGCCCCACTTTTAGATAACGTCAGTATTTAAAAAAGGTGTCTATAACTGTGCAGACCATGACTAAGACTTTACAGCCGAAACACGTAGGGCACATTGGCACGCAAGTAAAAAAGGTATGCAGACTGCGGACTTTGCCAGACACAGGCTCTGGGATTTTTACATTTTATTGCACAAAATAAAAGCTACGTTTTCTTAATGTTCCCTTGGGATGGCGTATTCCATGCCTGATTGTTCCAGTTTGTTCCTCATTCAAGAAACTATATTAACATAAATCTTTATACACAAGTAGGATTTAGAATTAGGCTTCAGACTGTTCTAAAAGATACTGTTTGACTAATTGAATAGAAAAAACAAGGAGATTGAAAATACAAGTAAAAAGAAAATTAACCAATGCTTACCTTTATGTCGTTATCAATTCCCCCGGAGATGATCTGGTCACTGGTATCATTGAATGTGACAGACAGAACCTGGTACGTATTTTGGAATGTCTGCACTGCAGCTTTTTTCCTAAAGTCCCAGAGCTAAAGCAAAAAGAAAAGGTTTGCAAATCTAATAGAAGATCAATATTTGCAGTTGATCTTTTTAATAAACATAACCAAAACTTAATCTGCAAGCAAACATCAGGCACTGGCGGGCCTCTACCAAAGAAACTGAAACCATCTCAATCCTCAAAATAAAACAGAGGTAAAAAAGTGTCCTAGCTTAGAGAGTCGATGTCTCCATCTACACAGGTAGGAGCTAGTGAGACTGTTTAGCATAGTCACTTAGATCTGCAGAAATCACTTGATTCAAAACGTTGTGGCATTTGGTTTTAGCATCCCAAGTTTTCAAGCAACTGCTAAAATTAACAAAAAAATAAAATAAAAATAATAATGATATAATAGATGTGTGTAAGCCCAGTGATTGGCCAAAGATTATGGGTTACGACTTCTGAACCCTAGGTCCTCTGCAATGTATTAATATATGGTCGTTCATATAAAATGTGGACACGTCAGGTCCAACAGTGCGGGACAGCAAATATGAGTCCCCACCCCCTGACACCCTAATCTGTTATTTATGGGGGCATCTCCAGGAACAATACAAAATCCATTTACCCACCTTCACAGTCCCATCATCACTACCAGTACAGATTAGTTGGGGCCCCCTTCTGGCAGGGTAGCAGGAATTCACAAATGATGTGTGCCCCTTGAGTCGCTTCACTCTCTCTCCTGTTTCACAGTCCCAAATTGCAACAGTCTTATCAGTTGAAGCAGAAAATAGTAAGCTGCAACATAAAGAAGAGAATTCAAAGTTATTGCAAACAATCAGTCACATAAAAACAGGCAGTACGAGAAAATCAAAGTAAGTTAGTGACAAAAAAAAGAATACGGGTGCTTTACAGTAGCTGAACAGCGGCAATAAGAAGTTACGATTGTTCATTTCCCAATAACTGACCTGTCTGACAAACTAGCAAAACACTCACTTGTATGGTAAAATGACTTAGAAGATTGCTTAAAAGTCATCCTTGGCAGCACATCATCCTGTGTAAACAGGACACGTGCTGCCAAGAGCAATAGTCTATACAAAAAAATAAATATCAAACGACCATTCTGTGCACCTGGCCTATCTAAAAAGCTACTGAACAACCTCCGATCTTGTGGGTAGCCTATTAGATCTCATTTAAAGGGAATCTATCAGCAGGTTTTTGCAATGTAATTCATTCATTTATTAAGCTCTGTGCTGTTTACCTACAATGAAGCTTTTATCACTAAGATATTATCACTGCTGGACTACAGGGCTCTGAGTAGTTATCCGACCACGCCCTCTCCTCTGATAATCAGCTCACTGTAAACAGACAATGTACACACAAAGCTGTGGTGTGGGCGGAGGCAGCTGTCTAAAAACTGACACATCTGCTTCACCCAGTAATCTGATACATCAGAAGGAATTACAGCACATCCACTCAGGCAATTATAGTGAAAAAGAAGGGAATTTTGTTTACTTACCGTAAATTCCTTTTCTTCTAGCTCCTATTGGGAGACCCAGACAATTGGGTGTATAACTTCTGCCTCCGGAGGCCACACAAAGTATTACACTTTAAAAAGTGTAACCCCTCCCCTCTGCCTATACACCCTTCCGTGCATCACGGGCTCCTCAGTTTTGGTGCCAAAGCAGGAAGGAGGAAACTTATAAATTGGTCTAGGGTAAATTCAATCCGAAGGATGTTCGGAGAACTGAAAACCATGAACCAAAAGAACAATTCAACATGAACAACATGTGTACACAAAAGAACAACAGCCCGAAGGGAACAGGGGCGGGTGCTGGGTCTCCCAATAGGAGAAGAAAAGGAATTTACAGTAAGTAAACAAAATTCCCTTCTTCGTCGCTCCATTGGGAGACCCAGACAATTGGGACGTCCAAAAGCAGTCCCTGGGTGGGTAAAAGAATACCTCGATAAAAAGTCGAAAACGACCCCCTCTTACAGGTGGGCAACCGCCGCCTGAAGGACTCGCCTACCTAGACTGGCGTCTGCCGAAGCATAGGTATGCACCTGATAGTGTTTCGCGAAAGTGTGCAGACTAGACCAGGTAGCTGCCTGACACACCTGCTGAGCCGTAGCCCGGTGCCGCAATGCCCAGGACGCACCCACGGCTCTGGTAGAGTGGGCTTTCAGCCCCAAAGGAAGCGGAAGCCCAGAAGAACGGTAGGCTTCAAGAATCGGTTCCTTGATCCACCGAGCCAAGGTTGACTTGGAAGCCTGCAAACCCTTACGCTGGCCAGCAACAAGGACAAAGAGCGCATCTGAACGGCGCAGGGGCGCCGTGCGAGACACGTAGAGCCGGAGTGCTCTCACCAGATCTAACGAGTGCAAATCCTTTTCACATTGGTGAACTGGATGAGGGCAAAATGAAGGTAAGGAGATATCCTGATTGAGATGAAAAGGGGATACCACCTTAGGTAGAAATTCCGGGACCGGACGCAGAACCACCTTATCCTGGTGAAAAACCAGGAAAGGGGCTTTGCATGACAGCGCTGCTAGCTCCGACACTCTACGGAGCGATGTAACTGCCACTAGAAATGCCACCTTCTGCGAAAGACGTGATAAAGAGACATCCCGCAGCGGCTCGAAAGGTGGTTTCTGAAGAGCCGTTAGCACCCTGTTAAGATCCCAGGGTTCCAGTGGACGCTTGTAAGGTGGGACTATGTGGCAAACTCCTTGCAGGAACGTGCGGACCTGCGGAAGCCTGGCTAGACGCTTTTGAAAAAAATACGGATAGCGCTGATACTTGTCCCTTGAGAGAGCCGAGAGACAAACCCTTGTCCATTCCAGATTGAAGGAATGAAAGAAAAGTGGGTAAGGCAAACGGCCAGGGGGTAAAACCCTTATCAGAGCACCAGGATAAGAAGATCCTCCAAGACCTGTGATAGATCTTGGCGGACGTGGGTTTCCTGGCCTGTCTCATAGTGGCAATGACATCTTGAGATAACCCTGAGGACGCTAGGAGCCAGGACTCAATGGCCACACAGTCAGGTTGAGGGCCGCAGAATTCAGATGGAAAAACGGCCCTTGAGACAGCAAGTCTGGGCGGTCTGGGAGCGCCCACGGTTGACCCACCGTGAGGTGCCACAGATCCGGGTACCACGACCGCCTCGGCCAATCTGGAGCGACGAGAATGGCGCGACGACAGTCGGACCTGATTTTTCGCAGCACTCTGGGCAGCATCGCCAGAGGGGGAAATACATAAGGCAGTCGAAATTGCGACCAATCCTGAACTAACGCGTCCGCCGCCAGAGCTCTGTGATCTTGAGACCGTGCCATGAATGCCGGGACTTTGTTGTTGTGCCGTGACGCCATGAGATCGACGTCCGGCGTTCCCCAGCGGCGACAGATCTCTCGAAACACGTCTGGGTGAAGAGACCATTCCCCCGCGTCCATGCCCTGGCGACTGAGAAAGTCTGCTTCCCAGTTTTCTACGCCCGGGATGTGAACTGCGGAGATGGTGGAGGCTGTGGCCTCCGCCCACAGCAGAATCCGCCGGACCTCCTGGGAGGCTTGACGGCTGCGCGTGCCGCCCTGGTGGTTGATGTACGCGACTGCCGTGGCGTTGTCCGACTGTATGCGGATCTGCCTTCCCTCCAGCCACCGATGGAACGCCTTTAGGGCTAGATACACTGCCCTTATCTCCAGAACATTGATCTGAAGGGAGGACTCTGTCGGAGTCCAGGTTCCCTGAGCCCTGTGGTGGAGAAAAACCGCTCCCCACCCTGACAGACTCACGTCCGTCGTGACCACAGCCCAGGATGGGGGCAGGAAGGATTTTCCCTGCGACAGAGAAGAGGGAAGAAGCCACCACTGAAGAGAGGTTTTGGCTGCCAGGGAAAGAGAGACGTTCCTGTCTAGGGACGTCGACCTCCTGTCCCATTTGCGGAGAATGTCCCATTGGAGTGGGCGCAGATGGAACTGCGCAAAGGGGACTGCCTCCATTGCTGCCACCATCTTCCCCAGGAAGTGCATGAGGCGCCTCAAGGGGTGAGACTGGCCCCGAAGAAGAGAGTGCACCCCTGTCTGCAGCGAACGCTGTTTGTCCAGCGGTAGCTTGACTATCGCTGAGAGAGTATGAAACTCCATCCCGAGGTAAGTCAGTGATTGGGTCGGTGTCAACTTGGACTTTGGGAAATTGATGATCCACCCGAACCGCTGGAGAGTCTCCAGAGCGACGGTCAGGCTGTGTTGACACGCCACCCGGGAGGGTGCCTTGACTAGGAGATCGTCTAAGTAAGGGATCACCGAGTGGCCCTGAGAGTGTAGGACCGCTACAACGGATGCCATGACCTTGGTGAAGACCCGTGGGGCTGTCGCCAGACCGAAAGGCAGTGCCACAAACTGAAGGTGTTCGTCCCCGATGGCGAAACGCAGGAAGCGTTGATGCTCGGGTGCGATCGGCACATGGAGATAAGCATCCCTGATGTCGATTGATGCTAGGAAGTCTCCTTGTGACATCGAAGCGATGACCGAGCGGAGAGATTCCATCCGAAACAGTCTGGTTCTCACGTGTCTGTTGAGCAGTTTGAGGTCCAGAACGGGACGGAATGATCCGTCCTTTTTTGGCACCACGAACAAATTGGAGTAAAAACCGCGACCACGTTCCTGAAGGGGAACGGGGATCACAACTCCTTCTGTCTTCAGGGTGTTCACCGCCTGAAAAAAGTGCATCGGCTCGCTCGGGGGGCGGAGATGTTCTGAAGAAACGAGTCGGGGGACGAGAGCTGAACTCTATCCTGTAACCGTGAGACAGAATGTCTCTCACCCATCGGTCTTGGACATGTGGCCACCAGGCGTCGCAAAAGCGGGAGAGCCTGCCACCGACCGAGGATGCGGTTTGGGGAGGCCGAAAGTCATGAGGAGGCCGCCTTGGAGGCAGTGCCTCCGGCGGTTTTTTGGGGACGTGACTTAGACCGCACGCATAAGAGTTCCTCTGGCCCTTCCCTGGCCTGTTGGACGAGGAAGATTGGGACTTGGCTGAGGGCCGAAAGGACCGAAACCTCGATTGTATCTTCCGTTGCTGAGGTCTTTTCGGTTTGGACTGTGGTAAGGACGAGTCCTTTCCCTTGGATTCCTTAATAATTTCATCCAATCGCTCGCCAAACAATCGGTCGCCAGAAAACGGCAAACCGGTTAAGAACCTCTTGGAAGCAGAGTCTGCCTTCTATTCGCGTAGCCACATAGCCCTGCGGACTGCCACCGAATTAGCGGATGCTACCGCTGTACAGCTAGCCGAGTCCAGGACGGCGTTCATGGCGTAGGACGAAAAAACCGACGCCTGAGAAGTCAAAGACGCAACTTGCGGAGCAGAGGTACGTGTGACCGCATTAATCTCAGACAGACAAGCTGAGATAGCTTGGAGTGCCCACACGGCTGCCAAGGCCGGGGCAAAAGACGTGCCTATGGCTTCATAGATGGATTTAATCAGGAGCTCTATCTGCCTGTCAGTGGCATCCTTGAGCGATGAGCCATCTGCAACTGATAGTACAGATCTAGCCGCCAGTCTAGAGACTGGAGGATCCACCTTGGGACATTGAGCCCAACCCTTAACTACGTCAGAGGGGAAGGGGTAACGTGCGTCATTAAGGCGCTTAGTAAAGCGCTTGTCCGGAAATGCTCTGTGCTTCTGGACAGCATCTCTGAAGTTAGAGTGATCGAAAAACGCACTCCGTGTACGTTTGGGAAACCTAAACTGGTGTTTCTCCTGCTGCGAAGCCGACTCCTCTATAGGTGGAGTTGGGGGAGAAAGATCTAGCACCTGGTTGATGGACGCTATAAGGTCATTTACTATGGCGTCCCCTTCAGGTGTATCAAGATTGAGAGCAACGTCAGGGTCAGAGCCCTGAGCTGCGACATCCGCCTCATCCTCCAGAGAGTCCTCAAGCTGAGACCCCGAGCAGCGTGAGGAAGTCGGGGAAGATTCCCAGCGAGCCCGCTTAGCCGGTCTGGGACTGTGGTCCGTGCCGGAGTCCTCCACGTGAGACCTAGGGCCCACCCCGGGAGCACGCTGCGGCGCAGACCGAGAGGGGCCTGGAGGCGATGATCCAACAGTGCCCGGGGCCTGTGTAAGGACCGATCTGGACTGCAATGCTTCTAGTATCTTAGCAGACCATTTGTCCATAGACTGAGCCATGGATTGTGAAAGCGACTCAAGAGTTTCTCAGCAAAAACTGCCAACTCTGTCCCTGGCACCTGGACAGGGGAAGCAGGCGGTTCTGCCTGAGCCGAGGGTCCCACAAGTGCCCGAGGCTCCGGCTGAGCGAGTGCAACAGGGGCCGAGCATTGCTCACAGTGAGGGTAGGTGGAACCTGCAGGTAACATAGCCGCACAAGAGGTACAGGTTGCAAAATAACCCTGTGTCTTGGCACCCTTGCTCCTTGTGGACGACATGCTGTTGTCTCCTAGGAGAGTGATCACTGAGGGTATATAGCCAAAAGCAAAACAACTCGGCCGACAGAGAAAATATATACAAATTATATATATATATATATATATATATATATATATACACATACATACATACATACTTCGGCACCCTAGGGGGACCAGCACCGGATGACCGGTGTGGCTTACCGACCGCCCAAAGCGGTGTGTGTCCACCAGATTCCCTGCCTTGGGCCTCCCAGAGCTGCAGAGCTCGTTCCTGAAATCCTCCACCGGCAGACTGTTGTAAAAATGGCTGCCGGAGCTCTCTGGGGAGGAGGGGGCCGTGGGCGGCGACTAGAAAAGTGCGGGAATCTGGTGCCCCACAGTGATCAGTGAGGGGGGAGGAGGACACCTAAAGTATGCTCCAGCCCTCACTGCCGACGTCCAGTCGACCGTCCCGCCCTTACCCCTGACTGGCAGGCCCGGGGGCGGGAGTTATGGTACTAGGCCGCATGAAGCCGGGGACTAAATTTAATACCGCGGCCGACAAACAGGCGCGGTCGGCGCGGAAGTCCCGGTCGTCACAAAACCAGCAGCAGCTGCAGCGTCTGTGAAACAAGCGCTCCATGCACCGTCCCCATGGGGACACAGAGTACCTTTAGATGCAGGGCCCTGTCCCTGATGATACAAAGTCTCCTGTCCGGCAGATACCCACAGGGGCTGCGGAGGGAGCCTGGTCCCAGTGACTGGATGACCGGTTAGGATCCCACTTCTCCCAGAGCCTCTAAGGGATGGTGAAGGAAAACGGCATGTGGCTCCAGCCTCTGTACCCGCAATGGGTACCTCAACCTTAACAGCACCGCCGACTTAGTGGGGTGAGAAGGGAGCATGCCGGGGGCCCTGTGGGGGCCCTCTTTTCTTCCAACCGATAAAATCAGCAGCTGCTGCTGACTAAAATGGGAGCATGAATGGATGTGTGCCTCCTTCAACACAAAGCATAAAACTGAGGAGCCCGTGATGCACGGGAGGGTGTATAGGCAGAGGGGAGGGGTTACACTTTTTAAAGTGTAATACTTTGTGTGGCCTCCGGAGGCAGAAGCTATACACCCAATTGTCTGGGTCTCCCAATGGAGCGACAAAGAAAAATGTTTTTTCTTTATTTAGGCATCATTATAAAACATGAAAAGAATCCAATCCATGGAAAAAGTTAATAAAACAGCATAATTTATGTTGGTATTTTTTTTCTTCTACAGTTTCTGCTGTGTTGCACCAGCTGGATGAGCACCCGCCAGGCCTGGACCCCACATTATGGACTAAAGCATGGGTGAGCGAATCCTTCTCTTTCTGTAACAAATACACCATGGGATTCGACATCTCGTTGCTCTCAGAAGACGTAGCAAAGAAGGGAATTTTGTTACTTACCGTAAATTCCTTTTCTTCTAGCTCTTATTGGGAGACCCAGACGATTGGGGTATAGCTACTGCCCTCCGGAGGCCACACAAAGCACTACACTAAAAAGTGCAAGGCCCCTCCCCCTCTGGCTATACCCCCCCGTGGTATCACGGGTTCTCCAGTTTTAGTGCCAAAGCAAGAAGGAGGAAGCCAATAACTGGTTTAAACAAATTAACTCCGAATAACGTCGGAGAACTGAAAAACCGTTCAACATGAACAACATGTGTACCCGCAAACAACCAAGAAATCCCGAAGGACAACAGGGCGGGTGCTGGGTCTCCCAATAAGAGCTAGAAGAAAAGGAATTTACGGTAAGTAACAAAATTCCCTTCTTCTTCAGCGCTCTATTGGGAGACCCAGACGATTGGGACGTCCAAAAGCTGTCCCTGGGTGGGTAAAGAGATACCTCATGTTAGAGCTGCAAAACAGCCCTCCCCTACGGGGATGTCACTGCCGCCTGCAGGACTCTTCTACCTAAGCTGGCATCCGCCGAAGCATAGGTATGCACCTGATAATGTTTGGTGAAAGTGTGCAGACTCGACCAGGTAGCTGCCTGGCACACCTGTTGAGCCGAAGCCTGGTGTCGTAGCGCCCAGGACGCACTCACGGCTCTGGTTGAATGGGCTTTCAGCCCTGAAAGAACCGGAAGCCCTGCAAAACGGTAGGCTTCCAGAATTGGTTCTTTGATCCATCGAGCCAGGGTGGCTTTAGAAGCCTGCAACCTCTTGCGCGTACCAGCGACAAGGGCATCGGAACGGCGTACGGGCGCCGTGCGGGAAATGTAGATTCTGAGTGCTCTCACCAGATCTAGCAAACGTAAATCATTCTCATACCGGTGAACCGGATGAGTGCAAAAGGACGGTAAGGAGATATCCTGATTAAGATGAAACGAGGATACTACCTTAGGGAGAAACTCCGGAATGATGCGCAGCACTACCTTGTCCTGGTGAAACACCAGGAAGGGAGCCTTGGATGACAGAGCTGCCAGCTCAGACACTCGCCGAAGCGATGTGATCGCAACGAGAAACGCCACCTTCAGTGACAGGCGAGAAAAGGAAACTTCCTTCAGAGGCTCGAAAGGCGGCTTCTGGAGAGCAACTAGAACCCTGTTCAGATCCCATGGATCCAACGGCCGCTTGTACGGGGGTACGATATGACAAACCCCCTGCGGGAACGTGCGCACCTTAGAAAGACGTGCTAGACGCTTCTGAAAAAACACGGATAGTGCTGAGACTTGCCCTTTGAGGGAGTCTAGCGACAAGCCCTTTTCTAACTCCTATTGTAGGAAGGAAAGAAAGATGGGCAATGCAAATGGCCAGGGAGACACTCCCTGAGTAGAGCACCAGATTAAGAAAACCTTCCACGTTCTGTGGTAGATCTTAGCAGACGTGGGCTTCCTAGCCTGTCTCATGGTGGCAACGACCCCTTGGGATAATCCTGAAGACGCTAGGATCCAGGACACACAAGCCACACAGTCAGGTTCAGGGCCGCAGAATTCCGATGGAGAAAACGGCCCTTGAGACAGTAAGTCTGGTCGGTCTGGTAGTGACCCCGGTCGGCCGACCGTGAGATGCCACAGATCCGGGTACCACGATCTCCTCGGCCAGTCTGGTGCGACGAGTATGACGCGGCTGCAATCGGATCTGATTTTTGCGCAGTACTCTGGGCAAGAGTGCCAGAGGTGGAAACACATATGTGAGCCGGAACTGCGACCAATCTTGCACTAAGGCGTCTGCCGCCAGAGCTCTGTGATCGCGCGATCGTGCCATAAATGCCGGGACCTTGTTGGTGTGCCGAGACGCCATTAGGTCGACGTCCGGCCCCCCCCAGCGGCAACAGATTTCCTGAAACACGTCCGGGTGAAGGGACCATTCCCCCGCGTCCATGCCCTGGCGACTGAGGAAGTCTGCTTCCCAGTTTTCTACGCCCGGGATGTGAACTGCGGATATGGTGGATGCTGTGTCCTCCACCCACATGAGGATTCGCCGGACTTCCTGGAAGGCTACTGACTGCGTGTCCCTCCTTGGTGGTTGATGTATGCCACCGCTGTGGAGATGTCCGACTGGATTCGGATCTGCTCCCTTCTAGCCACTTTTGGAAAGCTAATAGGGTAAGATACCCTGCCCCGATTTCCAGCACATCGAACTGAAGGGTGGACTCCTGCTGAGTCCACGTCCCCTGAGCCATGTGGCGGAGACAAACTGCTCCCCACCCTGACAGACTCGTATCTGTCGTGACCACTGCCCAGGATGGGGGCTATGGCAATGAGGTGGGAATAAGCCACTATTGCAGAGAGTCCTCGGCCGTCAGGGAAAGGGAGACTTCCCGTCCAGGGAGGTTGACTGCCCATCCCATTGGCGGAGAATGTCCCATTGCCGTTGGCGCAGATGAAACTGCGCAAAGAGAACTGCCCCGATGGCTGCCACCATCTTCCTTAGGAAGTGCATGAGGCGCCTTAAGGGGTGCGACTGGCCTTGAAGGAGAGACTGCACCTCTGTCCGCAGTGAACGCTGCTGGTTCAGCGGAAGCTTCACTATGGCTGATAGAGTATGAAACTCCATGCCGAGATACGTTAGTGATTGAGTCGGAGACAGATTTGACCTTGCCAAATTGATGATCCACCCGAAAGTCTGGAGAGTCTCCAGCGTAACATTCAGGCTGCGTTGGCATGCCTCGAGGGAGGTTGCCTTGACGAGTAGATCGTCCAAGTACGGAATCACCGGGTGTCCGTGAGAGTGCAAGACTGCTACCACTGCTGCCATGACCTTGGTGCCCACCCGTGGGGCTGTCGCCAGACTGAATGGCAGAGCTACGAACAGAAGATGTTCGTCTCCTATCACAAAACGTAGAAAACGTTGGTGCTCCGTAGCAATTGGCACGTGGAGATAGGCATCTTTGATGTCTGTTGAGGCAAGGAAGTCTCCTCGAGACATTGAGGCAATGACGGATCGGAGGGATCCCATCCGGAACCGCCTGGCGTTCGCATGCTCGTTGAGCAGTTTCAGAACCAGAACAGGACGGAAGGAACCGTCCATTTTTGGAGCCACAAAGAGATTGGAGTACAAACCCTCGCCCTCGTTCCTGAGGGGGGACAGGGATCACCACTCCTTCTGCTCTTAGAGCGTCCACCGCCTGCAGCAGGGCACCTGCTCGGTGGAGAGGTGGGGCCGTTCTGAAGAATGGAGTCGGAGGACGAGAACAGAACACTGTCCTGTGCACGTGAGCACAATGTCCGTCACCCACCGGTCTGTGTCCTGTGGCAGCTAAATGTCGCCAAAGGCGGGGGAGTCTGCCATCAACCGCGGATGCGGAGAGAGAGAGAGAGAGCTGAGAGTCCTGAGGAGACCGCCTTGGTAGCGGTTCCTCCGACTGCCTTCCTTGGGCGAGATTGAGCCCGGCCGGAATCTGAGCCCGTCTGAGGTTTTGTAGCCCTTTTGCACGAGGACAATTTGGGACCTGCCGGAGCTTGGGAAGGACCGAAACCTCGACTGTACTTTTAGGACAGCATTAACAGGGTAAGTCGCAGTGCAGACATTGCGGGGTTACGGACGCCTCTGCGGTACAGATGTCCCTGCTCAAGGTCAGCTGCGCAAGAACAGCAGAAAAGGTTAGGTTGCCAATACGGCTGTGGATGCCGGAGCAACCGACACGCCGATAGCCTCCTAGACAGATTTCAACCAGAGTCCATCTGTCTGTGAATGGCATCTTGAAGTGAAGCCCCATCTCCAGTGCAACTATGGCTCTATATGCAAGCCTGGAGATTGGAGAATCCACCTTTGGACCCTGGGTCCAGCGCTGACCACGTCAGGGAAAAAAAGGGATAACGTGTATCCTAAAAACGTTTGGAGAAGACGCTTATCTGGTAAGCGTGGTGTTCCTGGACTGCTTCTCTGAAGTCAGCGTGGCCAGAAAAATACTCAATATCTGCGTGAGACACTGAAAAGGAACTTCTCCTGTTCGTCTCCTATCTCCACTGGGGGAGCTGAGGGAGAAAGATCCAACCTTCCATTGATGGACGGTATAGGATCATTCCGTATGGCGTTACCACCCGGTGTATCCGGATTGAGAGCGATGTCAGTATCAAAGCCCTGAAGAGCTGCCTTTTGTTCAAGTAGATTGCCCATGGGTGCAAGTCTCTATATTATGACTACTCCGTCCCTGTCCATGGACAGGGTTGACAGGAGGTTTCTTTGGCCACAACTAGTAGAGCCCCGGCAGACGAAGTGCTAGAGACCCCGGCAGACGACGTGCTACAGGGGAGCATGCACACAATGGGACGGTGTCATGAACAGCATCCCATGTAGTAAAAACAGCACTGAAATCTGTGTTGCTTTTTTGCCGCTGCCGACTAGCTATCTAGAAGTATATAGCCAAGATTGGTGACCGTACATTGCAATGTATAGCATACAGGCATAAAGTACAAATGACCACTGCAGCACAAGCAATACAAGCAGCATAGAAGCCTGTGCCCTGGCACCCCTGCTCTTCTGCTGCTGTATACTAGTCATCTAGGGGAATATAGCCCAGAAGAGTGACCCTACAGTGCAATGTATAGCATACAAGCACAAGTACAAATGAACACTGCAGCACATGCAATCCAAGCAGCATAGAAGCCTGTGCCCTGGCACCTCTGCTCTTCTGCTGCTGTAGACTGGTCATCTAGGGGAATATAGCCCAGAAGAGTGACCATACAGTGCAATGTATAGCATACAAGCACAAGTACAAATGCACACTGCAGCCCATGCAATACAAGCAGCATAGAAAAAAACCTGTGCCCCAGCACCCTTGGTTTTCTGCTGCTGTAGTCTAGCCATTCCAGAAGAATATAGCTAAGACTAGCGACTGTACAGTGCAATGTATAGCACATAAGCATAAACACAAATGAACACCTCAGTCGTGCAAAACAAGCAGCCTAGAAAGCCTGTGCTTTAGCACACCTGCTTTCCTGCTGCTGATGTGTCGCTCCCCAAGCGGGCATATAGCGACCTATGTAGTTAAAAACAACACATGTATACACTGCAGTTATATCGTGGTCAGCACTATGTGTGCCTCTTACCGCCCGCCTATAAGCGGGTGTATGATCGCCACTGTCCTGCCTTGGTGCCCCGAGCTCTGCAGTAATGGCTGCCGGCTTCTTCCCCAGCTCGTGTGAGTAGGGGCGGGCCGTGGGCGTGCCCCCAAGGCAGAGCGGGAATCCGGCGTCCGACAGAGTGCAGTGAGAGGGCTGGAGCATGTAAAAAGGCTCCAGCCCTCGGCGCTGCTGATTGCTCAGCGCCTGTCCCCTTCCCTGAGTGACAGGGAGGGGGCGGGAACGAAGCGGCACTAGGCCGCAGAAGCCGGGGACTGGAGTTATAAGCGCCGCCGCCGTAAAAGCGCGGTCGGCGCCCAGTCCCCGGCGAACTACAAGTCCCAGCCGCGCCGCCGCTCCCGGAGCGTCCGGCGCGGTAGTTCCCAAAACACAAAGTCACTCAGCAAAGCTGCAGTGACTGTAACCCTTTACTGTCCCCGGCGCACTAGCACACCCAGCAAGTCTGGAGTGTGCTGTGCCTGTGTGTACGGGGACACAGAGTACCTGTAATGGTGCAGGGCCATGTCCCTGAACGGTACTCCAGCTCCGTATCCAGCAGGTTCAAATGGGTCTGTGGATGGAGCCCGGCGTCAGAGCTTTGAGGCCGGCAGGATCCCACTTCCTCAGAGCCCCTCAGGGGGATGTGGAAGGAAAGCAGCATGTGGGCTCCAGCCTCCGTACCAGCAATAGGTACCTCAACCTTACAACACCATCCAGGGGTGAGAAGGGAGCATGCTGGGGGCCCTATATGGGCCCTCTTTTCTTCCATCCGAAATAGTCAGCAGCTACTGCTGACTAAAATCTGTGGAGCTATGCGTGGATGTCTGACCTCCTTCGCACACAAAGCTAAAACTGGAGAACCCGTGATACCACGGGGGGGTATAGCCAGAGGGGGAGGGGCCTTGCACTTTTTAGTGTAGTGCTTTGTGTGGCCTCCGGAGGGCAGTAGCTATACCCCAATCGTCTGGGTCTCCCAATAGAGCGCTGAAGAAAACCTGCTGACAGATTCCCTTTAGCAACCACCATAAACACACCTGAGTAATATGGATTTTCTGGAAATTTATCCCCTTCAACCCCCAGGCACTTTCCATTTTTGCGTTTTTGTTTTTTTGCTCCAATTCTTCCGAGAGCCGTAACTTTTTTATTTTTCCATCAATCTTGCCATGTAAGGGCTTGTTTTTTGCGGGACAAGTTGTACTTTTAAATGAAACCATAAGTTTTACCATATAGTGTAGTGGAAAACGGCAAAAAATTCCAAGTGCGGAAAAATTGCAAAAAAAGTGTGATCGTACAATAGTTTTTGGGATATTTTATTCACTGTGTTCACTAGATGGTAAAACTGATGTATCTATGTGATTCCTCAGGTCAGTGCGAGTTTGTAGACACCAAACATGTATAGGTTTACTTGTGTCTAAAGGGTTAAAAAAAAAATCACAAGCTTGTCAAAAAAAGTGGCGCACGTTTTGCGCCATTTTCCAAAACCCGTAGTGTTCTCATTTTTCGGGATCTGAGGCTGTGACGGCTTATTTTTTGCGTCTTGACCTGACATTTTTAACGGTACCATTTTTGCGCAGATGCTACGTTTTGATCGCCTGTTATTGCATTTTGCGCAAAATCTGCGGCGACCAAAAAAACGTAATTTTGGCATTTGGATTTTTTTTGCTGCTACGCCATTTACTGATCAGATTAATTGATTTTATATTTTGATAGAGCGGGCATTTCTGAACGCGGCGATACCAAATGTGTATATTTTTTATTTTTTTACCCCTTTAATTTTAATGGGGGGAAAGGGGGGGTGATTTGAACTTTTAGGTTTTTATTTTTTAAAACTTTTTTTTTTTACTTTTTTATTTTACTAGTCTCCCTAGGGGGCTATAGCGATCAGCAATCCGATCGCTTTGCACTATCTGCAGATCTCAGCTACAGAGCTGAGAACTGCAGATTTGGTGCTTTACTTTCAATGCCGGCTGTATTCCGGCATTGAGAGGAAGTGAGTCATATTAGCTACAGGCGTCATCACATGACCCTGTGCTACCATGACAACCACCGAAAGTCACGTGATCATGTCACGTGACTTCCAGTGGGGCGGGGTAAGTGACTGTCATGGCAGCGTGCATATACATATCGCTGCCAGATTTTGGCAGCGATATGTAAGGGGTTAATGGCCGCGGGTGGAAGCGATTCCACCCGAGGCTAACAGGCACAAATGTCAGCTGTTGAAAACAACTGATATGCCCGCGGCAGGGCTTAACGGCACGCGATCCATGACGTACCCAGTACGTCATGGGTTGTTAAGGGGTTAAAGGGATTTTCCCATCTCCAAGATTCTCGCTCATTATGTAGTAAGTGTAAATATTAGCAAATCCCTTTAATTAGAAATGTAGTCTAGTTTTCCTGATGAGGCCGGTTTCACACATCCGGCTTTTCGCCGGTTTGCCGCTTCCAGCGCAGACCAGTACAGTGTATACAATACAGTGGAAACGCGACAAGCTCCGGTCACATGCTGTCATGTGACCGGAGCATGTGACCCGAAGTTACAGCGCTGCGACTGTATTGTATACACTGTACTGGCGAGCGCCGGAACCGGCAAAACGGCGAAAAGCTGGATGTGTGAAACCGGCCTAAGCAATGCCGCTTACCTCAGGTGCAGGCATGGCAGTAGCTTAGGTATCCATGGTTACGACGACCACTAGCAACTAGCTGTCCCTATATGCGTGGTCGTAACCTTGGATACCTAAGCTACTGTAATGCCCTGCACATGAGTTAAAGGTGGCTTTACACACTGCAACATCGCAAACGACATCGCTGTAACGTCACCGGTTTTGTGACGTAATAGCGACCTCCCCAGCAACATTGCAGTGTGTGAAACACATCAGCGACCTGGCCCCTGCTGTGAAGTTGCTGATCGCTACAAATCGTTCAGGAATATTCCTAGGTCCTTTGTTTCCCGCTGTGCAGCATGATCGCTAGAAAGTCTCAGTGTGTAAAGGGGACTTAAATGTGCAGGCAGCAGGAGCCGGCTTCTGCGGACACTGGTAACCATCGGGTAACCAAGAAGCCCTGTCCTTGGTTACCCGATATTTACCTTCGTTACCAGCCTCTGCCGCTCTCACTGTCAGTGCCGGCTCCTGCTCCTTGCACGTGTAGCAGAGTACACATCGGGTAATTAACCCGATGTGTACTGTAGCTAGGAGAGCAGGGAGCCAGCGCTAAGCAGTGTGCGCTGCTCCCTGCTCTCTGCACGTGTAGCTGCGTGCGCTGGTAACCAAGGTAAATATCGGGTTGGTTACCCGATATTTACCTTAGTTACCAAGCGCAGCATCGCTTCAGTGCGTCGCTGCTGGCTGGGGGCTGGTCACTGGTTGTTGGTGGGATCGCTGGAGCGTCTGACTGTGTGACCTCTCACCAGCAACCTCCTAGCAACTTACCAGCGATCCCTATCAGGTTGTATCGTTGTTGGGATCGCTGGTAAGTTGTTTAGTGTCTGCTTTTCAGAAGAAATATACTACATAGGAAATATTTGCTAATATTCTTATTACACCTATTACATATTGGGATAAGATTTTGGAGATGGGAATACCCCTTTAACATTGATGAACAATCTTTGATAAGGAAAAATTATAAAATGTTCAATTACTCAGTTATGTATAAAACAACTGGCTGAACCCATATACGTAAACCAGCCTAAGACCTTGGTTCCACTAGTGTATCACTTCCGACGTGAGAGCATCGAATGCAATATGCTAATGACCCTCGGCTCCTGGGAGTGTTATCCACGTGCCATTCACTGTGATCCGATCTTGTGATTGGATCACAGATGTGGAGAAGAGGGAGTAATCTCATCTCCTCCCCGGCCTGTCTCTGCGTATATCAGACTGCACTTGGATGGCAGTGCAGTGTGATGTTACACACACACACACACACACACACACACTTGTATGGGTGTGTGTGACCCGAGACACTTTGCCAAACGCAGCATGCTGACATTCTTTTCTCAAGCCTATCCGACATAGGAAGCAGAAAATAGCACGTAGACACTGCCTCATTGTTTAACACAGTGCAATCCAATGTTTTATGGGATTGCACTCATCCATGTAAAATGCAAATAGAACTGAGGCCTCAGATAACTGATTCAATGCCTGTCAGGTCACACCTCAGGAAATGGACATCCTACCAAAAACCATGAAAGCGGTATGGTGGAGAGGCAGCTGTAGCGGACTGTTATTTTTTGTACATTTAAAAAATAAATAAAGATTGTTAATACTGCTTATCATACACAACTGAAACTGGAAACAGCCTGCAATACCTGCCGTCTGTATTATAATGGAGCTCCATCACGGCCCCACTGTGACCCTTTAATGTTGCGTAGTTATCACAGTCTCCATAAACGTTCCACAGAACTGCAAAACAAGGACATGGCATATTCAGACAATGTATCAGTACCGCAGACAACAGATACCGAAGCCAAACTACTTACAGAAAGTATCATCCGGAAACTTATAGAACCGCTCCCCTTGTAGTGTAAGGGTGATTGACAGTATGGGGCCATCATTACCAATAAAACGTGTCGCAGTAATCCCGTGTCTGATATAAATAAGAGCACCAGACTCCTACTTTAGAGCGCGTGCATGTACGAGACTTCTAGAATCTCAGAGCTTTTGCTGGTATTGAAAAAGCAGCCTTTAATTTGTATGAAATGAATGAACAAAGCAGCAAAAGCAACGTGTGAACATTGCTAATTTCATCCAGTAGCATGAGGATTTTTAGAAAAAGTATTTCTAAGGCTATGTGCGCACTTACCGGATTTTGCCGCGGATTTTCCGCAGATTTGCTGCATGTTTCGCTGCAGAAAATGTTCATAACATCTCTGCAGTGAATCACCAGCAAATCCTATGGAGAAAAAAAATCCTGTGCGCACTGGGCGGAATTTGACAGCTGCATGTTTTGCTGCGGGAATCCCGCAGCAAAAACAAGTGCATGTCACTTCTTTTCCGCACATCGCTGCGGGATTTCACTCCATTGACTCCAATGTTAATCATGAAATCCCGCAGGGAATAACGCAGGCAGCAAATTCTGTGCGGTTGACTGCGTTTTCCTGCGTTATTCCCTGCGGTATTTCGCGGTTTACCTCCGGTAATGTGCATCGCTTGTCAGCGGTTTTGCAGGGAAGTGATGTCATTACAGGAAGAGGAAGCCGTGCAGAGAGTAAACACACAGATCACACACACAGACACATAGAACACACATAGAAAGAAAACGGAAATATAGAAAAGAAAAAAAAAAAAAAAAAAAAAAAAAAAAAAAAAAAAGAACGTGGGCTCCGCTGCATATTCACCTTCCAGCCGATGTAAACACACAGCGGCGGCCCGGTATTCTCAGGCTGGGGAGGGAGAGGGGCAGGGTTAATGTCCCCCGCCTCACTCCCCCTCCGGCAGCCGAGAATATCAGCCGCAGCTGCCCCGGCACTGTCGCATGCATTATGCGGCAGAACCGGCGTGTCCCCGGCTCTTCTTGCCACCGTGTAGCAGTGGTGGCAAGGTAATACAAGGGGTTAATGATGGTGGGGGACCACCGCCATTAACTCCAGGCTTGATCATGGCAGCGTCTATGTGACAGCTGACATGATCAACCCGTAAGTAAAGTGAATAAAACACACAGAAAAATCCTTTATTTTAAATAAAACAAACAAGCCTCGTTCACCATTTTATTAACCCCTCCCAAACAAAGCTCCGGCGTAATCCACCGCTCCGGCGTCCTGCGCTGCTTCCATCCAGCCGCGACTGACACAGACACAGGCTGAATGCAGCAGACAGCAGAGGTAATTACCGGTCATTTCCCACGGCCGGTAATGTGAACTCACTGCCGACCGTGGGAAATGCAGCGATCTGTCCTCTATCTATCCCTCTATCTATCTCTCTATCTATCCCTCTGTCTGTCTATCTATCCTTCTATCTACTATCTCAGAATTAAATGACTTTTTTTTTTTTTTCAATGTGCTTTATTGCATTGAATGCAATAAAGCACATCCCAACCCGCACGCGGCAAAACCGCGGCAATACCGCGAATAATACCGCGGTAAAACCGCATGCGGTTTTCGGGTGCGGTTTCCCGCGTTTTTTTACCGCGGGTGCGGTAATCTTTGAGAGCATGCGGAATTTACGCAAGGAAATTTAATTTCCCAGTGCGCACATAGCCTTAAGATCCTTTATGATATGCTAATGAGCACAGGGACTAGTCACAAGGGGGTTATTTCCCCCGACTAGTCCACTCTCTTAGCACGGCCACAGAGGCATGCTATTCAATGCCAAGCATCATCGGTGGTGACACGTGTACCGGTGTCCATTGTCACCACCTCAGTTGCCAGATTTAGGCTCAGTGCATATGATCAGAAGTCCCCGCAATTCCAGTTATGCACAATAGACCTGTCCTGAAGCCGGGACGTGTACACTTGGCTTCATACTGCGCATGACTGGAAGCGCCAGAACTCCTGATCATGTGTACTGAGCCTAAGCCCAGCGTCTGAGGTGTTGACAATGGACAAAGGTACACGTGTCACCGCCAATGATGCTGGGCATTGCACAGCATCCCCTGAGGGCGTGCTAACATGCTAAGAGAGCGGACTAGTCGGAGAAATAATGCCTTTGCAACTAGTCCCTGCGCTCATTAGCATATCATAAAGGCAATACTTTTTCTAAAGATCCCTTTATCTATACTATTGGATGCAGGGACAGTTAGGCAGGGACTAGAACTGCTTGTGGTCCTGGGTGCATATTAGACCTGACAGGTTCCCTTTACAGTTTGCTTCGGCTGCTGACTTCTATTCCCTGACAAGCAGAATATGCATGGGTACTGGTTTGTTTTTGCTTTTAAAGTAGAAGAAAGCAAATAGCTCCATAGTAGATATTTGCCCTGAACACCGCAATATTTTTGCTGCTGGATTCTGTACATTAACATTTTATTCCACAGTGAAATATTTTAGAAACTTGGAGACATCACTAATCAGGAGAAAACTATACTACATTTCTAATTGGAGGCATTTGCTAATATTCTTGTTACTGCTACTGGGATAGGATCATGGAGATGGGAATAACCCTTTAGCCTCAGCAAATTTATGCTTATGTTCATAGTATCATAGTATCATAGTTTTTAAGGTTGAAGGGAGACTCTAAGTCCATCTAGTTCAACCCGTAGCCTAACATGTTGATCCAGAGGAAGGCAAAAAAAACCCCAATGTGGCAAACAAGTTCCAATGGGGAGAAAATTTCCTTCCTGACTCCACATCCGGCAATCAGACTATTTCCCTGGATCAATACCATGTCATAAAATCTAATATACATAACTGGTAATATTACATTTTTCAAGAAAGGCGTCCAGGCTCTGCTTAAATGTTAGTAGTGAATCACTCATTACAACATCATGCGGCAGAGAGTTCCACAGTCTCACTGCTCGTACAGTAAAGAATCCTCGTCTGTGATTATGATTAAACCTTCTTTCCTCAAGACGTAGCGGATGCCCCCGTGTTCCAGTCGCAGGCCTAGGTGTAGAGAGATCTTTGGAAAGGTCTCTGTACTGTCCCCTCATATATTTATACATTGTGATTAGATCCCCCCTAAGCCTTCGTTTTTCCAAACGAAATAACCCCAAGTTTAATAACCTGTCTTGGTATTGCAGCCCCCCCATTCCTCTAATAATCTTGGTCGCTCTTCTCTGCACCCTCTCCAGTTCAGCTATGTCCTTCTTATATATCGGTGACCAGAATTGTACACAGTATTCTAAGTGCGGTCGCACTAGTGACTTGTACAGAGGTAGAACTATATTTTTTTCATGAACACTTATACCTCTTTTAATACATCCCATTATTTTATTAGCCCTGTCAGCAGTTGCCTGACACTGTCCACTAAAGTGAAGTTTACCATCCACCCATACACCCAAGTCTTTTTCTGTGTCTGTTTTACCCAGTGTTCTACAATTAAGTACATAATCATACATTTTATTTCCTCTACCCAAGTGCATGACCTTACATTTATCTACATTAAACTTCAATTGCCACTTCTCAGCCCAATCCTCCAATTTACATAAATCTCCCTGTAATATAAAATTATCCTCCTCTGTATTGATTACCCTGCAGAGTTTAGTATCATCTGCAAATATTGAAATTCTACTCCGCATGCCCCCAACAAGGTCATTTATAAATATGTTGAAAAGAAGCGGGCCCAATACTGACCCCTGTGGTACCCCACTATGAACTGAGACCCAGTCCAAGTACGTACCATTAATAACCACCCTTTGTTTCCTATCACTGAGCCAGTTTTTAACCCAGTTACACATATTTTCCCCTATCCCCATTATTCTCATTTTATGTACCAACCTTTTGTGTGGCACCGTATCAAAAGCTTTTGAAAAGTCCATATACACAACAAATGTATATAAAATGTTCATTTTATAAATCCAGTCTGGAAAATCTAGAATAATAAAATGTTGAGGTTTATATTTCCCATAGAACACCAGCTAAAAAATACTCACGAATTAGCCTGTCAAATCCTGCCGATGCCAGAGTCAGTCCATTGGGATGAAATTTGCAGCAGTAAACTTCTCCTTCATGTCCGGATAACAGCATGATAGGGGCCTGGAGACTGGACGATCTTGGTGGGCCCTACAAGACCACAAAAGTAGTAAACTACATGGCCCACCAGCCTTTGTACCAGAACGACCAAAGAAAATGTGCAGCCATGAACACGTGTCAGGCCACTGAAGCTCTACATTACAGCCGCCATCTACGGCAATGCTCCTGCCTTACCACATAGGCTACAAAATTATCAGGTATCATGTATTTAATAATCAACGTAATGTTTACTCATTTTATGAAGAAAATGTCTGCAGTAACATCTCAGATTTCCTCCTGTTGTCAAACACTCCGCGTTATATACATGGCAGAGAGCCTGAATAGCTGCCCCATAAGGACTGGCACTCGGCCGTGTTTCCAATGGGGAGAGGAGCAGAGACTGAAGGCACCAGGAGGCCACTGTGAGCTGCACTCACTCACTACAGCATAGGACAAAGGCCCATATTTCATCCACCGTATGGCGGACTCACGTAAACTGAGGAGAGCAGCAGGAATAGGAGGAAAGCTGACAAAAGGGGGATGATCCTAGCAGAGGAAATAGGAGGAAAGCTGGTGAAGAGGGGGTGACCCTGGCAGAGGGAATACGAGGAAAGCTGGTGAAGGGGGGTGATCCTGGCAGAGGGAATACGAGGAAAGCTGGTGAAGGGGGGTGATCCTGGCAGAGGGAATACGAGGAAAGCTGGTGAAGGGGGGTGACCCTGGCAGAGGGAATACGAGGAAAGCTGGTGAAGGGGGGTGACCCTGGCAGAGGGAATACGAGGAAAGCTGGTGAAGGGGGGTGACCCTGGCAGAGGGAATACGAGGAAAGCTGGTGAAGGGGGGTGATCCTGGCAGAGGGAATACGAGGAAAGCTGGTGAAGGGGGGTGATCCTGGCAGAGGGAATACGAGGAAAGCTGGTGAAGAGGGAGATCCTGGCAGAGGGAAGAGGAGGAAAGCTGGTGAAGGGGGGTGATCCTGGCAGAGGGAATACGAGGAAAGCTGGTGAAGGGGGGTGATCCTGGCAGAGGGAATACGAGGAAAGCTGGTGAAGAGGGGGTGACCCTGGCAGAGGGAATACGAGGAAAGCTGGTGAAGGGGGGTGACCCTGGCAGAGGGAATACGAGGAAAGCTGGTGAAGGGGGGTGATCCTGGCAGAGGGAATACGAGGAAAGCTGGTGAAGGGGGGTGATCCTGGCAGAGGGAATACGAGGAAAGCTGGTGAAGAGGGAGATCCTGGCAGAGGGAAGAGGAGGAAAGCTGGTGAAGGGGGGTGATCCTGGCAGAGGGAATACGAGGAAAGCTGGTGAAGGGGGGTGATCCTGGCAGAGGGAATAGGAGGAAAGCTGGTGAAGAGGGGAGATCCTGGCAGAGGGAAGAGGAGGAAAGCTGGTGAAGGTGGGGGGGGGGGTGATCCTGGCAGAGGGAATAGGAGGAAAGCTGGTGAAGGTGGGGGGGTGATCCTGGCAGAGGGAATAGGAGGAAAGCTGGTGAAGGTGGGGGGGGGTGATCGTGGCAGAGGGAATAGGAGGAAAGCTGGTGAAGGTGGGGGGGGGTGATCCTGGCAGAGGGAATAGGAGGAAAGCTGGTGAAGGTGGGGGGGGGGTGATCCTGGCAGAGGGAATAGGAGGAAAGCTGGTGAAGGTGGGGGGGGGGTGATCCTGGCAGAGGGAATAGGAGGAAAGCTGGTGAAGGTGGGGGGGGGATCCTGGCAGAGGGAATAGGAGGAAAGCTGGTGAAGGTGGGGGGGGTGATCCTGGCAGAGGGAATAGGAGGAAAGCTGGTGAAGGTGGGGGGGGGGATCCTGGCAGAGGGAATAGGAGGAAAGCTGGTGAAGGTGGGGGGGTGATCCTGGCAGAGGGAATAGGAGGAAAGCTGGTGAAGGGGGGGGGGGGATCCTGGCAGAGGGAATAGGAGGAAAGCTGGTGAAGGTGGGGGGGTGATCCTGGCAGAGGGAATAGGAGGAAAGCTGGTGAAGGTGGGGGGGTGATCCTGGCAGAGGGAATAGGAGGAAAGCTGGTGAAGGTGGGGGGGGGTGATCCTGGCAGAGGGAATAGGAGGAAAGCTGGTGAAGGTGGGGGGGGGGATCCTGGCAGAGGGAATAGGAGGAAAGCTGGTGAAGGTGGGGGGGGTGATCCTGGCAGAGGGAATAGGAGGAAAGCTGGTGAAGGTGGGGGGGTGATCCTGGCAGAGGGAATAGGAGGAAAGCTGGTGAAGGTGGGGGGGTGATCCTGGCAGAGGGAATAGGAGGAAAGCTGGTGAAGGTGGGGGGGGGTGATCCTGGCAGAGGGAATAGGAGGAAAGCTGGTGAAGGTGGGGGGGGGTGATCCTGGCAGAGGGAATAGGAGGAAAGCTGGTGAAGGTGGGGGGGGGGATCCTGGCAGAGGGAATAGGAGGAAAGCTGGTGAAGGTGGGGGGGTGATCCTGGCAGAGGGAATAGGAGGAAAACTGGTGAAGGTGGGGGGGGGGATCCTGGCAGAGGGAATAGGAGGAAAGCTGGTGAAGGTGGGGGGGTGATCCTGGCAGAGGGAATAGGAGGAAAGCTGGTGAAGGTGATCTTCTCCATGGAGCCTGCTGTACCACCAAGAGGAGCGCTGCTCCGGAGCACATTTCACTGTCGCGCATAAGAAGCCGCACTCAGTGTACGGCTCCCTCTCACCACAGCACTCGGCGCACACCTTCCATGCCGCTCACATACTCACCGTCGCCACCACCTCATTTCGCGGCTTTTTCGCCGGCACCGGGACCAGCTCCAGACCTTTCCGCTTGTTCTGCTCTATCATGTTTGACTTCTTTTCCTAAATGTATGGAGCAAACACATGAGGAAACCTCCGGTCCCAAACATGCAACAGGGCCGCACCGTTCCGGCACTGAAAGATGAGGTCATTCACCGGCGTCCAGCTCAGCTGTAGGACTGCACCTTGATAGGCTACTGCTAATCACGTGACAGGAGGGGACCTGAAACAGACAGATGACTGGCGGAGTTTTCGGGGGGAGGGGCTTCCTGTAATAGATTTCCTATTGGCCATTGAGCTGTGGGTGGGAGGAGACGTAACATGGCGGCGTACACAAGGTAAATACTGGTGGTGATGCGCGGTCTGCCGCACGTTTCCTTATTCGGGCTGGAGCAGTAATCCAGCTGTGACCGCAGCACTGCAGTGTAGAGCGCCGCACTACTCCACACTCTGCATATAGTGTAACCGTGCTGTGCTGCTCCACCATGGGCCTAACTACTACCAGGCTGGTAGTTGCCTGACTGCCTGCTGTGCCCAGCACCATTCTCCGTGCACACAGCGGCGGCTTCCGCTGTGCTCTGTAGACGGGGCGGGGCTGGTGACGTCACGCTGACTGACAGCCGGCTCCGCTGCCTCACACTCCTGTGGGCTGTATACAGAGTATACGGCCATTGTGAGTCCCGCATTACAGCAGGCTCTTAGTAGACTAGGCACAATGTAAGGTGTATGGCCAGCTCTACGGTCACTGAATGTGTGCAGGATGGATACGTGTCAGGTCCTCTGTTCTGTAGGTAACTGCTTATATCTCGAGTCGTCCCTATACTTAGAGCGCCACTGCAGTGTTGTCACCGCTGGAGTGCTGCTCTGAGTGTTAGTCCCCGTCTTATACTCTTCTTCCACCGTCCTCCTCTTCTATTGCCGCTGCTCCGGCCGGTCTCCGGTGATTTGTGACCTGCTGGCCTCTCCAGTGTTTCATGGAGCTCGCCGGAGGTTACAACACAATCCATCTGTACGAGAGCCTCGTTCTGGCTCATAGAGATGCATTCAGCACTTGTCATATAACTTCGGACTGTCACAAGTTGTGGGATCAGAGCGATCCTGAAAATGCCAGAGGGTAAGCATAAGGCTATGTGCGCACGTTGCGTTTTTTTCAGCGGAAACTCTGCGTTTTGAACTGCAGCGTTTTCAGTGGCAAATTGCATGCGTTCAGCTTCCCAGCAAAGTCTATGAGAAAGCCGAAAAATCAATGCACACGCTGCGTTTATAAACTCTGCGTTTGGATGCCCAAAAGCGCTGCCGAATAAAAAGCAGCATGTCACTTCTTTTGTGCGTTGTAGCTGCGTTCTTCACCCATTGAAATCAATGATGTGGGTCAAAACGCAACCAAAATGCACTTGGACCGCATTTTGTTGCGTTTCGCATGCTTTTTTGACAAACAAAACGCAGGTCTTCAATGTCGGTTAATCTCTGTCTGTGGATGTCAGTGAATCTCCCTCTGTCGGACGGTCTCTTTCTCTGTCAGTTGGTCGCTCTGTCTGTCCCTCTCTCTGTCTGTCAGTCTGTCCCCCTCTCTCATACTCACCGATGCGCGGCGCTGCACGGCTGTCACACTGCTCCAGTGGCTTTTCCTCTTTTGAAAATGCCGGCCGCTCATTATTCAATCTGGTATTCCCTGCTTTTCCCGCCCACCATCGCCTATGATTGGTTACAGTCAGACACGCCCCCACGCTGAGTGACAGCTGTCTCACTGCAACCAATCACAGCCGCAGGTGGGCGGGTCTATATCGTGCAGTAAAATAAATAATTTAAAAAAAACGATGTGTGGTTCCCCCCCCCAATTTTGCTACCAGCCAAGATAAAGCCACACGGCTGAAGGCTGGTATTCTTAGGATGGGGAGCCCCACGTTATGGGGAGCCCCCCAGGCTAACAATATCAGCCAGCAGCCGCCCGGAATTGCCGCATTTTTTAGATGCCACAGTCCTGGGACTCTACCCGGCTCATCCCGAATTGCCCCGGTGCGGTTGCAATCGAGGTAATAAGGAGTTAATGGCAGCAGCCCATAGCTGCCACTAAGTCCTAGGTTAATCATGGTAGGCGTCTCCCCGAGATACCTTCCATGATTAACCTGTAAGTTAAAGAAAATAAACACACACATCCAAAAAATCATTTATTTGGAATAAAAGACAAAAAAACACCCTCTTTCACCACTTTATTAAAATCCTCAAATACCCCTCCAGGTCCGACGTAATCCACACGAGGTCCCGCGACGCATCCAGCTCTGCTATATGAAGCTGAGTAGTTATTGGCAAAATACTAGGGGTAGTCCACAGTAGTCACAACAAATTAGCTGGACCAGTAAAGGAGCTTAGAAAAATTCATATACATAAAACATAACTTTTAATTCATGCAAGGAATAAAAGTGAACAATAATTCACTAGTGAGAATTAAAACCAGAGGTGCCAATAGTCCGACCATTCGGACCATAGCAGGCTGAGGGCACAGTTGAGGCCCAGAAGTACGGTCTGTCTCAGCTTACTCCAGGTCAAGTGAATTAGAACACTCAAACCCTCTACAGACCAGTCAGCTGAGATAGAAAAAAGTGCACACAAAAATAATTATTTCAATCAAGGCCCCATTTGAGGGGGAGTAATCAACAGTGTGTCACAGGCAGTTATACTGGTACCTATATGAAACCATAAATAAATCCCACGTCATATGGGAACGGTCTTACTAGGTCCAGAAAATACTATCAGGCATACAGACAGGATAACGGCTCCTGAGGGGGGCTGTGAATCAGCACATCAAATCCCATACAAGCCAGGAAACCTGTATCAGGCATATGGATGAATCTTCCCACTCCCAACGTTTCACAAACAGATCATCAGGGGAGTCCAAGTGGGATATCAGAACGGGCTGCTGCTAAGTGTCACCATAACGCAACAGTCACTAAGAAAAATAGAAATAAGTAAAAGGTAAGCCCTGGAAACTACCTGCCAGGCCGTATTCATCAAGTCCCATGGTTCAAAAGACTCACCGCACTTTGGCGTATATCCAGACCCATTTCAAAGTTGCCGCGCTCGGCGTCCAGACGGACGCTCCATATATAGCCCAGCGCATGCGCAGAACGGTCAGAATTGTGATGACGCGTACTCCCAGAGGACCGCTGGACCGGAAGTGCCGCGTCATCCAAAGCCGCGTTGCACAGCAAACACTGCCTGATGTCGTCACATCCAGGTGAGTGGAACGCAAGCTATCCCTCCCATAGAGATGCATATGGCGTCACCATAGCGATATGGACGCCACATATAATAGCCGCAAAGTACATTACAGATATCGGGCATGGAGGTACAAGACCTCAAAACATGCCGGTATTGATCAGCATTATCATCGGTCAGGCACATTTATCAGAAGGGGCCTAGGCATATGTGGCCACAAGGATATTCAACAGAAAACACATGTATTGTTTATATTATTATTGTTTATCTATTCAGGAGGGGATTCAAAAATTTTCGCTATGGTGACGCCATATGCATCTCTATGGGAGGGATAGCTTGCGTTCCACTCAAATGGGGCCTTGATTGAAATAATTATTTTTGTGTGCACTTTTTTCTATCTCAGCTGACTGGTCTGTAGAGGGTTTGAGTGTTCTAATTCACTTGACCTGGAGTAAGCTGAGACAGACCGTACTTCTGGGCCTCAACTGTGCCCTCAGCCTGCTATGGTCCGAATGGTCGGACTATTGGCACCTCTGGTTTTAATTCTCACTAGTGAATTATTGTTCACTTTTATTCCTTGCATGAATTAAAAGTTATGTTTTATGTATATGAATTTCTGAATGAATTTTTCTAAGCTCCTTTACTGGTCCAGCTAATTTGTATATGAAGCTGACAAGAGCGGTCACAGACCAGACCGCTCTCTGTGAGCTTCACGCAGCAACTGAAGTGAGCCGCGCGATCAGCGATGAAGTCACAGGTGAGTTGCGGTCATGGGGTGGAGGACTCCAGCTAGCCGCGGGTAACCTGAGTGACGACAGCGCTAATCGCGCTGCTCACTTCAGTCATTCAGGGGATTAGCTCTCACCGGTGAGTCCTTCACGAGTGACCGCTAAGCAGGACGCCACACACACAGAGCCGCGGTATGACAGTGAAGTCGGGGTGAAGTTCACCCGAGTTCATTCTCATTGCGCGGCTCTGTCTGTGTGTGATGTCAGCCGGCATGTAGCAGAGCTGAATTGCCGGGGGAACGCACTGTCAAAAATGTATCCAAAACGCATGCAAAATGCATAGAAAAAGCATCCAAAATGCATGCATTGTGGATGTATTTTTTTTTTTTTTTACAAATGCAGTGTCCAGTCTGCAAGAGGGTGCGTTCTTTTCTGCACTGCAGAGAATGCAACGTGCGCACATACCCTAACTATGTGCCCACGTTGCGTTCTGTCCCTGCAGAAATTTCTGCAGCAATTTGAACAGCACACGTGCGCTTCAAATCGCTGCAGAAATAGTCCATAATGAAAAGCCGATTTCATGCGCTCTGGATGCAGCCTCTCCCATAGACAGAGCGGGGGCTGCATCCAAAGTGCATGAAAGAAGTGGCATGTTGCTTTTTAGAACGCAGCGTTTCGTCAGCAGCCGAAGCGCTGCATTCTAATACGCAATGTAGGCATGGATTAGGCACAATCTTCATAGATTGTGCTGGGGACGCAGGACGCATGCAGTTATGCTGTGGTGCAGAACGCAGCGAAACTGTATGAAAATATGCTACGTGGGCACATAGCCTAAAAGGCTATGTGCGCACATATGCGTTCTGCCGTGACAAATATTCAGCAGTGTTTTGACACCGCATGTGCTTTCCAAAACGCAGCTGCATTTTGGATTGCAGAATGAATGCAGAATTCTTGCGTTCTGGATGCTTGCTCTCCCATAGACAGAGTGGGAAAAGCTTCCAAAACGCACAAAAGAAATGACGTTGCTTTTTAGAACGCAGCGTTTTGGCAAAAAATTTCAGCATCCAAAACACTGCATTCTAAAACGCAATGTGCGCATAGATTTTGCAAAATTCTCATAGCCTTTGCTGGGGACACAGAACGCATGCGTTTATGTAGCAGTTTAAAATGCTGTGAAAACGCATGAAAAATGCACATGTGCGCACAAAGTCTTAGAGCTTACCACCTGGGGCAGGGTGGCGGGATTTAAAGCGCCACTCCAACTCTACCCCCGCTCCTCAAAATACTGGAGTGGCGTTTTCTTTGTCGCTCCATTGGGAGACCCAGACAATTGGGTGTATAGCTACTGCCTCCGGAGGCCACACAAAGTATTACACTTAAAAGTGTAAACCCCTCCCCTCTGCTATACACCCTCCCGTGCATCACGGGCTCCTCAGTTTTTATGCTTTGTGCGAAGGAGGCACACATACACGCAAGCTCCACAATTTGGTCAGCAGCAGCTGCTGACTATATCGGATGGAAGAAAAGAGGGCCCATAACAGGGCCCCCAGCATGCTCCCTTCTCACCCCACTGTGTCGGCGGTGCTGTTAAGGTTGAGGTACCCATTGCGGGTACACAGGCAGGAGCCACATGCTGTTTTCCTTCCCCATCCCTTATGGGCTCTGGGTGAAGTGGGATCCTATCCGGTCATCCAGGCACTGGGACCGGCCTCCCTCCGCAGCCCCTGTGGGATTCTGCCGGACAGGAGAAGGAGTATCATCAGGGACAGGGCCCTGCATCTACAGGTACTCTGTGTCCCCTTGGGGACGGTGCATAGAGCACCTTGGCCTCAGACGCTGCAGCGCCTGAGGTGATTCGTATGACGCCGGGACTACCGCGCCGACCGCGCCTGCCTGCCGGCCGCGGTTTTTAACTTTAGTCCCCGGCTTTTGCGGCCTAGTGCCTTTTCACTCCCGCCCCCGGCCCTGCCAGTCAGGGGGAAGGGCGGGACGGTCGGTCTAACGCCGACAGTGAGAGCTGGAGCACACTTGCTGTCCTCCGTCCCCCTCACTAAGCACTCTACGGCACAGAGGTACTCAGTGTCCCCTTGGGGACGGTGCATGGAGCACCTTGGCAGATTTGGCAGCGACTGCGGGGTTGGTACGGTACTACCGCGCCGACCGCGCCTGCCGGCCTGCCGCGCTGTTTAACTTTAGCACCCGGCTTTCGCGGCCTAGTGCCTTAAACTCCCGCCCCCGGACCTGCCAGTCAGGGGGAAGGGCGGGACAGTCGGGCTGACGCCGACAGTGAGGGCCGGAGCACACTTCGCTGTCCTCCGCCCCCCCCTCACTAATCACGCTACGGAGCTGATCCCCGCAAGGTACTCAGTGTCCCCTTGGGGACGGTGCAGAGAGCACCTTGGACTCAGACTTGGCGACTACCGCGCCTGCTTGCCGGCTGCGGTTTGTAACTTTAGCCCCCGGCTTTGCGGCCTAGCGCCTTAAACTCCCGCCCCGGCCTGCCAGTCAGGGGGAAGGGCGGGACGGTCAGTCGGAGGCTGACAGTGAGGGCTGGAGCACACTCGGCTGTCCTCCGCCCCCCTCATATTTCACTCGGGGCACCAGATTCCCGCACTTTCGGGGTTACGCCCACGGCTCCCCCCTCCACTGTATACGCCGACAGCCATGTTTTTAAGCAGCACATACTGCTTCAGGGTCGGTACGCCAGGGGGCTTTCTCGGTGCTGGGCCCCCTAGAGTGCTGAACTGTATATATGGATATATAATGTTTGTATGCAGTTTCATCCATGGCTCAGGCTATGGACAAATGGTCTGCTAAGAGACTAGGAGTTTACAGTCCAGACCGGCCCCTTACACAGGTCCCGGGCACTGCGGGATCACCCCAGGCCTCTATCGGTCTGCGACGAAGCGTGCTCCTGGGGTGGCCTCTAGTTATTACAGGTGGACTCCAGCACGAACCGCAGTCCCAGTCCGGCTAAGCAGCCTTGCTTAGAATCTTCCCCCGACTTCATCAAGGGTCTCAGCTTGAGGACTCTCTAGAGGATGGGGCGGAGGTCGCAACCCAGGACTCTGTCCGGAAGTGGCTCTCAAGGCTTCACAGATGCTGTCCAGAAGCACACCTTCCCGGACAAGCGTTTTACTGAACGCCTTATAACACACGTTGTCCCTTCCCCTCTGACGTTGTTAAGGGTTGGCCTCAGTGTCACAAGGTGCCCTCCAGTCCCTTGACTGGCGGCTAGATCAGTAGTAGCAGTGGCTGACGGTTCCACGCTCAAGAATGCCACGGACAGACACATAGAACTCCTAATGAGATCCATCTATGAAGCCATAGGCGCGTCCGTTGCCCCAGCCTTTGCAGGGGTGGGCACTCCAGGCTATCTCAGCTGATCTGTCTGAGATTAATGCGGTCATACTCTGCTCCGCAATTAGTGTCTTTGACGTCTCAGGCGGTGGTATTTTCATCCTCCGCCGTGCATGCTGTCCTGGATTCGGCCAGCCGCACAGCGGTAGCATCCGCCTCTCTGGTGGCAGTCCGCAAGGACTCGTGCCTACCCAGCCCAAACCAAAGGGACCTCAGCACCCTCAGCTAGGTCCAATTCCTCATCGTCCAACGGGCCACAGAAGAGCCAGAGAACCTCTTCTGCATGGCGGTCCAGGTCAGGGGAGTGGTCCCCACATGTCCAAGACCGATGAAGGAGACATTCTGTCTTACGGTCACAGGATAGAGCTCAGTTCTCGTCCTCCGACTCGTTTCTTCAGAGCATCTCCGTACCCCGAGGCAGGAGGAGTTGCGATCCTCGTTCCCCTTCAAGAACGTAGTCGCGGCTTTTTACTCCAGCTTGTTCGTGGTACCAGATAGGACGGATCACTCCGCCCCGTTCTGGACTTCACTCTGCTCAACGGACAGAGAACCTGACGGTTCCGGAAGGAATCTCTCCGCTTTGCCATCGCCTTGATGGCCCAAGGAGACTTCCTAGCATCAATCGACATCAGGGATGCCTATCTCCACGTGCCGATTGCACCAGAGCATCAGCGCTTCCTGCGATTCGCCATAGGGGACGTACACCTTCAATTCGTGGCACTAACTTTCGGCCTGGCGACAGCCCCACGGGTCTTCACCAAGGTCATGCCAATGGTGGTAGCAGTCCTACACTCTCAGGGACACTCGGTGATCCCTTACTTAGACAATCTGCTGGTCAAGGCCCCCTCTCGGGTGGCATGCCAACACAGCCTGAACATTGCTCTGGAGACTCTCCAGAGATTCGGGTGGATCCTCAATTTCCCAAAGTCAAAATTGACACCGGCCCAATCACTGACATATCTCGGATGGAGTTTCCTACTCTCTCAGCGATAGTGAAGCTTCCGCTGGACAAACAGCGTTCACTACAGACAGGGGTGCAATCGCTCCTTCGAGCCCAGTCACACCCTTTGAGGCGCCTCATGCACTTCCTAGGGAAGTTGGTGGCAGCAATGGAGGCAGTTCCGTTTGCGCAGTTTCATCTGCGTCCACTTCAATGGGACATTCTCCGCAAATGGGACAGGAAGTCGACGTCCCTCGACAGGAACGTTTCCCTTTCTCGGGCAGCCAAGGCCTCCCTTCAGTGGTTGCTTCTTCCCACTTCTTGTCGAAGGGAAAATCCTTTCTGCCCCCATCCTGGGCTGTGGTCACGGCGGACGCGAGTCTGTCAGGGAGTCTTCCTCCGTCACAGGGCTCAGGGTACATGGACTCAGCCAGAGTCCCCCCTCCAGATCAAGGTTCTGGAGGTAAGGGCAGTGTATCTAGCCCTAAAGGCGTTCCAGCCATGGCTGGAAGGCGGGCAGATCCGAATTCAGTCGGACAACGCCACGGCGGTGGCATACATCAACCACCAAGGCGGCACACGCAGTCGGCAAGCCTTCCAGGAAGTCCAGCGGATTCTGCTGTGGGTGGAAGCCACAGCCTCCACCATCTCCGCAGTTCACATCCCGGGCGTAGAAAACTGGGAAGCAGTCTTTCTCAGTCGCCAGGGCATGGACGCAGGGGAATGGTCTCTTCACCCGGACGTATTTCAAGAGATTTGTTGCCGCTGGGGGAAGCCGGACGTCGACCTAATGGCGTCCCGGCACAACAACAAGGTCCCGGCATTCATGGCACGTCCTCAAGATCACAGAGCTCTGGCGGCAGACGCATTAGTTCAGGATTGGTCGCAGTTTCAACTGCCTTATGTATTTCCTCCTCTGGCGATGCTGCCCAGAGTGTTACGCAAGATCAGATCCGACTGCCGCAGCGCCATCCTCGTCGCTCCAGACTGGCCGAGGAGGTCATGGTACCCGGATCTGTGGCATCTCACGGTAGGCCAACCGTGGACACCACCAGACCGGCCAGACTTGCTGTCTCAAGGGCCTTTTTTCCATCTGAATTCTGCGGCCCTCAACCTGACTGTGTGGCCATTGAGTCCTGGATCCTAGCGTCTTCAGGGTTATCTCAAGAGGTCATTGCCACTATGAGACAGGCCAGGAAACCAACGTCCGCCAAGATCTACCACAGGACGTGGAAGATCTTCTTATCCTGGTGCTCTGATCAGGGTTTTACTCTCTGGCCATTCGCCTTGCCCACTTTTCTGTCCTTCCTTCAATCCGGAATGGAAAAGGGGTTGTCTCTCGGTTCCCTTAAGGGACAAGTTTCGGCGCTTTGTGTTTTTTCAAAAGCGTCTAGCCAGGCTTCCTCAGGTACGCACGTTCCTGCAGGGGGTTTGCCACATAGTCCCTCCTTACAAGCGTCAGCTAGAACCCTGGGATCTGAACAGGGTGATACCGGCTCTTCAGAAACCACCCTTCGAGCCAATGAGGGATATTTCTCTTTCACGCCTTTCGCAGAAGGTGGTCTTCCTAGTGGCAGTCACGTCACTCCGCAGAGTGTCTGACATAGCAGCGCTGTCATGCAAAGCCCCCCTTCCTGGTGTTTCACCAGGACAAGGTGGTTCTGCGTCCGGTTCCGGAATTTCTCCCGAAGGTGGTATCCTCTTTTCATCTCAATCAGGATATCTTCTTACCTTCTTTTTGTCCTCATCCGGTTCACCAACGTGAAAAGGATTTGCACTTGTTAGATCTGGTGAGAGCACTCAGACTCTACATTTCTCGTACGGCGCCCCTGCGCCGCTCGGATGCGCTCTTTGGCCTTGTCGCTGGCCAGCGTAAAGGGTCGCAGGCTTCCAAGTCAACCTTGGCTCGGTGGATCAAGGAACCAATTCTTGAAGCCTACCGTTCTGCTGGGCTTCCGGTTCCTTCAGGGCTGAAGGCCCATTCTGCCAGAGCCGTGGGTGCGTCCTGGGCGTTGCTGCACCAGGCTACGGCTCAGCAGGTGTGTCAGGCGGCGACCTGGTCGAGTCTGCACACTTTCACGAAGCACTATCAAGTGCATACCTACGCTTCGGCAGATGCCAGCTTAGGTAGGCGAGTCCTTCAGGCGGCGGTTGCCCACCTGTAAGGAAGGAGCCGTTTTACGGCTCTTTTACCGAGGTATTCTTTTACCCACCCAGGGACTGCTTTTGGACGTCCCAATTGTCTGGGTCTCCCAATGGAGCGACAAAGAAGAAGGGAATTTTGTTTACTTACCGTAAATTCCTTTTCTTCTAGCTCCAATTGGGAGACCCAGCACCCGCCCCTGTTCCCTTCGGGCTGTTGTTTTTTTGTGTACACATGTGGTTCATGTTGAATTGTTCTTGGTTATGGTTTTCAGTTCTCCGAACATCCTTCGGATTGAATTTACCTTAGACCAATTTATAAGTTTCCTCCTTCCTGCTTTTGCACCAAAACTGAGGAGCCCGTGATGCACGGGAGGGTGTATAGCAGAGGGGAGGGGTTTACACTTTTAAGTGTAATACTTTGTGTGGCCTCCGGAGGCAGTAGCTATACACCCAATTGTCTGGGTCTCCCAATTGGAGCTAGAAGAAAAGGAATTTACGGTAAGTAAACAAAATTCCCTTCTTTGTCACATACATGGTTTGAAGCAGGTAGAAAGAGGTTTTTTGCCCAGCTCACCTGTGTGATGGAAGCCAGTAATCCTGGGCTGTGCACGGAGAAGAGGTTTGGAGAGCCAGTCCATGTGCATTGAAATTGGTTAAAGGATTTCACCAGCACAAAACTCCAGCACTGGAGTTTTGTGCTGGTGAAATCCTTTAACCAATTTCAATGGTTTGAAGCAGGTATTCAGTTAGCGGACAACCACTTCAAAGGATTTTCCACCTCGGGGCAATTTTTCGTCAATCAGTGCAGGTTGCTATGTACTAATACACTAAAGGGGGCTTTACATGCTACGATATTGTTAATGGTTTGTCGTCGGGGTCAAGTTGTTAGTGACGCACATCCGGCGTCATTAACGATATCGCAGCGTGTGACACTGACCAGCGACCTTAAGCGACCTCAAAAATGGTGAAAATCGTTCACCATGGAGAGGTCGTCCCAAACTCAAAAATCAGTAAGGGTTGTTTATCCAGGTGGTTCATCGCTCATGCGGCAGCACACATCGCTATGTGTGACACCGCAGGAGCGAGAAACGTCTCCTTACCTGCCGCCGGCCACAATGCGGAAGGAAGGAGGTGGGCGGGATGTTACGTCCTGCTCATCTCCGCCCCTCCACTTTGATTGGCCGGCCGCTTAGTGACGTTGCGGTGACGTCGCTGTGATGCCGAACGTCCCTCCCCCTTGAAGGAGGGATTGTTCGGCAGTCACAGCGATGACGCCGACCAGGTAAGTATGTGTGACGCTGCCGTAGCGATAACGTTCGCTACGGCAGCGATCACAAACAATCGCATGTGCGACAGGGGTGGGTACTTACACGCTCGCTATCGCTACAAATTGCTAGCGATATCGCTACCGTGTAAAGCCCCCTTTACACATTGGTATTACACACTTAAGGGTACTTTACACGCTGCGACATCGCTAACAATTAATCGTCGGGGTCACCGTGTTTGTGACGCACATCGCAGCGTGTGACACGTACGAGCGACCTTCAACGATTGGAAAAGTGGTACAAATCGTTGGTTTTGGAGAGGTCGTTCAAACACCAAATATCGTATGTGCAGTGCGGCAGCACACATCGCTATGTGTGACACCGCAGGAACGAGGAACATCTCCGTACCTGCGGCCACCGTCAATGAGGAAGGAAGGAGGTGGGCGGGATGTTACGTCCCGCTCATCTCCGCCCCTTCGCTTCTATTGGGCGGCTGCTTAGTGACGTCGCTATGGCGCCGAACAAACTGCCCCCCTTAGAAAGGAGGCGGTTTGCCGGTCACAGCGACGTCGGTAGGCAGGTAAGTATGTGTGACTGTTCCTAGCGATGTTGTGCGCCACAGGCAGCGATGTGCACGTGACGCATAATCGACGGGTATGCTCGCTAGCGATATCGGTATCGATATCACAGCGTGTAAAGTACCCTTTAGTATTTGGCAAGCTGTACGGATTGTGGAAAGTTTGCCCTGCGGTATAAAATCTCCTTGAAGCCTGTCCTGTGAATATATTTTTTAATAAATTTGTTTATAAGTGCATGTAATGTAGTGTGTTTGTGTTGCGAAGAGCGGAGCTGGATACTGGAGAAGTGTATAGTAATACACTCGCACCACACACATTAATGGAGACGAGCTACTACTTGCAGGGCTTCTTTAATTTGTATGGCGATCTTATCAGAGCCTGAATAATGGGGCGTAAAGGAGACATCAAGAATCCCACTTTTTTTACACCATGAAATTAACATTTGTATTTTTCTTGTAGATTGATAAATCATTCTAAGTATTACCAATCCAAAATAACTATTGTACAGCAATGGATGACGTGCCAGAATTGTACGATGTCTTCCAAGGAGAGGTAAACTGAATAGACTGTCTCGTGTCGGTTTCCAGTAATTATTATTTATTATTATAGCGCCATGTATTCCATGGTGCTTTACATGTGAAAGAGGTATACATAGTAGGGACAAGTACAATAATCATAAGGCACAAACTGGTACAGGAGGAGAGAGGTCCCTGCCCGCGAGGGCTCACAGTCTACAGGGAATGGGTGAGGATACAGTAGGTGATGGTAAAGATGATCGAGCGATGCTATATCAGACTGAGGGTTACGGCAGGTTGTAGGCTTGTCAGAAGAGGTGGGTCTTCAGGTTCCTTTTGAAGCTTGTCAAGGTAGGCGAGAGTCTGATATGTTGTGGCAGAGCATTCCAGAGTATGGAGGATGCATGTGAGAAATCTTGGATGCTAGGCAGGAAGAGGAGATGAGAGGGGAGTAGAGAAGGAGATCTTGTGAGGATTGAAGGTTATGCGTGGGTAGGTACCGGGAGACTAGGTCACAGATGTAGGGAGGAGACAGGTTGTGGATGCTTTTGTAGGTCATGGTTAGGGTTTTGACCTTAGGTCATTGGGCAGTGGGAAGCCAGTGAAGGGATTGGCAGAGAGGAGAGGTTGGGGAGTAGCGGGGGGACAGGTGGATTAGCCGGGCAGCATAGTTTATAATAGATTGTAGCGGTGCAAGACTGTTAAAAGGGAGGCCACAGAGCAGGAGGTTGCAATAGTCCGGGCAGGAGATAATAAGGGCATGCCCTAGGGTTTCTGAAGCTTCTTGGGAAAGGAATGTATGAATCCAGGAAATATTTTTGAGTTGGAGGCAGCAGGAGGTAAAGAGGACTTGGATGTGTGGCTTAAAAGAGAGATCAGAGTCTAGAGTTACTCCCAGGTAGCGAGTACATGGGACTGGGGAGAGTGAGCAGCCATTGACTTTGATGGATATGTCAGGTGAATGGGTTGAGTGAGGAGGAGGAAAGATAATGAAGTCTGTTTTGTCTTTTTTCAGTTTTAGAAATCAAGGAGAGAAAAAGGATGAAATAGCAGACAGACATTGTGGGATTTTGGTTAATAGGGAGGTGATGTCAGATCCAGAGAGGTAGATCTGCGTATCATCAGCGTAGAGGTGATACTGAAAGCCATGGGACTCTATGAGCTGTCCCAGGCCGAAGGTGTAGATGGAGAATAGCAGGGGTCCTAAAACTGAACCTTGGGGGACACCGACACATAGGGTGCGAGATGATTAAGTGGTGTGAGAGTGGTAGACGCTGAAAGTTTCGTCGGTTAGGTATGAGGAAACCCCAGATAGGGCCAAGTCTGTGATGCCCAGAGACGAGAGAATATGCAGTAGACTGGAATGGTCTACTGTTTCGAAGGCAGAGGACAGGTCTAGCAGGAGGAGGACCGAGTAATGTCGCTTAGCTTTGGCGGTTTTAGTGGAATGATGCGGTCGGAAGCCAGATTGTAACCAGTCAAAGAGGGAGCAGGAAGAGAGGTAGGAGGACAGTTCAAGATGAACATGCTGTTCTAGTAGTTTTGAGGCATAGGGGAGAAGTGATATGGGGCGATAGTTTGACACAGAGGATAGGTCAAGGGAGGGCTTTTTGAGCATGGGTCTGATGGAGGCATGCTTAAAGCATGAAGAGAATACACCAGTTGTTAGTGATAGGTTGAAGAGATGGGTTAGGGCTGGGATGAAGACTGTGGTGAGATTGGGGATGAGGTGGGATGGGAGTGGGTCAAGCAGACAGGTGGTGACATGTGATCTTGAGAGTAGAGGGAAAAGATGATCTTCTGTCATGGTGGAAAAGCTAGATCTGGAGGAAGAAGGCTGAGCAGTTGTGAGGAGGGGCTGTGGTGATTGCGGGACAAAGCTTGCTCTGATGTTGTCCATCTTCTGCTTGAAGAAAGAGGCAAAGTCTTCAGCGGAGAGGAGAGGAGAGGGAGGTGGTGCCGGGGGACGGAGGAGAGAGTTGAAAATGTTGAATAGTTGTTTAGGGTTGGGAGATAGTGAGGATATGAGGGATGAATATTAAGTTTGTTTTGCAGCAGTGAGTGTGGACTTGAAATTGGTGAGGGATTGTTTCTATGTGACAAAGGGCTAAATGGAATGAGGCCTCTTCCATCAGCGATCTTGGAAACCCGTTTCAATTCTTCAGTCTGACTTGTGTGCCAGGGTTGTCTGTTGATTGTGTGGGTTTTGGTATGTGTGTGAGGGGGGCGTCCAATTCGAGAGCTGCAGAGATTGTGGTGTTATATAAAGTGGGAGCAACATCTGCATCGTGTAAAGACGCAATGTCTACAAGAGGGAGAAGGGACTGAGAAGTGATTGTAAATCAAGGTGTTTGATATTTCTGCGAGGTTGTGGAAGTTGTGGAGGGAGGATTGCGTACTTGGAAAAGAGAGGGAAGAAAATGTGGGTAGCTTGTGGTCAGAAAGTGGGAGTGATGAGTTTGAGAGGTAGGATAGGAAACAGAGGTGAGTGAATATGAGGTAAAGTGTATGACCATCTTTGTGATTAGCTGCAGAGGACCATTGGGTGAGGCCGAAGGAGGAAGTGGGTGTTAGACGTTTAGAGACAGATGAGTTGGAAGTGTTGATGGGGATGTTAATGTCACCCATGATGATGGTGGGAATGTCGGTGGAAAGAAAATGAAGTAGCCAGGTGGTGAAGTGGTCGAAAAAACTGGTGGCCGGACCAAGGGGCGGTAAATGACAGCTAACTGGAGGTTGGAGGGTGAGTAGATGCGGATGGCGTTCACTTCAAAAGAGGGGAAAGTAACGGAGGGTGGGAGTAGGGTGAAGCAGCATTTTTATGACCGGAGAAAACCAACTCCTCCACCATGTTTGTTACTGGGGCAGGCGGTGTGAGACAGTATAATTATTTGTACAGATGAATGAGGCACCTTCAGGTATCTGTAAATTGCAGCCAAGGATGAACCAGACTTGTGTAAGTTCACAATTCTCTTCCTGATATCTTGGCTGATTTATTTTGACTTTCCCATGATGCTACACAAAGAAGCAGTGTTTCAGGTGGGCATTAAAAGACATCCACAGGTGTGTCTCTAGTTAACTCAGATGTTGCCAATAAACCTATCAAAAGCTTCCAAAGACATGACATCATCATTTGGGCTGTCCCATATTGTTTTAAGGCAGCATATGAAAACTTTTGACATTGCAAAAAGTAATAAAAATGTGTCCTGATGTAGACGAGTGTCAGGAAATCGGAGGCTTGTCATTCTGTGAAGTCACTAGCCTCTACTCTCCTGACATTCTTCCACATCATGACCCGCTTTCTCATAATTTACCTTCAAAAGTCCACATCATCTCACCACATCATTAAAGACGTGACATCTATTGGTATAATGAAAGGTCTTTTTTTGAGCTAGGCACAGGGGATTGGGGGCATACATACAGCTTAATAGGATTCTTTAAAAATTACCATAAAGGTTGTACTTGATATTGGGAAAACTAAATGACAGGTTCTCTTTAAGTAATTACTGTAAAAAAAGGATTATCCAGCCATTCTGGCAGGGAATGTAACCTCATTGAGATACTAGTCTATTAATTAATGCAGATGGTATTGGGTATCTGGTGACACTCGATAAAATACTGCATTAGAGAATGTACACTGCTGTCGTTCAGGGCGTCACTTTAAATTGTACTAAGGTATACAGTATACCCCACTCAACTGATGAAAACGATAAAGGTGCTGTATGTATTAGGTAGTGTATGTACGATCATTTGACCATCTTGCCTTTTGTTACATATGGTGGTTTCATCACATTCTGTATGCTAACTTCTGATTATCCACAGGTTGCAAATGTGACTGACTATGGAGCCTTTATTAAAATACCAGGCAGCAGAAAGCAAGGTATGCTAGATGGACTGTCCAGCTCTTACCCTTTTACTAACCTGTTGTAAAATTAAAAACCATGGATGTTAATCGCATCATATATTTAATTTGCCAGGTCTTGTTCACAGAACACATATGTCATCTGCTCCTGTTGAGCGTCCTTCTGAAGTAGTAGATGTTGGAGAGAAAGTTTGGGTGAAAGTCATTGGCCGTGAGGTACGACACTAGATTTGTGTTACACTGTACAACTTCTGCCAAATTGCCAGCTACTGACTCTATGGATAGTGCACGTTTTGCTTCCTGCAGCTGCCTCTACGGACAAGATGCATTTATTGATGTCTGATCTCAAAGTTTATTCTCTTCCTCAGTTACAGAAATCATCTAGTATTTCTGGGACTAAGCTTTAAACAATGAGCACTAAATATAAGTAAGACCTGGTGCCACAATCTATCATATATCCATAGACATATCAGAAGCACAGAGTGGTAGAGATGAACTCAGACTTCTGATGACTCCAAAACACATGCATTACGTTCCATACTACCAAATCCATGCTCATGAAGGTATGGTGTAATGTCGATATCCAAGACATGGCTCAAGATAATCTTAAAGAGTAACTAAATCTTTGATAAAATCTGGTCCTTAACCTCCCTCCAATTGCTCAAAAACCTCCAACAAAGTGAACAGTTCAGGGGATCGGAGCGCATAGCTCCTGCTTGAGCGCAACACAGAGTGGAGCACGAATACGCATAGAAAGCGTATAAGTACACAAGAGAGAACGGATATACTAACATGTGTAGCACCCAAGCCGTAGCTGTGCACTCTTCTCTTGAGATGTGTACTTTGTGATTTTGGGGGGTCTTTTGAACAATTTAGTACAATTCTTTGTAAAATCCTCTGAGTGCACTCCGGTCTTCTGAGCTATGCACTTTACATACAGGAACCCAGACATCCACAGATCCACTTGGAATTAAGAGGACAAAAAAAATAAAAGAAGAAATTGTAAAAAAAGCTATCGGGCATTGCCGGTAGAGATGAGCCACTGGGGCAATATTAAACAATTAGGCGGGCACAGCCCTTGCCAAGTTAGATAGGATGATAGAGATTTTCTTGACAGAGATATTGCTCATCTTTGTGTTTGCAAAAATATAAAACTTCAAGATATATGAAGGATCACAGTACATGTGGGATAAAGGAGTTGTCTTTAATCACTACAGTACAAAATACTTGTAAAAACAAACAACTTTACAATATACTTGTTATTAAAAAGCATCTCCGTTCTTAAGAACAAAGTGATTTTGATTTTTATTGTTTACTGCTCATTGTTGAGGTGCCCGGACAAGTCTGCAGTGGTGAACGTACACACAGTCCTTCCAAGCTGTTTCCAGTAGAAGTTAGCTCCCAATCTGGCCAGCTTCAGGGCATCCACGCTCCTCCGGCCTTGCAGAGGCAGAGCTGCCTGTCCTCGCATCAGTGGAGGGTGCAGAGTCTGCGAATCCAGTGGAATTATGCCGCTAGTCCGAAGTGTGGCTTCAGCAGGAGTGCTCTATTCCCCAACAAGTAGTATCTGGGAGGGAGGGGAGTGGTACAAAGCAGTGAGTGAAACAGTCCCTTTTAGTAGATGATTGGATTTGTAGCTTTTCCGAGTGACTAAATCTTTGTATTCTTGTTTCAGGTAAAAGATGGGAAGCAAAAAATCTCCTTATCCATGAAAGTGGTGCACCAAGGAACTGGGAAAGATTTAGACGCCAATAATGTGGTCCTGGAGTAAGTGATGTCAGAGTCTGAAATCTTTGTGTTTTTTGCATCTGCTATATTAATGCTATTTGTCCTCTTCAGGCAGGATGAGAGAAAACGACGAGAGTTTAGAGACTACAGCAAACAGAAAATTACACTGGAGGCCGTGCTGAACACTGTGTGTAAGAAGTGCGGCTGTAAAGGTAGGACGTGCACATTTACACTACCACTGAGGCTCATTTTATCATCTATTTCTATGGTCAGCGGGAATAGTGAATATAAGTGTTTAGATTTTCGGTAATACAGCACTCTTATAGCCCAGCTGTTACATTTCGACAAACAAGGTTGTTTTTTTACTTTAGCTTCCATTGTAGTTGTGAGATTTCCATTGAATGGCTTCTGGCACTAGGCAATATGAATTGTTACTGATGATACAAGTCTGTAGCCATCAGCAAAGTTCCAGCAGAGGAAAATTGCTATTGAGTTTTCAGCAGTTACTTAGTGTACATATGCAAAGTATTAACTATACAGAGACCCATCAGAGTCCTCCTCTGAGGAGTGTGAGTACATTACTCATCTGCAGCTAGACCAGTGTATAGGATGTTTTCACACCAAATAACCCAATTTGTGAACTCTCTGCCCTGTTATGCCACAGTCTGATGAATCAACATGGTGTCCTCTATTATAAAGGTTGTCCAAGATTAGATAATGGCTTCCTTACAAAAACAGTGACATCCCTGTCAGCAGGTTGTGTGACACCTCACTTCCCAACCTGTAGAAAGCCGCGGTGCTGGAGGAATGCTGCCATGTGCTTCTAATACAGACAAGCCCTTTAAGTCCTAACACACAAATACAAGCAGCACTAGGGGTATTGACCATGACAGTCCTGGGCAATTGTCTACAACATTGGCTATAACCAGTTTACAGACACAACTTGTTTTCCACACCAAGGAAAAAACTGGTCTGAAGTGTGAAATGCAGCAGTCTTCTATGCACTATGCAGCACTGTCCTCTTTTATGTGCACAACTGATCTTCTGGATACAGTCACAAATTATCACTCCTCCTCTATGTAGGCATATGTTGGGAATTGGAAAAGGTTTTTCATTGTATTTTTCTTTGTCGCTCCATTGGGAGACCCAGACAATTGGGGTGTATAGCTTCTGCCTCCGGAGGCCACACAAAGTATTACACTTCAAAAAGTGTAACCCCTCCCCTCTGCCTATACACCCTCCCGTGCATCACGGGCTCCTCAGTTTTATGCTTTGTGTGGAAGGAGGCACACATCCACTCATGAATCTCAGATTAGTTATATCGGTTGGAAGAAAAGTGGGCCCCCACGGGGCCCCCGGCATGTTCCCTTCTCACCCCACTATGTCGGCGGTGCTGTTAAGGTTGAGGTACCCATTGCGGGTACAAAGGCCGGAGCCTCATGCCGTCTCCTTCACCATCCCTTAGCGGCTCTGGGAGAAGTGGGATCCTGAGCGGTCATCCATCCACTGGGACCGTGCTCCCTCCGCAGCCCCTGAGGGAATCTGTCGGACAGGAGTTTATTTATCCTCAGGGACCGGGCCCTGCATCACTAAGGTACTCTGTATCCCCATGGGGGATGTGCATGGAGCGCCTTTATCCCGGACGCTGCAGCAGCTGCTTATTTGTGACGGCCGGCGGACTTCCGCGCCGACCGCGCCTGTTTGTCGGCCGCGGTCTTAAATTTAGTCCCCGGCTTCAATTGCGGCCTAGTAGCAAAACTCCCGCCCCCGGGCCTGTCTATCAGGGGTAAGGGCGGGACGGCCGGCCTGACGTCGGCTGTGAGGGCCGGAGCATCCTGTATGTTTCCTCCCCCCTCACTGATCACTGTGGGGACTCCAGATTCCCGCACTTTTTATAACGCCGCCCACGGCTCCACTCCTCCCCTGAGAGCTCCGGCAGCCATTTCTTTGGCATTCTGCCTGTGAAGGATTTCCTGGAAAAAGCTCTGCAACGCTGGGAGACCTAAGGCAGGGAATCTGGAGGACACACACTCCGCTTCTTAGCGGTCGGTAAGCCACACCGGTCACCCGGTGCTGGTCCCCTTAGGGTGCCGGATTAGATACTATATATATATTTATATATTTCTGTTCGGTCGGGCTGTATACCCTTCCCATATACCCTCAGTGATCACTCTCCTAGGAGACAACAGCATGTCGTCCACAAGGAGCAAGGGTGGCAAGGCACAGGGTTATTTTGCGACCTGTACCTCTTGTGCGGCTAAGTTACCTGCGGGTTCCACCTACCCTCACTGTGAGCAATGCTCAACCCCTGTTTTGCTTCCTCATCCTGAGCCTCGGTCACTAGTGGGCCCCTCGGCTCAGGTAGAACCCCTTGCTCCCCCTGTTCCAGGCGGCAGGGACAGAGTTTGCAGTTTTTTGCTGAAAAACTCTCTGAGTCACTCTCACAATCCATGGCTCAGTCTATGGACAAATGGTCTGCCAAGCTGCTTGAAGCTTTACAGTCCAGACCGGTCCTTACACAAGCCCCGGGCCCTGTTGGATCTTCACCTCCAGGCCCCTCTCTGTCCGCGCCGCAGCACGTTCCCAGGGGGGGCCCTAGGTCTCACGTGGAGGACCCGGCCCGGACCACAGTTCCAGACCGGCTAAGCGGGCCCGCTGTGAATTTTCCCCGACTTCTTCACGCTACTCGGGTTCCCAGCGTGAGGACTCTCTGGAGGACGAGGCGGACGTCGCAGCTCAGGGCTCTGACACTGACGTTGCTCTCAATCTTGATACACCTGAAGGGGACGCCATAGTAAATGACCTTATCTCGTCCATCAACCAGGTGTTAGATATCTCTCCCCCGCCGCCACCGGTAGAAGAGTCGACTTCTCAGCAGGAGAATCACCAGTTTCGGTTCCCTAAACGTACACGGAGTGCGCTTTTCGATCACTCTAACTTCAGAGATGCTGTCCAGAAGCCCAGAGCGGTTCCGGACAAGCGCTTTACTAAGCGCCTTACTGACACACGTTACCCCTTCCCCTCTGACGTGGTTAAGGGTTGGGCTCAATGTCCCAAGGTGGATCCCCCAGTCTCTAGATTGGCGGCTAGATCTGTGGTATCGGTTGCAGATAGTGGCATCCTTTAGCGATGATCCGACAGGCAGATAGAGCTCATGGTAAAGTCCATCTATGAAGCCACGGGCGCGTCTTTTGCCCTGGCCTGTGCAGCCGTGTGGGCACTACAAGCTATCTCAGCTTGTCTGACTGAGATTAATGCGGTCACACGTAATTCTGCTCCGCAGGTTGCGTCTTTGACTTCTCAGGCGTCAGCTTTTTCTTCCTACGCCATGAACGCAGTTTTAGACTCTGCTAGCCGTACAGCGGTGGCATCCGCTAACTCTGTGGCAGTCCGCAGGGCCATGTGGCTGCGCGAATGGAAGGCAGACTCGGCTTCCAAGAGGTTCTTTAGCGAGCCGATGCACTTTTTCAGGCGGTGAACGCTCTGAAGACAGAAGGAGTTGTGATCCCTGTTCCCCTCCAGGAACATGGTCGCGGCTTTTACTCCAACTTGTTTGTGGTGCCAAAGAAGAATGGCTCGTTCCGTCCCGTTCTGGACCTCAAACTGCTCAACAGACATGTGAGCACCAGACGGTTTCGGATGGAGTCTCTCCACTCTGTCATCGCTTCGATGTCACAAGGAGACTTCCTAGCATCAATCGACATTAAGGATGCTTATCTCCATGTGCCGATCGCACCCGAACATCAACGCTTTTTGCGTTTCGCCATCGGGGACGAACACCTTCAGTTCGTGGCATTGCCTTTCGGCCTGGCGACAGCCCCACGGGTGTTCACCAAGGTCATGGCATCTGTTGTGGCGGTCCTACACTCTCAGGGCCACTCGGTGATTCCCTACTTAGACGATCTTCTGGTCAGGGCACCCTCTCAGATGGCGTGTCAAAACAGCCTTTCCGTCGCTCTGGCGACTCTCCAGCAGTTCGGGTGGATCATCAACTTCCCAAAATCCAAGTTGATACCGACCCAATCACTGACGTACCTTGGGATGGAGTTTCATACTCAGTCAGCAGTAGTCATGCTACCGCTGGACAAGCAGCTTTCGCTGCAGGCAGGGGTGCAATCTCTTCTTCGGGGTCAGTCACACCCCTTGAGGCGCCTCATGCACTTCCTGGGGAAGATGGTGGCAGCGATGGAGGCAGTGCCCTTCGCGCAATTCCATCTGCGGCCACTCCAGTGGGAATATTCTCCGCAAATGGGACAGGAGGTCGACTTCACTCGACAGGAACGTCTCTCTTTCCCTTGCAACCAAGACGTCACTTCAGTGGTGGCTCCTTCCCAACTCTCTATTGCAGGGAAAATCCTTCCTACCCCCCACCTGGTCTGTGGTCAGGCCCGGTCTCAAGATCACAGAGCTCTGGCGGCGGACGCATTAGTTCAGGATTGGTCGCAGTTTCGACTGCCCTATGTATTTCCTCCTCTGGCGATGCTGCCCAGAGTGCTGCGCAAGATCAGGTCCGACTGTCGTCGCGCCATTCTCGTCGCCCCAGATTGGCCGAGGTGGTCGTGGTACACGGATCTGTGGCATCTCACGATGGGTCAACCGTGGGCGCTCCCAGACCGCCCAGACTTGCTGTCTCAAGGGCCGTTTTTCCATCTGAATTCTGCGGCCCTCAACCTGACTGTGTGGCCATTGAGTCCTGGCTCCTAGCGTCCTCAGGGTTATCTCAAGATGTCATTGCCACTATGAGACAGGCCAGGAAATAAGAATTATTCTTACCGATAATTCGGTTTCTAGGACCTTCCACGACAGCATAGGAGGTTGTCTCTCCACGCCCTAATTGGGACAGGAAGTTCAAGAGGTTTAAAAGGACCCTCCCACCTCCCACAGCCAGTGTCTTACAAAGAATCCATAGCATATGAGAAGTACTACACATTCAGGAATAAATGAATACATAGGGGAGGGAATTACCTGCTGTCGTGGAAGGTCCTAGAAACCGAATTATCGGTAAGAATAATTCTTATTTCTCTAGTCCCTTCCACGACAGCATAGGAGGAATACCAAAGAATTGATACATAGGGGGGGACCACAGCCTGCAGGACCCTCCTGCCAAAGGCCAAATCCCTGTTGGAATCCAGATCCAACCGATAATGCTTCGTGAAAGTATGGAGCGAAGACCACGTAGCCGCCTTGCAGATCTGCTCAGGGGAGGCCCCTGCCCGTTCGGCCCAGGAGGCAGAGGTAGCCCTGGTGGAGTGCGCCGTGAATCTAGTAGGTGGAGAGAGATGCTGACCGAGGTAGGCATCTCTAATTGCCCGCACAATCCAGTTGGCGACGGTACTCTTAGCCACCTTCTTGCCCTTATTGCGGCCAAAGGGCTGGATGAACAGGTTAGAATCAAGGCGCCAAGAAGCAGTAACCTCTAGGTAGTGCAACACTATCCGACGGACATCCAAAGAATGAAACACTTCCTCACCCGGAGTCCGAGGATTCTGACAGAAGGAAGGCAGGACGATGGACTGCGAACGGTGAAAATCCGAAACCACCTTGGGAAGGAAGGAAGGGTCCAGCTGAAAAACAATGCTGTCATCCCTGATGGTCAGGTAAGGTTCCCTAACAGACAAAGCCTGAAGTTCGCCGACTCTGCGAGCTGATGTAATAGCCACAAGAAAGGCAGTCTTGTGAGAAAGGGAACGAATGTTACAAGAGCACAGAGGTTCAAACGGAGACTGAGATAGACCTGTAAGGACCGTATTGAGATCCCAGCGAGGCGTCAGGACCCTCTGACGTGGACAGAGTCTACTAGCGGACACAAAGAACCGACGGATCCAACGATGATCTGCCAGAGCCGTGTCAAAGACTGCACTGAGTGCTGACACCTGAACTTTCAGGGTGCTAGGCCTAAGACCTAAGTCTAACCCACTCTGGAGAAAGTCCAGAATCTGCGCAATATTTGGTCGAAGAGGGTCAGGAGGCCGAGAACCACACCAGGAGGAAAATCTCTTCCAGATTTTGTTGTATATACTATTAGTCACAGGTTTACGGTTCTTCTGTAGTGTAGCCACAACTTTGTCAGAAAGCCCTTGGGCCTTCAGTGCCCGGGCCTCAGAAGCCAGGCAGCCAAGTTGAGTTTCTGGGGAGCCGGATGGAAAATCGGACCCTGTGACAGTAAGCTGGGGTCCGAACCTAAGACGACTGGGCCGTCGATTCCTAGCGTCATGACCAGGCTGTACCAACTCCTCCGGGGCCACAGAGGGGCTACCAGTATGGTTGGGACCCCCTCGTCTCTGATCTTCCTCAGGGCCCGTGCGAGAAGAGGAAGAGGGGGGAATGCGTAAACGAGGCGAAAGGACCATCTGTGGCAGAAAGCGTCTACCCCTAACGCCCCGTCCCTTGGGTTCAGGGAGAAATATGTTGCGACCTTGCGATTCCCTGCCGAGGCAAAGAGGTCTACCTCTGGTGCACCCCACCTTGCCACTAGAGAGCAGAACACCGCCTGATCCAGGCTCCATTCCCCTGGATGAACATCCCGACGACTCAGGAAATCCGCCTGAAGATTGAGGGAGCCCTTCAGATGGACCGCAGAAAGGGAGAGCAGAGATTGTTCTGCCCATTGAAAGATTCGGGAGGATACCGACTTCAGGGCGCCTGAGCGTGTACTGCCCTGATGGCGGAGATGTGCCACTGTTGTGACATTGTCTGAATATACCAGGACGTGAGAGTCCCGGACGAGGTCCTGAGCCGCAAGGAGGGCTTCCCTGACTGCCCTGAGCTCCCGGTAGTTGGATGATTGGGAGCTGACGTAAGGACTCCAGACCCCTCGAAATGGGGAATTTGCCACCATTGCCCCCCATCCTCGTAGGCTGGCATCTGTGGTCAGTGTAACCAGGGGTTTCTGAGTCCAGGCAACCCCCACCTGCAGGTTGGCGGGACTCAGCCACCAGAGAAGGGATGAGGAGACGGACTCCGAGAGGCGAAACCGTCTGTTTAGGGATGACGGGAGTCTGTCCCAATGTGCCAGGATATGATCCTGGAGACACCGAGAATGGGCCTGAGCCCACCTGACTGAAGGAATGCAGGATGTCATGGAACCCAGAGCTGACATAGCCGCTCGAAGCGTCGGGCGAGCCTGCCTGCGGAGCTTTGATATTTTGGCTAACAGAGCTATCCTGTGGCCCTCTGGGAGAAAAGATGCCTGTCTGTCGGAGTCCAGCAGCACTCCGAGAAACTGCCGAGTGGAGAAGGGGGTTAACTGTGATTTTTTGAGATTGGGAATCCATCCCAGAGACCGAAGGATTCCCAAAGACCTTTCCACATGGCTCCGGAGGGTTGGAGCAGATGGAGCCATGAGAAGAAAGTCGTCCAAATATGGAACCAGACAGATACCCTGCAATCTCATGAAGGCGACCACCTCTGCCATGATCTTGGAAAAGATCCTTGGAGCTGAGGAGATCCCGAAGGGAAGTACATTGAATTGGAAATGAAGTACTTCCTCCCCGTGAAGCACCGCAAACCTGAGGTATTGCCTGTGTCCCGGATGGACGGGTACATGGAAGTAGGCGTCTTTCAGATCTATAGAGGCCATCTGATGGTGTAGACCTATCAGGGGAATAGCTGATTTCACTGACTCCATCTTGAACCGCCGGTACCTGACCTGACGGTTTAGACGTTTTAAATTGATAATTATACGGACGTCGCCGGATGGCTTCTTGACCAGGAAGAGACGGGAGTAGTGTCCTACCCCTTCTTCCTGACTCGGGACTGGGGAAACTACCCCCGAGTGCACTAGCTCTATAATCTTTGTGTACAACAGAGCCTGTGAACCCGGTGACGCCAGCGCAGTGACTCGGAGACCCGGAAGAGGGGGGGAAAGGAATTCTATGAGAAGACCGTCCGAGATGATCTTCAGAACCCATTGGCAGGTGGTTATGGACTGCCACTGGGGAAGAAACGCTGAGAGTCTTCCCCCCACCCGGGACGAGTCACTGTTTGTCCTGCTGAGGACGTTGCTGATGGGGAGGGATGAGGATGTTTCTCCCTCTACCTTTGGGACAGCTCCACCTGCCAGCCTTCCCTTTCCCTCTGGGCTGGGAGGCCTGAGGCATCGAGGGACGAAAGGACCGCTTCCTGTTAGGTCTAGGATCGGGCAAGGCCTTACGATCGGTCGCCTTGTCCAGGATATCATCCAGGGCAGGCCCAAACACTAAATCCCCTTTAAACGGAAGTGAACAAAGCCTCATTTTGGAGGTGGAGTCTCCGCTCCAGGCCTTAAGCCAGAGGGCACGTCGGGCAGAGTTAGAAAGCACCGAGGTCCTGGCTGCCAGGCTGACAGATTCCACCGAGGTATCTGCCAGAAAACAGGTAGCCTTCCTAAGCAAGGGAAGGGATTCCAGTAATTCCTCCCTAGGGGTCCCTTGGGAAATATGAGCCTCCAACTGGTCTAACCACCTAATTAGGGACCTGGATACGCAGGTGGAGGCAATGTTGGCTTGAATAGAGGAAGACGATGCCTCCCAGGACCGCTTCATCAGGCCCTCTACCTTCCTATCCATCTGATCCTTCAGTTGGGAAGTATCCTCAAAGGGAAGAGCCGTTTGCTTAGCTACCCTAGCCACCTGAACGTCTACTCTTGGGACCTCCCAATGTAGTCCCGAAGGTTCCAGAGGAAACCGGCGTCTAAGGTCACTCCGTACCCGCCTCTCAGGAAATTCCCATTCCTGAGAGACAATATCCAAAACATTGGCATGAACTGGGAATCCCAACTGTTTGACTGACTTCAGGCCAGCAAACATTTCGTCCTGGATAGAAGGAAGAGACTGCACTTCCTCTAAACCCATAGTGCTCCGAACTGCCCCAATAAGATCCCCCAACTCTTCTGAGTGAAATAGCAAGGACTGGTCAGACCCCCCTGATGGAAATCCTTCATCAGGACCCTCAGAGGTGGAATCAGCGTCCTCCTGATCAGATGGGGTCGACTGGAGTCTCCTCTTTTTTGGAGGAGAGGGTCCAGGAGCAGGGCCAGGAGCAGGGTTAGGAGCAGGGCCAGGAACAGGAAGGGAGGCCAGAGAGGCCCTAATCTCCTGTTTCATCATGGACCGCAACTCATCTATCAGAGATGGTTGTTCGGCCCTAATAATCTGGTCCGTACATTGCTGGCAAAGCTTTTTATCCCATACTGCAGGGAGCTTTTTTATACAAATAGGACATTTTTTAATTTTTTCCACTCTGTCAGGTCTATCAGGCTTATCGGACTTGTCAGCTTTCTCTGACTTCTCAGGCTTCTCTGACTTTTCATTTCTGTCAGTTTTCTTGGTGGCCTTGTCCTCCTAGAAAACACAGACCATAGAGCCATAAATCACCTGATGAGACCTATGTCCGAGGGACCATTCCCCTCCATACTCACAGTAGCAGGGGGCACACTGGGTTCTGCAGAGGCTGCTGCAGCGAAAGACATGACAGGGAGCACGGTTGCTTACCATGATCTGATGTCTTCGTGGCAGCCCTTATGCAAAAGGGCCTGCCCCCCCAGTGACGGTGCATGTTCCCCGCCTCCCGCATCCGGTCCTGGGCAGGCCGTGTCACCGTCGGCGTGCCTCCACGCTGCCTCCGCAAAACCGGAAGTCCCGCCCCCGGGAGCACTTCCGGATCGCTCCGGCAGCGTGCATGCGGGAAGCGGCCGGCGGCTCAGGGAGGACGCCGGCCGGGGAGCTCAACAGCCTGCATCACCCCTCAGGAGGATCCGGAAGACTGGAGCAGCGGTCCCCCACAGCGTGAGGGAACAGCAAGGGAGGAGCGGTGAGGCCCGACCGATGCTGTCCGGCTTAAGGTACAGGGGAAGAAGAAAACAAAAAAAAAAAATAAAATAAAAAAAAATATACTGTAGTTCGCCGGCCACCACAGCATAGGAGAAAAACAAAAACCTCTCCATGCCCCATGGGGACAGGAAAGACACTGGCTGTGGGAGGTGGGAGGGTCCTTTTAAACCTCTTGAACTTCCTGTCCCAATTAGGGCGTGGAGAGACAACCTCCTATGCTGTCGTGGAAGGGACTAGAGAAACCAATGTCCGCCAAGATCTATCACAGGTCTTGGAGGATCTTCTTATCCTGGTGCTCTGATAAGGGTTTTTTCTCCCTGGCCCTTTGCCTTACCCACTTTTCTTTCATTCCTTCAATCCGGAATGGACAAGGGTTTGTCTCTCGGCTCTCTCAAGGGACAAGTATCGGCGCTATCCGTATTTTTTCAAAAGCGTCTAGCCAGGCTTCCGCAGGTCCGCACGTTCCTGCAGGGAGTTTGCCACATAGTCCCACCTTACAAGCGTCCGCTGGAACCCTGGGATCTTAACAGGGTGCTAACGGCTCTTCAGAAACCACCTTTCGAGCCGCTGCGGGATGTCTCTTTATCACGTCTTTCGCAGAAGGTGGCATTTCTAGTGGCAGTTACATCGCTCCGTAGAGTGTCGGAGCTGGCAGCGCTGTCATGCAAAGCCCCCTTCCTGTTTTTTCACCAGGATAAGGTGGTTCTGCGTCCGGTCCCGGAATTTCTCCCTAAGGTGGTATCCCCTTTTCATCTCAATCAGGATATCTCCTTACCTTCATTTCTTCGTCGCTCCATTGGGAGACCCAGACGATTGGGTGTATAGCTACTGCCTCCGGAGGCCACACAAAGCATTACACTAAAAAGTGTAAGGCCCCTCCCCTTCTGGCTATACACCCCCAGTGGGATCACTGGCTCACCAGTTTTCTGCTTTGTGCGAAGGAGGTCAGACATCCACGCATAGCTCCACTGTTTAGTCAGCAGTAGCTGCTGACTATATCGGATGGAAGAAAAGAGGGCCCATATAGGGCCCCCAGCATGCTCCCTTCTCACCCCGCTGGTGGTTTGTAAGGTTGAGGTACCTATTGCTGGTACGGCGGCTGGAGCCCACATGCTGTTTTCCTTCCCCATCCCCCTGAGGGGCTCTGAGGAAGTGGGATCTTACCGGCCCCAAAGCCCTGAGGCCGGGCTCCATCCACAGACCCATTGAACCTGCTGGATACGGAGCGGGGGTACCGTTCAGGGACATGGCCCTGCACCATTCAGGTACTCTGTGTCCCCGTACACACAGGCACAGCACACTCCAGACTTGCTGGGTGTGCTAGTGCGCCGGGGACAGTAAAGGGTTACAGTCACTGCAGCCTAGCTGAGTGACTTTATGTATGGGGAACTACCGCGCCGGACGCTCCGGGAGCGGCGGCGCGGCTGGGACTTGTAGTGCGCCGGGGACTTAGCGCCGACCGCGCTTTTACGGCGGCGGCGCTTATAAATCCAGTCCCCGGCTTATTGCGGCCTAGCTCCGCTTCGTTCCCGCCCCCACCCTGTCAATCAGGGTAGGGGAGAGACGCTGTACAATCAGCAGCGCCGAGGGCTGGAGCCTTATTTACATGCTCCAGCCCTCTCACTGGACACTGTGGGACGCCGGTTTCCCGCTCTGACTTGGGGGCACGCCCACGGCCCGCCCCTACTCACACGAGCTGGAGAAGGACGCCGGCAGCCATTCCTGCAGTCCGAGCTGAGAGATCGGACTCTGGGTAACCAGGCACAGGACTAGGGCGACCACACACCCGCTTATAGGCGGGCGGTAAGCGGCACCTGAAGTGCTGACCCCACTAAATACCGCAGTTGTCCATTTGTATTTTATGCTTACACTGCACAGGTCGCTATTTTTGGCTATATGCCCTCTTAGATGGCGACACATCAGCAGCAGGAAAGCAGGGGTGCTAAGGCACAGGCTTTCTATGCTGCTTGTATTGCATGTACTGAAGTGTTCATGTGTATTTATGCTTGTATGCTATACACTGCACTGTACGGTCGCTAGTCTGGGCTATTTTCGCCTAGAATGACTAGACTACAGCAGCAGAAAAGCAGGGGTGCTGAGGCACAGGTTTTTTCTATGCTGCTTGTATTGCAGGGGTTGCAGTGTTCATTTGTACTTATGCTTGTATGCTATACATTGCACTGTATGGTCGATATTCTGGGCTATATTCCCCTAGATGGCTAGTCTACAGCAGCAGAAAAGCAGGGGTGCCAATGCACAGGCTTTCTATGCTGCTTGTATTGCATGTGCTGCAGTGTTCATTGTACTTTATGCTTGTATGCTATACATTGCATTGTACGGTCGCCATTCTTGGCTCTATGTCCTAGATGGCTAGTCGGCAGCAGCATATAAGCAACACAGGCTTTCGATGCTGTTTTTACTGCATGTGATACTGTTCCACGGCACTGAACCCCATTGTGTGCAATGCTCCCCTGGAGCACTTGGTCATAGACGTGGCCAAAGGAACCACCTGTCAACCCTGTCCAAGGACAGGGATGGAGTTGCAATGGGATAGAGACTTGCAGTCCGGACAGGCCATGGGCAATCTGGATCATTGCTCCCTGGCCACCCTCATTGGGAATAAAATCGGTGCTCCGGGGGGGGTCCCAGGAGGCTCTCTGTATGATGAGGCAGACGTAGCTCATCAGGACTTTGATCCTGACAACGCTCTCAATCCGGATACACCGGATGGTGACGCCATAAGGAATGATCCTATAGCGTCCATCAATGGAATGTTGGATATTTCTCCCTCAGCTCCCCCAGTGGAGGAGTCAGCTTCACAGCAGGAGAAGTCCCATTTCAGTAGCTCAAACGTATATTGAGTATTTTTCTGGCCACGCTGACTTCAGAGAAGCAGTCCAGGAACACCACGCTTACCAGATAAGCGTTTTCTCTAAACGTATTAAGGATACACGTTATCCTTTTCCCCCTGACGTGGTCAAGCGCGGGACCCAGGGTCCAAAGGTGGATTCTCCAATCTCCAGGCTTGCGGCTAGAGCTATAGTTGCAGTGGAGATGGGACTTCACTTAAAGATGCCAGACAGATGGACTCTGGTTGAAATCTGTCTATGAGGCTATCGGCGTGTCGGTTGCTCCGGCATTTACAGCCGTATGGGCACCCTAAGCTTTTCAGCTGTTCTTGCACAGCTGGTCTTGAGCATATGTACATTTGTGCCGCAGGGGCGTCCGTAACCTCGCAATGTCTGCATTGCGACTTACCCTATTAATGCTGTCCTGGAAGGACAGTCGAGGTTTCGGTCCTTCCCAAGCTCGGGCAGGTCCCAATTGTCCTCGTCCAAAAGAGCTGAAAAGCCTCAGAGGGGCTCAGTTTCCGGGGGCTCAATCACGCCCAAGGAAGGCAGCCGGAGGAACCGCTACCAAGGCGGTCTCCTCATGACTCTCAGCTCTCTCATCTCTCCGCATCCGCGGTTGATGGCAGACTCGCTCGCCTTTGGCGACATTTAGCTGCCACAGGTCACAGACCGGTGGGTGAGGGACATTGTGCCCACGTGCACGGGACAGAGTTCTGTTCTCGTCCTCCGACTCGATTCTTCAGAACGTCCCCACCTCCCCACCGAGCCGATGCTCTTCTGCAGGCAGAAGGAGTGGTAATCCCTGTTCCTCTTCAGGAACAAGACACTGTTTTCCTCCAATCTGGTTGTGGTGCCAAAAAAGGATGGCTCTTTCCGTTCCGTTCTGGACCTAAAACTGCTCAAAACCCCACGGGTGTTCACCAAGGTCATGGCGGCAGTGGTAGCAGTCTTGCACTCACAGGGACACTCTGTGATCCCTTACTTGGACGATCTACTTGTCAAGGCACCCTCTCAAGAGGCATGCCAACTCAGCCTGAATGTTGCGCTGGAGACTCTCCAGACGTTCGGGTGGATCATCGACTTCTCAAAGTCAAACCTGTCACCGACCCAATCACTAACGTATCTTGGCATGGAGTTTCATACCCTCTCAGCGCTAGTGAAGCTTCCGCTGGACAAGCAGCGGTCACTACAGACTGGGGTGCAGACTCTCCGTCAAGGTCAGTCGCACTCCTTAAGACGCCTCATGCACTTCCTCGGGAAGATGGTGGCGGCAATGGAGGCGGTTCCGTTTGCGCAGTTTCATCTGCGTCCTCTTATTGGGACATTCTCCGCCAATGGGACGGGAAGTCAACATCCCTGAACAGGAAAGTATCCTTTTCACAGAAGGACTCTCTGCAATGGTGGCTTCCTTCCACCTCATTATCACAGGGAAGATCCTTCCTACCACCGTCTTGGGCGGTAGTCACGACAGACGCGAGTCTGTCAGGGTGGGGAGCAGTTTTTCTCCACCACAGGGCTCAGGGTACGTGGACTCAGCAGGAGTCCACCCTTCAGATCCATGTTCTGGAAATCAGAGCAGTGTATCTTGCCCTACTAGCCTTCCAGCAGTGGCTGGAAGGAAAGCAGATCCGAATTCAGTCGGACAACTCCACAGCGGTGGCATACATCAATCACCAAGGAGGGACACGCAGTCGGCAACCCTTCCAGGAAGTCCGGCGGATTCTGACGTGGGTGAAAGCCACGGCCTACACCGTATCCGCAGTTCACATCCCCGGCGTAGAAAACTGGGAAGCAGACTTCCTCAGCCGCCAGGGCATGGACGCAGGGGAATGGTCCCTTCACCCGGACGTGTTTCAGGAAATCTGTAGCCGCTGGGGAAGGCCGGACGTCGACCTAATGGCGTCCAGGCACAACAACAAGGTCCCAACCTTCATAGCACGGTCTCGCGATCACAGAACTCTGGCGGCAGACGCCTTAGTGCAAGATTGGTCGCAGTTCCGGCTCCCTTATGTGTTTCCACCTCTGGCACTCTTGCCCAGAGTGCTACGCAAGATCAGATCCGACTGCAGCCGCGTCATACTCGTCGCCCCAGACTGGCCAAGGAGGGCGTGGTATCCGGATCTGTGGCATCTCACGGTCGGCCAACCGTCGGCACTACCAGACCGACCAGACTTACTGTCCTAAGGGCCGTTTTTCCATCGGAATTCTGCGGCCCTGAACCTGACTGTGTGGCCATTGAGTCCTGGATCCTAGGGTCTTCAGGATTATCCCAAGGGGTCGTTGCCACCATGAGACAGGCTAGGAAGCCCACGTCCGCTAAGATCTACCACAGAACGTGGAGGATATTCTTATCCTGGTGCTCTGCTCAGGGAGTGTCTCCCTGGCCTTTTGCATTGCCTACCTTTCTTTCTTTCCTGCAATCTGGGTTAGAAAAAGGTTTGTCGCTCGGCTCCCTTAAAGGGCAAGTCTCGGCGCTATCCGTCTTTTTTCAAAAGCGTCTAGCACGACTTCCTAAGGTGCGCACGTTCCTGCAGGGGGTTTGTCATATTGTACCCCCGTACAAGCGGCCGTTAGATCCATGGGATCTGAACAGGGTACTAGTTGCCCTCCAGAAGCCGCCCTTCGAGCCTCTGAGGGAGGTTTCACTTTCTAGACTATCACAGAAAGTGGCTTTTCTGGTAGCGATCACATCTCTTCGGAGAGTGTCTGAGCTAGCAGCGCTGTCATCCAAGGTTCCTTTCCTGGTCTTCCACCAGGACAAGGTAGTGCTGCGCCCCATTCAGGAGTTTCTCCCGAAGGTGGTATCCTCTTTTCATCTTAATCAGGATATCTCTTTGCCTTCTTTTTGTCCTCATGCAGTTCATCGGTATGAGAAGGATTTACATTTGTTAGATCTGGTGAGAGCACTCAGAATCTACATTTCCCGCACGGCGCCCTTGCGCCGTTCGGATGCACTCTTTGTCCTTGTCGCTGGTAAGCGCAAAGGGTCGCAGGCTTCTAAGGCCACCCTGGCTCGATGGATCAAAGAACCAATTCTTGAAGCCTACCGTTCTGCTGGGCTTCCGGTTCCATCAGGGCTGAAGGCCCATTCTACCAGAGCCGTGGGTGCGTCCTGGGCATTGCGACACCAGGCTACGGCTCAACAGGTGTGCCAGGCGGCTACCTGGTCGAGTCTGCACACTTTCACCAAACATTATCAGGTGCATACCTATGCTTCGGCGGACGCCAGCCTAGGTAGAAGAGTCCTGCAGGCGGCAGTTGCCTCCCCGTAGGGGAGGGCTGTCTTCGCAGCTCTAACATAAGGTATTTCTTTACCCACCCAGGGACAGCTTTTGGACGTCCCAATCGTCTGGGTCTCCCAATGGAGCGACGAAGAAGAAGGGAATTTTGTTACTTACCGTAAATTCCTTTTCTTCTAGCTCCTATTGGGAGACCCAGCACACGCCCTGTTGTCCTTCGGGATTTTTGGGTTTTTTTCGGGTACACATGTTGTTCATGTTGAACGGTTTTTCAGTTCTCCGATGTTACTCGGAGTGAATTTGTTTAACCAAGTTATTGGCTTTCCTCCTTCTTGCTTTTGCACTAAAACTGGTGAGCCAGTGATCCCACTGGGGGTGTATAGCCAGAAGGGGAGGGGCCTTACACTTTTTAGTGTAATGCTTTGTGTGGCCTCCGGAGGCAGTAGCTATACACCCAATCGTCTGGGTCTCCCAATAGGAGCTAGAAGAAAAGGAATTTACGGTAAGTAACAAAATTCCCTTCTTTGCCCTCATCCAGTTCACCAATGTGAAAAGGATTTGCACTCGTTAGATCTGGTGAGAGCTCTCCGGCTCTACGTGTCTCGCACGGCGCCCCTGCGCCGTTCAGATGCGCTCTTTGTCCTTGTCGCTGGCCAGCGTAAGGGTTCGCAGGCTTCCAAGTCAACCTTAGCTCGGTGGATCAAGGAACCGATTCTTGAAGCCTACCGTTCTTCTGGGCTTCCGCTTCCTTTGGGGCTGAAAGCCCATTCTACCAGAGCCGTGGGTGCGTCCTGGGCATTGCGGCACCGGGCTACGGCTCAGCAGGTGTGTCAGGCAGCTACCTGGTCTAGTCTGCACACTTTCACGAAACACTATCAGGTGCATACCTATGCTTCGGCAGACGCCAGTCTAGGTAGGCGAGTCCTTCAGGCGGCGGTTGCCCACCTGTAAGAGGGGGTCGTTTTCGGCTCTTTTTATCAAGGTATTCTTTTACCCACCCAGGGACTGCTTTTGGACGTCCCAATTGTCTGGGTCTCCCAATGGAGCGACAAAGAAGAAGGGAATTTTGTTTACTTACCGTAAATTCCTTTTCTTCTAGCTCCTATTGGGAGACCCAGCACCCGCCCCTGTTCCCTTCGGGCTGTTTGTTCTTTTGTGTACACATGTTGTTCATGTTGAATTGTTCTTTTGGTTCATGGTTCAGTTCTCCGAACATCCTTCGGATTGAATTTACCTTAGACCAATTTATAAGTTTCCTCCTTCCTGCTTTTGCACCAAAACTGAGGAGCCCGTGATGCACGGGAGGGTGTATAGGCAGAGGGGAGGGGTTACACTTTTTAAAGTGTAATACTTTGTGTGGCCTCCGGAGGCAGAAGCTATACACCCCAATTGTCTGGGTCTCCCAATAGGAGCTAGAAGAAAAGGAATTTACGGTAAGTAAACAAAATTCCCTTCTTTTCTGTGGTGGGTGACTGTCCATTCGATCATTGCTTCCAGTGACTAGGATAGTAGTCACACATTAATATCTCTCATTGCACCTAGTGAGAGGAATAACCTGATGTGCAGGTTATTATAGTAACAAGGCTAATGCGGAAGCAGTTGCTTTTGCACGCAGTAATGCAGTTTTAAGGTTGGGTGCTAAGTTTAAGAAGGACTTATAGCTTCTTGTACTGGGGTTCTTTTTTCGGACAAAAAGACGCAGCCTCTGTTTAGACATCAGAAAATAGGAAAAACATTTTACATATTAATGAAATTTTCCCTGATGTTGTATAGAGGAGGGGTCATTAGTACAAATTTTAATACGGACTAGGGAAGAAAAAATGTATTGTTAGTGTTTCTGTGAAGTGTGTATTATACTGCATGTATTTACACCTGCACACACTATACATTACTACATTTGCAGTTCTATGCCACCTCTGAAGGGTAAAAGGTAAGAGCCTTGTGCTCAGATGGGACAAGATTTGGCCCATTTCACCATTTTGTCTTCCCTCTAGTTCTTAGAATACGATGCGAAAATTGATTCACCTATTTTCTAATACATTTTCCAAAATCACAAAAATACTGAATTATTTCAGTAGTGCATCTCCAAGGACAGTTAAACAGGAAAATGCAAATAAAGTGACATTAGGAACCTGACCTCACACAGAATGTTATTTATCAGTCATGTAATCAGACAGCCTTATATATTATGCAGCCTAGATAAAGGAGGGAGATCCAGTGGCTTCTAGGGGCTCATCTGTTAGAGGAAATGCTTGGAAACTGTATAACTCTTTAAAAATGGCAATATCCTACTAGAGATTTCTCAGTCTTTCATTACATCTATATATATAATTGCCTTATTCTGTCTGTCTGTCTGTCTCCAAAATTGTGTCCTTACGGTGACACAAAGCTGATTGGCCGCTGGGCTCGCCATGGCCCCGCCCCCCCGCACGGATTGGCCGCTCGCCTCGGCTCATCTCCCCCCCCCCCCCCCCCACGGATTGGTCGCTCGCCTCGGCCTGGCCCCGCCCTCCGCATGGATTGGTCACTCGCCCCGGCCCTCCGCACGCATCGCCAGACATAACCTTGAGCTGCTGGGATCGTGACAGAGCCGGTGAACGCTGGTAACCATTATACACATCGGGTAACTAAGGTCCCTTAGTTACCCGATGTGTTTCATAGTTACCAGTGTACACCGGCTCCGTCAGGATCCCAGCAGCGTCAGACATAACCTTGCGATGCTTGGATCTTGACGGAGCCGGTGAACGCTGGTAACCATTATACACATCGGGTAACTAAGGTCCCTTGGTTACCCGATGTGTATCATAGTTACCAGCGTACACCGGCTCCCGGTATACATGTGCAGGGAGCCGGCATTATACTCCTCTCCCCCCAGGACTACTCCTCCTATTATAGTCCTCCTATTATACTCCTCTCTGAGTATAATAGGAGAACTATTCTAGCATGGGGGATGGAGCACGATGGGGTGCGCAGCATGGGGGATGTAGCACGATGGGGGGTGCGCAGCATGGAGGATGGAGCACGATGGGGAGTGCGCAGCATGGGGGATGGAGCACGATAGGGAGTGCGCAGCATGGGGGATGGAGCACGATGGGGGGTGCGCAGCATGGGGGATGGAGCACGATGGGGGGTGCGCAGCATGGGGGATGGAGCACGATGGGGGGTGCGCAGCATCGGGGATGGAGCACGATGGGGAATGCGCAGCATAGGGGATGGAGCACGATGGGGGGTGGGCAGCATGGGGGATGGAGCACGATGGGGGGTGCACACCTCCCCCCAACACACACACACCACACACACACTGGGAACCACAAACACCGCCATACACAGACACCCACACACACAGACAACGCCGCACACACACAATACCCAACACACAAACACCGCGGCATACATAAATATACGCACATACCGCACAACACACACATTGCACAAAACATACCTCCCCCCCCCAAAACACACCACACCCACCCAAACCGCGCAACACACACCGCGCAACACACACACACACACAACGCTACAGACACACAGCGCTCCACAAACAACGCAACACATAAACAACACCGCTCTCACCCCCATCACACCCAGACAACACCCAGAACATGTACAGCGCCCTACACAAACACTTGGTAACTACACACAACAACATTATATATATATATATATATAAACAAAAATCATACATGAACTACACAATACGTTAATTCTAGAATTCCCGATGCGTAGAATCGGGCCACCTTCTAGTAACACATATAAACAGACAGTTAGAGCACACACTGATGAGATAGACGACTGTGACAGGATTTACCTGTACAGTACCAGATTCTAGTTTCCTCCTTCCCTATTGCACCATAAAACCCAGGAATGCATCTTGTATCGTTTCTTACATAACTACAGCCAGAATGAAGTAATCAGCAGCACAGATCTCCCGTGTGTTTCCATGCTGCGCTCTCCCATTCTCCCTGGTATCTCACATCTTGGAAGCAGGAAGTCTCATACAGCAATCAAAGTAGGATATTTTTCTATCTAACTACTGTATTTTTCTTACTATAAAACGCACTTTTTTCCCCCCAAATGTTGGGGGAAAGTGGGGGGTGCGTCTTATAGTCTGAATCTAGGGTTGCTGGGAATGAGGGTGCTGCGGTGGAACGGGTCATCGGGGGCACGAGCAGGCTGCAGCAGCGCCTGCCGTGACCACGTGGGCCCGCTCATTACATATGCACGCCCAGGTGGGCGGGGGATGCGCGCTTACTAAACAGCCGGTCGCATGATCATCGCCGGCAACTACAGCCTGGAGTGATCATGTGCGGCTGTATTCACTGCCCCCCGCACATCATCATCAGCGCAGGGTCCAGTGAATCAGTACACTCACCGTTCCCCTGCAGCACTGCGATGTCCTCCTGTCTGTTCCGGCCCGGCTGCGTGTGGAGACTAGCGGTGCTCACAGTGATGACATCATCGCTGTGCGCACGTGTCCACACACAGCCGCGCTGGCACAGACAGGAGGACATCACGGCGCTGCAAGGATCGTCGCCGGCTCCACACAGCGCTGCCGGCACAGAGGGGAGGAGGAGCGATGCTGCGTGGAGCGAGGAAAGGTGAGTATAAACGTTTTTTTTGTTTTTTGGGGTTTTTTTGTGCCACAGGATGCGGGACATATAGCAGGATGGGGGTATATTATGAGCAGGATGATGGCATATACAAGGATGGGGTATATAGCAGGATGGAGGTATATAGCAGGATGGGAGCATATACCAGGATGGGGGTATATATAGCAGGATGCGGCCATATGCCAGGATAGGGTATATAGCAGGACAGGATGCGGCCGTATAGCAGGACAGGATGCGGCCATATGCCAGGATTGGGTATATAGCATGATGCGACCATATACCAGGATGAGGTATATAGCAGGATGGGAGCACATAGCAGGATGTGGGCTATACCAGGATGATGGATATATACTGTACTAGAAGGTGGCCCGATTCTACGCATCGGGTATTCTAGAATTTACGTATTGTGTAGTTCATGTATGATTTTTGTTATATATATATATATATATATATATATATAGATGTTGTTGTGTGTAGTTACCAAGTGTTTGTGTAGGGCGCTTTACATGTTCTGGGTGTTGTCTGGGTGTGATGGGGGGTGAGAGCGGTGTTGTTTGTGTGTTGCGTTGTTTGTGGAGCGCTGTGTGTCTGTAGCGTTGTGTGTGTGTTGCGCGGTTTGTGTGTGTGTGGTGTGTTTTGGGGGGAGGTATGTTTTGTGCAATGTGTGTGTTGTGCGGTATGTGCGTATATTTGTGTGTGCAGCGTTGTCTGTGTGTGGGTGTCTGTGTAGGGCAGTTGTTTGTGGTTCCCAGTGTGTGTGTGTGGTGTGTTGTGCAGTGCGCGCGCGTGTGTGTGTGTGTGTTGGGGGGAGGTGTGCACTTCCCATCGTGCTCCATCCCCCATGCAGCGCACTCCCCATCGTGCTCCATCCCCCATGCAGCGCACTCCCCATCGTGCTCCATCCCCTATGCTGCGCACCCCCCATCGTGCTCCATCTCCCATCCTGCGCACTCCCAAACGTGCTCCATCCGCCATGCAGCGCACTCCCCATCGTGCTCCATCCCCCATGCTGCGCACTCCCATGCTGCGCACTCCCAAACGTGCTCCATCCGCCATGCTGCGCACTCCCAAACGTGCTCCATCCGCCATGCTGCGCACTCCCAAACGTGCTCCATCCGCCATACTCCGCACTCCCCATCGTGCTCCATCCCCCATGCAGCGCACTCCCCATCGTGCTCCATCCCCCATGCTGCGCACTCCCCATCGTGCTCCATCTCCCATGCTGCGCACTCCCAAACGTGCTCCATCCGCCATGCTGCGCACTCCCAAACGTGGTCCATCTGCCATGCTGCGCACTCCCAAACGTGCTCCATCCGCCATACTCCGCACTCCCCATCGTGGTGCATCCCCCATGCTGCGCACTCCCAAACGTGCTCCATCCGCCATGCTGCGCACTCCCAAACGTGCTCCATCCGCCATGCTGCGCCAGCATCAGCCTCTCTGCCCGCAGCATCAGCCTCTCTCCTCCCAGCATCAGCCTCTCTGTCCCCAGCATCAGCCTCTCTGTCCCCAGCATCAGCCTCTCTGTCCCCAGCATCAGCCTCTCTGTCCCCAGCATCAGCCTCTCTGTCCCCAGCATCAGCCTCTCTGTCCCCAGCATCAGCCTCTCTGTCCCCAGCATCAGCCTCTCTGTCCCCAGCATCAGCCTCTCTGTCCCCAGCATCAGCCTCTCTGTCCCCAGCATCAGCCTCTCTGTCCCCAGCATCAGCCTCTCTCATCCCAGCATCAGCCTCTCTGTCCCCAGCATCAGCCTCTCTGTCCCCAGCATCAGCCTCTCTGTCCCCAGTATCAGCCTCTCTGTCCCCAGCATCAGCCTCTCTCATCCCAGCATCGGCCTCTCTGTCCCCAGCATCGGCCTCTCTGTCCCCAGCATCGGCCTCTCTGTCCCCAGCATCGGCCTCTCTGTCCCCAGCATCGGCCTCTCTGTCCCCAGCATCGGCCTCTCTGTCCCCAGCATCGGCCTCTCTGTCCCCAGCATCGGCCTCTCTCCCCCCAGCATCGGCCTCTCTCCCCCCAGCATCGGCCTCTCTCCCCCCAGCATCGGCCTCTCTCCCCCCAGCATCGGCCTCTCTCCCCCCAGCATCGGCCTCTCTCCCCCCAGCATCGGCCTCTCTCCCCCCAGCATCGGCCTCTCTCCCCCCAGCATCGGCCTCTCTCCCCCCAGCATCGGCCTCTCTCCCCCCAGCATCGGCCTCTCTCCCCCCAGCATCGGCCTCTCTCCCCCCAGCATCGGCCTCTCTGTCCCCAGCATCGGCCTCTCTGTCCCCAGCATCGGCCTCTCTGTCCCCAGCATCGGCCTCTCTGTCCCCAGCATCGGCCTCTCTCATCCCAGCATCGGCCTCTCTCATCCCAGCATCGGCCTCTCTCATCCCAGCATCGGCCTCTCTCATCCCAGCATCGGCCTCTCTCATCCCAGCATCGGCCTCTCTCATCCCAGCATCGGCCTCTCTCATCCCAGCATCGGCCTCTCTCATCCCAGCATCGGCCTCTCTCATCCCAGCATCGGCCTCTCTCATCCCAGCATCGGCCTCTCTCATCCCAGCATCGGCCTCTCTCATCCCAGCATCGGCCTCTCTCATCCCAGCATCGGCCTCTCTCATCCCAGCATCGGCCTCTCTCATCCCAGCATCGGCCTCTCTCATCCCAGCATCGGCCTCTCTCATCCCAGCATCGGCCTCTCTCATCCCAGCATCGGCCTCTCTCATCCCAGCATCGGCCTCTCTCATCCCAGCATCGGCCTCTCTCATCCCAGCATCGGCCTCTCTCATCCCAGCATCGGCCTCTCTCATCCCAGCCTTCCCCAGGCTCAGCCTCTCTCCTCCCAGCCTCCTCCAGCACGCCATGCTCCTCTGCCGACACTCACAGATCCGATCGCATACAGGCCGTGAACGCTGGTAACCATTATACACATCGGGTAACTAAGGTCCCTTGGTTACCCGATGTGTATCATAGTTACCAGTGTACACCGGCTCACACTCACTCTCACACACACCTGACACATACATCACATCGCATCCACACACTCACAGCATCCGGCGATATCGCTTGCTTCTCGGCCTCGATACTGTGCTGTTGTGACCTTCCAGGACCTGCCGGAGGATCACATGGCCAGAAGCATGTGGTATCTCCGGATGTTGTGAGTATGAGCGCGTATGTGCAATATCGTCAATGTGTGTGTGCGTGAGTGTATGCGATCGGGTGTGTGTGAGTGTATGCGATCGGGTGTGTGTGGGTGTGTGTGAGTGTATGCGATCGGATCTGTGAGTGTCGGCAGAGGAGCATGGCGTGCTGGAGGAGGCTGGGAGGAGAGAGGCTGATCCTGGGGAAGGCTGGGATGGAGAGGCTGATGCTGGGGACAGAGAGGCTGATGCTGGGATGAGAGAGGCTGATGCTGGGATGAGAGAGGCTGATGCTGGGATGAGAGAGGCTGATGCTGGGATGAGAGAGGCTGATGCTGGGATGAGAGAGGCTGATGCTGGGATGAGAGAGGCTGATGCTGGGATGAGAGAGGCTGATGCTGGGATGAGAGAGGCTGATGCTGGGATGAGAGAGGCTGATGCTGGGGACAGAGAGGCTGATGCTGGGATGAGAGAGGCTGATGCTGGGATGAGAGAGGCTGATGCTGGGATGAGAGAGGCTGATGCTGGGATGAGAGAGGCTGATGCTGGGATGAGAGAGGCTGATGCTGGGATGAGAGAGGCTGATGCTGGGATGAGAGAGGCTGATGCTGGGGACAGAGAGGCTGATGCTGGGGACAGAGAGGCTGATGCTGGGGACAGAGAGGCTGATGCTGGGGACAGAGAGGCTGATGCTGGGGACAGAGAGGCTGATGCTGGGGACAGAGAGGCTGATGCTGGGGACAGAGAGGCTGATGCTGGGGACAGAGAGGCTGATGCTGGGGACAGAGAGGCTGATGCTGGGGACAGAGAGGCTGATGCTGGGATGAGAGAGGCTGATGCTGGGGACAGAGAGGCTGATGCTGCGGGCAGAGAGGCTGATGCTGCGGGTAGAGAGGCTGATGCTGCGGGTAGAGAGGCTGATGCTGGCGCAGCATGGCGGATGGAGCACGTTTGGGAGTGCGCAGCGTGGCGGATGGAGCACGTTTGGGAGTGCGCAGCGTGGCGGATGGAGCACTTTTGGGAGTGCGCAGCGTGGCGGATGGAGCACGTTTGGGAGTGCGCAGCATGGCGGATGGAGCACGTTTGGGAGTGCGCAGCATGGCGGATGGAGCACGTTTGGGAGTGCGCAGCATGGCGGATGGAGCACGTTTGGGAGTGCGCAGCATGGCGGATGGAGCACGTTTGGGAGTGCGCAGCATGGCGGATGGAGCACGTTTGGGAGTGCGCAGCATGGCGGATGGACCACGTTTGGGAGTGCGCAGCATGGCGGATGGACCACGTTTGAGAGTGCGCAGCATGGGAGATGGAGCACGATGGGGGGTGCGCAGCATAGGGGATGGAGCACGATGGGGAGTGCGCTGCATGGGGGATGGAGCACGATGGGGAGTGCGGAGCATGGCGGATGGAGCACGTTTGGGAGTGCGGAGCATGGCGGATGGAGCACGTTTGGGAGTGCGCAGCATGGCGGATGGAGCACGTTTGGGAGTGCGCAGCATGGGAGATGGAGCACGATGGGGAGTGCGCAGCATGGCGGATGGAGCACGTTTGGGAGTGCGCAGCATAGGGGATGGAGCACGATGGGGAGTGCGCAGCATAGGGGATGGAGCACGATGGGGAGTGCGCAGCATGGGAGATGGAGCACGATGGGGGGTGCGCAGCATGGGGGATGGAGCACGATGGGGAGTGCGCTGCATGGGGGATGGAGCACGATGGGGAGTGCGCTGCATGGGGGATGGAGCACGATGGGGAGTGCGGAGTATGGCGGATGGAGCACGTTTGGGAGTGCGCAGCATGGCGGATGGAGCACGTTTGGGAGTGCGCAGCATGGCGGATGGAGCACGTTTGGGAGTGCGCAGCATGGCGGATGGAGCACGTTTGGGAGTGCGCAGCATGGCGGATGGAGCACGTTTGGGAGTGCGCAGCATGGGAGATGGAGCACGATGGGGAGTGCGCAGCATGGCGGATGGAGCACGTTTGGGAGTGCGCAGCATGGGGGATGGAGCACGATGGGGAGTGCGGTGCATGGCGGATGGAGCACGTTTGGGAGTGCGCAGGATGGGAGATGGAGCACGATGGGGGGTGCGCAGCATAGGGGATGGAGCACGATGGGGAGTGCGCTGCATGGGGGATGGAGCACGATGGGGAGTGCGCTGCATGGGGGATGGAGCACGATGGGAAGTGCACACCTCCCCCCAACACACACACACACGCGCGCGCACTGCACAACACACCACACACACACACACACAGGGAACCACAAACAACTGCCCTACACAGACACCCACACACAGACAACGCTGCACACACAAAAATACGCACATACCGCACAACACACACATTGCACAAAACATACCTCCCCCCAAAACACACCACACACACACAAACCGCGCAACACACACACAACGCTACAGACACACAGCGCTCCACAAACAACGCAACACACAAACAACACCGCTCTCACCCCCCATCACACCCAGACAACACCCAGAACATGTACAGCGCCCTACACAAACACTTGGTAACTACACACAACAACATTATTATATATATATATATATATATATATATATATAAACAAAAATCATACATGAACTACACAATACGTAAATTCTAGAATACCCGATGCGTAGAATCGGGCCACCTTCTAGTATATATATATATATATAGATACATTTATCTAGTACACTGTCAGGATTTAAAAATTGCAACTGCCATATACAGTGCCTTGCGAAAGTATTCAGCTCCCTTGAATTTTTTTTAACCATTTTCCACATTTCAGGCTTCAAACATAAAAATAAAAATTTTAACCTTATGGTGAAGAATCAACAACAAGTGGGACACAATTGTGAATTTGAACAACATTTATTGCTTATTTTAAACTTTTTTAAAAAATAACTGAAAATTGGGGCGTGCAATATTATTCGGCCCCTTTAAGTTAATACTTTGTAGCGCCACCTTTTGCTGCGATTACAGCTGCAAGTCACTTGGGGTATGTGTATCAGTTTTGCACATCAAAAGACTGAAATTCTTGCCCATTCCTCCTTTGCAAACAGCTAGAGCTCAGTGAGGTTGGATGGAGAGCGTTTGTGAACAGCAGTTTTCAGTTCTTTCCACAGATTCTCGATTGGATTCAGGTCTGGACTTTGACTTGGCCATTCTAACACCTAGATAAGTTTATTTGTGAGCCATTCCATTGTTGATTTTGCTTTTATGTTTGGGATCATTGTCTTGTTGGAAGACAAATCTCCATCCCAGTCTCAGGTCTTTTGCAGACTCCAACATGTTTTCTTCAAGAACGGCATGTATTTGGCTCCATCCATCTTCTCATCAATTTTAACCATCTTCCTTGTCCCTGCTGAAGAAAAACTGGCCCAAACCATGATGTTGCCACCACCATGTTTGACAGTGGGAATGGTGTGTTCAGGGTGAGTTTCTTTTACGTCAAACATATCGTTTGGCATTGTGCCCAAATAGTTCGATTTTGGTTTCATCTGACCAGCGCACCTTCTTCCACATGTTTGGTGTCTCCCAGGTGGCTTGTGGCAGACTTTAAACAACACTTTTTATGGATATCTTTGAGAAATAGCTTTCTCCTTGCCACTCTTCCATAAAGGCCAGATTTGTGCAGTGTACGACTGATTGTTGTCCTATGGACAGACTCTCCCACCTCAGCTGTAGATCTCTGCAGTTCATCCAGAGTGATCATGGGCTCTTGGCTGCATCTCTGATCAGTCTTCTCCTTGTTTGAGATGAAAGTTTGGATGGACGGCCAGGTCTTGGTAGATTTGCAATGGTATGATACGCCTTCCATTTCAATATGATTGCTTGCACAGTGCTTCTTGGGATATTTAAAGTTTTAGAAATCTTTTTGTAACCAAATCCAGCTTTAAACTTCTCCACAACAGTATCACGGACCTGTCTGTTGTGTTCCTTGGTGTTCATGATTGCTATATGCGCTCTAAACAGAACACTGAGACTATCACAGAGCAGGTGCATTTATACGGAGACTTGATTACACACATGTGGCTTATATTTATCATCATCAGTCATTTAGGGCAACATTGGATCATTCAGAGATCCTCAATGAGCTTCTGGAGTGAGTGTGCTGCACTGAAAGTAAAGGAGACGAATAATATTGCACGCCCCACTTTTCTGTTATTTTTTTTTAAAGTTTAAAATAAGCAATAAATTTCGTTCATCTTCACAATTGTGTCCCACTTGTTGCTGATTCTTCACCATAACATTAACATTTTTATCTTTATGTTTGAAGCCTGAAATGTGGGAAAAGGTTGAAAAATTCAAGGGGGCTGAATACTTTTGTAAGGCACTGTATGTAAGTTTGTAACTCGTCCTAAATTTCATAGGTTCTTCACCCAGCCCGTACTGCATAGCAGCTCACATCTAGGACGGGTGAAACACTGATATAAATGACAGTTGCCATCTTTAAAATCCTGATAGAGTGCACAAGGTGAACCATACTTTTTTGATGAATTATGGTATTTAAAAAATAATTTTAATGTTTAAATCTGTATTTAATGAGTTTATTTTATTACATTACTCAGAGAGCCCTTATTAAAGGGAACCAACTAGCAGGTTATGCCCATGTAAATTACAGGCAGTGCCATACTGGCGTTAGGATGGTGGTTTAAATCGTACCTTCACTTTAGACATTGGATGTTTGATTGCAGAAAATTCCTTTATCAAAGCTTTAGAAATGACATTGCTGCAGTGGCTTGAGCATCGGGACAGGACTATTGGGGTCAGGTCTTGTGTAAATATTTCCTGTGTGCTTGGCTGGCCATTATGTAAATTTCTCCCCTCCGTCGCTGCCACTATAGATATGACTGACACATGCGTAGAAGAATCTTGAAAAAACTCTTCAATAAAACGGCATCTGAATCAGCGCTTGCACATACCGCTATTTCCAGTGCCGTTTTATTTTAGACACTGTCCTCTTGCTTTTGACTTGTCGAATGCCCGTGCCATGGGTGGCGAATGTGCGATCACATCCTCTGTTTTCGCCAACACCGCGGGAGCGCGCACAGTCACAGTTGCCCACAGCATGAGCATTCAACACTTTTTAGCTTGAAAAACCATAAAAACTATCCCATCGCGTCAAGGTGTAGCCAACCAGGATGGTCCCTAACTTTAGTATTACACCTCACTATGTTCCAAAATAGATGGGGGCAGGAAGGACATAGATTGGACTGTTTCTTACCACGCCATGTAAATGAGAGGCCTACTTAGGTAGTAATAATGTTTTCTTTTCTGTGCTGGCCATATACTGTTAATGAGAAACATGGGGGGGAAATAGGGTACCGTTTGTAATAATATATATTCTTTTTTTTTTATAGCAAAGAACTGTACAGCTGCCTAATATTTGTTAATTACTGCATTGATTCCTGTAGGTCACTTTGCCAAAGATTGTTTCATGCAGCCTGGGGGAACAAAATACAGTTTAGTGCCAGAAGAGGAGGAAGATGATAAGGATGCTGATAAGAAAACAGAAAAGCATGTTAAGAAAAGAAAGAAGGTAATTGTGGCTGAATAACCACAAGCGTACATCAATCTAGTGCTGTCATTTTTAGCACCAGAAATATTCTCCCATCACATTTAGGACCTGAACCTTTTGACTTGTTTTAAGCCAAAGCTTATTTAGGCTCCGACATCTGGAGCTTTGGTTCCAGTTCCTACATTTCTTATTTTATCCTCACTGAGCACAGTTTAGTACCATTGAAGGTTTATTTTGAGACTTAAGACTACTCTGTACAATTTGCTTTTTAGGAGTGTAAAGATCTAAAAACAAAACTGCCTGAGCAAAGGATGTCACCGTTTTATTATGTTATGCTCTTGGTCCCTGATGTTATTTGATGCTTATTTCCGTTCTGGCTTTACACTGTGGGTAAGGCTGGGGCCACACGGGGATTACTGCGATCCACTTGTATGACACTCGGCTTGTGCTGGCAGTACAGCAGAGCCGAGTGTCATGCGTGTGTCCTTGCAACTGAGGTCCATTCGTGCGAGCAGACCTCAGCTGCGGGGGGCGGGCCGGCACTCAGGAGGGGTGGGAGGGATTTCTCTCCCTCTCTCCTGCGTAGCCGGCTATTGCCATTCTCGCACTGCACTGGCAGTACACCGGTGTACCGCGAGTGCAGTGCGATTTTTTTTTTTTTTTTTTTTTTTTTTTTTTTTTTCTTCTCTCGCCCCATTCACTTGAATGAGTGCGAGAGAAAGCGTTTCGCATTACAATCGCAGCATGCTGCGATTGTTTTCTCGGTCCGATGAGGGCTGAGAAAATAATCGCTCATGTGTGCTGACACACAGGCTAGAATTGGTCCGAGGGGAATGCGATGTTTTATCGCACTCCACTCGCATTGTGGCTTAGGCCTAAATGGAGAATTGGTTAGTGTATCACCAGATCTACATTATCATCACCAGGAAAAGAAAAGAAAAATGCATCGAAAAGAAAAGGAGGAATCTTCAGGAACAGAGAGTTCATCAAGCAGCATTTCTGAAAGTTCCGACTCAGAGCCTTCCAGGAAGAAGAGACGTCATGCAGAAAAGAGTAAAAAGACCTCAAAGAAAAAGAAGAAAAAGCACAAGAAACACAAACAAAGGGACTGAGTAGAAGGGTCACTGTTTACACTGGTGTAGTCCTGTTGTGCGGGGACTGTTTGTTTCCTACTGCCTCAATTTCCCATACAGATGTTCTACAGAGGTTTGTGTGAAATGTAAGCTATCCTGTTCCCATAGTGTAATCCCAGGGGTACATAAAGGATGCTTCAAAATAAAGAAATAGTTAAAGGATCTCTGTCTAATTATTTGTTAGTCATAACAAACGACAGTCATATACGTCACCCACTAATAATAGAACATGGAAAATCTTGCTTGGTAAAACAAAATTACACAAATTTGAAAAAAAACACATTTTTATACTTCATTATGTAAGCCATATATTTTACTAGAAGAATTACCTGGCTTTGCACCGGTCTATTTGGTTTAACTGTTTCTTGTTGGCATGTGGTGTTAAAAATTTTGCTTCTCATATGAATCCGGCATTTTGGAGTTATTTACAGAAATGTTGCGTCTCTTTTGTGCCAAAGTAAATTCAATTAATATTTGATTTTGTAATCCAATTTCTTTTTACAGATTTGTTGAGGACAATAGGTCCTAGAGAGCTGAAAGCTGATCTAAAACCTACTGAGGTGCCTGATTTACGTATATGGCAGTTGTGGGGCACTTTGTTCCAGTTGTTTGCCTTTTAGATTAACCTTTTTCTTTTTTTATATTCCGTTTTATTTTTGTGACTATAGAGAACAGATAGTAGTAGAGAGCTGAAGTGGCGTTGTGTGTGTGTTTTTTTTTTTTTTTTTGCTAATGTCAAGAATGGCAGGTCCTAGAAGCCAAGACCTAAACCTAAGGCTTGCTAAAGTGTTTGATTAATTTATGTGCCAAAGTTGGTGCAGATCAGTCCAGTCGTTTAACTGTAAATTAATATTTGCTTTTGAATTCTGTTTTTTGCCAAATATGTCCTAGGGAGCTGAAGCCCGATCTATAACCTTCAGAAGAACACTTTTGAAGAAGATTGGTTCATTCGTTTGGCCATGCATAAAGAATAATGATGAGCAAGCGTGGTCAGCACTGCTTGTTACTCGATTGAGCATTACCGTACTCGGGTACTCGCGGATCTCAGCCGAGTATCGCAGGTGCTTTGATATTTAGTCTGTGAAACAACGACACAACGCAAAGGCTCACTTCACTCATGATGTATGTAGGCACTCGAAGGAGAGTCATATGTAGTCTCTGAATGGCTCTCCTGGGGGATAAAACAAAGTTCTCTGATGTTGTGTGACCAAAAAAACAAAACACAAAACCTTGCCCTTCTTCCTACTGAAGATGCTCAATTTATGGCTAGCCTGTATGGAGTCCCGAACAGGCCAATCACTAAATTTCCATAATGCTCTTTACTCGTGTGGAGCTTGTCCGAGCGCCTGACCAGCTCAAATTGAGTAATGAGCATTCGAGCATTTTAGTGCTCCCCCGTCACGAATAATGAACAGGAAACAAACATATGATTTAGTGCCTTTCTCAATGGTTTTGTGTAGATAAGCATACCTCCCAACCGTCCCGGATTCTGCGGGACTGCCCCAATTTTAGAGGTCTGCCCCGCAGTCCCGCGGCTCACAGCTGATGTCCCGGGTCCTCCCCTCCAGTGCAGTGAATAAATTAAATTCTCATTGGCTCTGGATTATCAGGGCGGCCCTAAGGGTGAGAACGCACTTTGCGTTTCCACCTGCGTTTTAGGTGCTTTTTAGGTCCGTTTTGAGAAGCACCTTTTTCATGCCAAAAGGCATGCGTTTTGATTTCCCAGCAAAGTCTATGGAAAATGGAGATTTCTAGACCCCACTTTGCGTTTTAAAACGCTGCGTTTAATTTGCATATTTTGTGGCAAAAACCATGCGTTCAAAGAAGCAACATGTCAATTGTTTTTGCCATTTTGGGTGCGTTATGCTAACATTGAAGTCTATGGGAAATGGCAAAAACCAAGATTCCAGCAAATTCCTGCGTTTTACCTGCTTTTCCAGTGCAGAAGACATGCGTTTTGGACTTCAAAAACGCATGCTTTTTGGATATCAAAATAATGATTTCATATGTCCCTTTACACACACACACACATAGTCCGACAAATAAAAATAAGAATTTTAATAAATATTGCTATTTTTGCATTAAATATCATATTACCGCTATAATTTCATTAAATTAATCTATTTTCATTATTTTTCACAAAAATATAGATTTGTTTCTTTTTTCAAATTTTTTCATTGAGTTTGATTATTTAAACTTTATTTAGCAGTGTCTTGATGTTCAAAACGCATCTATCAAAACGCAGGTGGAAAAGCAGGTAAAAAGCGCTGAAAACGCACCTAAAACGCAGTAAATACGCATGCGTCTTCAGCGCTAAAGTTCTGAAAAAGGCAACTTTGGTCAAATCAATTAAGCCCAAAATGTGCGTTTAGAACTGCAAGTAGGAGAACGCAAAGTGCGTCCTCACCCCAACACACAAGTTTTCAGTCCAAAAACTGTTTTATTCACACCCATAACAAACACAGTCTAAGGCTGTATGCGCACATTGTGTCGTGTCCCTGCAGAATATTCTGCAGCGATTTGGCAGCACATGTGCGCGTCAAATTGCTGCAGAAACACTGCATAATGAATGCAGTGTTTCTGCAGAAAAAAAGCCGTTTTCATGCACTCTGGATGCTGCCTCTCCCATAGACAGAGCAGGAGCTGCATCCAAAGCGCATGAAAGAAGTGACATGTTGCTTTTCAGAACGCGACGATTTGGAACAAACTTTCTTCGGCGCTCCATTGGGAGACCCAGACGATTGGGTGTATAGCACTGCCTCCGGAGGCCACACAAAGCATTACACTAAAAAGTGTAAGGCCCCTCCCCTTCTGGCTATACACCCCCAGTGGGATCACTGGCTCACCAGTTTTCTGCTTTGTGCGAAGGAGGTCAGACATCCACGCATAGCTCCACTGTTTAGTCAGCAGTAGCTGCTGACTATGTCGGATGGAAGAAAAGAGGGCCCATATACGGCCCCCAGCATGCTCCCTTCTTACCCCACTTGTGGTTTGTAAGGTTGAGGTACCCATTGCGGGTACGGAGGCTGGAGCCCACATGCTGCTTTCCTTCCCCATCCCCCTGAGGGGCTCTGTGGAAGTGGGATCTTACCGGCCCCCAAGCCCTGAGGCCGGGCTCCATCCACAGACCCAGTGAACCTGATGGATACGGAGCTGTGTACCGTTCAGGGACAAGGCCCTGCAACTTTCAGGTACTCTGTGTCCCCGTACAGGCGGGCACGCACACACCAGACTTGCTGGGTGTGTTAGTGCGCCGGGGACAGTAGCGCTGTACGCTGGGGTTTGAGTCACAGCAGCTTAGCTGTGTGACTTCATGTGCTGGGAACTACCGCGCCGGCCACTCTCGGAGCGGCGGCACGGCTGGGACTTGTAGTGCGCCGGGGACTTAGCGCCGACCGCGCTTTTACGGCGGCGGCGCTTATAAATTTAGTCCCCGGCTTTTGCGGCCTAGCTCCGCTTCGTTCCCGCTCCCTCCCTGTCAATCAGGGAAGGGGAGAGACGCTGTACGATTACTCAGCGCCGAGGGCTGGAGCCTTATTTACATGCTCCAGCCCTCTCACTTGGCACAGTGGGACGCAGGTTTCCCCGCTTTTGGTCTGGCACGCCCAGGGCCCGCCCCCCCCTCCACAGGACGCCGGCAGCCATTCCTGCATGCAGTCTGGCTGGAGGACGGACACAGGCTCTGGGAGACCCAAGACTAGGGATTTCTGGCGACCACACACCCGCGTTTAGCGGGCGGTAAGCAGCACTTTAGTGCTGGCCCCACTAGTGCCACAGTGTGTATTGGTGTACTTTTTCCTGTACCAGATATATATATATATATACTGCACTGTACGGTCGCTTCTTGGCTGTATACCCTATATTGCTCTGGGAAGACAACAACATGTCATCCACAAAACGCAAGGGTGCCAAGGCACGGGCTGTATACACTGCTTGTACAGCATGTGGGGCTAATCTACCAGCAGGCTCCAACGACTCTCATTGTGTGCAATGTTCAGTCCCAGTGGCACTTCGTCAGCCAGAGCCTATGGTGGTGGTAGCTCAGGCAGAGACGCCTGTGAACCCTGCCCCGGTGACGGGGACAGAATTTGCAGTCTTTGCTGATAAAATGTCTGTGACTATGACAAAAATCCTGGAGACCTTGCAGTCCAGGCCAGTTGCTCAGACCATGGACACTGCTGTGCCTATGTTCCCCGGTCCCCCTCAGTTGGAACTAATCCGTACTTCAAGGGGGTCCCAGGCATCACAGGCTGAGGGCTCTGACTCCGATGACAGTCCCAGGCCGCCTAAGCGAGCTCGCTGGGAGAGACCCTCCACGTCATCACGCGGGTCAGGGTCTCAGCGAGAAGGGTCTCTATATGATGAGACAGAGGTGGGTGATCAGGAGTCTAGTCCTGACACCGCACTCAATTTGGATACGCCAGATGGTGACGCCATGGTAAATGACCTTATAGCGGCCATCAATAGGCTGTTGGATATTTCTCCCCCAGCCCCTTCAGCAGAGGAGGCAGCTGCCCAGCAGGAGAAATTCCATTTCCTGTATCCCAAGCGTAAATTGAGCACTTTTCTGGACCACTCTGACTTCAGAGCATCAATCCAGAAACACCATGCTTATCCGGACAAGCGTTTTTCCAAACGTCTTAAGGATACACGTTATCCCTTTCCCCCTGACGTGATCAAACGCTGGACCCAGTGTCCAAAAGTGGACCCTCCAATATCCAGGCTTGCAGCTAGATCCATAGTTGCAGTGGAGGATGGGGCTTCACTTAAAGATGCCAATGACAGACAGATGGACCTTTGGTTGAAATCTGTCTATGAAGCTATTGGCGCGTCGTTTGCTCCAGCATTCGCGGCCGTGTGGGCGCTCCAAGCTATTTCAGCTGGTTTGGCACAGGTGGACTCTTTCATACGTCCAGCAGTGCCGCAAGTGGCGTCCTTAACTACGCAAATGACTGCGTTTGCGACCTACGCTATTAATGCGGTACTGGACTCTACGAGCCGTACCGCAATGGCATCCGCCAACTCTGTAGTTTTGCGCAGAGCCTTGTGGTTAAAAGAATGGAAAGCAGATTCTGCTTCTAAAAAATGTTTAACCAGCTTGCCATTATCTGGAGACAGACTGTTTGGTGAGCAATTGGCGGAAATCATTAAACAGTCCAAAGGTAAGGACTCTTCCTTACCCCAGCCCAGATCAAGCAAACCTCAACAGAGGAAGTGGCAGTCAAAGTTTCGGTCCTTTCGAGGCTCGGGCAAGCCCCAATTCTCCTCGTCCAAAGGGTCTCAGAAAGAGCAAAGGAGCTCTGATTCCTGGCGGGCTCACTCACGCCCCAAGAAAGCAACCGGAGGTACCGCTTCCAAGGCGGCTGCCTCATGACTTTCGGCCGCCTCCCTCCGCATCCTCGGTCGGTGGCAGGCTCTCCCGCTTTTGCGACATTTGGCTGCCACAGGTCAAAGACCGGTGGGTAACAGACATTTTGTCTCACGGGTACAGGATAGAGTTCAGTTCTCGTCCTCCGCCTCGGTTCTTCAGAACTTCCCCACATCCCGACCGAGCAGATGCCCTTCTGCAGGCGGTGAATTCTCTAAGAGCAGAAGGAGTGGTGGTCCCTGTTCCTCTTCAGGAACAAGGACAAGGTTTTTACTCCAATCTCTTTGTGGTGCCAAAAAAGGACGGCTCATTCCGTCCTGTTCTGGACCTAAAACTGCTCAACAAGCATGTGAACGCCAGGCGGTTCCGGATGGAATCCCTCCGCTCAGTCATTGCCTCAATGTCTCAAGGAGATTTCCTAGCATCAATAGACATCAAAGATGCTTATCTCCACGTGCCGATTGCTACAGAGCACCAACGCTTTCTACGCTTCGTGATAGGAGACGACCATCTTCAGTTCGTAGCTCTGCCATTTGGTCTGGCGACAGCCCCACGGGTGTTCACCAAGGTCATGGCGGCAGTGGTAGCAGTCTTGCACTCTCAGGGACACTCTGTGATCCCTTACTTGGACGATCTACTTGTCAAGGCACCCTCTCAGGAGGCATGCCAACTCAGCCTGAATGTTGCACTGGAGACTCTCCAGACGTTCGGGTGGATCATCAACTTCTCAAAGTCAAATCTGTCACCGACCCAATCGCTAACGTATCTTGGCATGGAGTTTCATACTCTCTCAGGATCAGATCCGACTGCAGCCGCGTCATACTCGTCGCCCCAGACTGGCCAAGGAGGGCGTGGTATCCGGATCTGTGGCGTCTCACGGTCGGCCAACCGTGGGCACTACCAGACCGACCAGACTTACTGTCCCAAGGGCCGTTTTTCCATCGGAATTCCGCGGCCCTGAACCTGACTGTGTGGCCATTGAGTCCTGGATCCTAGCGTCTTCAGGATTATCCCAAGGGGTCGTTGCCACCATGAGACAGGCTAGGAAGCCCACGTCCGCTAAGATCTACCACAGAACGTGGAGGATATTCTTATCCTGGTGCTCTGCTCAGGGAGTGTCTCCCTGGCCATTTGCATTGCCTACCTTTCTTTCTTTCCTGCAATCTGGGTTAGAAAAAGGTTTGTCGCTCGGCTCCCTTAAGGGGCAAGTCTCGGCGCTATCCGTCTTTTTTCAGAAGCGTCTAGCACGACTCTCTAAGGTGCGCACGTTCCTGCAGGGGGTTTGTCATATCGTACCCCCGTACAAGCGACCGTTAGATCCATGGGACCTGAACAGGGTGCTAGTTGCCCTCCAGAAGCCGCCCTTCGAGCCTCTGAGGGAGGTTTCACTTTCTAGACTGTCACAGAAAGTGGCTTTTCTGGTAGCGATCACATCTCTTCGGAGAGTGTCTGAGCTAGCAGCGCTGTCATCCAAGGCTCCCTTCCTGGTCTTCCACCAGGACAAGGTAGTGCTGCGCCCCATTCAGGAGTTTCTCCCGAAGGTGGTATCCTCTTTTCATCTTAATCAGGATATCTCTTTGCCTTCTTTTTGTCCTCATGCAGTTCATCGGTATGAGAAGGATTTACATTTGTTAGATCTGGTGCGAGCACTCAGAATCTACATTTCCCGCACGGCGCCCCTGCGCCGTTCGGATGCACTCTTTGTCCTTGTCGCTGGTAAGCGCAAGGGGTCGCAGGCTTCTAAGGCCACCCTGGCTCGATGGATCAAAGAACCAATTCTTGAGGCCTACCGTTCTGCTGGGCTTCCGGTTCCATCAGGGCTGAAGGCCCATTCTACCAGAGCCGTGGGTGCGTCCTGGGCATTGCGTCACCAGGCTACGGCTCAACAGGTGTGCCAGGCAGCTACCTGGTCGAGTCTGCACACTTTCACCAAACATTATCAGGTGCATACCTATGCTTCGGCGGACGCCAGCCTAGGTAGAAGAGTCCTGCAGGCGGCAGTTGCCTCCCCGTAGGGGAGGGCTGTCTTTGCAGCTCTAACATGAGGTATTTCTTTACCCACCCAGGGACAGCTTTTGGACGTCCCAATCGTCTGGGTCTCCCAATGGAGCGCCGAAGAAGAAGGGAATTTTGTTACTTACCGTAAATTCCTTTTCTTCTAGCTCCTATTGGGAGACCCAGCACCCGCCCTGTTGTCCTTCGGGATTTTTGGTTGTTTTTCGGGTACACATGTTGTTCATGTTGAATGGTTTTCAGTTCTCCGATGTTACTTCGGAGTGAATTTGTTTAAACCAGTTCTTGGCTTTCCTCCTTCTTGCTTTTGCACTAAAACTGGTGAGCCAGTGATCCCACTGGGGGTGTATAGCCAGAAGGGGAGGGGCCTTACACTTTTTAGTGTAATGCTTTGTGTGGCCTCCGGAGGCAGTGCTATACACCCAATCGTCTGGGTCTCCCAATAGGAGCTAGAAGAAAAGGAATTTACGGTAAGTAACAAAATTCCCTTCTTTGGCATCCAAATCGCTGCGCTCTCAAACGCAATGTGCACGTGGATTATGCACATTCATAGATTGTGCAGGGGACGCAGGTCGCATGCATTTACGCTGCAGTGCAATACGCAGCGTAAATGCATGAAATTCGGCAATGTGCGCATGAGCCCTTACTTCAGACAGGAATGCTAAGGAAAGGTCCAGCTTGTCACATAGCATAGGTCCTGGATGTTCCAGTTCATTCAGGTATATCATTCCCACAGAACCTGCTTCAGCTTTCAAGCCCAATCACTCACACTATAGGAGGATAAGGCTGCACATCAAACATAGATAATGGTATAATGCCTCAAGCATATGGAAAAATATTGGAATATACAATGAAAAATGCTACTTACTAATTTGAACATGTGAATAATGAAATGCATACCTGCCATGAATATTAGGAAAAAGGAGATATTTAGCTATCGCATTGATCAATGTAACTGAGCCCCAAGACCTCGTCAAGGTATATCTCTATATTGGGGTCCCTAGCTCTGTGACCCTAACTGTGTGTCATCTCATTGCAATTAAAAACTGCTATGGGTGGAGAGGGGTAACCAAGGACTGTCTTATATAGGAGATGGAAAAAACATGGCCGAAAGGGGCGGAGCTGTGTTCACATTCAGGAAAAAAAAAAACTACATATAACTGAATAGGCCAAGAAAGAAAAAGAATATACCCACAGAGGGATCACCAAAAAAACAATTGTAAAAATAGAAAATCTTTATTACAAATAGGAAGACATATGGAACTCCATACTGGGAGTGAACACACAATGAACAATTAAAAACATTTAAAACATACACAGATCCCCTAAGCCAAAGCACATATGGGATAAATACTAGATAGATAAATATTGTACCACACCCTTAACAACCAACAATCTTATGGCTTGCTATATCATATACATAATGATGTTAGTCATGAAAAAAATGATATACCTTATATCAGCAACACAATAATCAAGGTTGACAGCACTTATAGGCACAAAAAAAAAAAACTTCATAGACATGTGAAGGAATTGTATAGCATCTATAATACAAAGGCAATTCCTATGGATCTTTCAGACCATAGGAACATATAGACAGGAACCCTGAATAAGGCTTGGCTGTATTCGATAAGATGTGTAAGCGAGGTTCAGCATACCACTCCTGCACCGAAAATGATAGTAATAGAGCAAATATGATATATTTGACCAGTACAAAATGCTAAAATAGGACAGAACCCCGCTTAAACAATCATTCCTAAAGGCTAATGCATCTAGTTGGAGCATACACACAGCACATAAGGCATAAGGTAACTAGCACATGCAGAAAATGCACAATGAATACATGCTGTTTGCTGTGTGAGCCGATCACAAAAAAAAAAATTTGCCAAACAGCCTCTTCAGCCGCCCAGGTATAATAAGGTCCCAACTCACTGTCCTAGTTTACCACAGAGCAAAAGCCAGGTTGCAAGGAAGGGTGGGATGCTTTGGCAAAGTTACCCAATTAAAAACTGCTGTGGGTGGAGAGGGGTAACTAAGGACTTTCTTATATAGGAGATGGAAAAAACATGGCCGAAAGGGGCGGAGCTGTGTTCACATTCAGAAAAAAACTACATATAACTGAATAGGATAACTGAAGTGAGCACTGCTCCGCCCCTTTCAGCCATGTTTTTTCCATCTCCTATATAAGAAAGTCCTTAGTTACCCCTCTCCACCCACAGCAGTTTTTAATTGCAATGAGATGACACACAGTTAGGGTCACAGAGCTAGGGACCCCAATATAGAGATATACCTTGACGAGGTTTTGGGGCTCAGTTACATTGATCAATGCGATTGCTAAATATCTCCTTTTTCCTAATATTCATGGCAGGTATGCAAGTCATTATTCACATGTTCAAGTTAGCAAGTAGCATTTTTCATTGTATATTCCAATATTTTTCCATATGCTTGAGGCATTATACCATTATCTAAGTTTGATGTGCAGCCTTATCCTCCTATAGTATGTAAGTTTTGGCTTGCACATATATATATATATATATATATATATATATATATATATATATATATATATATATTAGTGCTCACTTCAGTTATCCTATTCAATCACTCACACTGAGACATTCTGGCTGCCTATTACCGAAAACTCAGGTCCAGCTCAGGTCTGACCTCCTTCCCTGCTGCTCACCAGTGCAAAAAAGGCATATTCTAGGAGGAATACCGTATTTTTTCAAATTACAAGACGGACTTTTCCTCCCAAAAATTTGGGAGGAAAATTAGGGGTGCGTCTTAAAATCCGAATGTAGTTTACTGGGGAGTGGTGAAGAGTGGGTCAAAGGAGGCAGGTGATTGCTATGCGGTGTGCTGCCAACGCTGGTCTGTGCGGTGCTGTTCTGTGCATGGGGTGGCGCAGCTCTGCTCTTTGCGGGGCTGGTGACGCCGCTCTGCTCTTTGCGGGGCTGGTGATGGGGCTCTGCTCTTTGCGGGGCTGGTGACAGGGCTCTGCTCTGTGCGGGGCTGCTCTATTCTGCTCTGCGCGGAGCTGCTCTGTGCGGCGGGAGGTCATTCTGAAGATGTCAGCGATTGGCAGTCAGGGCTTCAAATAATTATGCCTAGAGTCAGCACGTGCGCAGATTGAGCTCTCATCTGCGCACGCACCGACCCGGGACACCATTATTTGAAGCTTTCACCGCCAACATCTTCAAAATGGCCTGTGACTCACCGCCTCCCGCGTATAGCAGAGCTGCGTCACCAGCCCCGCAGAGAGCAGAGCCTCATCACCAGCCCCGCACAGTGCAGAGCCACATCACCAGCGTCGCACAGAGCAGCACCCGCAGTGACTATCTGGACCCCCTCTGTACCACTGGCAACATTCATTGCAGTACTCCACTACCTCCCCTGCCTCTTGTGACTCCCACTCCTCTGCTGCCCCCTATCCCTGATAAAATACCACCGGATCATAAAACAGACCCAATATTTTTTTTTCTGCCTTGTTTTTTCTCAAAATTGGGGTGCGTTTTATAAAACGAAAAATACAGTGTCTCCCATTTACCACCATACCCTTCTCTGCATCACAATATATATATGTTTGTTGTGCTACTATCACAATCTAAAACTGCTGTCTTACAGCTGTAACTATTTTATGTTTTGTTGAACAGAGCTGCATGAGGGCTTATTTGTTAGTACAATGGATTGAATATTTTTTTTGTTGCCATTTTGTGGTACAATTACATTTTTTGATCGCTTTTTGTTCACATTTTTCAGATGCAATGAACAAAAACCAGCTATTCAGTAATTGTTTTTATTTTTTTGCACGGTTCACCATGTGGTAAAAGTGATGTCTGATTGAGGGATTGTGCGCACATTGCGTCCTGTCCATTGCAGAAATAAATGCATCCTCTAGCAGTTTCTGATTTTGACATTTTGGTTTTTGCTAAAAAAAAAACCCCGCAATAAATACGCATGCGTTTTGAGCGCGTTTTCCGTGCATTTTAACCGCTTTTTCCATACATTTTCCATGTTTAAATTTTGATACGTTTACAAAACCTTGTCAATGGAAAATAAAGTTTCTTCAATCAAATACCATGAGAGAAAAAAATAATCTATTACAATTCCTGCTTCTACTCATGCACTATAATGTGAATATTCTTCTGAAAAATTATATTAAATATTTATTAAAATTATTAATAAATATATTATGACTCTGATTTTATTGAGGGCTGGATGTGAGTTCAACAGTAAACCTCTTGACCTCACTTCCAGGCACAAAAAAGCATGCGGATTGCAACAAAAATGCATGTAAAACGCAATATTTGTGATTTTGGAAGCGTTTAAAAAAACTCAGACTTTAATGATAGCTAAACACTGCCAAAACCGCAGCGTGTAAAGTCACTGCATGTGCATCTCAGAACGCAGCTGAGAAAGCTGCGTTCTGAGACTCATTCAGCAGAACACAAAGTGCGCATATTCCTGCAGAATTCATGCGTTCTGGATGCTTGCTCTGCCATAGACAGTGGGAAAAGCATCTAGAACGCACAGTTTTGACAGTGCGGTCCCAGTCGGCTCTGCAGCATTCCCATAGACTTGCAGCAGAGCCAAGTGGAACAGCACTGTCAAAAAGAGCATGGCTGGCTGCAAGACAGAGCCGCGCGATCATAATGAACTCGGATGAACTTCACCCGACTTCATTGTGATCACGCGGCTCTGTCCGTGTGCCGCGGCTTGATTTGCGGTCACACGTGAAGGACTCACCTGTGATCACAAATCCCTTGAGTGACTGTAGTGAGCCGCGCTATCAACTGTGCTTTCACTCAGGTTACTCGCGGCCACAGCTGCAGTCCTGCACCTGAGAGCGGTGGCCGCGAGTAACCTCAGTGACAGCACAGCTGATCGCGCGACTCACTTCAGTTGCTACATGGAGCTCACAGGATCGGCGGTGTTCTACTGCCGCTCCTGTCAGCTTCCGATGTAGCAGAGCTGAAAGCGTCGTGGGACCTTGCATGGATTACGTCGGACCTGGAGGTGTTTTTTAGGGGTTAATAAAGTGGTGAAAAAGGGTGTTTTTTTTTCCTTCATTACAAATAAAGGATTTTTTGGCCGTGTGTGTTTATTTTCTATAACTTACTGGTTAATCATGAAAGTTATCTTGGGGAGTCGCCTGCCATTATTAACCTAGAACTTAGTGGCAGCTATGGGCTGCTGTCATTAACTCCTTATTACCCCGTTTGCCACCGCACCAGTGCAATTCGGGATGATGCGGCAACTCCGGGTAGCTGCTGGCTGATATTGTTAGGCTGGGGGGCTCCCCGTAACATGGAGCTCCCCATCCTGAGAATACCAGCCTTCAGCCATGTGGCTTTACTCTGGCTGGTATCAAAATTGGGGGGGGGTCCGCACGTCGTTTTTTTTTCCAATTATTTATTTATTTTACTGCTCGATATAGACACGCCCACTGGCGGCTGTGATTGGTTGCAGTGAGACAGCTGTCACTCAGCGTGGGGGCGTGTCTGACTGCAACCAATCATAGGCGGCGGGGGAAGCAGGGAATACGAGATGGATTAATGAGTGGCCGGCATTTTCAAAAGAGGAGAAGCCGACACAGTGTGAACGCCGTGCAGCGCCGCGCCGGTGATTGTGGATCGGTGAGTATGAGAGAGGGGGTGGGAGGGAGAGACCGACCTGGACAGTGATAGAGAGAGAGACCGATCGACAGACCGAGAGAGACCGAAAGACCTGCCTTTGTTATGTCAAAAAAACATGCGGATCGCAACAAAAATGCAGTGCAAACGCACTGCTTAACATTTTGGCAGTGTTTTTCTACAACTCATTGATTTCAATGGGTGTAGAACGCTGCCAAAACGGACAAAAAAATTGACATGCTGCTTTTCTAAACGCAGAGATTTTTGACAATTAAAACGCTGCGTTTCAAAAAGCATCGTGTACACAGATTTTGCATGATTCTCATAGACTTTGCTGGGGAAGCACAACGCATGCTTTTTGTCAATGATACAGTGCAGTTGTAAACTCAGCCAAAACGCAGAAAAAAACACAACGTGTGCACATGGCCTTTAAACGCAGAGATTCTCAAATTTTTGACAATCAAAACGCTGCATTTAAAAAAGCATCGTGCGCACGGATTTTGTATTATTCCCATAGACTTTACTTGGAAAGCAAAACTCATGCATTTTGACAATGAGACGCTGTTGCATAAAACGCTGCGTAAACGCTAGGAAAAACGCAACGTGCGCACAATCCCTTATTCTTCAGGTCAGTGGGATTATATCAATACCAGGTTTACAGCTTTTTTTTTTTCTTCTGATTTACGAACTATGAGAATTCAGAAGTGCTGTGCCCACGTTGAGTATTTCTCCCTTGCGTATTTGGTGCAGATTTCTTTTTTTCTGCACCAAACACGCAAAGGAAAAATAAGCAACGTGGGCACAGCACACCTTTGTATTCTCATAGACTTTGCTGGCTTCACAATGGACATGCAGATTTGGCTGCAGATTTCTGAAAATACGGATCAAAAGTACACAGCATGGGCACTGGGCCTTTGCTGTACGGATGAATAGTGACAGTTTTACAGATCGGGTTGTTTTGGATGCAGTGATACCAATTATGTCTATTGTTTTTTTATTTTTACACAAAGGCTGCATTTTTAGTGACTAAACAGGTTTTTGTGATTTATGTGCATTTTTTTTTATATATATACTTTTCATTTACTTTTTTACTTAGTGCCATTGTGGGACATGAATATTTCTCACTTTGATTGTTGGTCTCATGTAGTGCAGCACTCATACTGAAGTGCTTGAGACCTGTTGCTTACTGACGCTGCATGTTAGACCCTCATTATTGCTGGGTTTAGCAGGCCACCTACCCTGGAATAACCAGATGACCTTGGGGTGCCATGGCAACTATCGGCACCCACGATTACGATTGCGGGAGCCGATGGTGTTAAACGGGATGTGTACCCACTTAGATGCCATGGTCATGATTGACAGCGGCATTTAAGCAGATAATCAGACCTGATCAATTCCAAAACTGATCGAAGTTGATGCCACAGGGTGTCTGCTGTCATATATAGCTTTCACCTGCGAGATTTTTGATGCTATTTAGGTATTTCTCATCACCGTTTTAAAATGGCGGTGAGGAATAAGAACCCTTAATGATGTCCATTATAATGTGTATTGCCAGTCGTTAAGGGGTTAACAATGTCTGTATGCAGCCAAACTGTAAATATTTTATATAACTTGTGCTGCTATCTAACTTTATGATTGTTTTCTTAGTGCAGACCGAAGTCCAAGCCTGCCATTTTTGTAGCAATATAGGAGCTTAGGTGAAGGATTAATAGAAATATACACCCCTGCACTCGCCATACTTTGAATGGTGTCCTAAACGCGGAGTAGACCATGTCTCACATATGGGAGTGCCCAATTCCCTTGTCGGCTGTGGGGACTGCAATAAAGAAAACCGAAGACGTTCTAGCAAATCCAAGATAACCAGTTGACACATGAGAGGTCACTACACTTGTCTCATACTGTCAATCTTAGTCATATTATGAGCGGAAAAATAAATGGGGGATCGTATGTTCTGTATGTCTCCGCAGAAGGCTGCAGAATATTGAGTCATTCCATAGACGTAGTATAGCAGTACAAAAATATTGTGCGGTATTTTACAGAAAGTCCTACAAATTTTGTACACCATACAGTAGTAAAGGTAAGATAATATATAATATTAAGGGCACATACACACATAAAGTGAGCTGCAATATATATGTATGTGTGTATATATATATATATATATATATATATATATATATATATACATATATATATATATATAAGCAGTATTAAAAAGTGCAAAAGTGAGGAGCGTAAAAACTCCAAAAACATTACACAGGTCAGTAAGCAAAGCGAAGTACAAACCATGAGATGGAACATAACCCAAAGTGTCACAAATAAGTAGTGAATATGGGATTAGGATACCAACATAGGTTATTCTAAGGCTGCGACCGCACTTTGCGTTTCCACCTGCATTTTGGGTGCGTTTTGAGAAGCACCTTTTTCATGCCAAAAGGCATGCGTTTTGATTTCACTGCAAAGTCTATGGAAAATTGGGATTTCTAGACCCCACTTTGCGTTTCTAAACGCTGCGTTTAATTTGCATATTTTGTGGCAAAAACCATGCGTTCAAAGAAGCAGCATGTCAATTGTTTTTGCCATTTTGGGTGCGTTTTGCTAACAATGAAGTCAATGAGAAATGGCAAAAACCAAGATTCCAGCAAATTCCTGCGTTTTACCTGCTTTTCCAGTGCAGAAAACATGCGTTTTGAACTTACAAAACGCATGCTTTTTGCACATTAAATTAATGATTTCATATGTCCCTTTACACACACACATAGTCCGACAATTAAATTAAAGAAATTGTTAAATTTAGTGCTATTTTTCGAATAAAAACTATATTAACGCTATAATTTCATTATATATTTCTATTTTCTTTTTAATTTCTGCACTTATGTATTTAATCCTTTTTTTATCTTTTTTCAATATTTTTGAATGTTTAACCTTTATTTAGCAGTGTCTTGATTTACAAAACGCATTTGTCAAAACGCAGGTGGAAAAGCAGGTAAAAAACGCTGAAAACGCATCAAAAACGCGGTAAATACGCATGCGTTTTAAGCGCTAAATTTCTGAAAAAGGCAACTTTAGTCAAATCAATTAAGCACAAAATGTGCGTTTAAAACTGCAAGTAGGTGAACGCAAAGTGCGGTCGCAGCCTAAAGGCTTTCAGGCTTTATTGCAAACTTACTAATTAAAATCCAATTAGCAAACAGTGTCTAGGCAAATTGTGCAAAGCCCCAATGGGGAAATAAAGGAAAAATAAAAATAAATAGACGTCAATTCAAGTATTTATTTTTGTGCAACGCCAAAAATACACACTAAATAGCCAGCGAGCATAAAAAGCAATACACCTATGTTTTACCTATTGTATATCTGATACTCCAGACCACGAGTAAGCTATGGGTGAGAAAGATAAATTGGTGGCACAGAGTTCAGTAGTTGGAGGTACTGGTGACGTGGGATGGACAGGAGCTCACTGCACACTGCTTTTCATATGCCAGTAATTTACTGGTATTTCACATACAGAAATTTAGACATATGCAAGAAATAAAAAGGTACAGGAATATGTGAGATAGGCTAATATTCTAACATTTCAACTGTGCCCGGGACTTGTTCAAAATGTCGCTGTGAAAAAGGGAGAAATATACATATATACACACATTTATACAATATATACACTGTAAAGCTGCTTTCACACATCCGGTTTTAGCAGAGTCGGCCAATGCGGCTCTAAAACCTATGTAATGGATGCGGCGACAGTACCGCATCCTTTGCATAAGTTTTTGACATGCGGCCCGTCCGTTTTTTGCCGCTTGCGGCAGGCTACTGAGCATGCGCAGTGGAAAAAACGCAAGCGGGGGGCGGATGCGGTGTTTGCCGCAGGACGCCGCATGCAGCGTCCATAGGCATGCATTGCAAATCGCGCCGCATTGGCCGGATGCGGCGCGATGCGTTTTTTTTTTTTTTGCCGGACAAAAAAAACGTGCCAAGCAACGTTCCATCCGGCCGCCGCATCGGCTAAATTTGCCGCATTCGGCAAACACCGGACTGAACGCAAGCCCATGCGGCACAATCCGGGACTAATGAAAGTCTATGCAAAAAAAACGCAACTGGCAGCAAAAAAAAAAATGGTTGCGGTTCTTCTGCAAAGCGCTGGATTGTGCCGCACAGGAAAAACCGGAGGTGTGAAAGCAGCCTAAGACATGTAAGCATTGATGGTGGGCAAAATAGAAAAGCTCATACGAGCTAAGCCCAAAGCAGCACATAGGACATCCTTCCACGAGGAAAGTATACATGTCAGGGAGGAATGTCATGAATGTACAGCAGGGTTAGAGAAAGGCAAGTAATATGGGTGCAGGGTGTGTAGGACCAAGAGACCACCAGAACAACAATTGTAAGAAAGAAAGCAAGCAGACAAATGGCCATTTAGACAAGATGAAATCGCCATAATAATGTGTGATCCAAGCAGTTGCGTGTGGGTGAAAAGGGCATGTTACCTTAATGTAGAATATAAACAGGTGCTCCCACGCCTTTGTCTCATGCGTCTGGCAACGGTAATCCCTCCATAAGACCCCCAACTGCAGTTGTCCCTCAACCAATACACACAACAAATCCCCTTCTCAAGAACCCAGAGGGATACCTCTCCACAGACGTTTACACCAAACCCACAGGCTGCACTAGTCGCCTGCACTATTACAATTTTCACCCTAAATTTACCAAAGATAGTCTCCCCAAATCTCCCGGATAGTAACATCGCTGAGAATATATCAGGTACACACCCTGCACCAATATTACTTGCCTTTCTCTAACCCTGCTGTACATTCATGACATTCCTCCCTGACATGTATACTTTCCTCATGGACAGATGCCCTATGTGCCACTTTTGGCTTAGCTCATATAAACGATCCTATTTCCCCCAATCACTCATGCCTACATGTCTTACATTGCATATATTGTATAAATGTGTGTATACGTATTGTCATCGGGGCCTTCTCGAATATCACACAATCAACAGAGCAAGAGCTGATTGAGCAATCCAAAACCATTTATTCCAAGCAAGATCAGAAGGTCCATCAAATAATCCACCACACAGAGGGTAAAGTAGTCCAGTAATGGCATAAATGTCCAGGAGATCAGTCACAATCCTCCAGCAGTCCTTTTCCAGGGAAACAGTATATACGCACAGGCTGACAATGGAGGAGATTGGGAGATCACTCTCCTTCTCTGCATCTGCGATCTGATCAGAAGATCAGATCACAGTATAGTGACACTCGGCTTGCGCTCGTAGCAGAGCAGGAGCCGAGGATCATTAGCATATCGCATTCTCAATCATACACTAGTAGGACTCCCGCCTAAGTAGTAATACATAGTAGTGAGTATTGGATTAAGGCTGGCGTCACACAAGCATATGGCATCTGATGTGAGAGCATTGGATGCAATATGCTAATGACTCTCGGCTCCTGCTGTGCTGTGAGCATGAACAGAGGGTCATGCAACTGCGATTTGATCTTGCGATCGGATCACTGCTGCGGAGGAAGGGTGTGGGGTGGGAGCTGTGGCAGAGAGTGCCGTCTGATGTTTCACATGCACCCATAGACTTGTATGGGTGCAAGTAATGAGAGACTCGCAGACAATTCCAGCATGCTGCGATTTTTCCCCTCAGTCCGATTAGGGCTGAGGAAATACTCGCAGAAGTGAGCTGCAGCATTGTCTTACATGGGGCCGAGTGCAATGCGAGATTTTCTCGCATTGCACTTGTGCGAGTCATGTCAGTGTGACTCTACCCTTAGACACTTTATTTGTGTCTCACATTGGTTTTGTGCACTATTTACCTACTGGCTATTCAATGTATAATTTGTGCCTTTTTACACTCCGTTTCTTGCTGCGTTTTACATCATAATGCTCTTCTACAGTATACCCCTCTCAGTATAGATTAACCTTCTATCCACTGAATTACCACTTATCCGTGGAGCTTGCAGCTCATTTTTCTGTGCGGAAGTTTCCTCCATCTTATCCTTTTTATATATATATATATATATACCATAATAAAGAATGCGTTTTACTTGTAGGAGTTTGTCAGTGTAGTGTGTATTGCACACAGTGCTATTTCATATATTCAATTTGTATAATATGCAGGTATTGAAGATGCAGATATCTTTTTTCCCCTTTCCATACAGGGCGAGTAATTGTATTCTGGTTACTGGGAAACCATAGTAAGAGCTGACATGTTCTCTACAACCTGATTTTCTTACGTACACTGACTAGAGGACATAGTCAGAACGTGTTCATTTTTTTTTAATGGCGTTTGGAAGTTGATCTTGTGTACTGGACACTGATATACTAAGTGAATTACTATGCTTTTTTTTTTAATAGTTTTTCCAAATGTAAGTTTTGTTGAATTATTATAATATATATATATATATATATATATATATATATATATATATATATATATATATTATAAAAAAAAAAGATTCAGAGTGAATCAAAATAGAACCCAAAAATGCATTTACATGTATGAAATTTATAAGTGATATGTCATGACAACAATGTACATTCCAAACACAGATAATGATCTGAGTGTGCAAAGTACAATAGAGAAAAAAGAAAAAAAAAAAAAAGTGTAAGAAAATGATAAGAACAGAAACATGAGATAAGGAAGATAGCGAGCCATGCATGAAAATCACACAACTTGTGACGATGGACAGGAAGCTCTATATTGTAATATTCATACATTGAGAACTGTCAGGGAACCTATATTACAGGGAGATCTTAATAGATTTGTCTATGATGGAGATGATCGAACAGCATCCCAAGGAAACCATTTAGTGGAGTTCTTATTCACCGCCTCATGGATTTGAGCCATCAGCTCCTCCATACGTTGGACCAGCTGTTTTTTTTGTCCTTTTCTTTTTAGTGGTGTAGGACACCTTAGGTGCCCATTCAATGGCTGTCAGGTTAACACTCGCATGGCTGACTGACATTTTTCTTGACTATTAGGGCTCATGCGCACATAACTGCTGAATATTCTGCAGCAATTTGACAGCACATGTGCACGTCAAATCGCTGCATAAACACTGCGTAATGAATGCAGTTTCTGTACCAAAAAAAAGCCGATTTCATGCGCTCTGGCTGCTGCCCCCACCATAGACAGAGTGGGAGCTACATCCATAGCGCACAGAATAATTGACATGCTGCTTTTATGAACGCATGGATTTGGGTCAAAATTTTAGCACCCAAATCGCTGCGTTCATAAAAGCAACGTGCGCACATGTCATGCACAATCTTCATAGATTGTGCTGGGGACATAGGACGCATGCAGTTACGCTGCAGTGCAATACGCAACGTGAATGCATGCAATTCCACAACGTGCGCACAAGCCCTTATACATTTGCATTGGTCGCGAAGCATGTAGGTGTTATCACAAGGAAAAGGAAATAAGTTGCAGGCATGTCTGAATAGGCATGGTCATGGGAAAGTCAGGAAAGATATATTTCAGCTTACGGATTACTTTCATAACTGCTTCTAAAACTTTGGACCAGTTTCAGTTTTCTGCAACAAGCACTAAAGAAATAAATATGTTCAAGAAAAATAGGATATGTGTCTTTATCATTAGGGGAGGAGTTATGAAGCTCTTACATGCTAAGATGTTAAGCTGCATGTTTTACATAGTTTACTTATAATAAAAAGTTTTGTATTGTAAGCATGCATATGTCCATTTCAGCTAAACCTCAAAAAGAGGAATTCAATTTTCCCCAAAAAAAAAAAAAAAAAAAAAAATTACAGAAAAATTCACAGCAACAAAAGGGCAATAGTGTTTACCTGCCCAGGCCACAGAATCTAATGCACAACCAGGATGCAGCAAAACCCCTTAATAAAGATGGAGGCAACAGGTGCAAAACCGTGATGGAGCAATTACTCACACAGCAAATCCATGGAGGGGGTGATTGCTTGGTATTAAAATTGCACACAAATAGCTTGTATAGGGCGCTGTTCACAGATAGGTGCACAGTGTAAACTAGGGTTTCTGTTCCTGTGTGATGCACTTATATAGTGCTCGGCAGCCCGTCTAATCTGATATATGGGTGTCATCAATAGACTAAGCCAGATTTTTTTTTTGTCTGTCAGATTTGGACAAAAAAAAAAAAAAAAAAAAAAGCAGATCTGAGCTGCCTCATTGATTAACATTGGTCCGAGTGCAATGCGAGATTCTCACATTGCACTTGTGCGAGTTAATCGCAAGTGATTGCTTTCTGTCAGACACGCTCATACAGGCTGGGGGCATGTCTGACTGAAAGCAATCACACATGCCAGAATGGCCTTAACAGAACTAGCGTGGTGGATTTCACCAAAACACATCAACATGCTGCAGGGAGATATTCTACAGACTAAAGCAATCAGCACTGTGCATATAACATCTGTGCACTGTTAATCTATGGGGCGCATTGCACCATTTGCAGTGAAAAGGTGAAATTGGTGGTGTAACACATGTATAGTGCAGTTTTTTATGCAAATTCACTGCAATTTTCCTGGCTCGGATATGTCCCGTGTAGTCATTGACCGCTTTCCTTCTTTCTAATAAAGAAACTAGTCAAAATTATGTTTAAACAGAACATTTTTATTTTGCGTCAGTAGTGTATAAAAACACGTCACGAGTAATTTGGTTTATTGAATCAATATATAACTGGATATCAGGCCACATAGGCCTTTCAAAAACAATACCACAATTTATGTTCAGTGCTTGTTACCTCCTTCACAATGAGGTATAGGAATGGTTATCAGTCGTTAATCGTAGTAATAAACATCCATTGCTAGAAATTCAGCTTTTAATTCCAAATTTAGCGGCTGGACACAGCACACCAGTAACTTTCCATATTTAATACACAAATCTCTCAAACACTGACCCAGTACATGAATTACAGGACTGTGTCATGTAATTGTGCATCGAGATGACAGCGCATGGTCCACCTCAGGTAGGGGCAGTAGAAGGAGTCTGCACCCAGCAGCACTAATACAAATACTAGATGTGAAATGTCCGCAAATTCTTATTACAATCATACTGGCACTGATAATACACTACAAACCCGATTCCTGAGAAAATATGTATTATTTCAGCTGTTTAGACACAGTTGGAGGACTGTCTGGAGAAGACTCTTAAAAGGGATGCAACAAGCATTATGTGTGCTCAATCTTAATTATGGCTGAAGCAGGGGCAATTCTTTCTAGCCATATTAACCATCACATCTAATGTAATTACCTTCCAAGCATCACATGTTATAGCAGAAATATGTAAGGTTGTCCACGACCTGGTAAATTCTTAGGGACATTACACTTTAGAAGATAATGAGTTCTTAATGATGGGTACAAGGTGGTCCTGTCCCTTTGAATTCTTAGAACTCAAGTACTGGCTGTATCAGATATGCGCATGGACAAACTGCCTTACATTCAGCAGGATATCCTGCAGGTCAAGCGACTGGGAGAGGATGAGACAAGCCATAAATAACAGAAGTATGCATGCTGCTTGTTGTATCCGTTTAAGTTTTTCTACAAGAGTTTCCAAAACCCAGAAGCAGCAATGTTTGGCACTACAATAAAAATATCTTTGCAAGTCCATAGCAAATGCTGCATCGAGAACTCAAAGGCTTGTAATACTGCTGATGTAGCCCATTCAGTGCAAGGGGAAACAGGCAAGGGTTGAGGCTGTTATGAGACTGAACACAAGGGTGACACGCGGAGCGTCTGGTGTTAGGCTTTTTCATAATGACGTCTGCTGACAATCTCTCCCAGGGTAAGAGTCTGTAATGAGAGTAAAAACACTGCTATTAGTACTGATCTATGCAATGCTACATGACTGACTTGCAATAAAGTACAACATCCATCTGTATAAAGGCCACATTTTAGCACTGATGGTATTCCCCATCTCACCATTGACTCTTAAAAGGGAACCTGTCAGGTGCAATATGCACTCAGGACCATGAGCAGTCCTGGGTGCATATTGCTAATCCCTGCCTAACCGTCCCTGTATACACTAGCATAGATAAAGAGATCTTTAGAAAAAGGATTTCTGAAGATCTTATATCGTATGCTAATGAGGCCAGCGACTAGTCGCAAAAGTGTTAGTTCCCTTGGCGCTAGCATCCTCTGACTCTGCGCATTCATTAGCATCTTAGCACACCCACAGGGGGCGTGCTTACATTCTAAGGGGGCCGACTAGCCATGGGAACTAATGCCCATGCGACTAGTCACTGGCTACATTAGCATATCATCTTTAGAAATACTTTTTCTAAAGATTTCTTTATCTCTGCTAGTACATACAGGGACAGTTAGGCAGGGAATAGCAATATGCACCCAAAACTGTTCGTGGTTCTAAGTGCATATTGCACCTTGACAGGTTCCCTTTAACCTACTGTATAACATCATACTGAAAACATGTCTCAAACCAATATTTTCTAATATTTAACATGTTTATTAAAAGATGTATAAAAAGCTGACTATGTAGTGGAAGTCCCTAACCTATTAGAATATCCATGTATGAGTGAAGGTACTCATATTGTAGCAGATTCCCACCAAGTGCCCTATGACTATAATTTGCCAGATGTACCGTATTTTTCAGACTATAAGACGCACCGGACCATAAGATGCACCCTGGTTTTAGAGAAGGAAAATAAAATTTTAAAGCAAAAAATGTGGTCATGACACACTGTTATGGGGCGAGGATCTGCTGCCAACACTGTTATGGGGGTAATGTCCCCAAATTCTCTACTAGGTACCCCATCCTGGTAATTATTATTATAATATAATATAATATAATATATAATATAATATAAATATGTCCCTCATCCTGGTATAGCCCCATCTTGCTATATACTGCCATCCTGGTATGTAATCCCATCCTGCTATATACCCCATCCTGGTGCATGGCCGCATCATGCTATATACCCCATCCTGGCATATGGTCCCATCCTGCTATATATGCCATCATCCTGGTCTGGTGTGATCTCATAAATGGGATCTATTAAGTGGAGTGTCAGAAATCTACCAGAAATTTAATTCATAATTTATCCTCCTGAATGCAACCACCTCTTTTGACCTGACAATCCATCTGTTTCATCCACAGGTATGTCATATTCCTTCAACAACTGCCCTCTTCATTGAAGTCTATTCTGTCCTGTATCAATATTTCTGACTTCTCCCAAGCATCCCCACTCTTCTGGAACTCGCTCCCTCAACACGTCAGACTGCTACCCTTGCAAGCTTCAAATGGAACCTGAAAACCCATGTGTTCAGAAATGCCTATAATCTACAATGACCTCACTGCTTCACCACTGCGCGGAGCTGCCGCCCGACCACCGCGCAGAGCTGCCGCCCAGTCTCCTCCCCAAAATCCTATAGAATGTAAGCCCGCAAGTGTAGGGCCCTCTTCCCTCTGTACTAGTCTGTCTACTGTAACTTGTGTAAGTATTCTGTATGTAACCCCTTCTCATGTACAGCACCATGGAATTAATGGCGCTCTATAAATAATAATAATCATCCTGCTATACGTCCTGCATCCTGTGGCACACAAAAAAAAAAAAATAAATAAAATATTTATACTCACCTTTCCTCACTCCATGCAGCATCGCTCCTCCTCCAGTCTGTGGCGGCGCGGCTGTGTGGACACTTGCGCACAGAGATTACGTCATCGCTGTGAGCACCGCTAGTCTCCACACAGCGCGGCCGGCAGACAGGAGGACATCGCGGTGCTGCAGGGGGAACGGTGAGTGCACTGATTCACTGCACCCCACGCTGATGATGTGCAGGGAGCAGTGAATACAGCAGCCCTACATTCAAACTATAAGACACACCCCCCACTTTCCCCCAACATTTGGGGGGAAAAAAGTGCGTCTTATAGTCCGAAAAATACAGTACGTATTACTGTACCACTGGTGCTTAGGCCTCTTTCACACGTACGTGTCTCCGGTACGTGTTTGGTCCGTTTCGTCACGTACCGGAGACACGGGCACACGTAGACCCATTAAAATCAATGGGTCTACGCTCATGTGCGTGTTCTACCATGGACCGTGTGGAATCATGAATGGATAAGAAAGTCGGGTTTAACACTGCGCTAAAACCATGAAGCCAAACGATCATGCTGTTTTTTCCTTTGTCCTGATGAAGAAGGCGGACATGCCTTTGAAACATGTAGACTTGGCCTAAATAAAGAAAATATAGCAAAGAATTCATCACATCGTTTGGCTTCATGGTTTTAGCGCAGTGTTAAACCCGACTTTCTTATCCATTCATGATTCCCTGTTGCATCATCGGGGCTGCTGCTTGACCATTTACTGCATACATAGGAGTTGTGCCTGTCACAACTTCCATAGGTGAGCACCTGTTTTCATTTTCTAAGCCTGCATTGTTTGCCAGATAAGACCCTATGTGCGCTTTTATCTCCACAGCATTTTGATGGACCGTGTGGAGCATACGTGTGTCCGTGTGATCCACACAGACATGTCAGTTTTTCTCCGGCATCACGGAACGAAAACGGGTCACACGGAGGTGATCTGTGTGACACGCACTGGAGATAAACACGTGTCAGAAAAAAAAAAAACAAAAAAAACAAAACAAGTTTACTCACCTTCTCCAGCGCTGCTGTCACTTGCTTCCAACCGCCGCTCATTACAAATTCACTTCACTGGGGGCCGAAAACAGCAGCGGGGAGTCGGCAGGACCGGAGACCGAAGATCAGTACCACGGACAGCAATGCCAGGGACAGGTGAGCAGAAAGTTCCTGTTCTCCGTGTGTTATCACGGATAACACACGGAGAACACACGTGTGCCATAAACATGGCTCACGGAGGGCAATACGCACCTTTGACACGTCCGGGAAAAATGTGCGTGATTTTCACGGACGTGTGAAAGAGGCCTTATAAAGGAAGCAGCTCAGATTATAGACGTATATTAGGACACTTCTGTATTCATGGGTAAACCTACTTACCTTACAGATACTGGTATCATGATTTTGCCTACATTTAGAGAATATGTAAAAAAACCCCTCAATATACAAATAGAACAGCATAGGCAAGTTCAGCTGAGTTCCACCACAAAGTGTATCATTGACTATGTTGAACAATGGGACCCAAGGGCCATGTATGCCATTGGATGGGAAATCTTCCTGATTTATGTGCAAAAGACAGGCTCAGATGCAATGTGCACTTAGGATTGTTGTAAAGTCCTGTGTAATTTGAACCAATGGCATGCAATATTCCTGTAAACCTATAGAGTGCGCTCAGCTCCTCACAAGGCACACATAGGTATGCATTCTGTCTGCACATGGGTTCAGCATTAGAGTGGTTTGAACAAGATAGCTATGTAAACACGTGAGGAATTGTTTTAGATACATGGAATTGAAAGCAACCTTCATACAAGGTTAAGAACAGCGGTCATGTCCTGAAAGGTAAAGCTGCTGAAAACGGACACTGCATTCCAGAACATTAATGTTTCCACTATGTAGATCTAGCTTAATCCAGATGTTATCATTTAGTGTAAAAGGATCCTACTGAAGGAGATCTAAAGTATATCTAAAGTATATGACCCCACTGCATCAGGTGTAACACCTTCTGCAAATATTGTCACCAAATTCCATCAAAGTAAAGCGTTGTTGGTATATCCAGCTGAAGCACGGGACTGAAAGCCATGATTGTAATTACAATCCACTAAAGGTACCGTCACACTAAGCAACTTACCAGCGATCCCAACAACGATAGGGATCGCTGGTAAGTTGCTAGGAGGTTGCTGGTGAGCTGTCACACTGCGACGCTCCAGCGATCCCACCAGCAACCTGACCTGGCAGGGATCGCTGGAGCGTCACTACACGAGTTGCTGGTGAGCTCACCAGCAACCAGTGACCAGCCCCCAGCGCCGCGTGGAAGATGCTGCGCTTGGTAACTAAGGTAAATATCGGTAACCAACCCGATATTTACCTTGGTTACCACTGCACGGAGCTACACGTGCAGAGAGCAGGGAGCAGCGCACACTTAGCGCTGGCTCCTTGCTCTCCTAGCTACAGCACACATCGGGTTAATTACCCGATGTATGCTGCAGCTACATGTGCACAGAGCAGGGAGCAGTGCACACTGAGCGCTGACTCCTTGCTCTCCTAGTTACAGCACACATCAGGTTAATTAACCCGATGTGTTCTGCAGCTAGCTACATGTCATGTGCACAGAGCAGGAGCCGGCAGCACAGGCAGTGAGAGCGGGGGAGGCTGGTATCAAAGGTAAATATCGGGTAACCAAGGACAGGGCTTCTTGGTTACCCGATGTTTACATTGGTTACCAGCCTCCGCAGAAGCCGGCTCCTGCTGCCTGCACATTAGTTGTTGCTGTCTCGCTGTCACACACAGCGATCTGTGCTTCACAGCAGGACAGCAACAACTAAAAAATGGCCCAGGACATTCAGCAACAACCAACGACCTCACAGCAGGGGCCAGGTTGTTGCTGGATGTCACACACAGCAACATCGCTAGCAACGTCACAAAAGTTGTTCGTTAGCAGCGATGTTGCTAGCAATGTTGCTTAGTGTGACAGGGCCTTTAGGCCTAGAGAAGACTGGTCAACACTGGGCTCCTATGAGCACGCTCCGAGGTTCAGCCTACATGGTGCTGATGTACTGATACATGGACTGCCTTGGCTATAGAAGATGTAACCAAGTGTATTCTACATTGCCCTTCTGCTGATACCATAAGTATAGCATATGCACTTTAAGTAGTCAAATCTCATGCAGATAAGACAGCATTAACTAAATGTAAACCTTTTCAGCATATGTATGAACACTACATACACTTACCAAGTCAAGCTTGTCATCATGGACTTCTCTTAGGAGGGTGGTCTCCTTCCCATCCCACTTCTGCACATGCTTGAGCTTCCCATCTTCCAAAGTTACCAGGGACTGAAAAAAAACCCAATATATATTTATTATACAAGATAGTTGGTATTGACACTGCCTGACACTTTACTGGGCTAAAACGTCCCTAATGTCTGAATTTTGTATATGTGAATACGTATGGCATAGCCTTAAAGCAATGTCTTGGTAAACCAACTTTAGAGTCTTCACAAAACAATCTGTAGAGGTCAACAGTATTTAACATTCAGATATATCTCTCACAGCCAACGGGAAAATACTTCCCCCACCACGTAACAGTCGCCTGCAAAATAGTATCCATTCCAAACCTCAGTACAGCCATCTACTACTTCTTTCCAGAACCTCAAAAGTGTAAATAAAAAATATAATATATAATCACACACACAGTTTTCCTTACTGTACTCAAACTTAGTAACTATCTGCTTATATATTAAAGGGACCATATTTACAGCAATTTTCTTACATAAACCTATTAGGTGATTGCCATTTTGCAAACAGGAGCAATGGGGAATGCAGTTACAAGAGCTGAATATTAGAGTTGAGCGAGTACCTAACTAGTCACACTCTCTATACTCATAATGAGAACTGTAATACTCGTGTATTCATTCCGAATAGTGTGTGCAATGCAAGTCAATGGGGAAACTCGCAATGTAAGGCTATGTGCGCACGTTGCGTACAAGCCCTGCAGAAATTTCTGCAGCGATCTGAAGAGCACATGTGCGCTTTAGATCGCTGCAGAAATGTCCGTAGTGAGCGCCGATTCCATGCGCTCTGCCTGCAGCTCCTGCCATAGACCGTGCAGGAGCTGCCGGCAAAGCGCAGGAAAGAAGTGACATGTCACTTCTTTTTGCGCAGCGCTTCGGCAGTAGCCGAAGCGCTGCGCTCTTAGACGCCACGTGCGCACGGCCCCTGCACAATCTCCATAGACTGTGCAGGGAACGCAGGACGCATGCAGTTACGCTGCGCTACAAAGCGCAGCGTAACTGCATGTTTTTACGCGACGTGCGCACATAGCCTAACAAGTAACCTGAATGCCATACTATTTGCCACTCGCACGAATAGTACAGTATTCAGGTTACTCATTACATTGCGAGTATTCCCCATTGACTTGCATTGCATCTATTCGGAATGAATATGCAAGTATTAGAAAGTTCTCGTTTGAGTATAGCGAGTGAGAATAGTTAAGGCAAAGTTCACACACACTGCGTTTTTTTGACGCTGTGTTTTTGGCCGCTAAAAAACACACAAAAACGCACCTGCATCGAAAAAAAAACGCATGCGTTTTGCCGCGATTTGGTGCGTTTTTGATCTCTGCGTTTTTCCAATGCATTGCATGGGGGGAAACGCAGAAAAACGCAGGAAAGAATTGACATGTCCATTTTTTTTTTTTCAAGCTCAAAAACACAGCTTAAAAAAAAAAAAAAAAAAAAAAAAAAAGTTGTGTGCGGACAGCAAAAATGAAAACTCAGACTTTGCTGGAGAAGCAAAGTCATGCAGTTTTGAGGCCAAAAACGCACCCGAAAAACGCGCAAAAACGCTGCGAAAAACGCACTGTGCGCACATAGCCTAGGAACTCGCTCAACTCTACTGAATATCCTTCCAGCCGCTCTCCCCAGCACTGTCAACCAAATGCAGATACCACTGATTGAATCTAATAATGCCTATATTCTGCTTATAACACCAGCTGTGCAGAGTTCTTATGCACATACCTATTAACCAAATTGGCACTTAAAGATATTTTACACTATATTTTTATATTAAAATGAGCCATTGATGCATTAAAACAAAAAACAGCATACTCATCACTGCCACCCCCAATCTCTAGCTTCCTCTCCCAGTGGGAGAAGTGATGACATTTCACCAGTGAGGGGATCATGGATTGTCTGCAGCGTTCACAGTCCCTCTGAGCTGGAACAAACAATCTGAGTCCTGGCACAGATGAATGAGACGGCTGCAACCCATCAAGGAACCATGTTTTTTTCAAGGTAAAAGTGTACTGAACTACTGCTTTAATCTGAGTAACAAACCACTAGGTATAAACCTACATTAGATGCGGTCAGTTCCCATGTTATTAGGGAAGAATTATCTTCCTCATTATTCTATGTGTATAGAGGCAGGCTATGTTTCCATGAGGTATATGCAACAGATTTTCCACCCAAATGTGCTACAGCATGTCAATTTAGGCAGTGCTTATTCAACTGTACACCAAAACTGTTGTGGATACCATTCCTGGGGGACACAAAAAAAACCCCCAAACATGCTAAGAATGTAAAGTGGGGCTCAAAGAGCAGAGTTTACCAAAAAGTTAAAGCGGCCCCAATGGCTAGATGCCACTCTGTCTTTGGTGGGGTGCAGCCAAGGAGGTGGTCTTTATACAGGTAATCACATATTGATTACTGCAACAGTTCATAATTTATGAGCAGCAGCAATGAGTATGTGATTACCTGTATTAAGAATGCCTCCTTGGCTGCACCCCAAAGACTGAGTGGCATCTAGCCATTGGGGCCACCTTACCTTTAGGTATTGACCATCTACTGATGTGCTCAGCTGGTGCCATCCTCTTGCTGGCAAGGCCCAGATGCAAGGCAATGAATAGGTCTCACCTTAACCTTCCGATCATCTGCTGTTGTCTCATCAAACTCCACATTTAGCTTAAACTTGACCTCGGTGTTCTTGAAAGTGCTCTGTGTCTGCAGCACAATGAAGTCCCCGTCTAAGCTTATGATTGTTGTGGGTTTGGTAACATTTGCAATTTGTCGAGTGGCAAAGCCGACACCTTTTAAAATAAGGACACAAAATAAAAGGTGTTACGTACAACAGCCGAAGGTAAAGCAAAGATCATTTTATGTGTTGAAGATAACTATTATGATTCCCATTTTTACTAGAGCATGGTAAAAAGCACAATATGTAGACACAAGAAGGGAGGCAGAAAAGGAGAATCTCGCCCTGGGACTGTGGACATGACAGTTATACACCTGCCCTTTATGATCAATGCTTCAGACTTTCCACAACCTTCACGCCAAGGTCAGTGAAAGGAAGGTTGGCCATGTAGATAGGCATGCCAGAAGAATCACATGCACTATGGTGTACGTTCTTGGCAAGGAGCTAGGTCAAATGAGAGTCTTAAATACTAAATTATCACATATAGTCTTCACACTACTTACAATATAGATACGTAGTAGGTAAACTATATAGAGTTACAAGAGGAAATGTCTTTACAGCCACTGACTAATTTCTTTAGCCAACAGGCATAATCTTTGTTTGCGTAGTACTATAAAGTGTGGTGCCATGCAATCTTGTAGTGTGCCAGCTGTGCAGTGGGTGAGAAGCAAGTCATTCATTCTGTGTGCAGCCTCTGAATACAGTCCCTCTTATACCCACACAGCCTGTGTGCGGCAGTATGGCTCCCCCCTCCCTCCTCACACTTCTGGACAATGGAACAATTGTCAACTGACACTGAAGAAAACCCAAGACGTGGAATAATCCTCTCCACCAGAAGTTCCATATGTGACTGCTTAGTTATCCAATCATGCAAAAATGCAGAAGTATTGTGGACAAGGGCCTCCTTTATATAGCAGCTAGATGAATACTACTTTGTCACAGGCACATATGGGGTTAAAGGTTGGGCATTTTATATCTGTAGCAACAGTGGTTGGGCGAGGGGGGGGGGGGTTATAAAATCAAGACAGACTGGCTTATGATTTTCATATTTCAAGAATTCTGACATCAGACCCGCCACCTACACAGACCCTTGTCTATGGCAATACTTTGTGATGAAACAACTTTACACCATAAAGAAGCGAAGACGGCCTTTATTTTCTAAAATCCAGCTATGATAACATCTGCATTTACACATTTCAAGTGTATAACCATGAGCCATGATGACCAAGGGTGGTTATCCACCTCGAGTGCATACATAGCGGCAATCAGCGGTTTTTAGAAAATAAAGAACCAATTCACAGAGCAGGACGTTTTCACTTTTGCACGGTGTCTTCAGGCCATGGCCGAGCCCTTGTCAGAGCTCTGAACAGAAGGTGGGCATTTGGCATTTTTAGCTGGATTTTTCATATAACTTTACACCATGTAACGCATGAATGAAGCAAAACTATATTACCTAGAAGTCCAATGGACAGCCATCCAGCCTTCCTCCTTGGCATATCCCATGTCAACCAATAGACATGAGCCACACTGGCCTATGTCCCTTTTCTAAAGGCAGAAGAGCAATACTATAGTAGCCTTTGCCTAGCACTTGGAGACAGGGATGAGCCTGGCTTACCTACCCATAACATACACCTTTAACACTGGTCATGTTACCATTACTAGGTTTTTCTGCTACTATAAGCAAAAAACAGTACACCCCCCCCTCCCCCCTCACTTCCTGGAGCCAGTGGCTAGACAGCTAGAAGTATTTTACTCCCTTAGGAAGGCCATCTGGACACTCATTACTGAAGACCGGCCCCTTCCTACTACCCGTCAGGATGCTCCCCCAGGGTTAGTGCCCATTAGATCAAAGTCATTCAGCTTGCAGATGGAGAACACCATCAATCTGTAGCCTTCATAAGAAAACGCTTGACATCCTGTAACAATAGCCTCACCCAAACAGTTTAATGTTCATGATCTTCTTTTAGGTGGTAATACACAGTTCAACATTAATACATCGAGCAAGAAGAAAGCCAAGTGTGCAAGTGGAGGAGAACCAGCTTTTCCTCCACTAGCACTTGGCTTTGTACCACTCAGGAACGGTCTGATGTCTCCGAACGCTGCGCCCAAGTGGATTATCCCCACACTGATGAGCGGCTCAAATGTTCTCACAAGAAAGGAACCTGGTGCTAGGTTAAGACAAAAAGCAACAGAAAATGGGAAGACATCACCCACATGGACCAATGAAACAACCTCACTTCTCAAAGGTCCATTAGAAGATGAAAGACAACCTGATCGGACATAACAGAACTGTGAAAGTTATGTCCCTTATTAAAGATCTCAGGTGCTTTTATGATCATCGCTAAACCAACTACAAACAGCTGGTAGAAATCCGGGCAGCGCCCTCTTCTGGTCATGTTCTTGGCCTGCCATGTAATGCTCCTACAAACTAGTAGGAGGGCAATCTCAGCCCCTCTTCTATGAACTGTCTGATAAAGCAGCTTGGCACATGGGAATAGCAGGCAGTCCTAATAAACAAGATTAGGACTATTAGGGGGAGGGGAAGAAACAGGACAACTTTTATCTGGTCTGATACAGCCAGGAGTAATGTAGTCATGACATCTGATGGCCATATGTCTCTGCATCTCTAGATGTCGTCTACATTTGGCTTTATGGCCAGTAAGTGATCTTCTGATTGGGGAAGAATGGCTAGTGCACTGAATGCTAGAAAACTATCAGACCAAAACTTTGGTGCCATTTCTATGGACGTTTTTCTAAAAAAAAATCAAAAGAGCTCCTTGAGTGGAGTAACCGGTGTAAGATCCACCCTATGTCAATAATAATAATAATTATTATGTCCATATCCATGGAGGGTATTTACTGGTCATTATTTCCTTATAACTATCACCAAATGCCTCAAGGAGTCACCATATTTGCTATTGTAAAGCAAATAGATGTGGTACAGCGAGGGGAGAGGACATGTATATGTATATACACGGAAACTACTTGAATGTGACTTCACATGTAAGCCTAAGGTCACAGTAATGTAATGGCAGCTCGCTGAAGCATGAAAAGCAATCGGACTGCCAGGGGTCACTGCGTGTAACGATCGCACGTGGGGAATGGCAATGAGCCGACATGTGCTTTACTGAAATCACTGACCACACATTTCTCCAATAGACCCTTATTAATGGACGAATATAGATTGTATGTATTATATAAAGCTGTGCCCGCAAGTGGACCGCAAACGGGACCGCACACGCACAAGGGACCGCACACGCACAAGCCGTGCTCGCACAACGGACCAAACAAGCACAAGGGACCGCACACGCACAAGCCGTGCTCGCACAAGTGACCGCACACGCACAAGGGACCGCACACGCACAAGCCATGCTCGCACAAGGGACCGCACAGGCACAAGGGACCGCACACGCACAAGCCATGCTCGCACAAGGGACCGCACAGGCACAAGGGACCGCACACGCACAAGCCGTGCTCGCACAAGTGACCGCACACGCACAAGGGACCGCACACGCACAAGCCATGCTCGCACAAGGGACCGCACAGGCACAAGGGACCGCACACGCACAAGCCGTGCTCGCACAAGGGACCGCACAGGCACAAGGGACCGCACACGCACAAGCCGTGCTCGCACAAGGGACCAAACAAGCACAAGGGACCGCGCTCGCACAAGGGACCGCACAGGCACAAGCCGTGCTCGCACAAGGGACCGCACACGCACAAGGGACCGCACACGCACAAGGGACCGCACACGCACAAGGGACCGCACACGCACAAGCCGTGCTCGCACAAGGGACCAAACAAGCACAAGGGACCGCGCTCGCACAAGGGACCGCACAGGCACAAGCCATGCTCGCACAAGGGACCGCACAGGCACAAGGGACCGCACACGCACAAGCCGTGCTCGCACGAGGGACCGCACACGCACGAGGGACCGCACACGCACGAGCCGTGCTCGCACAAGGGACCGCACAAGCCGTGCTCACACAAGGGACCAAACAAGCACAAGGGACCGCACACGCACAAGCCGTGCTCGCACAAGGGACCAAACAAGCACAAGGGACCGCACACGCACAAGCCGTGCTCGCACGAGGGACCGCGCTCGCACAAGGGACCGCACAGGCACAAGCCATGCTCGCACAAGGGACCGCACACGCACAAGCCGTGCTCGCACAAGGGACCGCACACGCACGAGGGACCGCACAAGCCGTGCTCACACAAGGGACCGCACACGCACAAGCCGTGCTCGCACGAGGGACCGCACACGCACGAGGGACCGCACACGGCACCGCACACGCACAAGGCACCGCACACGGCACCGCACAAGCCGCAGATCTGTCCAAGAGGATATTAGATGAGAAGCTTCTCAGACACCAAACATCTGCACCATCATTAATCTTGTCCTGCGTCATGGATCTGAGTAATATTGGCTGCTGTAAGAGAATGACAGGCAGGACGGCGTGCTGAGGAGCCATATAACAATGGCTGCATGGGGAATAACCTGCCATCATAAAGCTGGAATATTCTATGCGCATCAATAGGGTAGATAACTGCAGAGAAATCCCAGCATACCGTGCCCACCCTGCCTCACCCCCTGGGCAGACAGTGCTGCCTCCCCTGCAGCGCACCTTCCCTGTGCCAGCTCCAGCCACCACCTGCACTGCCGCAGCCCCTCCGCCACGGTGCACTCATCCTCCCCTCAGTGCCAGTCACACATCCCTGCCTCAGTTATATACATATGATATATACAGATTCTCTCCATATTTGTTTCCATCACTCACCAAGCCGTATCATATACTCATCGAAATTCTTGCTTTCTATCAGCCGCCAGGTCCCTAGGAATTTGTCCACCATGGTGACTGCGCCGCAGAGATTATGACCGCACGGCTTCTGCGCGCTATATATAGCTCCGTGTGCGGTCACGTGTGCGCAGAGCCGCCTATAGCGTCAGGAGAGAGGTTACCGCCGGGCACCCTTCTATATAGCGGGGCTTCTCCCCGAGCCAGGATCATGCAGACGTGTCTGCCATAAGCCCCGTAATGATAGCGCGGCCGAGGCACCAGCCGTTAGACAGTGTACCCAGTACTGAGCCCCTGATGTCTACAGCTGATATGTGGAGTAATGAAGGGCAGTGTACCCAGTACTGAGCCCCTGATGTCTACAGCTGATATGTGGAGTAATGAAGGGCAGTGTACCCAGTACTGAGCCCCTGATGTCTACAGCTGATATGTGGTGTAATGAAGGGCAGTGTACCCAGTACTGAGCCCCTGATGTCTACAGATGATATGTGGAGTAATGAAGGGCAGTGTACCCAGTACTGAGCCCCTGATGTCTACAGCTGATATGTGGAGTAATGAAGGGCAGTGTACCCAGTACTGAGCCCCTGATGTCTACAGCTGATATGTGGAGTAATGAAGGGCAGTGTACCCAGTACTGAGCCACTGATGTCTACAGCTGATATGTGGAGTAATGAAGGGCAGTGTACCCAGTACTGAGCCCCTGATGTCTACAGCTGATATGTGGAGTAATGAAGGGCAGTATACCCAGTACTGAGCCCGATGTCTACAGCTGATATGTGGTGTAATGAAGGGCAGTGTACCCAGTACTGAGCCCCTGATGTCTACAGCTGATATGTGGAGTAATGAAGGGCAGTATACCCAGTACTGAGCCCCTGATGTCTACAGCTGATATGTGGAGTAATGAAGGGCAGTGTACCCAGTACTGAGCCCCTGATGTCTACAGCTGATATGTGGAGTAATGAAGGGCAGTGTACCCAGTACTGAGCCCCTGATGTCTACAGCTGATATGTGGAGTAATGAAGGGCAGTGTACCCAGTACTGAGCCCGATGTCTACAGCTGATATGTGGAGTAATGAAGGGCAGTGTACCCAGTACTGAGCCCCTGATGTCTACAGCTGATATGTGGAGTAATGAAGGGCAGTGTACCCAGTACTGAGCCCCTGATGTCTACAGCTGATATGTGGAGTAATGAAGGGCAGTGTACCCAGTACTGAGCCCCTGATGTGTACAGCTGATATGTGGAGTAATGAAGGGCAGTGTACCCAGTACTGAGCCCCTGATGTCTACAGCTGATATGTGGAGTAATGAAGGGCAGTGTACCCAGTACTGAGCCCCTGATGTGTACAGCTGATATGTGGAGTAATGAAGGACAGTGTACCCAGTACTGAGCCCCTGATGTCTACAGCTGATATGTGGTGTAATGAAGGGCAGTGTACCCAGTACTGAGCCCGATGTCTACAGCTGATATGTGGAGTAATGAAGGGCAGTGTACCCAGTACTGAGCCCCTGATGTCTACAGCTGATATGTGGAGTAATGAAGGGCAGTGTACCCAGTACTGAGCCCCTGATGTCTACAGCTGATATGTGGAGTAATGAAGGGCAGTGTACCCAGTACTGAGCCACTGATGTCTACAGCTGATATGTGGAGTAATGAAGGGCAGTGTACCCAGTACTGAGCCCCTGATGTCTACAGCTGATATGTGGAGTAATGAAGGGCAGTGTACCCAGTACTGAGCCCCTGATGTCTACAGCTGATATGTGGAGTAATGAAGGGCAGTGTACCCAGTACTGAGCCCCTGATGTCTACAGCTGATATGTGGAGTAATGAAGGGCAGTGTACCCAGTACTGAGCCCCTGATGTCTACAGCTGATATGTGGTGTAATGAAGGGCAGTGTACCCAGTACTGAGCCCCTGATGTGTACAGCTGATATGTGGAGTAATGAAGGGCAGTGTACCCAGTACTGAGCCCCTGATGTCTACAGCTGATATGTGGAGTAATGAAGGGCAGTGTACCCAGTACTGAGCCCCTGATGTGTACAGCTGATATGTGGAGTAATGAAGGACAGTGTACCCAGTACTGAGCCCCTGATGTCTACAGCTGATATGTGGTGTAATGAAGGGCAGTGTACCCAGTACTGAGCCCCTGATGTCTACAGCTGATATGTGGAGTAATGAAGGGCAGTGTACCCAGTACTGAGCCCCTGATGTGTACAGCTGATATGTGGAGTAATGAAGGGCAGTGTACCCAGTACTGAGCCCCTGATGTCTACAGCTGATATGTGGAGTAATGAAGGGCAGTGTACCCAGTACTGAGCCCCTGATGTCTACAGCTGATATGTGGAGTAATGAAGGGCAGTGTACCCAGTACTGAGCCCCTGATGTCTACAGCTGATATGTGGAGTAATGAAGGGCAGTGTACCCAGTACTGAGCCCCTGATGTCTACAGATGATATGTGGAGTAATGAAGGGCAGTGTACCCAGTACTGAGCCCCTGATGTCTACAGCTGATATGTGGTGTAATGAAGGGCAGTGTACCCAGTACTGAGCCCCTGATGTGTACAGCTGATATGTGGTGTAATGAAGGGCAGTGTACCCAGTACTGAGCCCCTGATGTCTACAGATGATATGTGGAGTAATGAAGGGCAGTGTACCCAGTACTGAGCCCGATGTCTACAGCTGATATGTGGAGTAATGAAGGGCAGTGTACCCAGTACTGAGCCCCTGATGTCTACAGCTGATATGTGGAGTAATGAAGGACAGTGTACCCAGTACTGAGCCCCTGATGTCTACAGCTGATATGTGGAGTAATGAAGGGCAGTATACCCAGTACTGAGCCCCTGATGTCTACAGCTGATATGTGGAGTAATGAAGGGCAGTGTACCCAGTACTGAGCCCCTGATGTCTACAGCTGATATGTGGAGTAATGAAGGACAGTGTACCCAGTACTGAGCCCCTGATGTGTACAGCTGATATGTGGAGTAATGAAGGGCAGTGTACCCAGTACTGAGCCCCTGATGTCTACAGCTGATATGTGGAGTAATGAAGGGCAGTGTACCCAGTACTGAGCCCCTGATGTGTACAGCTGATATGTGGAGTAATGAAGGGCAGTGTACCCAGTACTGAGCCCCTGATGTCTACAGCTGATATGTGGAGTAATGAAGGGCAGTGTACCCAGTACTGAGCCCGATGTCTACAGCTGATATGTGGTGTAATGAAGGACAGTGTACCCAGTACTGAGCCCCTGATGTCTACAGCTGATATGTGGTGTAATGAAGGGCAGTGTACCCAGTACTGAGCCCCTGATGTCTACAGCTGATATGTGGAGTAATGAAGGGCAGTGTACCCAGTACTGAGCCCCTGATGTGTACAGCTGATATGTGGTGTAATGAAGGGCAGTGTACCCAGTACTGAGCCCGATGTCTACAGCTGATATGTGGAGTAATGAAGGACAGTGTACCCAGTACTGAGCCCCTGATGTCTACAGCTGATATGTGGAGTAATGAAGGGCAGTGTACCCAGTACTGAGCCCCTGATGTCTACAGCTGATATGTGGAGTAATGAAGGGCAGTGTACCCAGTACTGAGCCCCTGATGTCTACAGCTGATATGTGGAGTAATGAAGGGCAGTGTACCCAGTACTGAGCCCCTGATGTCTACAGCTGATATGTGGTGTAATGAAGGGCAGTATACCCAGTACTGAGCCCCTGATGTCTACAGCTGATATGTGGAGTAATGAAGGGCAGTGTACCCAGTACTGAGCCCCTGATGTCTACAGCTGATATGTGGAGTAATGAAGGGCAGTGTACCCAGTACTGAGCCCGATGTCTACAGCTGATATGTGGAGTAATGAAGGGCAGTGTACCCAGTACTGAGCCCCTGATGTCTACAGCTGATATGTGGTGTAATGAAGGGCAGTGTACCCAGTACTGAGCCCCTGATGTCTACAGCTGATATGTGGTGTAATGAAGGGCAGTGTACCCAGTACTGAGCCCCTGATGTCTACAGCTGATATGTGGAGTAATGAAGGGCAGTGTACCCAGTACTGAGCCCCTGATGTCTACAGCTGATATGTGGAGTAATGAAGGGCAGTGTACCCAGTACTGAGCCCCTGATGTGTACAGCTGATATGTGGTGTAATGAAGGGCAGTGTACCCAGTACTGAGCCCGATGTCTACAGCTGATATGTGGTGTAATGAAGGGCAGTGTACCCAGTACTGAGCCCCTGATGTCTACAGATGATATGTGGAGTAATGAAGGGCAGTGTACCCAGTACTGAGCCTCTGATGTCTACAGATGATATGTGGAGTAATGAAGGGCAGTGTACCCAGTACTGAGCCTCTGATGTCTACAGCTGATATGTGGAGTAATGAAGGGCAGTGTACCCAGTACTGAGCCCCTGATGTCTACAGCTGATATGTGGAGTAATGAAGGGCAGTGTACCCAGTACTGAGCCCCTGATGTCTACAGCTGATATGTGGAGTAATGAAGGGCAGTGTACCCAGTACTGAGCCCCTGATGTCTACAGCTGATATGTGGAGTAATGAAGGGCAGTGTACCCAGTACTGAGCCACTGATGTGTACAGCTGATATGTGGAGTAATGAAGGGCAGTGTACCCAGTACTGAGCCCCTGATGTCTACAGCTGATATGTGGTGTAATGAAGGGCAGTGTACCCAGTACTGAGCCCCTGATGTCTACAGCTGATATGTGGTGTAATGAAGGGCAGTGTACCCAGTACTGAGCCCCTGATGTCTACAGCTGATATGTGGTGTAATGAAGGGCAGTGTACCCAGTACTGAGCCCCTGATGTCTACAGCTGATATGTGGTGTAATGAAGGGCAGTGTACCCAGTACTGAGCCCCTGATGTCTACAGCTGATATGTGGAGTAATGAAGGGCAGTGTACCCAGTACTGAGCCCGATGTCTACAGCTGATATGTGTAGTAATGAAGGGCAGTGTACCCAGTACTGAGCCCCTGATGTCTACAGCTGATATGTGGTGTAATGAAGGGCAGTGTACCCAGTACTGAGCCCCTGATGTCTACAGCTGATATGTGGTGTAATGAAGGGCAGTGTACCCAGTACTGAGCCCCTGATGTCTACAGCTGATATGTGGTGTAATGAAGGGCAGTGTACCCAGTACTGAGCCCCTGATGTCTACAGCTGATATGTGGAGTAATGAAGGGCAGTGTACCCAGTACTGAGCCCCTGATGTCTACAGCTGATATGTGGAGTAATGAAGGGCAGTGTACCCAGTACTGAGCCCCTGATGTGTACAGCTGATATGTGGTGTAATGAAGGGCAGTGTACCCAGTACTGAGCCCCTGATGTCTACAGCTGATATGTGGTGTAATGAAGGGCAGTGTACCCAGTACTGAGCCCCTGATGTCTACAGCTGATATGTGGTGTAATGAAGGGCAGTGTACCCAGTACTGAGCCCCTGATGTCTACAGCTGATATGTGGTGTAATGAAGGGCAGTGTACCCAGTACTGAGCCCCTGATGTGTACAGCTGATATGTGGTGTAATGAAGGGCAGTGTACCCAGTACTGAGCCCCTGATGTGTACAGCTGATATGTGGAGTAATGAAGGACAGTGTACCCAGTACTGAGCCCCTGATGTCTACAGCTGATATGTGGAGTAATGAAGGGCAGTGTACCCAGTACTGAGCCCCTGATGTCTACAGCTGATATGTGGTGTAATGAAGGGCAGTGTACCCAGTACTGAGCCCCTGATGTCTACAGCTGATATGTGGAGTAATGAAGGGCAGTGTACCCAGTACTGAGCCACTGATGTCTACAGCTGATATGTGGAGTAATGAAGGGCAGTGTACCCAGTACTGAGCCCCTGATGTCTACAGCTGATATGTGGTGTAATGAAGGGCAGTGTACCCAGTACTGAGCCCCTGATGTCTACAGCTGATATGTGGTGTAATGAAGGGCAGTGTACCCAGTACTGAGCCCCTGATGTCTACAGCTGATATGTGGTGTAATGAAGGGCAGTATACCCAGTACTGAGCCCCTGATGTGTACAGCTGATATGTGGAGTAATGAAGGGCAGTGTACCCAGTACTGAGCCCCTGATGTCTACAGCTGATATGTGGTGTAATGAAGGGCAGTGTACCCAGTACTGAGCCCCTGATGTGTACAGCTGATATGTGGAGTAATGAAGGGCAGTGTACCCAGTACTGAGCCCCTGATGTCTACAGCTGATATGTGGTGTAATGAAGGGCAGTGTACCCAGTACTGAGCCCCTGATGTCTACAGCTGATATGTGGTGTAATGAAGGGCAGTGTACCCAGTACTGAGCCACTGATGTCTACAGCTGATATGTGGTGTAATGAAGGGCAGTGTACCCAGTACTGAGCCCCTGATGTCTACAGCTGATATGTGGAGTAATGAAGGGCAGTGTACCCAGTACTGAGCCCCTGATGTCTACAGCTGATATGTGGTGTAATGAAGGGCAGTGTACCCAGTACTGAGCCACTGATGTCTACAGCTGATATGTGGAGTAATGAAGGGCAGTGTACCCAGTACTGAGCCCCTGATGTCTACAGCTGATATGTGGTGTAATGAAGGGCAGTGTACCCAGTACTGAGCCCCTGATGTCTACAGCTGATATGTGGAGTAATGAAGGGCAGTGTACCCAGTACTGAGCCCCTGATGTCTACAGCTGATATGTGGAGTAATGAAGGGCAGTGTACCCAGTACTGAGCCCCTGATGTCTACAGCTGATATGTGGAGTAATGAAGGGCAGTGTACCCAGTACTGAGCCCGATGTCTACAGCTGATATGTGGAGTAATGAAGGGCAGTGTACCCAGTACTGAGCCCCTGATGTCTACAGCTGATATGTGGTGTAATGAAGGGCAGTGTACCCAGTACTGAGCCCCTGATGTCTACAGCTGATATGTGGAGTAATGAAGGGCAGTGTACCCAGTACTGAGCCCCTGATGTCTACAGCTGATATGTGGAGTAATGAAGGGCAGTGTACCCAGTACTGAGCCCCTGATGTCTACAGCTGATATGTGGAGTAATGAAGGGCAGTGTACCCAGTACTGAGCCCCTGATGTCTACAGCTGATATGTGGAGTAATGAAGGGCAGTGTACCCAGTACTGAGCCCCTGATGTCTACAGCTGATATGTGGTGTAATGAAGGGCAGTGTACCCAGTACTGAGCCCCTGATGTCTACAGCTGATATGTGGTGTAATGAAGGGCAGTGTACCCAGTACTGAGCCCCTGATGTCTACAGCTGATATGTGGTGTAATGAAGGGCAGTGTACCCAGTACTGAGCCCCTGATGTCTACAGCTGATATGTGGAGTAATGAAGGGCAGTGTACCCAGTACTGAGCCCCTGATGTCTACAGCTGATATGTGGAGTAATGAAGGACAGTGTACCCAGTACTGAGCCCCTGATGTCTACAGCTGATATGTGGTGTAATAAAGGGCAGTGTACCCAGTACTGAGCCCCTGATGTCTACAGCTGATATGTGGAGTAATGAAGGGCAGTATACCCAGTACTGAGCCCCTGATGTCTACAGCTGATATGTTGTGTAATGAAGGGCAGTGTACCCAGTACTGAGCCCCTGATGTCTACAGCTGATATGTGGAGTAATGAAGGGCAGTATACCCAGTACTGAGCCTCTGATGTCTACAGCTGATATGTGGAGTAATGAAGGACAGTGTACCCAGTACTGAGCCCCTGATGTCTACAGCTGATATGTGGAGTAATGAAGGGCAGTGTACCCAGTACTGAGCCCCTGATGTCTACAGCTGATATGTGGAGTAATGAAGGGCAGTATACCCAGTACTGAGCCTCTGATGTCTACAGCTGATATGTGGAGTAATGAAGGACAGTGTACCCAGTACTGAGCCCCTGATGTCTACAGCTGATATGTGGAGTAATGAAGGGCAGTGTACCCAGTACTGAGCCCCTGATGTCTACAGCTGATATGTGGAGTAATGAAGGGCAGTGTACCCAGTACTGAGCCCCTGATGTCTACAGCTGATATGTGGTGTAATGAAGGGCAGTGTACCCAGTACTGAGCCCCTGATGTCTACAGCTGATATGTGGAGTAATGAAGGGCAGTGTACCCAGTACTGAGCCACTGATGTGTACAGCTGATATGTGGAGTAATGAAGGGCAGTGTACCCAGTACTGAGCCCCTGATGTCTACAGCTGATATGTGGAGTAATGAAGGGCAGTGTACCCAGTACTGAGCCACTGATGTCTACAGCTGATATGTGGTGTAATGAAGGGCAGTGTACCCAGTACTGAGCCCCTGATGTCTACAGATGATATGTGGAGTAATGAAGGACAGTGTACCCAGTACTGAGCCCCTGATGTCTACAGCTGATATGTGGAGTAATGAAGGGCAGTGTACCCAGTACTGAGCCCCTGATGTCTACAGCTGATATGTGGAGTAATGAAGGGCAGTGTACCCAGTACTGAGCCCCTGATGTCTACAGCTGATATGTGGAGTAATGAAGGGCAGTGTACCCAGTACTGAGCCCCTGATGTCTACAGCTGATATGTGGTGTAATGAAGGGCAGTGTACCCAGTACTGAGCCCCTGATGTCTACAGCTGATATGTGGAGTAATGAAGGGCAGTGTACCCAGTACTGAGCCCGATGTCTACAGCTGATATGTGTAGTAATGAAGGGCAGTGTACCCAGTACTGAGCCCCTGATGTCTACAGCTGATATGTGGAGTAATGAAGGGCAGTGTACCCAGTACTGAGCCCCTGATGTCTACAGCTGATATGTGGAGTAATGAAGGGCAGTGTACCCAGTACTGAGCCCCTGATGTCTACAGCTGATATGTGGTGTAATGAAGGGCAGTGTACCCAGTACTGAGCCCCTGATGTCTACAGCTGATATGTGGAGTAATGAAGGACAGTGTACCCAGTACTGAGCCCCTGATGTGTACAGCTGATATGTGGTGTAATGAAGGGCAGTGTACCCAGTACTGAGCCCGATGTCTACAGCTGATATGTGGAGTAATGAAGGGCAGTGTACCCAGTACTGAGCCACTGATGTGTACAGCTGATATGTGGAGTAATGAAGGGCAGTGTACCCAGTACTGAGCCCCTGATGTCTACAGCTATGTGGTGTAATGAAGGGCAGTGTACCCAGTACTGAGCCCCTGATGTCTACAGCTGATATGTGGTGTAATGAAGGGCAGTGTACCCAGTACTGAGCCACTGATGTCTACAGCTGATATGTGGAGTAATGAAGGGCAGTGTACCCAGTACTGAGCCCCTGATGTCTACAGCTGATATGTGGTGTAATGAAGGGCAGTGTACCCAGTACTGAGCCCCTGATGTCTACAGCTGATATGTGGTGTAATGAAGGGCAGTGTACCCAGTACTGAGCCCCTGATGTCTACAGCTGATATGTGGAGTAATGAAGGGCAGTGTACCCAGTACTGAGCCCCTGATGTGTACAGCTGATATGTGGAGTAATGAAGGGCAGTGTACCCAGTACTGAGCCCCTGATGTCTACAGCTGATATGTGGAGTAATGAAGGGCAGTGTACCCAGTACTGAGCCCCTGATGTCTACAGCTGATATGTGGAGTAATGAAGGGCAGTATACCCAGTACTGAGCCCCTGATGTCTACAGCTGATATGTGGAGTAATGAAGGGCAGTGTACCCAGTACTGAGCCCCTGATGTCTACAGCTGATATGTGGTGTAATGAAGGGCAGTGTACCCAGTACTGAGCCCCTCATGTCTACAGCTGATATGTGGTGTAATGAAGGGCAGTGTACCCAGTACTGAGCCACTGATGTCTACAGCTGATATGTGGAATAATGAAGGGCAGTGTACCCAGTACTGAGCCCCTGATGTCTACAGCTGATATGTGGAGTAATGAAGGGCAGTGTACCCAGTACTGAGCCCCTGATGTCTACAGCTGATATGTGGTGTAATGAAGGGCAGTGTACCCAGTACTGAGCCCCTGATGTCTACAGCTGATATGTGGTGTAATGAAGGACAGTGTACCCAGTACTGAGCCCTGATGTCTACAGCTGATATGTGGAGTAATGAAGGGCAGTGTACCCAGTACTGAGCCCCTGATGTCTACAGCTGATATGTGGAGTAATGAAGGGCAGTGTACCCAGTACTGAGCCCCTGATGTCTACAGCTGATATGTGGAGTAATGAAGGGCAGTATACCCAGTACTGAGCCCCTGATGTCTACAGCTGATATGTGGTGTAATGAAGGGCAGTGTACCCAGTACTGAGCCCCTGATGTCTACAGCTGATATGTGGTGTAATGAAGGGCAGTGTACCCAGTACTGAGCCCCTGATGTCTACAGCTGATATGTGGAGTAATGAAGGGCAGTGTACCCAGTACTGAGCCCCTGATGTCTACAGCTGATATGTGGAGTAATGAAGGGCAGTGTACCCAGTACTGAGCCCCTGATGTCTACAGCTGATATGTGGAGTAATGAAGGACAGTGTACCCAGTACTGAGCCCCTGATGTCTACAGCTGATATGTGGTGTAATGAAGGGCAGTGTACCCAGTACTGAGCCCCTGATGTCTACAGCTGATATGTGGAGTAATGAAGGGCAGTATACCCAGTACTGAGCCCCTGATGTCTACAGCTGATATGTGGTGTAATGAAGGGCAGTGTACCCAGTACTGAGCCCCTGATGTCTACAGCTGATATGTGGAGTAATGAAGGGCAGTATACCCAGTACTGAGCCTCTGATGTCTACAGCTGATATGTGGTGTAATGAAGGGCAGTGTACCCAGTACTGAGCCCCTGATGTCTACAGCTGATATGTGGTGTAATGAAGGGCAGTGTACCCAGTACTGAGCCCCTGATGTCTACAGCTGATATGTGGAGTAATGAAGGGCAGTGTACCCAGTACTGAGCCACTGATGTGTACAGCTGATATGTGGAGTAATGAAGGGCAGTGTACCCAGTACTGAGCCCCTGATGTCTACAGCTGATATGTGGAGTAATGAAAGGCAGTGTACCCAGTACTGAGCCACTGATGTCTACAGCTGATATGTGGAGTAATGAAGGGCAGTGTACCCAGTACTGAGCCCCTGATGTCTACAGCTGATATGTGGAGTAATGAAGGGCAGTGTACCCAGTACTGAGCCCCTGATGTCTACAGCTGATATGTGGAGTAATGAAGGGCAGTGTACCCAGTACTGAGCCCCTGATGTCTACAGCTGATATGTGGAGTAATGAAGGGCAGTGTACCCAGTACTGAGCCCCTGATGTCTACAGCTGATATGTGGAGTAATGAAGGACAGTGTACCCAGTACTGAGCCCCTGATGTCTACAGCTGATATGTGGTGTAATGAAGGGCAGTGTACCCAGTACTGAGCCCCTGATGTCTACAGCTGATATGTGGAGTAATGAAGGACAGTGTACCCAGTACTGAGCCCCTGATGTCTACAGCTGATATGTGGAGTAATGAAGGGCAGTGTACCCAGTACTGAGCCCCTGATGTCTACAGCTGATATGTGGAGTAATGAAGGACAGTGTACCCAGTACTGAGCCCCTGATGTCTACAGCTGATATGTGGAGTAATGAAGGGCAGTGTACCCAGTACTGAGCCCCTGATGTCTACAGCTGATATGTGGTGTAATGAAGGACAGTGTACCCAGTACTGAGCCACTGATGTGTACAGCTGATATGTGGAGTAATGAAGGGCAGTGTACCCAGTACTGAGCCCCTGATGTCTACAGCTGATATGTGGTGTAATGAAGGGCAGTGTACCCAGTACTGAGCCCCTGATGTCTACAGCTGATATGTGGAGTAATGAAGGGCAGTGTACCCAGTACTGAGCCCCTGATGTCTACAGCTGATATGTGGAGTAATGAAGGGCAGTGTACCCAGTACTGAGCCCGATGTGTACAGCTGATATGTGGAGTAATGAAGGGCAGTGTACCCAGTACTGAGCCCCTGATGTGTACAGCTGATATGTGGAGTAATGAAGGGCAGTGTACCCAGTACTGAGCCCCTGATGTCTACAGCTGATATGTGGAGTAATGAAGGGCAGTGTACCCAGTACTGAGCCCCTGATGTCTACAGCTGATATGTGGAGTAATGAAGGACAGTGTACCCAGTACTGAGCCCGATGTCTACAGCTGATATGTGGAGTAATGAAGGGCAGTGTACCCAGTACTGAGCCCCTGATGTCTACAGCTGATATGTGGAGTAATGAAGGGCAGTGTACCCAGTACTGAGCCCCTGATGTCTACAGCTGATATGTTGTGTAATGAAGGACAGTGTACCCAGTACTGAGCCCGATGTCTACAGCTGATATGTGGAGTAATGAAGGGCAGTGTACCCAGTACTGAGCCCGATGTCTACAGCTGATATGTGGAGTAATGAAGGACAGTGTACCCAGTACTGAGCCACTGATGTGTACAGCTGATATGTGGAGTAATGAAGGGCAGTGTACCCAGTACTGAGCCCCTGATGTCTACAGCTGATATGTGGAGTAATGAAGGGCAGTGTACCCAGTACTGAGCCCCTGATGTCTACAGCTGATATGTGGAGTAATGAAGGGCAGTGTACCCAGTACTGAGCCCCTGATGTCTACAGCTGATATGTGGAGTAATGAAGGACAGTGTACCCAGTACTGAGCCCCTGATGTCTACAGCTGATATGTGGAGTAATGAAGGGCAGTGTACCCAGTACTGAGCCCGATGTCTACAGCTGATATGTGAAGTAATGAAGGGCAGTGTACCCAGTACTGAGCCCGATGTCTACAGCTGATATGTGGAGTAATGAAGGGCAGTGTACCCAGTACTGAGCCCGATGTCTACAGCTGATATGTGGAGTAATGAAGGACAGTGTACCCAGTACTGAGCCCCTGATGTCTACAGCTGATATGTGGAGTAATGAAGGGCAGTATACCCAGTACTGAGCCCCTGATGTCTACAGCTGATATGTGGAGTAATGAAGGGCAGTATACCCAGTACTGAGCCCCTGATGTCTACAGCTGATATGTGGTGTAATGAAGGGCAGTGTACCCAGTACTGAGCCCCTGATGTCTACAGCTGATATGTGGAGTAATGAAGGGCAGTATACCCAGTACTGAGCCCCTGATGTCTACAGCTGATATGTGGAGTAATGAAGGGCAGTGTACCCAGTACTGAGCCACTGATGTGTACAGCTGATATGTGGAGTAATGAAGGGCAGTGTACCCAGTACTGAGCCCCTGATGTCTACAGCTGATATGTGGTGTAATGAAGGGCAGTGTACCCAGTACTGAGCCCCTGATGTCTACAGCTGATATGTGGTGTAATGAAGGGCAGTGTACCCAGTACTGAGCCCCTGATGTCTACAGCTGATATGTGGAGTAATGAAGGGCAGTGTACCCAGTACTGAGCCCCTGATGTCTACAGATGATATGTGGAGTAATGAAGGGCAGTGTACCCAGTACTGAGCCCCTGATGTCTACAGCTGATATGTGGAGTAATGAAGGGCAGTGTACCCAGTACTGAGCCCCTGATGTCTACAGCTGATATGTGGAGTAATGAAGGACAGTGTACCCAGTACTGAGCCCCTGATGTCTACAGCTGATATGTGGTGTAATGAAGGGCAGTGTACCCAGTACTGAGCCCCTGATGTCTACAGCTGATATGTGGTGTAATGAAGGGCAGTGTACCCAGTACTGAGCCCCTGATGTCTACAGCTGATATGTGGAGTAATGAAGGGCAGTGTACCCAGTACTGAGCCCCTGATGTCTACAGCTGATATGTGGAGTAATGAAGGGCAGTGTACCCAGTACTGAGCCCGATGTGTACAGCTGATATGTGGAGTAATGAAGGGCAGTGTACCCAGTACTGAGCCCCTGATGTCTACAGCTGATATGTGGAGTAATGAAGGGCAGTGTACCCAGTACTGAGCCCCTGATGTGTACAGCTGATATGTGGAGTAATGAAGGGCAGTGTACCCAGTACTGAGCCCCTGATGTCTACAGCTGATATGTGGAGTAATGAAGGGCAGTGTACCCAGTACTGAGCCCCTGATGTCTACAGCTGATATGTGGAGTAATGAAGGGCAGTGTACCCAGTACTGAGCCCCTGATGTCTACAGATGATATGTGGAGTAATGAAGGGCAGTGTACCCAGTACTGAGCCCCTGATGTCTACAGCTGATATGTGGAGTAATGAAGGGCAGTGTACCCAGTACTGAGCCCCTGATGTCTACAGCTGATATGTGGAGTAATGAAGGGCAGTGTACCCAGTACTGAGCCCCTGATGTCTACAGCTGATATGTGGAGTAATGAAGGGCAGTGTACCCAGTACTGAGCCCCTGATGTCTACAGCTGATATGTGGAGTAATGAAGGACAGTGTACCCAGTACTGAGCCCCTGATGTCTACAGCTGATATGTGGAGTAATGAAGGGCAGTGTACCCAGTACTGAGCCCCTGATGTCTACAGCTGATATGTGGAGTAATGAAGGGCAGTGTACCCAGTACTGAGCCCCTGATGTCTACAGCTGATATGTGGAGTAATGAAGGACAGTGTACCCAGTACTGAGCCCGATGTCTACAGCTGATATGTGGAGTAATGAAGGGCAGTGTACCCAGTACTGAGCCCCTGATGTCTACAGCTGATATGTGGAGTAATGAAGGGCAGTGTACCCAGTACTGAGCCCCTGATGTCTACAGCTGATATGTGGAGTAATGAAGGGCAGTGTACCCAGTACTGAGCCTCTGATGTCTACAGCTGATATGTGGAGTAATGAAGGGCAGTGTACCCAGTACTGAGCCCCTGATGTCTACAGCTGATATGTGGAGTAATGAAGGGCAGTGTACCCAGTACTGAGCCCCTGATGTCTACAGCTGATATGTTGTGTAATGAAGGACAGTGTACCCAGTACTGAGCCCGATGTCTACAGCTGATATGTGGAGTAATGAAGGGCAGTGTATCCAGTACTGAGCCCCTGATGTCTACAGCTGATATGTGGAGTAATGAAGGGCAGTGTACCCAGTACTGAGCCCCTGATGTCTACAGCTGATATGTGGAGTAATGAAGGGCAGTGTACCCAGTACTGAGCCCGATGTCTACAGCTGATATGTGGAGTAATGAAGGACAGTGTACCCAGTACTGAGCCCCTGATGTCTACAGCTGATATGTGGAGTAATGAAGGGCAGTGTACCCAGTACTGAGCCCGATGTCTACAGCTGATATGTGGAGTAATGAAGGGCAGTGTACCCAGTACTGAGCCCCTGATGTCTACAGCTGATATGTGGAGTAATGAAGGGCAGTGTACCCAGTACTGAGCCCCTGATGTCTACAGCTGATATGTGGAGTAATGAAGGACAGTGTACCCAGTACTGAGCCCCTGATGTCTACAGCTGATATGTGGAGTAATGAAGGGCAGTGTACCCAGTACTGAGCCCGATGTCTACAGCTGATATGTGGAGTAATGAAGGGCAGTGTACCCAGTACTGAGCCCGATGTCTACAGCTGATATGTGGAGTAATGAAGGGCAGTGTACCCAGTACTGAGCCCGATGTCTACAGCTGATATGTGGAGTAATGAAGGACAGTGTACCCAGTACTGAGCCCCTGATGTCTACAGCTGATATGTGGAGTAATGAAGGGCAGTGTACCCAGTACTGAGCCCCTGATGTCTACAGCTGATATGTGGAGTAATGAAGGGCAGTGTACCCAGTACTGAGCCCCTGATGTCTACAGCTGATATGTGGAGTAATGAAGGGCAGTGTACCCAGTACTGAGCCACTGATGTGTACAGCTGATATGTGGTGTAATGAAGGACAGTGTACCCAGTACTGAGCCCCTGATGTCTACAGCTGATATGTGGAGTAATGAAGGGCAGTATACCCAGTACTGAGCCCGATGTCTACAGCTGATATGTGGAGTAATGAAGGGCAGTATACCCAGTACTGAGCCCCTGATGTCTACAGCTGATATGTGGAGTAATGAAGGACAGTGTACCCAGTACTGAGCCCCTGATGTCTACAGCTGATATGTGGAGTAATGAAGGGCAGTGTACCCAGTACTGAGCCCGATGTCTACAGCTGATATGTGGAGTAATGAAGGGCAGTGTACCCAGTACTGAGCCCGATGTCTACAGCTGATATGTGGAGTAATGAAGGGCAGTGTACCCAGTACTGAGCCCGATGTCTACAGCTGATATGTGGAGTAATGAAGGACAGTGTACCCAGTACTGAGCCCCTGATGTCTACAGCTGATATGTGGAGTAATGAAGGGCAGTGTACCCAGTACTGAGCCCCTGATGTCTACAGCTGATATGTGGAGTAATGAAGGGCAGTGTACCCAGTACTGAGCCCCTGATGTCTACAGCTGATATGTGGAGTAATGAAGGGCAGTGTACCCAGTACTGAGCCACTGATGTGTACAGCTGATATGTGGTGTAATGAAGGACAGTGTACCCAGTACTGAGCCCCTGATGTCTACAGCTGATATGTGGAGTAATGAAGGGCAGTATACCCAGTACTGAGCCCGATGTCTACAGCTGATATGTGGAGTAATGAAGGGCAGTATACCCAGTACTGAGCCCCTGATGTCTACAGCTGATATGTGGAGTAATGAAGGGCAGTATACCCAGTACTGAGCCCCTGATGTCTACAGATGATATGTGGAGTAATGAAGGACAGTGTACCCAGTACTGAGCCCCTGATGTCTACAGCTGATATGTGGAGTAATGAAGGGCAGTGTACCCAGTACTGAGCCCCTGATGTCTACAGATGATATGTGGAGTAATGAAGGGCAGTGTACCCAGTACTGAGCCCCTGATGTCTACAGATGATATGTGGAGTAATGAAGGGCAGTGTACCCAGTACTGAGCCCCTGATGTCTACAGCTGATATGTGGTGTAATGAAGGGCAGTGTACCCAGTACTGAGCCACTGATGTGTACAGATGATATGTGGAGTAATGAAGGGCAGTGTACCCAGTACTGAGCCCCTGATGTCTACAGCTGATATGTGGAGTAATGAAGGGCAGTGTACCCAGTACTGAGCCCCTGATGTCTACAGCTGATATGTGGAGTAATGAAGGACAGTGTACCCAGTACTGAGCCCCTGATGTCTACAGCTGATATGTGGAGTAATGAAGGGCAGTGTACCCAGTACTGAGCCCCTGATGTCTACAGCTGATATGTGGTGTAATGAAGGACAGTGTACCCAGTACTGAGCCCCTGATGTCTACAGCTGATATGTGGAGTAATGAAGGGCAGTGTACCCAGTACTGAGCCACTGATGTCTACAGCTGATATGTGGAGTAATGAAGGGCAGTGTACCCAGTACTGAGCCACTGATGTCTACAGCTGATATGTGGAGTAATGAAGGGCAGTGTACCCAGTACTGAGCCCCTGATGTCTACAGCTGATATGTGGAGTAATGAAGGACAGTGTACCCAGTACTGAGCCCCTGATGTCTACAGCTGATATGTGGAGTAATGAAGGGCAGTGTACCCAGTACTGAGCCACTGATGTCTACAGCTGATATGTGGAGTAATGAAGGGCAGTGTACCCAGTACTGAGCCCCTGATGTCTACAGCTGATATGTGGAGTAATGAAGGACAGTGTACCCAGTACTGAGCCCCTGATGTCTACAGCTGATATGTGGTGTAATGAAGGGCAGTGTACCCAGTACTGAGCCCGATGTCTACAGCTGATATGTGGAGTAATGAAGGGCAGTGTACCCAGTACTGAGCCCCTGATGTCTACAGCTGATATGTGGTGTAATGAAGGGCAGTGTACCCAGTACTGAGCCCCTGATGTCTACAGCTGATATGTGGTGTAATGAAGGGCAGTGTACCCAGTACTGAGCCCCTGATGCTTAAGCCCACTTTACACGTTGCAATTAGTTGTACAATCGCATTTGCGATGTGACACGCCCAGGTTGCATACGGGATCTTATGAGATTGCACGTAGGTCGTTCATTTGCTGTCACACGTGCGTTAGTAGTCTATGTTAAATTGGTCAATTTTGTGTGCGATCCTTTAGATCATGTGTTCTGTGACGTATGCATTGAGCACCTTTTTTTTTTTTTATTTATTGACTTGCCAAGCGTGTGTAATGTGTAGGGATGCATTTTTACTATGTCATCTGCCGTTCAGCTCTGCTACATGGCCGCTGACAGCAGACACAGACAGCCATGTAGCAGCGGTGAATGGCAGATGACAGCAGACACAGACAGAGCCGCACTGTCAGAATGAACTCGGGTGAACTTCACCCGACTTCATTCTCATGCTGCGGCTCTGTCTGTGTCGCGCCCTGATTAGCGGTCACCAGTGAAGACTCACCGGTGACCGCTAATCTCCTGAGTAACTGAAGTTAGCAGCCCTCTCTCATATACTCACCGATCACCGATCCCCGGCGCTGCACGGCATTCACACTGCTCCGGCGGCTTTTACTGTTTTGAAAAAGCCGGCCGCCCATTAAACAATTTCGTATTCCCTGCTTTCCCCGCCCACCAGCACCTATGATTGGTTACAGTGAGACACGCCCCCACTCTGAGTGACAGGTGTCACACTGCACCCAATCACAGCAGCCGGTGGGCGTGTCTATACTGTGTAGTGAAATAAATAATTAAATAATTAAAAAAAACGGCGTGCGGTCCCCCCATTTTTAAAACCAGCCAGATAAAGCCATACGGCTGAAGGCTGGTATTCTCAGGATGGGGAGCTCCACGTTATGGGGAGCCCCCCACCCTAACAATATCAGCCAACAGCCGCCCAGAATTGCCGCATACATTAGATGCGACAGTTCTGGGACTGTACCCGGCTCTTCCCGATTTACCCTGGTGCGTTGGCAAATCGGGGTAATAAGGAGTTATTGGCAGCCCATAGCTGCCAATAAGTCCTAGATTAATCATGTCAGGCGTCTATGAGACACCCTCCATGATTAATCTGTAAATTACAGTAAATAAACACACACACCCGAAAAAATCCTTTATTAGAAATAAAAACACAAACATACACCCTGGTTCACCACTTTAATCAGCCCCAAAAAGCCCTCCTTGTCCGGCGTAATCCAGGATGGTCCAGCGTCGCTTCCAGTGCTGCTGCATGGAGGTGACCGGAGCTGCAGCAGACACAGCCGCTCCGGTCACCTCCACACAGCAAATGAACACAGCCGCGCGATCAGCTGCTGTCACTGAGGCTACCCACGGCCACCACTGGATCCAGTGACAGCGGGTAACCTCAGTGACAGCTCAGCTGATCGCGCGGCTGTCTTCATTTGCTGTGTGGAGGTGACCGGAGCGGCTGTGTCTGCTGCAGCTCCGGTCACCTCCATGCAGCAGAGCTGGAAGCGACGCTGGAGCATCCTGGATTACGCCGGACAAGGAGGGCTTTTTGGGGCTGATTAAAGTGGTGAACCAGGGTATATGTGTGTGTTTTTATTTCTAATAAAGGATTTTTTCGGGTGTGTGTGTTTATTTACTGTAACTTACAGATTAATCATGGAGGGTGTCTCATAGACGCCTGACATGATTAATCTAGGACTTATTGGCAGCTATGGGCTGCCAATAACTCCTTATTACCCCGATTTGCCAATGCACCAGGGTAAATCGGGAAGAGCCGGGTACAGTCCCAGAACTGTCGCATCTAATGTATGCGGCAATTCTGGGCGGCTGTTGGCTGATATTGTTAGGGTGGGGGGCTCCCCATAACGTGGAGCTCCCCATCCTGAGAATACCAGCCTTCAGCCGTATGGCTTTATCTGGCTGGTTTTAAAAATGGGGGGAACCGCACGCCGTTTTTTTAAATTATTTAATTATTTATTTCACTACACAGTATAGACACGCCCACCGGCTGCTGTGATTGGGTGCAGTGTGACACCTGTCACTCAGAGTGGGGGCGTGTCTCACTGTAACCAATCATAGGCGCTGGTGGGCGGGGAAAGCAGGGAATACGAAATTGTTTATTGGGCGCCCGGCTTTTTCAAAACAGTAAAAGCCGCCGGAGCAGTGTGAATGCCGTGCAGCGCCAGGGATCGGGGATCGGTGAGTATATGAGAGAGGGGGATAGACTGACATGGACTGAGAGTGAGGGACAGAGATAGTGACCGACTGACAGAGATTACTGAATGACAGACATTGTGAGGCGCTTCAGAACGCAGCTTTTCAGCTGCGCTCTGAAGCGGACCTTTTTTAAGCTGCGGTGCAGAGCGCACACCTGCGCACATAGCCTCAGACACCGAAATCGTATGAGGGATGTCACACGTTACAATTGACTAGGTTCGTGCAACAAAACGCTCAATTCTAGAGAATGATACGATGTGTTTGCGATCAACGGTTTTGCGTTCAATCCTGATCGCATGTAGCTGTCACACGCAGATACCTCACAAACGATGCCGGATGTGCGTCACTTACAACTTGACCCCAACGACGGATTGTGAGATATATTGAAGCGTGTGTAGCAGGCTTTACAGATGATATGTGGTGTAATGAAGGGCAGTGTACCCAGTACTAAGCCCCTGATGTCTACAGCTGATATGTGGAGTAATAAAGGGCAGTATACCTGTCGCGGACGGGGAGGAGGGTGTCAGCACACTACGCTCACCCCTTTCTGCTCGGGTCCGGCGGCTGCTGCTCAGTGGTGGCTCGAGCTGTGGGCCGGATCCCGGGGGTTCTCGAGCGGCACTCCTCGCCCGTGAGTGAAAGGGGGGTGTTGGGTGTGGGGATAGTTTATTGTCCGTGACGCCACCCACGGTTGTGGTGATTTCACCACCGCTGTTCAATACGGGGATCCCGGGGATGGTGATGCGGAGCAGCCAGGTGTTGCGTTGCCCCTCCGTGGGTAGGGGTTGGTGATCCCGGGGCCCGGTGATGAGATGGGAGGTGCAGGGCCTGGTGGGCGCAAGGACGCGGGGGCAGCGCTGTGCCTTGCGGCACTGTGGTACTCACTCAGCCTGAGACGTTGACACAGTTTTACGGTAAACCACACGGCTAGAAAGACGGTTCCCACGGACGGCTGCAACTTGCTCTCCCAGTAGGTGACGGTGATGTCTCTTTTCCTTGCACCTTTGTTTCTGTGTTGGTAGCGATGGGTTCCCACCGGTAACCCGCTCCCCGGTTTCAAGCTGGACCGGAGGAGCTCTACTCTTTGCCTGCAGGCGCTGGCCCTGAAAAACTGGTGCCCTGGCGGTGGCGGTGTTTCTGCTACAATGGTTGGGCTGTTGCCTTCTATCGGGACTTGGTTGTTGGGGGATCTGCGTCCCCTTCACTGACGGATTTGGCAAATTCTGGCGACTCCAAGCCTTGCTGGGGTCCGAGAGGCCCCTGCCCTGGTGCTGACTGTCCTTTGGTACACTGCTCCAGACCGCCGGGCCACTACCCGTTCGCGGTCCTTCCAGGAACTTCCAAACGGTCCCCCTCCAGACAGTCACCGTCGTTGCTGACCTTGCTGACCCGGTCCTGCACTCAGCTGGACTACTTCAGGCTTTTCTCACTCTTTCTTTTCTGTCGCCACTCTTACTGTCCTCCTTTACCACTTTACTTCCTTCACTTCACTTCCTTAACTGTTCTCCATGTTTACTCCTTCACCTCCTGAACTGAACTTCCTGGTTCTTCCCGCCTCCAGAGCTGTGAACTCCTCGGTGGGCGGAGCCAACCGCCTGGCCCACCTCCTGGTGTGAACATCAGCCCCTGGAGGAAGGCAACAAGGATTTTAGTTTAGCTTTGGTGTTCCTAACTGGGGTGTAAGGTGTGTTGGTGCATGACCTGTGACCCCTGGCTTGCCCAGGGCGTCACATACCCAGTACTGAGCCCCTGATGTCTACAGCTGATATGTGGAGTAATAATGGGCAGTGTACCCAGTACTGAGCCCCTGATGTCTACAGCTGATATGTGGTGTAATGAAGGGCAGTGTACCCAGTACTGAGCCCCTGATGCTTACGGATATGTGGTGTAATGAACGGCTGTGTACCCAGTACTGAGCCCCTGATGTCTACAGCTGATATGTGGAGTAATGAAGGGCAGTGTACCCAGTACTGAGCCCCTGATGTCTACAGCTGATATGTGGAGTAATGAAGGGCAGTGTACCCAGTACTGAGCCCCTGATGTCTACAGCTGATATGTGGAGTAATGAAGGGCAGTATACCCAGTACTGAGCCCCTGATGTCTACAGCTGATATGTGGAGTAATAAAGGGCAGTGTACCTGTGACGCTCCCGGACTATTGAGGTCGTCACAGGGTACTGCACGCTCTTTCTCTTCAGTGCGGTATTCAAATCCCTCTTGATTCTGGGTCCCCATCTTACAGTGCTGCCTCCAACAGCAAATCAAATCCTAGATTCACCCTGCACCACACCCACCAGACACACCAGTGAGCGGCTTAAGCGGAATAGGGTCGCCCACCTAGCGGTCAGGAAGAGGAGGTGAGGAGTGAAGAGTATAAATGTGGAGGAGTACAGTGGAGGAAGTTGGGAGTAGTGTCTCCCAGGAGAAGCAGACTAGGATGCAGATAGTGGTCTGGACCTAGAGGAATCGGACCCCCAGTCACAGGGGATTGAGGCTAGATGCCTGGACCTGTAAAAGAGGACGGTCAGCAGCCTGGTCCTATTACCGGTTCGGGACCGAAGGCACGGCGGGGTACACGGACCCTAGGTTGGGGAGAAGCTTGAGGCAACCTGGAAATTAACCTGTGGAGAACAGAGCCTTTTTGGACTGTTCCCACTAGCTCCAGAATCAGGGCACTAGCGCAACGAGAGGGATAGGGCTTTCCAAACAAGCGGCCCACTGAAATCCCAAGCGTGAACCCTGAGAGCAGGCTCCCACACTTAGCCACAGTGGGGAGTGGGGCCCAGCAAGTTCTAGACTACTGGGACACTATGGTGAATTTAAACTTTGCGCCAGGAGGCAGGTCACGGATCACCAGGCAGCACTGCAGGGGACGGGACCCGGACAAGCTCCTCTTTGAGAGGTAGCGGCACCCAAAGACTAGGTTTAGCCGGTTCTCAGTGTCTGCTTATTGGCTGAGTGCGTACCTGAGTGATTTCCCCTTCACAACACCCAGTAGCACCATCCAGAGTCCCGGGGCCTGCCCCTACCCATGGAGGGCAATGACACCATGCTGCCCCACTCCATCCCAACGGGTACTCTCAACGACAGCGTCGGTACTCCCAGTTACCGCACACCACTGGTGGCGTCACGAACTACAACTCCCCTGTAAATATCCCCCTTTTTAGAGTGTGGCCCCTAAGCCCCCGGGTCCGGAGACCCTCGAGCCACGAACTGACACTATCCCGAATCCGAGCGGTTCGACCCGCTGCTGGGGCAGCACACCCTCTTAAAAACTTGGCGTCACGAACAGGATTCGGACAGGACCAACTAACCTGGGTGACGTGCGCCTTAAAATCCAAAAACTGCGTGTCAAAAGTCCCGTTCCCGCCATTTCCCGTCATCTTTGGCGCCAAAACGCCGTCTTCTCGACCAAAATCGCGTGAAGCCGAAGCCTTTTATCCTGAGAGTTTGCCCGGAACCGGAAGTTCCCAGAGGGCCCCAACGCAGAAGTGAGTGGCTGGCGAAAACCAAGGGGGAATGTGAAGATGTCCGCACTGGACGATGGAAGCGTTGTGGCGCTACCCCCACCAGACCAGGGTAATGCGGGCGCAGCAGGCGCTGCTCCAGCCGCAGGAGCGGCGGCACCCAGGGTCGAGGTGGTCGCACCTATTATGCCGATCACCTTGCCCTACGTGCCTGCCGCTTCCTGGCTCCAACAGTATGATGGCCCACCTGATGCATTGCAGGGATTCAAGAGAAAGATCTGCACCGTTTGTGATATGTATGCCCTGACAGGCCGACAGCAAGCATCCGTGGTACTCAGTGAGCTGACAGGCACCGCTGAGTTAGAAGTGGAAACGTGGACTGATGAGGACCGGACCTCAGTCCCCGCCATCTTCAAATGACTAGCAGCTGCGTTTGAGACCCGCACTCAAGCGGAGCTGAGAATGAGGTTCTACAGCTGCAAACAGCTCCCCCAAGATAGCATCAGAGATTACGCACTGCGACTGCAAGCAGCGTTACAGACTCTGAAACTGATCAATGACATTGGTGAACAGGAGGGAAACAAGATGCTTGTGGAGCAGTTCCTGCAAGGCCTGGGCTCAGTGGAGGACCGTAAGCAGCTCCGGCTGTGGGCCCTGGAGCATCCCACGTTAGACTTTCCTATCTGGAAAGAATGGGCGATCAATGCCCTGCAGCCCCCGGAGGCTGATGACTCTCCCCTTCCATCTTGGCAGGCCGGCACTTCTCCATTACATGTGAAGCCCCCTGCCTTGGCATTGCTGTAACCAACATCTTCGGTAGTGCCTATAGGCGGAATCAACGATCTTTCTTCACAGGTGCAACAGCTGAGCAGCAACGTCGCAAGGATCTTGGAGGCAATGCAGCTCAAGACAAAGGCCAAGCCAGCAGGAAAGATTCAGCTAGCCGACTGCCCGGAGGATGTCCCCTGGATGAGAGGGAGGACCTCGATGTATAGAAGACGAAACAGCGACTGGTATGGACAGCTTGTTTGTTATAAGTGTAATAAGACTGGCCATCATGCTAGAGTCTGTCCTTTAAATGGGTAACCCCTGGGGCCAAGGGCCAATTCCCAGGAGTAAACTCCCAAGGCCCAGCAGACTGGCGAGAGCGGTGTGGGGGAACGGCCCATTGTTTCCATCACCCTGGATGGGATCCCGACCTCTGCGCTTCTTGATACCGGCTCGCAGGTAACGACCATTCCCTATGTACTGTATAAGAAGTTTTGGTTAGATGATGAACTCACCCCTCCAGATGACAGCATTACCATCTACTCCATCAACGGGTGACTAGTGACTCAAATTTGGTTCAAGGAGGTGACCATTAAGGTGGAAAGGTAGAGTTGGCGCGACAAGGACTCATAGTCGTGCAGAATGACCCTAGTGATCGGAACCCTAAGATCATTTTGGGAACAAATCTCATTGAGAACTGTATAGGAGAAGTGTTGTTTTTACTCCAACAGTTATCTGAGTCTGCAGGAGCAGGGCGACAGAGTCCTGCAACGTGAAATCCGAGCCCTCCTGCAGCAGCAACAGATAAATCTATCTGGAGGTGAAATTGGTGGTGTACGGGTAATGGATGTGTTGCGGGCGGAGGAGGGGACGCTGCGCTCTCCCACTGCTCGGGTCTGGCCGCCGCTGCTGCTCGGTGGTGGATCGAGCGGTGGGCCGGATCCCGGGGACTCGAGCGGCGCTCCTCGCCCGTGAGTGAAAAAGGGGGATTTTGATTGTGGGGATTTGAGTATTGTCCGTGACGCCACCCACAGTTGTGGTGATATTGGTGACACCACCGCTGCTCTAGACGGGGATCCCGGGAGCGGTGACAGGGAGCAGCTTTGTTGTTAGTTCTCCCCTCCGTGGGTAGGGGGTTGGTTGTCCCGGGGCCCGGTGATGGGGTAGGGGTGGTTGACAGGCGGGTTACAGGGCCTGGTGAGGTGCAGGGTCGCGGGGGCAGCGCTATGCCGCTCGGCACGTTGGTACTCACTCAGCCAATGATGAGGACACAGTTCTCGGTAAAACACACGGCTGGATGGACGGGTCCCACAGACGGCTGTGGTGTTGTTTCTCCCGGCAGGTTGATGGTGACTGCCTTTCCCTGCACCTGTGTACGGTAGATGGTTCCAATGGGTTCCCACCGGTAACCCGCTCCCCAGCTTGGATATGGGCTGGAGGAGCCCCTTTTGCCCGCAGGCTCTGGCCCTGGGAAACGGTTGCCTTGGCGGTGGCGGTGTCTCCCTCTCTTGGTTGGACTGTTGCCTTCTGTCGGGACTTGGCTGCTGGGAAACCTAGGAGGTTCCCTTCACTAACGAATTCGGCAAATTCACGGCGACTCCTAGCCTTGCCGGGGTCCGCAAGCCCCTGCCAGATGGTGCTGGCTTCTCCTTGCGTACCGGTCCGGTACCGCCGGGCCACGGCCCGTCCACGGTCGTTACGGCAAGCTCCGATAGGCCCCTCCTGCAGACGGTCACCACCGTCTGCCAACCTTGCTTTACCGCCCGGGCCACACACCCGGACCAACTTTAGTCTGCTCAGCTGCCACTTTCCTTCCTTCCACCTTCACCTCCCTAGCTGATCTCTAAACTCTGCACTCAAGCTCTGCCTGAGCTAAACTAACTACAGTTTCCTGCCTCCAGGACTGTGAACTCCTCGGTGGGCGGGGTCAACTGCCTGGCCCACCTCCTGGTGTGGTCATCAGCCCCTGGAGGAAGGCAACAAGGGTTTTGTGTCTGACTTCGGTGTGCCTGACCGGGAGTGTGGGGTGTGTAGGTGTTGTGCTCTGTGGCCCCTGGCTTGTCCAGGGCGCCACAGATGTAGCCCCCCTTGTAGTGCCCCCGCGGAGCGAGATGATGATATGGTGCAGGGCAGCTGTAGGCTCCTGTGGACAAGATTACCAGGCAGTGGTAGAGCCCCTGCCCTCAGAGCATTGGCCCACAGTCTTAACGGCCAGTAGTCGATGTCCGGAAGGGGAGGGTGCCCGTGCGAGTGTTGAATTGCGGGGAAGAGGAGGTTACATTGCCCAGGTATGCCACAATTGCCAAACTGTTTACAGTGAACACAGATTCCCACTATGCAGTGAATTCCCCAAACACATGAAATCAGTCCTCCAGCGACAGTTCCCAGGGACAGTTACAGAAGTGGTGCCAGGAATTACATGTGGGCACCGACTCTACACCTTCACATCACAAACAAAAGGTCTACAGGGTTATGCAAGAGTATGAGCAGGTCTTTAGCAAACATCCACTTGACTTTGGGCGGATAAAGGGGCTACAACACTACATACCCCCTGCGCTCATCCACCCATCAAAGAGAAGTATAGGCCGATACCACCTGCCCATTATCAGTGCGCCAAGGACATGTTCAGAAACATGAAGGAGGCTGGGGTCATCCGTGATAGCTGCAGCCCCTGGGCAGCCCCCCTGGTACTAATGAAAAAGAAAGCTGGCACTATGAGGATATGTGTGAATTACAGACAAATCAACAAGATCACACATAAGGATGCCTATCCTTTACCCCGAATTGAGGAATCATTAGCTGCCTTGAAGTCTGCCACTTACTTCTCTACTCTTGATCTTACTAGTGGATACTGGCAAGTGGCTGTTGCTGAAGAGGACCGTGAGAAGACCACCTTCGCTACCCCGATGGAACTATTTGAGTTCAATAGTATGCCGTTCGGACTGTGTAATGCACCAGGAATGTTCCAGAGACTCATGGAGTGCTGCTTGGGTCACTGCAACTTCAAAACTGCCCTGATCTACTTAGATGACGTCATCGTATACTCTAAGACATATGAAGCGCATCCCCAGCATAATCTATGAAGATTATGTAGGAGACGTGCGCACGTGGCGTATTAGAGCGCATCGCTTCTGCTTCTGCCCGAAGTGCGCGATCTAAGAAGTGACATGTCACTTCTTTCCTGCGCTCTGCATGCAGCGCCCGCTCTGTCTATGGCAGGGGCTTCACTCAGAGCGCATGGAATCGGCTTTTTTTTTTCATTACGGACTCTTTCTGCAGAGATATGAAGCACACGTGGGCTGTTCAAATCGCTGCAGAAATTTCTGCAGTGACAGTACGCAACGTGCGCACATAGCCTAAATGTCACCTACTGAAACCTAAGGTCCAGTACCTGGGGCATGTGGTCAGCGCCGAGCTCGTAGCACTGGATCCTAAGAAGATCACGGCCATCCAGAACTGTCCAAGGCCCAGTACTGTCAGAGAAGTGCGACAATTTCTGGGCCTGATGGGGTACTACTGTAGGTTCGTCAAAGGCTACAGCAAAATGGTGGCCCCCTTACAAGATCTCCTGGTGGGACAACCTACGCAATGGCAAGCCCTCTGGCCCTCCTTTCCAGTGGGGTAAGGAACAAAGATTCCTTTGAGCAAATGAAGTCATCTCTGACGGGGGATGAGATCCTTGCATATCCCGACTACTGTCTCCCGTTTATACTGTACACGGATGCCAGCAACATAGGCCTAGGAGCGGTCCTGTCCCAGGTGCAGAAAGGCAAAGAGAAAGTAGGCCTATGCCAGCAGGAAGCTGAGGTCTACAGAAAGAAACCCGGAGAACTACAGTTCTTTCAAGCTGGAGTTCTTGGCACTCGTGTGGGCCGTAACCGAGAGATTCAAGCACTACCTTGCTTCCACGAAATTTACCATGTACACTGATAATAATCCACTGACCCATCCGGATACGGTGAAGCTTGGGGCGCTAGAAAAGTGCTGGGTTGCAAGATTGGCGAATTATGATTTCACCATAAAATACAGGGCTGGCCGCAAGAAAACCAATGCGGATGCACTATCCAGAATTCCCCATTTGTCTGATGATGGGAAGGACGAGGATGACTTTGAAGAGATCGAAGTACCTGCCTTCCATCGGCCCTCTAGCGTAGAGCAGCCCTGGTCCCATAGTAATCAGCAGGAGGCAACCTTCAATCCGTTACCCCATCACGGTTGGCAAGAAGCCCAGGATGGTGATCCCGCAACCAGGCTGATTAAAGTGCTGTTAGCCCAAGCTGGCTCCCGTCTTGAAAAAATAGCACCATCCAGAGTCCCGGGGCCTACCCCTACCCATGGAGGACAACGACACCTTGCTGCCCCACTCCATCACCCCAGGTACTCCCAATGGCAGCGGCGGTACTCCCAGTTGCCGCACACCACGGGTGGCGTCACGAACTATAACTCCACTGTAAATATAACCCTTTTACTTTAGAGTGTGGCCCTTAAGCCCCGGGGTCTGGAGACCCTCGAGCCACGAACTGACACTATCTCGGATCCGAGTGGTTCGACACGCTGCTGGGGCGACACATACCCTGTACTGAGCCCCTGATGTCTACAGCTGATATGTGGAATAATGAAGGGCAGTGTACCCAGTGCTGAGCCCCTGATGTCTACAGCTGATATGTGGAGTAATGAAGGGCAGTGTACCCATTACTGAGCCTCTGATGTCTATAGCTGATATGTGGAATAATGGAGGGTAGTGTACCCAGTACTGAGCCCCTGATGTCTACAGCTGATATGTGTGTGCCGCCCCCCGTGCCAGCAGCCGGTGCTGCTCGGATCTGGGCCTTCAGGGGTGGTGGCTCGAGGGTCTCCAGACCTGGGGGTCTCACGGAAACGCCAAATAAATGGGGGGGACGTAGATGTACAGGCTAGGCTGTAGTAAGTTCGTGACGCCACCCACGGTGTGTGGTGAGGTGGGACACCACCGCTGCTGTTATGGGGCACCCGGGGGAGATGTTGTGCAGCAAGTTGTTAACCCCTCCGTGGGTAGGGATGGTGGCCCCGGGACCCGGTGGCTCGGTGCAGGGGATGAGGACCACAGGGGGTGCTGGTGTACTCACTGTTAGTAAAACACACAAGTCTCTGGTAAACCAAGGTGATGGTGGCCGGTGCCGCGGCCAGTTGCGTTCGGGTCCCCCACCTGGCTGGTGGTCTCTATCCTTTTCCTGCACTGCTTTGTGTAAGGTGGACTTTCCTAGTGTGAAACTCCGGAGTTCGCTCCCGGCTGGATGTGGTCTAGGGAGCCGTGCACGAAGACGCTGGCCCGTGGGATCTATGGGCCCTGGCGGTGACCTCTTATTCCTAATCAGTGGGCTGTTGTCTTCTATGAGGGACTTTGGGTGGGACAGGACCTCTAGTCCTGGCCTCAATCTGTTAATTAACCAGTTCCACTTGGTTCCGGTCCTGGCTTCATGGTCCGAGTACCCCCCTTTGTGCTCTGGTTTCCGAGTCGGTTCCCCGTGTCGGTGCCGGTGGGCTACAACCCTGTCCCGGTCCACCTCAGTTCCACCGAGCCGTCTTCTCCTGCAGGCAGAGGCCTCCGTCCCTGGTACCATTCAACTTGACTTCACTGCTGGAGCTACACTTAGCTCCAGCCCACACTCCTCTCCCAACTGAACTTCAGACTGATCTGCTGCTTTTCCCGCCCTGGGCTGTCTGGACCCCTGGGTGGGCGTGTCCCAACCGCCTGGTCACGCCCACCGGTATGTCTATCTTTCCCTAAGGGGGGGTGACTAGGGTTTTTGGTTGGCTGTATGTTTCCTAGTGAGAGAACGGCGGGGGCCTAACTGACTACCTGGTTTTGCCAGGGCGTCACATGTGGAGTAATGAAGGGCAGTGTACCCAGTACTGAGCCCCTGATGTCGACATCTGATATGTGGAGTAATGAAGGGCAGTGTAACCCAGTACTGAGCCCCTGATGTCTACATCTCATATGTGGAGTAATGAAGGTCAGTGTACCCAGTACTGAGCCCCTGATGTCTATGTGATGCCCTGGCCTATCAGGTCATCACAAGGGTGCCGTGCAATCTGCCCTTCTGCATGGTACCCGCTTCTCCTTGGTTATGGGTCCTATCAATTTGGTGTTGCTACCAACAGGTGTACTAAAATCCTGAGGAACACTCTGCACCACACCCACCAAACAGACATTGGGCAGCCTGAGGGGAATAGGGCCACCCAGATGGAGGGATGGAAGAGGGAGGGCATAGATGTCAGTTAGAGAGTAGAACTTGAGCAGTGAGCAGTGGTGACAGGACAGGTCACGCTGTGGAGATGGGCTCCTGTACCGTCCCAGGTGCCAGACGTTGGCCTGGCCAGAAGGAGCTGGAACCCCGGTCGCAGGGGGTAGTGACAGGGGGCACGGTGCTGCTACAGAGAGCAGGCCGGCTACCTTGTGCTACAACCGGGCAGGGACCAGGGCACGACGGGGTACGCGGACCCTAGGCTGGGAAGTAGCTTCACACAGCCCAGTAATTCACCCGACGGGAACGGAATCTTCAGGAACCGTTCCCGACCCACTCCAGAATCCGGGTACTAGTGCAACGAGGGGGATAGGACTTCCCACAACCGTTCCAGAAAATCCCAAGCGTGAACCCTGAGAGCAAGCTCACCCTGCTAGCCAAGCAGGTGAGCGGGACCCGAAATGCTTCAAGTGTAAGGGATCCACACGTAGGACACACAGTGCCAAGGGAAAAGGCTTCAGGTCAACTTGCAAAACCAAAAGGGCACGGACCCAGCGTGCTTGCCCAAGAAAAACAGGATACTCAAGAGTTTGGTTTACCTGGTGTCAGCGTCGGTGACTTTAGACTGTGTGAGTACACGTTATCCCTTTGCACCCGACGGGTTCTCCACTCCATCCATCACCGGACCCTGCGACACCACTCCCCTTGCCCACGGAGGGGTTAACAAATCGAGCTGCCACACACCAGCGTCCCCGTGCTCCCCCCAAACCGGCAGCGGTGGTCCCTCACATTACCAAACACCGTGGGTGGCGTCACGAACATTATCCCAAAACCACAAATTCCCCCTTTTATTTCCGAGGTAGCCACGCAACGCCGCCTCGTCGGCTGTCGCGGGGGCGGCACATCTATGTGATGCCCTGGCCAATCCAGGTAGTCACAGATAGGGCCCCGCATTACACCAGTCCCCTAACAAGGTGACAGCAGCCAAACACTTTAAACCCTAGTCACCCCCCTCAGTGCTTGATGGACACACCAGGGGGTGGAGCCAGGCGGTTGGACATGCCCACCGAGGAGTTCGGATGGCCTGAGGTGGAAAAAGACGAGAGATCAGTTTGACAGTTCAGTGGAGGAGGTCAGGCCTGTGTGACAGGCCTGTAGCAGACTGACAGGTGCCAGGGTAGGAGTCCGCGCACCTTTGGCTAGGAGGCAGACGGAGGCCTCGGCCTGCAGGAGCCAGGAAGACGGCTCGGTGGAACCGTGGTGGACCGGGACAGGGTAGTGGCCCGCCGATACTGACCCGGGGAACCGACTCGGAAACCGGAGCACAACGGTCGGTACTCAGACCCTGAAGATAGGTCCAGAAGCTACTGGGGGCTAGCTAATTAACTGATTGCGGCCAGGACCATAGGTCCTGTCCCACCCAAAGTCCCGACTGAAGGCAACAGCCCAACGAGGGGGATAGAAAGCCACTGCCACGGCAGAGAGATCCCACGGGCCAGCGTCTGCGGGCAAAGGGCTCCTCAGGCAACCACAAGCCAGGGAGCGGACTCCTGAAGTTGAAAGCGCAGGTAGTCCATCATCACAAAACAGGTGCAGGAGAAAGGCAGAGACCACCAACCGGGTGGGGGACCGACTGCAGCCGGCTGCGGGCACCGACCACCATCACCTTGGTTTACCAGAGACTCGTGTGTTTACTAATTGTGAGTACATCAGTGCCCTCTGGCCGCCCATCTCTCTGCACCGTCCATACCCCAACGGGTCCCGGGGCCAACATTCCTACCCATGGAGGGGTTAACAACTTGCTGCGCAACATCTCCCCCGGGTGCCCCGTAACTGCAGCGGTGGTGTCCACCTTCACCACATCCCGTGGGTGGTGTCATGAACTTAAACACGGCTCTGGCCGTACAACTACGTCCCCATATCGCCAACCCCTTTTACATCGGAGTGACCGTGGGACCCCCGGGTCCGGAGACCCTCGAGCCACCCACTGAAGGTTCAGACCCGAGCGGCTCGTCTGCCGCCGAGCACGGGGCTGCACATCTACATCTGATATGTGGAGTAATGAAAGGCAGTGTACCCAGTACTGAGCCCCTGATGTCCACAGCTGATATATGAAGTAATGAAGAGCAGTGTACCCAGTACTGAGCCCCTGATTAATAGATTTTTTGCTTTTGTATTACATTTTATCAGTGGAACAAGTAACTTGCAGGACCTGGCACGGACATCCTTCCACACAGGTGTGACATTACAGGGGTCTGCGTACAAATGACATGGTGATCTAAGCTTGGAATAGGTGGTCTGTATCAGATTAGTAGGGTCTGAAACCCCCATGACAAGTGGGGTACTGAGCAGTCCCATTTGGTCTGCAGCAGATGCTGACAGGTGGGGTGTCGGTTGGACACCCATCAAACTGATATTGATGATCGTTTTCATATGCCCGGAGATCCCCTTAAGGTCAGACTTTCACTGAATGATGTGTGGCGCCCCTGACCTGGTCAGGCACCACTGAGTACTGCACCCATGCTGGGAACAGTACAATACAGGTAATCCCGAAGGCTGACCGGGGTGTGGAACACAGGCGCATAGTGATCAGGTCTCACACATGTACCCATGAGAGGACCCCTGGGGATCCCAGGAGGGGGCAAGCCTTCACCTTCACTGGAATAGTGGAGGGGGTAGAGCCTCCATCTCCTCTCAAGGGGTGTGGTGGAGAGTCTGGTTGCTAGGTGGCGTAGGCAAGAACAGGAGAGGAGGAGCAGTGAGCCAGTTCAGTGTAGAGTCCAGGGAGCTCAAGTGAGGAGCAGATCCCTGGAGCTGTGCAATCTGACAGCGTCCGCGCAGTGGCTACAGACGGGGGAGAACGGTCAACTAGGAGTGCTACCTGAAAGCCAGCTTCAGCTAGAGAGAAAGCACGGAGTGGGAAGTAAGGAGACTGCTAGAGAGCACCAGGCCCAACCGGGCGGCAGATCCCGAAGCGAAGATAGATCCAGCTTTCTTCTGCTAAACCTGCCGGTGTGGGGCTCTCAAAGCCCACACCACAACACCACAAAAGCCGCAGCCACGTAACCGCAGTGAGGGCCCATAGGTCACAGGAGGCAAGCAGCTGGAGTGGCCTGGTCCGGGGAACAAGCAAACGGCAAACAAAAAGGGGGAGAGAGGCTGCAGCATCTTCCCTGGGTGACCCCCATAGGGACTCAAAGTCGGGGTCACCCCAAACCACCAAGGGCTAAGGAAGGCGAGTCAGTAGTCACCCTCATAAAGTCAGCCTGAAGGATACCTGGTTCCCACCTGGTTCATCTCAGCTACGCCCGGGCTACTCACCCTGCCATCAAATGTGAGTAAAGCCCTTGAAAGACAATTCTGCCTGTGTGGAGTTATTCTGCGCCTTGTGGTACTACAAACCTACACCGGGCCCTGGGGCTTGCCTCACTCTCAGGAGGCTATTCCAACTAACTGCACACACCATCAGCCCCAGGCGTCCCCTAACCTGCAGTGGCGGTCCCTACTGACCGCAATACTGAGAGTGGCGTCACGATCAAAACCGAAGATTCCCTACCTGTGACCAGCACCAGCTACGTGGAGTCCCTGAAGGTAATGCACCGACACAACACCTGTGGGGCTTCACAGATGCCTTGGGCCAGGTCTTGTTAGTGCCACCCTGCGCCATAGTGTGCAAACACTGGGCCAATTCCTTAGCATCGGCATAACCGCCAATCGTAATGAAGGGGTAGAGTAAGGGCGGCTTTGCACGTTGCAACATCGCACGTGCGATGTCGGCGGGGTCAAATCGAAAGTGACGCACATCCGGTGTCACTTTCGACATCGTAGTGTGTAAATCCTAGATGATACGATTAACGCAAAAGCGTCGTTATCGTATCATCTGTGTATTCTCCGACATTTCCATAATGCCGGTGCAGCGACAGGTACGTTGTTGTTCCTTGTTCCTGCAGCAGCACACATCGCTGTGTATGAAGCCGCAGGAGCGAGGAACATCACCTTACCTGCCGCCGGCGGCTATACGGAAGGAAGAAGGTGGGCGGGATGTTTACATCCTGCTCATCTCCGCCCCTCCGCTTTGATTGGCCGCCTGCTGTGTGACGTTACTCTGACGTTGTACAACCCGCCCCCTTAGGAAGGAGGCGGGACGCCGGCCAGAGCGACGTCGCAAGACAGGTGAGTGCATGTGAAGCTGGCGTTGCGATAATGTTCGCTACGCCAGGAATCACAAGATATCGCTGCTGCGACGGGGGCGGAGACTATCGCGTGCGACATCGCAGCATCGGCTTGCGATGTCGCAACGTGCAAAGCCCACCTAAGTGTGAAGCCCCACAGGTGTTGTGTCGGTGCATTACCTTCAGGGACTCCACGTGGAGGAACAGTCTGGTCACAGGTAGGGAACCTTCTCTTTAGGATATTCGTGACGTCACTCTCGGTATTGCGGTCAGGGTGACCGCCACTGCAGATTAAGGGGTGCATGGGGCTGATTGTGGGTGCAGTCAGTTGTAGTGGCCTCCCGAGAGTTAGGCAAGCCCCAGGGCCCTGTGTAAGTGTGTGGCACCACAAGGCGCAGAATGACTCAAACACAGTCCAGGCAGTCTTTCAGGTTTTTTACTCACAGTTGATGGTAGGGTGAGTAACCCGAGCGTAGCTGGGATGAACCAGGCTGGAACCAGGTATCCTTCCGGCTGGCTGATGAGGGTGACTACCAACTCGCCTTCCTTAGCCCTGTGTGTTTTGGGGTGACCCCTACTTGAAGCCCTGCTGGAGTCGCCCAGGGAAGTTGCTGCTGCCTGTTCTCCCCTTCTTTTGGCCCATTTGCTTATAGCCTGGACCAGGTCACTCCGGCTGCTTGCCTCCTGTGAACTATGGGCCCTCTCTTTGCTACGTGGCTGCGGACTCTGTGGTGGTATGGTGTGGGTCTGAAGTGCCCCCACCGGCAGGTTTGGCAGGAGAAAATTGAATAAATCTCTGCACTGGGACCTATTACCCTTGCGGGCCTGGTACCTCCCTGGCAGTCCCCTTACTCTGCCACTCCTTTGCTCTCTCTAGCCTTGGGTGGATTTCGGGTGGCACTACCAGGTGACCGATCTCCCCTGTCGCTAGTCACTGCACGTACATTGTTAGATTGTGACTGACTCCAGGGTCTGCTGCATGCGACTGCTCTCCCTGAGCTGCACTCACTAACTGGCTCACTACTTCCTCCTCTCCTGGTCTTGCCTACGCAACCTAGCAACCAGGCTCTCTACCACACCCCTTGAGTGGACATGGAGGCCACGCCCCCTCCTGGATTCCCCAGGGGTCCCCCAAAGGTAGATGTGTGAGACCTGATTACTATGCGCCTGTGTAGTCAAACCTCGGTCAGCCTTCTGGATTACCTGTATTGTACTGCCCCCAGCATGGGTGCAGTACTCAGTGGTGCCTGACCAGGGGGCGCCACATAAGAAGCTGCTAATTCCTTAAGATGTGCATGCCACCCAATAATATCACTGGTGTGCTCCTCTCTAGAGATGTGCGAGTGCATTTCTGGCATGAGTTACTCCATTAAAGTGGCCAAACCTTTCTTGAAAACCCATTTATTTATACAGATAAAATATATCTTTGTACCGTGTTACCATGGCTGTATTTGGCCTTCATGCTGCACTAGGCATTTTAAGTGGTCGCGCCCCTTACTGACAACTCACCCTATTATTTTGTGCACATGACATCTATTTAAGGCCGATCTACTCTGTAACACACTTGAAAAAGTACTAAAGCCTATATTGAAGATCTGCACTTGCTGCGCACACGTTCAGTTTTATTTAGCTTATTTTAACAGCTTCAGGTTTTCAAAGACACTAGAGGTTAAAACAGGTAATTGAACCATTTTTCATGCTGCTGCCACCAAGATGTTGCTGACTAGTACTTGATACAATTTCAATTTAAAAAAAGATGCCAGTGTTTCCTAACCTGTCCTCTGCCTGAGAAACTGAGTAGATTTGCAGATGTGTAAAAGCCATGGTGTGCACACACTCTAAGGCGGGCTTTGCATGTTGCGACATCGCAAGCCGATGCTGCGATGTTGCACGCGATAGTCCCCGCCCCTGTCGCAGCAGCGATATCTTGTGATAGCTGGCGTAGCGAAAATTATCGCTACGTCAGCTTCACATGCACTCACCTGCCCTGCGACCGTCGCTCTGGCCGGCGACCCGCCTCCTTCCTAAGGGGGCGGGTCGTGTAGCGTCATAGCGACGTCACACGGCAGGCGGCCAATAGCGGCGGAGGGGCGGAGATGAGCAGGATGTAAACATCCCGCCCACCTCCTTCCTTCCGTATAACCGCCGGCGGCAGGTAGGAGATGTTCCTCGCTCCTGCGGCTTCATACACAGCGATGTGTGCTGCCGCAGGAACGAGGAACAACATCGTACCTGTCGCGGCACCGGCATTATGGAAATGTCGGAGCCTGCACCGATGATACGATAACGACGATTTTGCGCTCGTTCATCGTATCTTCTAGGATTTAAACACTACGACATCGCAAGTGACGCCGGATGTGCGTCACTTTCGATTTGACCCCACCGACATCGCACCTTCAATGTCGTAGTGTGCAAAGCCGCCCTAAGGCCCCCTACATACGGCCCGCATACGGACCACACGGATGTAGTGTGGATGCGGTCCCGTGTGACATGCGCCGGAGAAAACTCACGTGTCAGAGAAAAAAATAACAAATCTTTACTCACCTTCTCCTGCCCTCCTGTCTCTGCCACTGCTGTCACCTGCTGCCGACCGCCGCTCATTATGCTCATTTAATATTCACTTCACTGCGGCCGAAAGCAGCAGCAGCGGGGAGTTGGCAGGGCTGGAGACTGAAGTTCAGCACCACGGACAGCGACGCCAGGGACAGGTGAGTAGAAAGTTCCCGTTCTCCGTGTGTTATCACGGATAACACACGTAGAACACACGTAGTGCCATAAACACGGCTCATGGAGGGGAAAATGCACCTTTGACACATCCGTAAAACATGTGCGTGATTTTCACTGATGTGTGAAGGGAGCCTAAGGCTAGTTTCACACATCCGTCTTTTTGCCGGTTTGCCGGATTCGGCGGACTCCAGTACAGTGTGATACAGTACAATGGCAGTGCGGCAACTTCTGGGTCACATGCTCCGGTCACATGACAGCATGTGACCGGAGCTTGTTACGCTGCCATTGTACTGTATACACTGTACTGGAGTGCGCTGAATCCGGCAAACTAGTGAAAAGCCGGATGTGTGAAACTAGCCTAACTGTTCACATTTCCTTTAGATAGTAGTTATGGTGCTTGTACACAGACTACAGTTGGCTGAACCCGGAGATAGACAGGCTCGGCCGACAGTCTGATTGTCAGAGAAGTGATGGCCCAGCAGGTCCAATTTCGGACTGTGGATCCTTTTTTCTCTAAGATTTGAGCCACCGCCAGAGATGTGTAGTAGTGTCTGTCTCAAAGAGAACACAAGAGCAGTCAAGAAAGTGAGCGCTCCTGTGTATGGGAGAGTCAGGGAGATAGCTGCCAGACGTATGATGGGACACCTGTCTATAGTGTATGGGAGAGTCACGAAGAGCTGCCAGCCGAATGATGGGACATCAATCTATAGTGTATGGGAGAGTCAGGGAGATAGCTGCCAGCCGAATGATGGGACACCTGTCTATAGTGTATGGGGGCTTTAATCAAATACTTGTTTTGCTGACGTATGGCCTCATTAAAGCCCGCTTTACACGCTACAATATATCTTACGATGTGTCGGCGGGGTCACGTCGTATGTGACGCACATCCAGCATCATAAGGTACATTGTAGTGTGTGACAGGTACGTGCGATTACGATTGAACGTTAAAACGTTCATCGCATACACGTCGTTGAATCCTGACGAATTGCACATCGGGTTGTTCAATGTTCCCGAGGCATTACACATCGCAGTGTATGACACCCCGGGAACATTTAACAGATCTTACCTGCCTCCCACGGCTCCAGCCGGCAATGTGGAAGGAAAGAGGTGGGCGGGATGTTTACGTCCCGCTCATCTCCGCCCCTCCGCTTCTATTGGCCGGCTGCCGCGTGACGTAGATGTGACGCCGAACATCCCTCCCACTCCAGGAAGTGGACGTTCGCCGCCCACATCGAGGTCGTATGGACATGTAAGTACGTATGACGGGGCTTAATTGTTTGTGTGGCACGTTTAACAAATTGAACGTGCCGCACATATGATGGGGGCGTTGCAAATCACATACAATATCGTATGCGAAATTGCAACGTGTAAAGCAGGCTTAAGACAGCTATATTGTTAGGGCGGCTTTGCACGTTGCGACATCGCACGTGCGATGTCGGTGGGGTCAAATCGAAAGTGACGCACATCCAGCGTCACTTTCGACATCGTACTGTGTAAATGCTAGATGATACGATGAACGAGCGTAAAAACGTCGTTATCGTATCATCGTTGCATTCACCGAAATTTCCATAATGCCGGTGCCGCGACAGGTACGATGTTGTTCCTCGTTCCTGCGGCAGCACACATCGCTGTGTGTAAAGCCACAGGAGCGAGGAACATCTCCTTACCCGCCGCCGGCGGCTATGCGGAAGGAAGGAGGTGGGCGGGATGTTTACATCCTGCTCATCTCCGCCCCTCCGCCGCTATTGGCTGCCTGCCGTGTGACGTCGCTATGACGCCGGCCAGAGCGACGGTCGCAGGGCAGGTGAGTGCATGGAAAGCTGGCGTAGCGATAATTTTCGCTACTCCAGCTATCACACGATATCGTACCTGCGACGGGGGCGGGGACTATCGCGTGCGACATCGCAGCATCGGCTTGCGATGTCGCAACGTGCAAAGCCTGCCTTAGTCTGGCACACTGACCATAATAATCTACTATCAAGTCTAATAAATTAAGTATTGCTACATCTACACGAATATATCACCAGAACCAACCTCAAATCACGATAACATTACCAGAACCAACCTCAAATCATGATAACATTACCAGAACCACCATTGGTACATGACAACATCTCCAGAATCAACCTCAAATCACTACTACATCACCAGAACTAAATCCAGCCCAACATATAATTGTCTGCCATGAAACTGCAGCGACTAGTATGTCTAAAGCGGGCTTTACACACTGCGATATCGCCCGAATTTTGTCGTTGGGGTCACGGTTTTGGTGACGCACTTCCGCAATCGTTAGCGATATAGCTTTGTGTAACAGCGTTCAGCGATGTAAAATCGTCGCAAAAGCGTGATTTATCGCTAATCGGCTACACGGGTCCTAATTCCCAAAAATCGTTACTTCAGCAGTAACGAGGTTGTTCCTCGTTCCTGCGGCATCACACATCGCTGCGTGTGACGCCGCAGGAGCGAGGAACGTCTCCCTACCTGCCTCCCGGCCGCTATGCGGAAGGAAGGAGGTGGGCGGGATGTTACGTCCCGCTCATCTCCGCCCCTCCGCTGCGATTGGGCGGCGGTTCAGTGACGTCGCTGTGACGCCGCACGGACCGCCCCCTTAGAAAGGAGGCGGTTCGCCGGTCACAGCGACGTCGCCGGACAGGTAAGTATGTGTGACGGCTCTGGGCGATGTTGTGCGGCACGGGCAGCGATATGCCCATGTCGCGCAACAGATGGGGGCGGGTACGCACACTAGCGATATCGGGACCGATATCGCAGTGTGTAAAGTAGCCTTAAGGCTATGTGCCCACGTGTGCGTATTACATGCAGTTACGCTGAGTATTGCACTGCAGCGTAACTGCATGTGTCCGGCGTCCCCTGCACAATCTATGAAGATTGTGCACAATCCATGCCCATGTTGCGTTTTAGAGCACAGCGATTTGCATGCTGCCAAATCGCTGCGTTCTAAAAAGCAACATGTCACTTCTTTCGGAGCGCTTTGCATGCTGTCTCCATTCTGTCTATAGGGAGAGGCAGCATCCAGAGCACACGAATTCTGCAATCAGCAAAGTTTCAGAATGGAGCTTTTCAGCTGCGCTCTGAAGCGGACATGCAGTGACAAAACGCTGCGGTGCAGAGCGCACACACGTGGGCACATAGCCTAACAATGGTAAGGAGATACCAGGAGTTGTTATCAGCCATCATCAGACTGCTGACCATACAGGAGCCACAGTAATCTACGCATAATAACATCTTGATTGTGTGGATTTGATATGTTATTCTGTTAACCTTATTTTAATAAAAATATATGAAAACAGGAACCACAGTACTGATGGTGCAGGTAGTAAGCACTATTAAACATTTAAAAAATACCTAAATTTTTGGGAGATATCTGTGCTTTAGGTCCATTAATTCTGAACACATTGATTCGGGTCTGGGTCTTGAGACCCCCAAAAATTGCTCAAAAGACTCCTTAGAAGTGCACGGCCCAGGAGACAGGACTATGACTTTCTACAGCATCTGCTCTGCGCTGCGCATGCTCTTCTAAAAGAGCTTTTCAGCTGTAGTTGGGGGTCTCGAGACCAGATTCCTCACCAAACTGCTCAGAATTATTGGGCATAAAGCAAAAAATTCTCCCAAAAGTTTAGTCACTCTTTGAGGTGCATTTACAAGGCTGCTAATAATCGGAAACCGATTGGTCTATCTAAACCGGCTGTCAGATCACCCAGCGCACAAGCAAAAGGTTCGTTTGCCGGGTAAAATGATTTTTCCATTTACATAAATTCACATTTATATAAGGGACGATTCCCCTACAAAAATCACAAACAGTTTAGCTTAAAAGGGGTTGTCCGGTCTAGAATGACACATCTGCAGTCACTCTATGTGTCCCTATGACTGCAGACTTGTGAATCCTCCCAGCGCACTCACAATGGTCAAGTATGGGATATGCAGACTCCCAGTCAGAACTCGTCTAGTGAGTACGGCCTCACTTAATGCACTTGTATTGACCGAGGTGGCGTCCCCTAGATGGGTTCTAGCTTGGACTCTGCATATCGCATACTTGACCGCCGCTCCCGGTGCAGAGACTGGAGAATCCTCGTAGCGCACAGTGAGTGCACTGGGAGCATTCACAAATCTGCAGTCACACAGAGTGACACACAGAGGGACTGCAGACTTGTCATTCTAGACTGGACAACCCCTTTAATATTTGCTTCAAAATCTATTTTTTAAAATGCAAATGAGGTGGCATCGGTGCACCCTTGGCGTGGACTATGCCTTGGTGCACTCTTATATTTGCATATGAAAGCCAGTCCCTTGTCTTGATTGACAGAGCTCACTTAGTAAGAGTGGTAAAAGTCAGACATACAAGCTAATATTAGACAGCACTCACTTTTACTATTCGAGCGCTGTCAATAAAAACAAAAGACTTTAAAATACAAAAATGAGAGTGTAACGCTGCACCAAAGCAAAGAGCACCCTAATGGTGCACCAAAGCACAGACCACACCAATGGTGCACCAAAGCACAGACCACATCAATGGTGCACCAAAGCATAGACCACACCAATGTTGTGCCAAGGCACAGACCACACCAATGGTGCACCAAATCACAGACCACACCAATGGTGCACCAAAGCGCAGACCACACCAATAGTGCACCAAAGCAAAGACCACACCAATGTTGCACCAAAGCAAAGACCACACCAACGGTGCACCAAAGCGCCCTCATTTGCATATTAAATAAAAGTATATTTTTCTGCAAATATTAAAAGGGAACCTGTCACCAGATTTGGCGACTAGAAAGCTGCGGCCACCACCAGTGGGGTTTCTATACAGCATTTTAACATGCTGTATATAAAAGCCCAGGCCGCTGTGTAAAACATAAATCCATTTATAATACACACCTAAGGGGCAGTACGGTGAAGACTGGTCGGATAGGTGTCTCCATTCTCCGGTACCGGTGCCTCCTCTTTCGGCCATCTTTGTCCTCCTTTTTCTGAGGTCTGGGTGCATGACGCGTCCTATGTCATTCCACTAGCCAGCATTGAGGTCCTTCGCAAGTGCACTTTGATCTGCCCTGAGCAGGGCAGATCAAAGTATTCTAGTGCACCTGTGCAGGACCTCAATTCCGGCTACTGCGGATTACGTAGGAATCGTCATGTACACAGGCTTCAGAAGAAGGAGGACAGAGATGGCCAAAAGAGGAGGTGCTGGTATTGGAGAACGGAGACACCCACCCGACCAGTGTGCATCTCACCGCCCCTTAGTTGAGTATTATAAAGTGTTTTTTATGTTCTACACAGCGGCCTGGGCTCTTATATACAGCGTTCTAACATACTGTATATAAGAGCCCACTGGTGGTGGCCGCAGCTTCTAGTCACCAAATCTGGTGACAGGTTCCTTTTAAAGAAGCACGACGGTCATTTTTTCCCCTAAACCTGTGTAAATGTTAGTGTAGTGTAAGGTCTGTGATAATTCACTCAAGGATTGCTGTTTTCTCATGTCCCCGACTCCATAATGACTTCACATCCACAGCTCGTCTCTGCAGACTTCCCTCTTCTCTGGTCTTCTGCAGAACATCTCAACATGGTGCCCTGAAAAATAACAATGTTATTATAATGTTCCCAAATAACAATAACCACAAATGCTGTGCCATAAATAAGCCCTATGCTGTGGACTGAAAAAAAACCCCCTGCTCCTCACTGCGCTCCCCGCAAAAGAATTTTGCTCCACACAATCCCTCTTAATGTACATGGCCTCCACCCTATCCTCTCCAATAAAATATTCCCACCACACCGTCCCCACTTATATACTATGACCGCCACACTGCCCCCTAATAAACTAAAACGCCACACTGTCCTCCCTTATAAACTATACCCACCACACCTTCCTTAATTATGAAATATGATCTGCACATTGTCCTCACATCATGCTGCATCCTCCTCACAATGTCCCATGCATGCTGCCCCTCTCCATACAGAGCCCTCATACTGCCCTTCTCCATTCTGAGCCTCCCATGCTGCCCCTTCTTAATGCGCTCCAAATGCTGCATGCCCCTTTTCCATAATGAGACATCCATGCTGCCCCACACCTAATGCTGAGCCCCCCCTCCCACTATCTCACGTTTCATATGGAGTCCCCTACATTGCTCCACTCCATACTGAGCCCACCCATGCTGCCCCCTTTGCATACTTAGCCCTCACAATGCCCTTGTTCATATTGAACCCCCATGCTACCCATTCTCCATAATGAGCTCCCAATGCTTCCCCCTCTCCATACTTAGTGAGTTGATACATGGTATTTCTAGGGTGGGGCACAAGTAGGGTCCAAAACCGCCTCAAGTAGATGTAGAAACTTGGCACTCAAGATCAATGTGAATAGTGGTTTTTATTGTTAAGAACTTGTAGGACCAACACAAGCACATCATTGCCGCATAGACAGCGGTGGACACCACGTCATACCCAGCTACGCCGCTCGCCACGCTACTATACTTTCTAAGGACCCTCTGCACGCACACTGATAAAGATCTTTTGACCGAAACATCTGTGCTTGTGCTGGTCCTACAAGTTCTTCACAATAAAAACCCCTGTTCACATTGATCTTGAGTGCCAAGTTTCTACATCTACCCCTCTCCATACTGAGACCACCAATATACTGAGTCCTTATACTTTTCCCCATCGATTTTGTCCCTTGAACTATCCTTCACTCTCTAAGCCCCCCTAAACCACCCTCCTACAGCAATAGGCCCCCTAAACCCCCCACCTACGGCAACAGGCTCTGTTAACCCCCCCCACCTACGGCAACAGGCTCTGTTAACCCCCCTCCTACAGCAACAGGCTCCATTAACCCCCCTCCTATGGCAACAGGCTCCGTTAACGCCCCTCCTACGGCAATAGGCTGCGTTACCCCCCTCCTACGGCAACAGGCTCCGTTAACCTCCCTCCTACGGCAACAGGCTTCGCTAACCCCCCTTCTACGGCAACAGGCTCTGTTAACCGCCCTCCTACGGCAACAGGCTCCGTTAACCCCCCTCCTAAGACAACAGGCTCCGTTAACCCCGCTCCTATGGCAACAGGCTCCGTTAGCCCCCCCTTCCTACAGCAATAGGTCCCCTAACTGTAAGGGTATGTGTGTACGTCTGCGTTCTGCCGTGACAAATATTCCGCAGCATTTTGTCACTGCATGTGCGTTTCAAAACGCAGCCGAAAAGCTGCGTTTTGGAAGTATTTTGAATGCGGAATAGATGCAGAATTCATGCATTCTGGATGCTCTGTAATAAACAGAGTGGGAAAAGCATCCAAAACGCACAAAAGAAGTGACATTATATTAATTTTTATAGAAATCGTTACAAGTACATGTAAAAAACATTTAAGAAGCATAGACCTGGGAAAAATCCATCAGATCCTCATGAATCACCTAACATATCAAAAATGAACATAATCAGGAAAGAGATTCCGGTATGCAGGTGATATGGCAGCTAAATGCGGCTATATATAGTGCGGGCTAGTCCACAAAGGATAGGGAGGCTATACAAAAATTGTATTATAGAGTATATCAGAGTAGTCACCTATTATTAGTATATGGATCTTACACCTACCCAAAGGGTAATAGATAAAGACATGGTCACATATGGAAATATATACAAAGAAGTGAAGTATAATAGAGAAAGTCAGCTCCATAGGGACCAAGGTAAATAGGGCCGACACAAAGGCTTACCAGTATATAGGTGGTTCAAGGGGACCAGACAGAGGGGACCTCCCGGCCGTTTCGCAGTCCTAAGACCGCTTCTTCCGGGAGGAGAGGTATAGTGTCTGTCTAGCAGACCGGCTCCTATATGTCTGAACACCCGATCACGTGATTCCTCACGTGACCGGAAGCCGGAAGGAGGCGGGGACGTCCGCGCACGCTGCACCGCATCTGACAAGGCAGGCAGTGCGCGTGCGCGATCCATGCTACAGGGAGCGCGGCGTCCCCGTTCCCCCGGCAATGGGAGGGACGTGCAGAGTGCCAGCGCTCCAGCACGCCATACCGCGACCATAGCAGATGCAGATCGCAGGTGACGGCCAGAGGCTGCACACCCCCGCCCCCCCGGTGACGGACAAAAGGAGCAGGCAGATAAGTAAAGAAAGGGGTAAAGTGATAGTAGTGCAAACATCCAGAATGGGGAAAGCACGTAGGTCACACGTCACTAAGCACATAGCAACCGGCTCAGGAGGGGGACGCGTCACCAGCCAAACGAGCCAGGTTGTACTTAAAGCGGAAAGGGACCCACGTAACAGACCCACAATTCAGTAAATCTGGATATATTAATTTACATGATCTGACACCTTACTCCTTAGATGGTCAGAAAGGTGTAAAGAAAGAGGATAGTTTATATATGTGTCAGAAATGGATAAATGGGGCCAAAGAGGAGGAGGACTGGACACTTAAGGAATGGGATATATGAATGAAAAAAAACCCCAAAACATTTGCTACCACATAAGTGACAGAACTAAAGTGCAAACATAGTGCATATCCAGTATATATATAATTATTTGATATATAAAGGACATAAAACATTTTATTATACAAGGCATGAGAAAATATCACATCAAATATCCATATCCATTCTTGCAGTCCTTCTTGCTGAGATGGCCTCAGTCCAAAGGACAGACACTGGGATCAATCGATAGGGATGACAGAATTAAGATCACTTAACAAAAGAAAAAAGGAAAAAATATAAGTTTCAAAATAATAAACTAAAGATTATATTAAAAACCACATCAAGGGAAAAGATTAACATAATACATCTTCACATCAAAGTCAATCAGTAGCAAAAAAGGGCAGACAAGATGGACTCATAAGAAGGGTGCAAAACTGATAGATTCATTTAAACCAGCAGGGGACAGTGTGCCAAGAACAGAGATCCAACGGGTCTCACACTGTGCTAATCGTTTCTTTAAATTGCCGCCCCTTATGCCACCATGAATGACGTAAATCCCCAGTACTCTCAGGGATCTCGGATTACAGTTGTGCACAGACTTGAAGTGTCTCGGTAAGGTCTTAAGAGTAGAGATGAGCGAACCGGTCCCGGTTCGGCTCGAGGTCGGTTCGCCGAACGGAGGTCCCGTTCGAGTTCGGCTCGTCGAACGTTCGACGAACCGAACTCGAACTGCATAGGAAACAATGGCAGGCAATCACAAACACAGAAAAACACCTAGAAAACACCCTCAAAGGTGTCCAAAAGGTGACAAACAACTCAAACACATGGGAAAGTGACAAGGACATATACTCATGCGAAAACAAAACAGCTGGACAAGGAAAAAGAGGAGGACACACAGATATAGGCATGGCACGCCCTTCTAAAATCATGTAAAACACCGCAAGGTGACTCCAAGCGTAGTCTCTCTTTTTTTCCAAAAATTGGGCCCCACACACACCCACCCATTCAGTGGCAGCAGTTGGGCCCCAGTTGTACAATTCACAGCTACATTTGCATCAAGCACATTCAAAAATACGCCATAATTAACCGTCCCCAGGATGACACCGGGGTAGGTAGCAAAGTCTTTCCTGATCCCAGCTCTGTTCATCTTGGCTTCTTTTAAAAACAATGTAAGCAAGGGTTACTCCAAGCGGAGTCTCCCTTTTTTCCAAAAATTGGGCCCCACACACACCCACCCCTTCAGTGGCAGCAGTTGTGCCCCAGTTGTACACTTCACAGCTACATTTGCATCAAGCACATTCAAAAATACGCCATTCTTATCCGTCCCCAGGATGACACCGGGGTAGGTAGCAAAGTCTTTCCTGATGCCAGCTCTGTTCATCTTGGCTTCTTTTAAAAACACAGCAAGCAAGGGTTACTCCAAGCGGAGTCTCCCTTTTTTCCAAAAATTGGGCCACACAGACACCCACCCCATCAGTGGCAGCACTTGGGCCCTAGTTGCAAACTGGATGTTTTGATTTGCATCAAGCACATTCAAAAATACGCCATAATTAACCGTCCCCAGGATGACACCGGGGTAGGTAGCAAAGTCTTTCCTGATGCCAGCTCTGTTCATCTTGGCTTCTTTTAAAAACACAGCAAGCAAGGGTTACTCCAAGCGGAGTCTCCCTTTTTTCCAAAAATTGGGCCACACAGACACCCACCCCATCAGTGGCAGCACTTGGGCCCTAGTTGCAAACTGGATGTTTTGATTTGCATCAAGCACATTCAAAAATACGCCATAATTAACCGTCCCCAGGATGACACCGGGGTAGGTAGCAAAGTCTTTCCTGATCCCAGCTCTGTTCATCTTGGCTTCTTTTAAAAACACAGCAAGCAAGGGTTACTCCAAGCGGAGTCTCCCTTTTTTCCAAAAATTGGGCCACACAGACACCCACCCCATCAGTGGCAGCACTTGGGCCCTAGTTGCAAACAGGATGTTTTGATTTGCATCAAGCACATTCAAAAATACGCCATAATTAACCGTCCCCAGCGTGACACCGGGGTAGGTAGATAAAGTCTTTGCTGACCCATGACTTGTTCATCTTGGCTTCTTTTAAAAACAATGTAAGCAAGGGTTACTCCAAGCGGAGTCTCCCTTTTTTCCAAAAATTGGGCCCCACACACACCCACCCCTTCAGTGGCAGCAGTTGTGCCCCAGTTGTACACTTCACAGCTACATTTGCATCAAGCACATTCAAAAATACGCCATTCTTATCCGTCCCCAGGATGACACCGGGGTAGGTAGCAAAGTCTTTCCTGATCCCAGCTCTGTTCATCTTGGCTTCTTTTAAAAACACAGCAAGCAAGGGTTACTCCAAGCGGAGTCTCCCTTTTTTCCAAAAATTGGGCCACACAGACACCCACCCCATCAGTGGCAGCACTTGGGCCCTAGTTGCAAACAGGATGTTTTGATTTGCATCAAGCAGATTCAAAAAATACGCCATAATTAACCGTCCCCAGGATGACACCGGGGTAGGTAGCAAAGTCTTTCCTGATCCCAGCTCTGTTCATCTTGGCTTCTTTTAAAAACACAGCAAGCAAGGGTTACTCCAAGCGGAGTCTCCCTTTTTTCCAAAAATTGGGCCACACAGACACCCACCCCATCAGTGGCAGCACTTGGGCCCTAGTTGCAAACAGGATGTTTTGATTTGCATCAAGCACATTCCAAATCAACAAGCATTTACTCTCCCCAGGATGACACAGGGGTAGTAAATTCCTTGTGGATCCATGACTTGTTCATTTTGATGAACGTCAGTCTGTCCACATTGTCACTGGACAGACGCGTGCGGTTATCTGTCAGCACACACCCAGCAGCACTGAAGACACATTCAGAGACAACGCTGGCAGCTGGACACGACAAAATCTCCAAGGCGTAAGTTGCGAGCTCTGGCCATTTTTCTAGGTTTGAAGCCCAAAAGGAGCAAGGCTCCAGTTGCACAGTCATGGCATCGATGTTCATTTGGAGATACTCCTGTATCATCCTCTCCAGCCGTTGACTATGTGTCAGACTTGTTGTCTCTGGTGGCCTTGCAAAAGAGGGTCTAAAAAAATTATGAAAAGATTCCATAAAATTGCTGTTACCAGCACCAGATACGATCCTACTGGTACGGGTAGACTGTTGAAGATGACGAGACCGTCCCATGTTTGTCAAGTCACAACTGGGAGATTCCCTCCCTGCACCTGCACGGTTGTTTGGTGGAAAAGCCGAGCTAAGATCGAGTAACAGCTTCTGCTGATACTCCTGCATACGTGCGTCCCTTTCTATGGCTGGAATTATGTCACAAAATTTGGACTTGTACCGGGGATCTAATAGTGTGGCAATCCAGTAGTCATCATCACTTCTAATTTTGACAATACGACTGTCATGTTGGAGGTAGTGCAACAAAAAGGCACTCATGTGTCTTGCGCAGCCATGCGGACAAAGTCCACGCTGTGTTTGTGGCATAGAGGTGCTACCCGTTCTTTCTTCCTCTGACATCTCCCCCCAACCTCTTTCAACTGAAATTTGACCAAGGTCTCCCTCATCCACTGAGTCTTCCATGTCCATGGACAGTTCGTCCTCCATTTCTTCATGTTCTCCTGCACCTTGCTCAACATTTCGCCTGCTACTATGCGCCCTTGTCGATCCCTGTCCCCCATGGTCCCATGCCTGCTGCGTTGGTGATGATGAATGTCTGGACCTTGGTGATGTTGTTGTCCCTTGCGCATATGAATCCTCCTGTAGTTCCTCCCCTTCATGTTGTCCCACCCCCTGACTCCGAATAGTGTTTAGCGTGTGCTCCAGCATGTAAATGACTGGAATCGTCATGCTGATAATGGCATTGTCAGCGCTAAACATATTCGTCGCCATGTCGAAACTGTGCAGAAGGGTGCATAGGTCCTTGATCTGAGACCACTCCATCAGGGTGATCTGCCCCACCTCTGCATCTCGTTGGCCCAGGCTATACGTCATGACGTATTGCACCAGGGCTCTGCGGTGCTGCCACAGTCGCTGTAACATGTGGAGAGTTGAATTCCAGCGTGTCGCCACATCGCATTTCAGGCGATGAACCGGCAGGCCGAAAGACTTCTGGAGCGATGCAAGTCGCTCTGCTGCGGCGCTTGAACGGCGGAAGTGAGCAGACAGTTTTCGTGCCCTGTTCAGAAGGCCATCTAGGCCGGGATAGTGTGTTAAAAATTGCTGGACGACAAGGTTCAACACGTGAGCCATACAAGGTACGTGTGTCACCTTGCCCAGGCGAAGGGCCGCACCCAGGTTTGCAGCATTGTCGCACACGGCCTTACCAGGCTGCAGGTTGAGTGGAGACAACCATTTATTAAACTCGGACCGCAGAGCTGACCACAACTCCTCAGCTGTGTGACTCTTATTCCCAAGACATGTCAAGCTAAAGACCGCCTGATGCCGTTGCGCTCTGCTGCCAGCATAGTAATGAGGCGTGCGTGATTCCTTCTGCGCAGTGAGAACGCTGGTGGCCTGACCAGGCAGGCTTGGGGCGGAGGTGGAGGACCCAGATGAGGTGGAGGATGCAGAAGCAGTGGCGGAACTTGGACAGACAGAGGATTGACACACAAGTCGTGGGGACGGCAAGACTTGTGCAGCAGACCCTTCACCATCTATCACCATAGTTACCCAGTGCCCAGTCAGCGACATGTAACGTCCCTGTCCATGCTTACTGGTCCAAGTATCGGTGGTGAAATGCACCCGTTCACACACAGAGTTTCTCAAGGAAGCGGTGATGTTGTGTACGACATGCTAGTGTAGCGCGGGCACACCTTTCTTAGAGAAGTAGTGGCGACTAGGCATCTGGTACTGGGGCACAGCGACAGACATAAGGTCTCTAAAATCCTGTGTGTCCACTAGGCGGAAAGGCAGCATTTCGGTAGCCAACAGCTTACAGAGGGATAGAGTCAACCTCTTAGCTTTGTCATGGGTCGGAGGCAGTGGCCTTTTATTTGACCACATCTGAGGGACAGAGATCTGGCTGCTGTGTGTAGACGGTGTTGAGTAGGGTGTCCCTGGAAAAATGCAGGTTTGTGAGGAAAGTGCAGGCGGAGACATGATGTTGCCTTCATCCAACGTTGGTGCTATCGATGTCTGAGAGAGCTGTACACACTCACTTGTTTCCCCTTCCAAACCAACTGACGACCTACCAAGCAAACTGCCTGTTGCGGTTACAGTGGTGGAAGTTTTGCGTGGAAAAACAGGTGTGACAGCTGTCCCCACAGTCCTAGAAGATGAAGAGCGCGCGGATGCACTGGAAGGGGCAGGCGGTGGATGGTTCGCTCTGCTAGGCCGCATTGCAGCACAGTGAGCTTCCCACCGGGACCTATGATATTTATTCATGTGACGATTCATGGAAGAAGTTGTCAAACTGCTGAGGTTTTGACCTCTACTAAGAGAATCATGACAAAGTTTACAGATCACATAATTTGGGCGATCTTTTGCTATGTCAAAAAAGGACCAGGCTAGGCAAGGCTTAGAGGCCATGCGACCTGTTGATCCACCCCGAATAATGCTCATAGGCAGAGTGGTGGCTGAGGATGCAGTTGTAGACGTGCTACCAGTGCTCCGACTCTGTCCAGGAAGGCGCAAGGTAACTTCGTCGTCGGTTGCATCCTCCTCCACCGCCTCTGTTGACCTCCTCGAGTGCCTGACTGGGGGTTGACAGTAGGTGGGATCTAGAACTTCATCATCAATTGTTGTGTTTGCACTCCCCTCCCCCTCAGAACGAGCCACTTCTTGCCCTGACCGAATATTTAAGTTGTCATCCCAATCGGGTATCTGCGTCTCATCTTCATCAGTATGTTCCTCATTGTCTATAACCACAGGTGTTACAGTTTGTGACAAAGGGTCAACATTATGCTCAGAAACTTGGTCCTCACGGCCTGAATCAGAGTCACAAAGGTTCTGGGCATCACTGCAGACCATTTCCTGTTCTGTACTCACTGTAGCTTGGGAGCAGACCTCTGATTCCCAGGCTATAGTGTGACTGAACAGCTCTGCAGACTCAGCCATCTCAGTTCCACCATACTGTGCAGGGCTGATGGAGACTTCAGAGCTGGGAGAAATCAAGTGTGATTGGGATGACAACTCAGAGGACTGGTGTTTTTTGGATGCGGTACTTGAAGTGGCTGAGAGGGCACTTGTTGGACCACTTGAGATCCATTCAAGCATTTTCCTTTTTTGCCCATCATCTACCTTTCTTCCTGTTGTTCGTGTCCGTAAAAAAGGGAGCACATCGGATTGTCCACGGTAAGTAGTAGACATCTTACTTTTGCTGGTAGATGGTCTATATTCAGCAGATGATAATGGAGCTTTGCCACCTTCCCCACAGACAAAACCTTTTTTGCCTTTTCCACCACGCCTCTTCCCCTTTCCACCAGCATCTGTCATTTTGCCACTCATGTTGATTGCGACAAGATTGTGGACTGAAAATGTGGTAGTAAAAATTGAGAGGTGGTGAAGATTGCAGTGGTGGTCTAGCTTTATTAACAGCAGAATAATAAAGAATAAATATCCCTGACAATGCAACTACGGCCCTTAAACTGGCAGCAAAAAATGCTAGTATAATGGCTTAGTTATAATGAGTTGGAGTGTGCAACGCAGGCAGATGCGCTCTGCAAATGTCTTTGCACTAGTGGGACTATAGCAAAGTCCAATAGCCACGTATAGGATGCCACTAGGTACACTGAGTGTTTGCTAGTATAATGGCTTAGTTATAATGAGTTGGAGTGTGCAACGCAGGCAGATGCGCTCTGCAAATGTCTTTGCACTAGTGGGACTATAGCAAAGTCCAATAGCCACGTATAGGATGCCACTAGGTACACTGAGTGTTTGCTAGTATAATGGCTTAGTTATAATGAGTTGGAGTGTGCAACGCAGGCAGATGCGCTCTGCAAATGTCTTTGCACTAGTGGGACTATAGCAAAGTCCAATAGCCACGTATAGGATGCCACTAGGTACACTGAGTGTTTGCTAGTATAATGGCTTAGTTATAATGAGTTGGAGTGTGCAACGCAGGCAGATGCGCTCTGCAAATGTCTTTGCACTAGTGGGACTATAGCAAAGTCCAATAGCCACGTATAGGATGCCACTAGGTACACTGAGTGTTTGCTAGTATAATGGCTTAGTTATAATGAGTTGGAGTGTGCAACGCAGGCAGATGCGCTCTGCAAATGTCTTTGCACTAGTGGGACTATAGCAAAGTCCAATAGCCACAGATAGGATGCCACTAGGTACACAGAGTGTTTGCTAGTATAATGGCTTAGTTATAATGAGTTGGAGTGTGCAACGCAGGCAGATGCGCTCTGCAAATGTCTTTGCACTAGTGGGACTATAGCAAAGTCCAATAGCCACGTATAGGATGCCACTAGGTACACTGAGTGTTTGCTAGTATAATGGCTTAGTTATAATGAGTTGGAGTGTGCAATGCAGGCAGATGCGCTCTGCAAATGTCTTTGCACTAGTGGGACTATAGCAAAGTCCAATAGCCACGTATAGGATGCCACTAGGTACACTGAGTGTTTGCTAGTATAATGGCTTAGTTATAATGAGTTGGAGTATGCAGAGGACACGAGGGTACAGTGCCAGGATTTTGGGGCTCTGGGTAGAGGAATGGAAGCCTGCCTTTCTATCCCTCCTAATAGGGAAATGCAGGGAGGAAATCCCTGACCTTGGCTACACAGACGCTGGCGCTGTTTTCAGGACCTGTCACCTTAACTCTGACCCTGCCGGTTTGAGCCCTTAAAAGGACTGCTATAAAGTGCTCTCCCTAAGCTGTCTAACGCTGTGTATGCAGCGCATACAGCTGTATCGGCGATAGGACTCAGGAGGACGGAGCTGCGACAGTGATGTCTGACACCAAAGACGCAGAAGGCAGATAATGGCGTCCTGGAAGAAAATGTCCGGTTTTATAATGCAGGGACATGTGACATGGACATCCTATCACACATGCCGTTGCTTCTCTGGCTCAAAGTCCACTTAGCTGTGTGTGTGTTTGGGATTGGCTGACATGCTGGCCCGCCCCACAAGACGCGCGCGCTTAGGGAAGGAAGACAAGAAAAAAAAAAAAAATGGCGATCGCCATTATAGAAACAGCAGTGATCTGAAGGCGCTGTTCACGCACACTATACACTGAAATGTCATAATAGTGTGATTCACAGAGTGACTTACACTATTACAGCAGAAACCAAGCTAGGATTTAGCTGTTTTTTTGCTGCTAGAACCGTTCTCGAACGTTTCTAGAACTATCGAGCTTTTGCAAAAAGCTCGAGTTCTAGTTCGATCTAGAACAGGCCCCAAAATCACTCGAGCCTAGAACTGGAGAACCACGAACCACGAAACGCGCTCAACTCTACTTAAGAGTTGAGATGTCCGTGATTGTTCTGGCTCCACAAATGTCTCTCACGTGTTCACGTGTACGTACCCTCAAGGGGCAGTCACAGGTGGCGTAATAGACCACGTGAGAGGTTTGACATGAGATGTAATGTTTGATTTGATACGTGCGAGACCCATCAGCAGAGGCAAAGGAATTGCCCCTGCCAATGTTCACACATGCCACACAGTGGCCACAGGAAAAACATCCTCTTCTCGGTGTACTGACAATTCCTTTGCCTCTGCTGATGGGTCTCGCATGTGACTGCCCCTTGATATACATTGGACTTACGAGTCGTGAATTGAGGGTACGTACACGTGAACACGTGAGAGACATTTGTGGAGCCAGAACCATCACGGACATCTCAACTCTTAAGACCTTACCGAGACACTTCAAGTCTGTGCACAACTGTAATCTGAAATCCCTACTTTATGGGTTTTTGTAACTCAACATAGTTATTTAAGGTTATATTGTATTGTTAGTTGTTGGGTTTTTTTTTAATATAGTTATCCTATGTCCCTCTTTTCTTTTTCTCTCCTTCCCCCTTCCACTTAACCCAACCAATAAAACTATTTGATCTCCAACTTCCTATTTCCTTTCACTCTCCTCCCTTCCTTATGATCTAGGTATAGATTATATTAAGTTTGTTGTTAATCTGTAATTTATGTGCATTATTTAAATAATTTCTATGATATTACTTTTCCCCCTTTAATTGTTAAACCCTTTAATAAAAATATTCTAACACTGAGATCCCTGAGAGTACTGGGGATTTACGTCATTCATGGTGGCATAAGGGGCGGCAATTTAAAGAAACGCTTAGCACAGTGTGAGACCCGTTGGATCTCTGTTCTTGGCACACTGTCCCCTGCTGGTTTAAATGAATCTATCAGTTTTGCACCCTTCTTATGAGTCCATCTTGTCTGCCCTTTTTTGCTACTGATTGACTTTGATGTGAAGATGTATTATGTTAATCTTTTCCCTTGATGTGGTTTTTAATATAATCTTTAGTTTATTATTTTGAAACTTATATTTTTTCCTTTTTTCTTTTGTTAAGTGATCTTAATTCTGTCATCCCTATCGATTGATCCCAGTGTCTGTCCTTTGGACTGAGGCCATCTGAATAAGAAGGACTGCAAAAATTGATATGGATATTTGATGTGATATTTTCTCATGCCTTGTATAATAAAATGTTTTATGTCCTTTAAATATCAAATAATTATATATATACTGGATATGCACTATGTTTGCACTTTAGTTCTGTCACTTATGTGGTAGCAAATGTTTTTGTTTTTTTTTTTTCTTCATATATCCCATTCCTTAAGTGTCCAGTCCTCCTCCTCTTTGGCCCCATTTATCCATTTCTGACACATATATAAACTATCCTCTTTCTTTACACCTTTCTGACCTTCTAAGGCCCCCTTCACACTTCCGTGAAAAACACGCATGTGTGTTACGGGCCGTTTTTCGGGTTCGTATCCCGTTTTTGTGTCTGTTTTTATGGTGTGTGTGGCATCTGTGTGAATTGCGTATGCTAGCCGTGTTTGTCTGTAGAACGTCCGTGTGTGCGTGTGGAATTAACGTGTATGTGTACGTGGAATGTCCGTGTGGAATGGCCGTGTGTGTGATGCACAATGTCGTTTATAAATGTCGGCTGACAGCCGACAGAGTTGCGCGATGAGAATGAACTCTGGTGAACTTCACCCGACTTCATCCTCATACCGCGGCTCTGTCTGTGTCGAGTACTGATTAGCGGTCACCTGTGAAGGATTCACCGGTGACCGCTAATCCCCCGAGTGACTGAAGTTTCCCCTCCCTCTCTTACTCACCGATCCCCGATCCCCGGCGCGGCGCTGCACGGCATTCACACTGCTGCGGCGGCTTGTACTATTTTGAAAAAGCCGGCCGCTCATTAAACAATCTCGTATTCCCTGCTTTCCCCGCCCACCGGCGCCTATGAAAGAGAGAGGGGGGAAACTGACCGACAGACTGTGAGAGAGGGACAGACAGACAGAGAGACTGACAGAGAGACCGACCGACAGACTCAGGGAGATTGCCGACATACACAGAAATAGAAAGTATGGCCGACATCACTAGAAATAAAAACACCAAACGGACACGGACTATAGGTAGATGCATACGTGTTTACTAACGTGTGTGCACATACCCATAGACTTTCATTGTGTCCACGTGTGCGTGCTCCGTGCAGATAACGGACATGCATCCGTGCAAAACGCAAACACATATGGATCACGGACACGCACACATGGACATAATGAAATAACGCACGTGTGACCACAATCATAGATTAACATTGGTGCATGTTTGTCCGTGTCTCCGGTATATACGGAAACGGAACAAACACGCACGTGTTTCACGGACGTGTGAAGAGGGCCTAAGGCAGTGTTTCTCAACTCCAGTCCTCAAGACCCACCAACAGATCATGTTTTCAGGTTTTCCTGAATCAGGTTTTCAGGCTTCCATTAGTGTTGCACAGGTGATGGAATTATTCCTTGTCGAATATTGAGGAAAACCTGAAAACATGATCTGTTGATGGGTCTTGAGGACTGGAGTTGAGAAACACTGATCTAAGGAGTAAGGTGTCAGATCATGTAAATTAATATATCCAGAATATATCCAGATTTACTGAATTGTGGGTCTTTACGTGGGTCCCTTTCCGCTTTAAGTACAACCTGGCTCGTTTGGCTGGTGACGCGTCCCCCTCCTGAGCCGGTTGCTATGTGCTTAGTGACGTGTGACCCACGTGCTTTCCCCATTCTGGATGTTTGTACTACTATCACTTTACCCCTTTCTTTACTTATCTGCCTGCTCCTTTTGTCCGTCACCGGGGGGGCGGGGGTGTGCAGCCTCTGGCCGTCACCTGCGATCTACATCTGCTATGGTCGCGGTATGGCGTGCTGGAGCGCTGTCACTCTGCACGTCCCGCCCGTTGCCGGGGGAACGGGGACGCCGCGCTCCCTGTAGCATGGATCGCGCACGTGTGACGCCCTGGGCAAGCCAGGGGTCACAGGTAATGACATCACCACACCCTACACCCCGGTTAGGTACACCTAAGCTAGACCTGAAACCCTTGTTGCCTTCCTCCAGGGGCTGATGTCCACACCAGGGGGTGGGCCAGGCGGTTGGCTCCGCCCACTGAGGAGTTCACAGTCCTGGAGGCGGGAAAACCAGGCAGATGAAGTTGGAGTTAGAGTGAAGCTAGGGAAGAGAGAGGAGAGACAGAGTTTGGAGGAGGAAGTGAAAGGAGGAACAGTGACAGTTTGAGAGCCTGAAGTGAGTCCGGGTGTGTGCCCCGGACAGAGACAGCAAGGTTAGCAGACGGCGGTGACCGTCTGCAGTGGAGACTGATCGGAGTTGCCGTAAGGACCGTGGATGGGTGGTGGCCCGGCGGTACCGGACCGGTACACAAGGAGAAGCCAGCACCATTGGCAGGGGCCTTTTGGATCCCGGCAAGGCTAGGAGTCGCCGTGAATTTGCCAAATCCGTCAGTGAAGGGGACCTCCGGGTCTCCAAACAACTAAGTCCCGATTGAAGGCAACAGTCCAACCGTATGAGAGAGACACCGCCACCGCCAAGGCACCAGTTTCTCAGGGCCAGCGCCTGCGGGCAAAGAGGGGCTCCTCTGGCCCATATCCAAGTCGGGGAGCGGGTTACCGGTGGGAATCCATCGCTACCAACATTGAACATAGGTGCAGGGAAAGAGACAGTCACCGTTAACTACCGGGGAAAAGCAACAGCAGCCGTCCGTGGGAACCGTCTTTCCAGCCGTGTGTTTTACCGAGAACTGTGTCATTGTCTCAGGCTGAGTGAGTACCACCGTGCCGTGAGGCACAGCGCTGCCCCCACGACCCTGCACCTCACCAGGCCCCGCACCCGGCCTGCCATCCACCCCTACCCCATCACCGGGCCCCTGTGAGATGAAGTCCAGCGCAGGAAAGAAGGCACTCTTCAATATAAATTTCCATATGGTTTATTCCATGTGCACACATATAGAGGTAGGTACAGACAGCCCCTGGGCAGGGGAAGAATGACAAGTGACGCGTTTCGACCGTATTACACGGTCTTAGTCATGTCACTCACAGGCGAGGAGCGCCACTCGAGTCCCCGGGATCCGGCCCATCGCTCGAGCCACTGAGCAGCAGAGGCCGCAGCAGCAGCGGCAGTCGGACCCGAGCAGTGGGAGAGCGCTGCGTCCCCTCCTCCGCCCGCGACAACTTGGCATCACGAACAGGATCTTACTGCTCTGCCGTTGGGTACCTCATGCCTTGTTACCGCCGGAGGTGTCCGGCCGGAAAATTTCAAAAGCCGCCATCTTTGGCGCGAAAAGTTCCCGCTCGAGCGTCCCCTCGAGTAGTGGAGGCGCGAAGGCCAAAATCCCACCCCGATAGAGGAGGAGCCGGAAAGAGGCTAAGGGGGACGAAATGGCGACTGGTCGCATGTAGCCGCGGCTATAAAAGCAGGGACGCCAGGACTCTGCAGCCATCTTGTTCCTGGGAGAGGCCGCCAGCGACATGTGGATGCCGTCCCGAAGCACCGTAGCCCCCGCGCCTGGAGCCGCGGCGTGGGTGGAGATCCGGACCGCGCACCTCTACCAGAGGCTGCAGGTCAAAATGCAGCTCCTCAGGGAGGAGTGGGAGACCGACATGGCGGAGGTCATGGCGGCCGTGCGGAGACGCGAGGAGGAAGCTGCGGAAGGGAGGGTGAGTGACCCACGCCCCGATGCCCTTGAAGGGCCGGTCATCGCGGCTGCGGGACCCGATCTAAACCCTCTCACCCTGCTGCCTCCCTCGCCACCCGTCCCGGAAGCCGTGACCCCGCCACTAGGCTCGCTACCACCGCCACCGGTAGCGATACCCAGCATGCCCGCCCCGGCGGGCCAACCTGTAGCCGGAGCCCGTAGCCAACCGGAGGTGCTGCCGTGGAAAGCCCCGAAGCCTGAACCGGAGGCGTCCCCCGAGAAGATCCCCGAGCCGGAGCCGATAGCCCGCTCCGTGCCGAAGGCCCAGCAGAGGAAAGCCCCTGTGCCCATTCCCCACACCTCGGCTGAGGTTGCGCCGGGTTGCCGCTGTAAGGCGGCGTCCAAGGCCAAGTCACCGCGGGACCTGCCGCCCAGATCACCAGTAGTGGCAGTGTTCAAAAGGTCTCGCGGGGCCCGACCCGTGCGCCTGAGCTCGCAGCAGCGCCGTACTGGGACAGGGAGCCGGTACCGTTGGGCCTGGAAATCGAGGAGAGGGAAAGAAGGAAGGCGGAGATGGTAGCCCGTACGATACGGGAGAAGGAGAGCCTGAGACAAGCGACCTTCCGTGTCCGGGGCCCGCTGTATGAGGGGCAGGTGAGGCGGTTTGATGTCCGCCGGGGCTATGGATTCATCTATGAACCAGGCCTGGAGGCCGAAGTGTTTATAGCCCGGCGGGATGTTAATGCTCACCTGCCAGAAGAGCACCCCGGTCGTAACCTGATGCCGGGCGACTTGGTTCAGTACACCCGGCACTGTGGGGAGAGGGGGTGGTTTGCGCTGGATGCAAAGTTAAGGGGCAGCCAGGAGGCCCGTGTGAGCGCCGCACCCCCTCCCTCAGGTGATGTCGAGGACTCTGAGTGATGGCAGCGGAGCACCGTTGTCACCGTCCCCGTTGGGACCACCTGTGTGTGTGTTCAAAGTTAAAAGTTTACAGAATGAAAATGATAAGTGATCAACCGATGAAGTCACCTGATTGAACCGTGATTTGGAACCGGCCGTTGCCGGCATTGTTGTCCCCGTGGGGACCGTCTACAGTTTTGCATAGAAACTTCTATGAACATGCCTGATAACTTGCAGGGCAACCACAAACTTGTGGGATGTAAATAAAAATGTTGTTGCAGCTTCCACCGTTGCCACCTCCGGAGAGGCAGATTGGAGGGAGGGCCCGCAGTAGAGCAGGCTGGGGCCCAGCCACCACCGGAACCGGTGGCTATCCTCTGGAGGGGAAGGACAGATCCCGCTCGGGTAACTTGGTACAGGACTGGGGTCAAGGGGTGCTGCCTGTTTCTTAGGGGCAGCATCAGGGCCAGGTTACTTGGGTGGGTGAGAGCGGAAGCCGTAACCGTTTGAAACCGTTACCGTAACGTTTAAAAAAAGTGCCTCCCGTTGTGGGATGATGTTCTTCTACTTGTATTGTTTTTATCTTTTTCAGAAAAATAAAACCGGTGTTGGACGGGCAGCCCGCGGACGGTCTGCATTTTGCTAATATGGAATGTGACGCCCTGGGCAAGCCAGGGGTCACAGGTAATGACGTCACCACACCCTACACCCCGGTTAGGTACACCTAAGCTAGACCTGAAACCCTTGCTGTCTTCCTCCAGGGGCTGATGTCCACACCAGGGGGTGGGCCAGGTGGTAGGCTCCGCCCACCGAGGAGTTCACAGTCCTGGAGGCGGGAAAACCAGGCAGATGAAGTTGGAGTTAGAGTGAAGCTAGGGAAGAGAGAGGAGAGACAGAGTTTGGAGGAGGAAGTGAAAGGAGGAACAGTGACAGTTTGAGAGCCTGAAGTGAGTCCGGGTGTGTGCCCCGGACAGAGACAGCAAGGTTAGCAGACGGCGGTGACCGTCTGCAGTGGAGACTGATCGGAGTTGCCGTAAGGACCATGGACGGGTGGCGGCCCGGCGGTACCGGACCGGTACACAAGGAGAAGCCAGCACCATTGGCAGGGGCCTTTCGGATCCCGGCAAGGCTAGGAGTCGCTGTGAATTTGCAAAATCCGTCAGTGAAGGGGACCTCCGGGTCTCCAAACAACTAAGTCCCGATTGAAGGCAACAGTCCAACCGTATGAGAGAGACACCGCCACCGCCAAGGCACCAGTTTCTCAGGGCCAGCGCCTGCGGGCAAAGAGGGGCTCCTCCGGCCCATATCCAAGTCGGGGAGCGGGCTACCGGTGGGAATCCATCGCTACCAACATTGAACATAGGTGCAGGGAAAGAGACAGTCACCGTTAACTACCGGGGAAAAGCAACAGCAGCCGTCCGTGGGAACCGTCTTTCCAGCCGTGTGTTTTACCGAGAACTGTGTCATCGTCTCAGGCTGAGTGAGTACCACCGTGCCGTGAGGCACAGCGCTGCCCCCGCGACCCTGCACCTCACCAGGCCCCGCACCCGGCCTGCTATCCACCCCTACCCCATCACCGGGCCCCGAGACAACCAACCCCCTACCCACGGAGGGGAGAAATAACAACAAAGCTGCTCCCTGTCACCGCTCCCGGGATCCCCATACAGAGCAGCGGTGGTGTCCACACAATCACCACAACCGTGGGTGGCGTCACGGACAATAAATTCCCAAAACCAAAACCCCTTTTCACTCACGGGCGAGGAGCGCCGCTCGAGTCCCCGGGATCCGGCCCATCGCTCGAGCCACTGAGCAGCAGAGGCCGCAGCAGCAGCCGGACCCGAGCAGTGGGAGAGCGCTGCGTTCCCTCCTCCGCCCGCGACACACGTGCACTGCCAGCCTTGTCAGATGCAGTGCAGCGTGCGCGGACGTCCCCGCCTCCTTCCGGCTTCCGGTCACGTGAGGAATCATGTGATCGGGTGTTCAGACATATAGGAGCCGGTCTGCTAGACAGACACTATACCTCTCCTCCCGGAAGAAGCGGTCTTAGGACTGCGAAACGGCCGGGAGGTCCCCTCTGCCTGTTCCCCTTGAACCACCTATATACTGGTAAGCCTTTGTGCCGGCCCTATTTACCTTGGTCCCTATGGAGCTGACTTTCTCTATTATACTTCACTTCTTTGTATATATTTCCATATGTGACCATTTCTTTATCTAGTACCCTTTGAGTAGGTGTAAGATCCATATACTAATAATAGGTGACTACTCTGATATACTCTATAATACAATTTTTGTATAGCCTCCCTATCCTTTGTGGACTAGCCCGCACTATATATAGCCGCATTTAGCTGCCATATCACCTGCATACCGGAATCTCTTTCCTGATTATGTTCATTTTTTATATGTTAGGTGATTCATGGGGATCTGATGTATTTTTCCCAGGTCTATGCTTCTTAAATGTTTTTTACATGTACTTGTAACGATTTCTATTAAAATTAATATAATTGCACATAAATACTCCGTTTCTATTGTTCCTTCAATTGTTTCTTGGAGTGTGCAGTCTCTGGGACTTGCTGGTGGGTTAACTTATACCCTTTACCAGTATGACCCTCTAGAGACCATAAGGTTTAACCATGAGGCTTCTTGTTTGGAAAAGAAGTGACATGTTGATTTTTAGAACACAGCGATTCGGCCACAAATTTCAGCATGCAAATCGCTGCGTTCTAAAACGCAACGTGCACATGGAATTTGCACAAGTCTAGACTTTGGGGACGGAGAACGCATGCGTTTACGCTGCAGTGCAAAGCGCTGTGTAAACCCATGCAAAATGCACATGTGTGCTCATGGCCTAAGACTATACTAATAGCTCCAGCCCCCCTAACCACTGTCTAGAATCATAGGCCCCCTAATCCCCAGACTATAATAATGGGTCTCCCAATCCTAAATCTAAATCACATTGTAGCCTCGTCTGCCCCTCCCCCACAATCCTCACATTGTAGCCTCGTCTGCCCCTCCCCCACAATGCACAGTTTATAGCCTCGCCTGCCCCTCCTCCACAATCCACAGTTTATAGCCTCTGCCCCTCCCCCACAATCCTCACATTGTAGCCTCACCTGCCCCTCCCCCACAACACAGTTTATAGCCTTACCTGCCCCTTCCCCACAATGCTCACTTTATAGCCTCGCCTGCCCCTCCTCCACAACGCACAGTTTATAGCTTAAACTAATAGCTCCAGCCCCACTAACCACTATCTAGAATCATAGGCCCCCTAATCCCCAGACTACAATAATAGGTCTCCTAATCCTAAATCTATAGCCTCTGCTTGCCTCTCCCCTGCAATCCCCAGACTATAGCCTCTACCTGCCCCACAATCCTCACATTGTAGCCTCACCTGCCCCTCCCCCACAATGCACAGTTTATAGCCTCACCTGCCCCTCCCCAACAATGCTCACCTTATAGCCTTGTCTGCCCCTCCCCCACAATCCTCACATTGTAGCCTTGCCTACCCCTCCCCCACAATGCACAATTTATAGCCTCGCATGCCCCTCCCCCACAATGCACACTCTATAGCCTCTGCCTGCCCCTCCCCCACAATCCTCACATTGTAGCCTCACCTGCCCCTCCCCCACAACGCAGTTTATAGCCTTACCTGCCCCTCCCCCACAATGCTCACTTTATAGCCTCACCTGTCCCTCCTCCACAATGCACAGTTTATAGCCTCACCTGCCCCTCCCCCACAATCCTCACCTTGTAGCCTTGCCTGACCCTCCCCCAAAACGCTCACTTTATAGCCTTACCTGCCCCTCCCCCACAAGGCACACTTTATAGCGACGCCTACTCCTCCCCCACAATCCTCACATTGTAGCCTCGCCTGCCCCTCTCCCACAATCCTCACATTGCAGCCTCGCCTGCCCCTCCCTCAAAATACTCACTTTATAGCCTCGCCTGCCCCTCCCCCACAATCCTCACATTGTAGCCTCACCTGCCCCTCCCCCCACTATGCACACTTTATAGCCTCGCCTGCCCCTCCCCCAGAATGCACACTTTATAGCCTTGCCTGCCCATCCCACACAATGCACACTTTATAGCCTCACCTGCCCCTCCCCCACAATGCACTTTATAGTCTCGCATGCCCCTCCCCCCACAATGCACACTTTATAGCCTCGCCTGCCCCTCCCCCACAATGCACACTCCTCTTGCTGCTGCTGCTCCTCCTCCTGTGTCCATCATCCTCCTCCCCCTGCTGCTGCTGCTCCTTCGGTGTCCGTCATCCTCCTCCTCCTGCTGGCTCCGGTGAGTTTTCTTCTGTCCTCCTCTATCTGCAGCATGAAACGCCACAGCACGGAGCTGATTGGCGCGCCTCTGACCCCGGAAGTGCAGGCGCCGGCACTTCCAGGGTCAATCAGCTCTCTGTGCCCGGAGTTTATTTGTATGCACGTTTTAAAGACGCAGATACAGATAACGGAGGTGAGTCTTTCCACCCACACCCCCCACCCCCTCCGAAAACACAACGGAATTAATAGACTGTGTAACGGAGGGGGGAGGATGTAAAAAAAACATATATTTTTTTTTTGCAGCCAGAAAGTGCCGCCCCCTGCAACGTGCCGCCCCAGGCACCGGACCGCGGGTGCCCAGTGGTAAATACGGCCCTGCGTGTTACCATCTTTTCAGTTAGCCATTAAAAGGTATCAACCACTGAGGACTCTCAGTTCTTTTAAACATTTATTTATAAACTTTATGATATGTGCCCATGTTCAATACCTGCTGAAGATTGTATGAGGTCTCTATGGAAAAATCATTAATTTGTAGCAAAATAAATCTGCATGAAAATGAGGACTAGATGTGGATTTTCTGATCTGTAACACGCTCATAATTGTACAGACTTTTCACTGCACTAGAAGAGAAGGTGCCTGAACGGTAAATTATTCTCTACTCCATTACTAAGCAATGCAAGGGGTAAAATCTTCAGTGAGAGACGGGGGTGCTATATGCAGAGCAAGCCGGGACTGAAGAATCTAAATTAAAGGGGTAATTCAGGATTTTTATAAAAGTCTGCAGTCACTTTATATAAATCCTCACATTGCACTCAGTGCATCCTCTGAGGATTCTCCAGTGCTGGCGTTGAGACTGCAAGTATGTGATATGCAGCCATACAACTACATTCCCACTAGACTTGCACAGCCTCACTTAATTCATTTGTATTGAGTGTGGTTGTGCATGTCTGATCGGAATGTGATCAGAAGTATGGACCTCGCATATTTCTGGTCACATCACCACCTCGTTTCGCCACCAGCATTGGAGGTTACTCACAGTGTGTGCAATATGAGAATTTACAAGCATGCAGTCTTGTAGAGTGACTGCAGACTTTCATACAATCCTGGATAACCCCTTTTAATCGTACCGTTCAGCAAGCATAATAGAAGACAGATGGTCAAACATTGGTCAACCAATCTGTCACAGTAGTATAATGTAGTATATGCTCAGCAGTATAATTACATTCCTCCATCTGCCTCTGTATATACACAGGTATCCAAAATTTGGGTTTATGAAAATGGTTTTAAATCTAATGACTGATTCTTATGTTTTCTTATGCCAGCTGGTCATCAGTTTCTGGGCCCATTCATGCCTAATCAGCATTTGGAGTTTATCAAAATTTCAGTTTTTTTTGTCCACTAGGGTGGAACGATCACGGCCCGGGAGTTCAGGGGGAAAGAGAGCAGAGCACTCCCTCTCTCATCATTCTCTCGCTGCTGTGTCTGCGGCAATTTGACGTGTCAGCACAGTTGAGCGCAATGACATCACTACTGCGCACTACTGTGCTGAGATGTGCAGAGCGGCAGAATAGTGGACACGCTGAGGAGACCGGAGCAGTGGGGGAACGAGGAGAAGTGAGTATTTATATATTTAATCACGGTGGCCAGAGGACAATGGGGGTGCATTCTGCTATATGGGCACTGCATAATACTATATGAGGAATATAAGGGCTGCATACTACTATGGTGTAGAATATGGTGGGTGCGTACTACTATATGGGGGTGAATTCTACTATATGGGGGCTGCATAATACTATATGGAGGAATATAAGAGCTGCATACTACTATATGGTGGAATATTGGGGCTGTATACTGCTATATGGAGGAAGATAAGGGCTGCATACTACTATATGGGGGTTGTATACTACTATATGGAGGAATATAAGGGCTGTATACTACTACTACCGTGCTTTTCCAAAAATAAGCCCTCCCCCAAAAATAAGCCCTAGCAGGGATTTTCAGCATTTTCGGAGAAAGGCTAAAATATAAGCCCTCTCCCGAAAATAAGCCCTAGTCGCGGATCAATAATGAAGTGTCCGTGCAGCTAAAAAAGTTACAGATACTGCAGGACACTTCATTCATTATAGACAGCGGCACCCGGCAATTACACTCACCCGACACTGAGCGGCAGGACCTGCAGTGATCACACACCCGCACACATCAGATTTCACACACAAACATACACACACACACACACACACACAGACACCAGATCTCACACACAAACATCGGATCGCACACACAGTCAGATCGCACACATAATCAGATTGCACACACAAACATCGGATCACATGCAAACATCAAATCACACACACAAACATCGGATCGCACACACATCGGATCGCATACACACTCACCTCATCCAGCGACACCGATCTCTTCTCGCCGGGAGAATCCTGAGAGGCAGTGCGGTGCAGCGCAACCGCGGCCAGACACGTGACTTGCTCTCATTCCCTGCTGCCGTAAGTGCTGGATGTGATGTGTGTGTGTGATCTGCTGTGTGTCTGCAATCGGCTGTTTTTCTGCGATCGGCTGTGTGTGTCTACGATCGGCTGTGTGTATCTGTGATCGGCTGTGTGTGCCTGTGATCGGATGTGTGTATCTGTGATCGGCTGTGTGTGCCTGCGATCGGATGTGTGTATCTGTGATGGCTGTGTGTGCCTGCGATCTGCTGTGTGTGATCTGCTGTGTATATCTGCGATCTGTTGTGTGTATGTGCCTGCAGTGGGTGAGCAGACCCCCTGCAAAAGGGAGCATAGTTAACCCGGAAATGTTATTAATAAAAATGTTTTATTTGTATGTGCATGTGTATAGTGTTAGGGTACCCCTAGTGGCCGGGTGGGACGGCTGTCACCACAGTGGGGAGGAGGAGCCGGCAGAGACAAGGGGAGGAGAGAGCAAGGGTGTGAGGAAAAGATTAGATCAAGGGAGCAGTCGTCTCGGGGACAGGAGCGGAGCAGCAGAGCCGGGGCAGAGTGTGGGAGCTGGAAATCAGGGAAGCCGGTGAGAAAAGGAGCGGGCGTAACCTCATAGTGTGAAGCAGTCCGGTGTGGGTCCGGGCTGTGGGTAGCCAGAAGTGGGAGCCGGGCGAAGTGGAGTAGCCAGGCACATCCCCACTGGAGGGGACGCAAGGACAGGCTTCCCCCAGCTAAGAGAGCGTATCATCACCTTTATTGCTTTGTTTGGGACTTTGTGAAGAATAAAAGAATGTTTGTTCATTGCATCGAACCCTGCCTGAAGAGTGTTTGTGCGCCGGATAACATCTGCATCACCACCACACTCTGCCCCACCAAGTCATCTCCTGTCCCCATAGTGACGGTGGAACCAGGGGTAAGCCTGATTGCAAGGGCCACGACTACAAGGCCAGAGGCACCCCTGGCACCCCGTTACATGTGGCGTAGTCGGCAGGATGCGATTCCCCTGCCAGGAACCCAGGAGGCTGGAGATCGGGTCGTGCCTGAAGCACAGGATCCGGACCGTGATACAGGATTTCCAGTCCCGTGGTGGGAAGAGAACCCAGTACCCGTAGCGTTGGACCGGGTACAAGATGGCGGCAAGGAGGCCGTTATCTGTGAGGAAGAAAAGGCGCGGAAAGTTGGCGCCGAAAGAAGAGCCTGGGGCTGGCCGGTGCCGAAGAGAAAGCATGGAGTACTCCGCCCAAAGAGGGGAGGCGCCAGCTCCAGGGCACGGAAGAAGAAAAAGAAGTACCTCAGCGGAGGAGTCAAGATGATGCGTGGGGCTGGGGGTGGAGTCTGTTTAAGAGCGGGAAACGAGGACCCGCCTCCACTCTACCCAGTCTCAGCATTGACACCGCCGCCGTTATCAGCAAGATTGTCAGGGGCAGCGACGCCTTCACCACCGAGAGGAGCTGCAGCAGCTGCGCCTGTGGAGCCACCCTACGCCCCTGCGTCCTTCCAGAGGATCTGTCAGCAGCCGGGACAATCCCTGGGGGCATACATCCAGGCCCAAGCGGAGGAATGGAAGAGGGCCTGGCCCCCAGAGTAAGTCACCACTGCTGATCTGTTGTTTAAGTCCGGCGCCGTTTAGCCGGCAGAAGTTCTTTTAAAGTTTCACGGGACGAGCTCCCTTCTGTGTGTTTGTACGGGCAGTCGCCCCATCTAAGACCGGGAGCGCTGTTGCCAAGCCTCCGGGCGCCCATCTAAGACCGGGAGCGCTGTTGAGCCTCCGGGCGCTAGTTGAAAGAAGGACCGGGAGCGCTGCAGAAACCGCCGGGCGCGGGACTGGTGGCCGTCCAGAGGAGGAGAACTGGGCACACTGGTGGCCGTCCAGAGGAGGAGAGCTGCGCACACTGGTGGCCGTCCAGAGGAGGAGTGCTGCGCGGGACTGGTGGCCGTCCAGAGGAGGAGAACTGGGCACACTGAAGGCCGTCCAGAGGAGGAGAGCTGCGCACACTGGTGGCCGTCCAGAGGAGGAGAGCTGCGCACACTGGTGGCCGTCCAGAGGAGGAGAACTGGGCACACTAGAGCCCTCTGTGTGGGTGCTGCGCCTATTGTGGACGGTATTGCAGACTTTACGTGCTTCTGTGTGTTTTAAGTAAGAGCCGTGCCGGGAGGCTCGGGTTTTAAGAGGGGAGGTATGCAGTGGGTGAGCAGACCCCCTGCAAAAGGGAGCATAGTTAACCCGGAAATGTTATTAATAAAAATGTTTTATTTGTATGTGCATGTGTATAGTGTTAGGGTACCCCTAGTGGCCGGGTGGGACGGCTGTCACCACAGTGGGGAGGAGGAGCCGGCAGAGACAAGGGGAGGAGAGAGCAAGGGTGTGAGGAAAAGATTAGATCAAGGGAGCAGTCGTCTCGGGGACAGGAGCGGAGCAGCAGAGCCGGGGCAGAGTGTGGGAGCTGGAAATCAGGGAAGCCGGTGAGAAAAGGAGCGGGCGTAACCTCATAGTGTGAAGCAGTCCGGTGTGGGTCCGGGCTGTGGGTAGCCAGAAGTGGGAGCCGGGCGAAGTGGAGTAGCCAGGCACATCCCCACTGGAGGGGACGCAAGGACAGGCTTCCCCCAGCTAAGAGAGCGTATCATCACCTTTATTGCTTTGTTTGGGACTTTGTGAAGAATAAAAGAATGTTTGTTCATTGCATCGAACCCTGCCTGAAGAGTGTTTGTGCGCCGGATAACATCTGCATCACCACCACACTCTGCCCCACCAAGTCATCTCCTGTCCCCATAGTGACGGTGGAACCAGGGGTAAGCCTGATTGCAAGGGCCACGACTACAAGGCCAGAGGCACCCCTGGCACCCCGTTACATGTGGCGTAGTCGGCAGGATGCGATTCCCCTGCCAGGAACCCAGGAGGCTGGAGATCGGGTCGTGCCTGAAGCACAGGATCCGGACCGTGATACAGGATTTCCAGTCCCGTGGTGGGAAGAGAACCCAGTACCCGTAGCGTTGGACCGGGTACAAGATGGCGGCAAGGAGGCCGTTATCTGTGAGGAAGAAAAGGCGCGGAAAGTTGGCGCCGAAAGAAGAGCCTGGGGCTGGCCGGTGCCGAAGAGAAAGCATGGAGTACTCCGCCCAAAGAGGGGAGGCGCCAGCTCCAGGGCACGGAAGAAGAAAAAGAAGTACCTCAGTGGAGGAGTCAAGATGATGCGTGGGGCTGGGGGTGGAGTCTGTTTAAGAGCGGGAAACGAGGACCCGCCTCCACTCTACCCAGTCTCAGCATTGACACCGCCGCCGTTATCAGCAAGATTGTCAGGGGCAGCGACGCCTTCACCACCGAGAGGAGCTGCAGCAGCTGCGCCTGTGGAGCCACCCTACGCCCCTGCGTCCTTCCAGAGGATCCGTCAGCAGCCGGGACAATCCCTGGGGGCATACATCCAGGCCCAAGCGGAGGAATGGAAGAGGGCCTGGCCCCCAGAGTAAGTCACCACTGCTGATCTGTTGTTTAAGTCCGGCGCCGTTTAGCCGGCAGAAGTTCTTTTAAAGTTTCACGGGACGAGCTCCCTTCTGTGTGTTTGTACGGGCAGTCGCCCCATCTAAGACCGGGAGCGCTGTTGCCAAGCCTCCGGGCGCCCATCTAAGACCGGGAGCGCTGTTGAGCCTCCGGGCGCTAGTTGAAAGAAGGACCGGGAGCGCTGCAGAAACCGCCGGGCGCGGGACTGGTGGCCGTCCAGAGGAGGAGAACTGGGCACACTGGTGGCCGTCCAGAGGAGGAGAGCTGCGCACACTGGTGGCCGTCCAGAGGAGGAGTGCTGCGCGGGACTGGTGGCCGTCCAGAGGAGGAGAACTGGGCACACTGAAGGCCGTCCAGAGGAGGAGAGCTGCGCACACTGGTGGCCGTCCAGAGGAGGAGAGCTGCGCACACTGGTGGCCGTCCAGAGGAGGAGAACTGGGCACACTAGAGCCCTCTGTGTGGGTGCTGCGCCTATTGTGGACGGTATTGCAGACTTTACGTGCTTCTGTGTGTTTTAAGTAAGAGCCGTGCCGGGAGGCTCGGGTTTTAAGAGGGGAGGTATGCAGTGGGTGAGCAGACCCCCTGCAAAAGGGAGCATAGTTAACCCGGAAATGTTATTAATAAAAATGTTTTATTTGTATGTGCATGTGTATAGTGTTAGGGTACCCCTAGTGGCCGGGTGGGACGGCTGTCACCACAGTGGGGAGGAGGAGCCGGCAGAGACAAGGGGAGGAGAGAGCAAGGGTGTGAGGAAAAGATTAGATCAAGGGAGCAGTCGTCTCGGGGACAGGAGCGGAGCAGCAGAGCCGGGGCAGAGTGTGGGAGCTGGAAATCAGGGAAGCCGGTGAGAAAAGGAGCGGGCGTAACCTCATAGTGTGAAGCAGTCCGGTGTGGGTCCGGGCTGTGGGTAGCCAGAAGTGGGAGCCGGGCGAAGTGGAGTAGCCAGGCACATCCCCACTGGAGGGGACGCAAGGACAGGCTTCCCCCAGCTAAGAGAGCGTATCATCACCTTTATTGCTTTGTTTGGGACTTTGTGAAGAATAAAAGAATGTTTGTTCATTGCATCGAACCCTGCCTGAAGAGTGTTTGTGCGCCGGATAACATCTGCATCACCACCACACTCTGCCCCACCAAGTCATCTCCTGTCCCCATAGTGACGGTGGAACCAGGGGTAAGCCTGATTGCAAGGGCCACGACTACAAGGCCAGAGGCACCCCTGGCACCCCGTTACATGCCTGCGATCGGATGTGTGTATCTGTGATCGGCTGTGTGTATCTGCGATCTGCTGTGTGTGTGTGTGTTTGTGTGTCTTTGTGTGTCTGATCTGCTGTGTGTGTGATCTGCTGTGTGTGCCTGCGATCTGCTGTGTGTGATCTGCTGAGTATATCTGCGATCTGCTGTGTATATCTGCGATCTGCTGTGTGTGTGATCTACTGTGTGTGTTTGTGTGTCTGATCTGCTTTGTGTGTGATCTGCTGTGTGTGCTTGCGATCTGCTGTGTGTGTCAGCTAGCAGCAGGGTAGGATGGCGTGCAGCACCGACCAGAGATCACAGAGAGAACCTGGGAGCCACGCAGACGTCCTGGTCTGGTGAGTATGAGTCTCCTGGGAAGTGGGGGGTCTGCTTTTTTGGGGGGTAAACTTACCCCCAACCGTGTTTCTCCAAGAATAAGACCTCCTCGAAAAATAAGCCCTAGTGCATTTTTGGGGGGCAAAAAAAATATAAGACAGTGTCTTATTTTTGGAAAAACACAGTATATGGAGGCTGCATAATACTATATGGTGGAATATAGGAATTCATCCATTCACGCCTAAGCTTGTTGGATATTGTTGGATATTGTTTCTATCAGATCTATTAGTCCTAGCCTTGGCATCTCTATGTGAGCATGGTGATCCACTCCGGACTGAGAAGCTGTGGTCATCTGCTTTTTTCTTTCTACCTTACAGTAATGTTATTTATAACACAAATATAAAGTACAGCAAAAAAAAAAAAAAAATGAAAAAAAATGAATGGGGCTATATACCAGTGTGCCGCCCCTGCAGCGGATCGAACCGCTCGGATCCGGGGTTGGTGATTACTCGAGGCTCGAGGGTCTCCAGACCTGGGGGCTTGGGGCCACACTCAAATGGAAAAGGGAGTATTTACAGGGGATTTGGTATAGTTTGTGACACCACCCATGGTGTACGGTAATTGGCAGTACCGCCGTTGCCATTGGGAGTACCTGGGGTGATGGAGTGGGGCAGCTAGATAATGTTACCCTCCACGACTAGGGATAGGCCAAGGGACTCTGGATGGTGATGCGGGGACGCAATGCAGGGGTCAGTCAGGTAAACCAAGTCTCTGACTGCCGTTGCCTCTTAAGGGGAGCTCGTCCGGGTCCCGTCCCCTGCAGCACTGCCGGTGGTCCATAACCTGCCTCCTGACACAAAAGTTTAGATTGTCCGTTGTGACCCGGTAGCTTGGAGCTTTCCGGTCCCTGCTCTCCACTATGGCTAAGTGAAGGAGCCTGCTCTCAGGAGCTAACGCTTTGGATTTCAGTGGGCCACTTGCTAGGAAAGCCCTATCCCCCCTCATTGCGCTAGTGCCCCCGATCTCTGAGCTGGGTGGGAACAGTCCATAAAGGCCCTGTCCACCGCAGGTTAATTGCCCGGTCGCCTCAAGCTTCTCCCCGACCTGGGGTCCGTGTACCCCGATGTGCCTTTGGTCCCGGACCGGTGATAGGACCAGGCTGCTGACCGTCCTCCTTGACGGGTTCCAGGCACCTAGCCTCAGTCCCCTGAGACCCGGGGTCTGACTCCTCTTGCTCCAGACCACCGTCTGCAACCTAGTTTACTTCTCCCCTGGGAGCTCCAACTCCCACCTTCCTCAGAGCTCCTCACAGCTCGAGGGCTACCACTGCAATAACTTGACACCACCCACCTCCCTGCCTGACCCCTAGGTGGGCGGCCCTATTCCTGCTTAAGCAGCCCACTGGTATGCCTGACAGGTGTGGTGCAAAGTGTATCTAGGATTTGTGAATGCTGGTGGAGGCAGTACTGCAGGATGGAGACCCAGAACCATGGGGGTTTGAGTCCTGCACAGGTAGGGCAGATTGTGCAGAACCATGTGACGACCCGAATAGTCCAGGGCTTCACACCAGGATGAGGGACAAAGATACAAGCATGGGATGAGAAAGCTGGGTGCTGATGGAATGAGGCTCTTTCACTCAGCACCCAGCTTTCCCATGTCTGCTATACATCTTTCGCTCAGCACCCACCTTTCCTATGCTCTCATATACATCTTTAACTCAGCACCCAGCTTTCCCATGTCTGCTATACATCTTTCGCTCAGCACCCACCTTTCCTATGCTCTCATATACATCTTTAACTCAGCACCCAGCTTTCCCATGCTTTGATATCCCTCAGCACCCAGCTTTCCTATATTCTGATATCCATCTTGTCCTCAGCACCCAGCTATCCCATGCTCTGCTATACATTTTTCTCTCAGCATTCAACTTTCCCATGTTTTGCTAAACAACTTCCCTCAGTACCCAGCTTTCCCATGCGCTGGTGTCAATGTCAAGCTGGGTACTGAGGGAAAGATGTATAGCATAGCATTGGAAAGCTGGGTGCTGAGGGAAAGGGATATCAGAGTGTGGGAAAGCTGGGTGCTGAGGGAAAAAGCCAAGTGTCAGCGTAATTGTCCTGTACCCCAAGAGGGGGAAGGGACGGGGGGGCCCTAGTTACGCCATTGTCGTACACCTTACTTTTTCAGGGTTGACCACAAGTTTTCAATGGGACTAATATCTGAAGAGTTTCCTGGTCATGAACTCAAAAGTTTAGTGTTTTGTTCACCGATTCACTTAGTCACTTTTGCCTTGCGACATGGTCTCTCCATCATGCTGGAAAATGCATTGTTCATCTCCAAATACACCTCAGTCATTAGGAGCCGTTGCTCTTCGAGGATGTTTAGATACTGTTCTTTATTCATACGGAAAAAACTTAGAGAATCATCCAGCTCACCTATTCCTTGGAGACCATATATTCGACTGTGCACGGACCAAGGAATAGGTGAGATGGATGATTCTCTAACTTTTTTCTGTGTCAATCTACAGCCATATTATCCTTGCTCCCTTTCCTTATTCAACATTTTTTCTACTTAGCTTGGGTCATATAACAATTACTTTTGGATTGATTTGTCATGATATGAGCATATTTAGAAATATCCTTTGAAGAAAATAATATGGAGACCAAAACCAATATGGATAATAATCCAATAGATTAATTTTTTAATCTGAACAGCAAACAAAGGTTGGACAAAGCGGCAAGAATTTTTTCCAACAAAAAATTCAGTAATTTAACAGAGGAACAAACGGAACTTAACAAGTTTATGTGGGATTTGGAAAAAATCATGTCATTACGCATACGTACCTGGTGGGATAGTAAAACCCTCCAAGCTTATTTGGACACAGACATGATACCGAGGGGATTACAAATTAAAAAGAGACTCAATGTTGAATTCAATACTGCATTTGTAACGCAATGGGACTTGATATTATCAGAATGTTCAAAAAAACTTATCACTCTCATCATTGAACAGGAACAGTTAAAACTAACGGAATTGGAAAACAAAGTGAAGGATTTAGAGAATACAATTATGAAATATACTGGATTGGACTCTTATAAAACACTGAAAGATCAGATTAATAATAATTTAACAAAATTGGAGGACTCTGTTACTTCCCTAAAGGAGGGCAAATTCCAAAGGGACTTGCAAGACTACGAAAATAATAAGGTATACACCTGGCACCAACTTCGTAAAGTCTACCCTTCAGGTCTAAGACCTATAATGAAAAAGAGAGAGGATAATAAACTGGCTGTTAACAGGGTGAGTTTTTCATCAACTGAGCCCGAATCAACTGATTACAACACAGATATATCTGAACCTGAGTCTGCTTTGCCCTCCACTTCATCTACTAGCCCAAAAAATATGCTTTCCAGCACAAAAAAGTAAAAAAAAAAAATCAGGAGGGCTGGCAGAAAACATAAAAATAGGAACAAAATACCATCATGGATATTACACGAGAAGGCAGAAATATTGAATGAGGAGGAAATATCTCCAGTGATAAACCTGTCTCCATGTATTCTCAACAATCAGGAAATAAAGTTGTTGGAAAAAGGACTGAATTTTGTTCCTAATTCTAAATTTGATCTTTTAAACACCATTTTAGATGTGAACAGATTCGTACGAAGGCTTACCATCAAAAAACATTTTTTTCATGAGAATGATACTGATATGCCATCTTCTTATAGCCAGGTCTTGATTTCCCTTACATCATTTCAGGAACAAATGACTTTGCAAAACTTACGTAATTTAGTGGAGGATGATGGTTTAAACCATAATACACATGATGTGGTTTTGTCTAATAGGGTTCCTAATCCCCAATATTATCCCATCCAAACAAGATGCCAGCAAATGGATGCCTTTCAATGGTGGAACAAGAACTCACTAAACTTGATAATAAAAGTAAACTTACTTCCCACAATTTGTCGGTTGGTGAAAAATCAGCAGTTAAATCACTTAAAGAAAATACTAATATAGTAGTTAAAAATTGTGACAAAGGAGGTGCGGTAGTCATATTAGATGTGGGCCTTTATGAGGGAGAAATAAAGGGAATGCTTAAGGACAGTGACACATATAAAAAAATTAAATGTAACCCAATTAATGAAATTAAAAGATCTTTAGAAATATTACTGGAAGAAGGAGTTTCCTTGGGATTAATCAGTTTAAAACAAAAGGAATTTTTTAACCCGTCCTCCCTGTAACACCGCTTTTGCATGCACTCCCAAAATCATACAAAAACATTTTTCCACCAAGTTTTAGACCTATTATTTCAGGGATAGGCTCTGTTGCAGAGCATCTTTCTGAATGGCTTAACAACCATCTACAAGTTTTGAGTTTTGGCTAAAGCATCTCCCAGCTACATTCAGGATAGCAAACACGTATTGAACACACTTAATCATGTTGGATGGCAATCTAACAATAGTTGGTTAATGTGCGATGTCCGCACACTATATACTTCTATTTCCCATTATCTGGCCGTATTAGCGTTAAAGTCCCAACTTGCAAAGTATTCTAACTATTCCCAAGAATTACAACAGTATATTTTGGAGGTTACTTATTTTTTGTTGAAAAACAATTATTTCATGTTTTTGGGGATTATTATTTGCAGACACAGGGATGTTCGATGGGGGCCTGTTTCGCAGCCTCCCTCGCGAATGTTTTGGTGGGAAGAGGAGTTCATTTTTAACAACAACAATCCATTTCACTCTGATATGTCAATTTATCTTAGATACATTGATGACATATTGCTTTTTTGGAAAGGCCATAACAGTAACATAAAAATTTCATTTCATACATAACTAACAATCCGTATAATTTAACATTCACCTATCAGAGTGATCCCTTTGAAATCCAGTTCCTAGACATGACCTTGACAGGTAATATCAATAATGATAGTATAGATTGTAAGCTATACCGAAAACCTTCTGCAGGGAATTCTATATTACATGCAGATAGCTGCCATCCAAGATTTGTCATAGAAAATATACCAACTGGGGAATATGTCAGGGTTAAATGTTGCTGTACCAAACAGATTGATTTGAAAAAGGAATTCGACAATATTGACAAACGTTTTATAGTCAGAGGATATTCTCAGAGGAATTTATAACAAGCCAGAATTAAAACTAATTCTAAAAGTAGGGAATAATATCTTGAACACAAAAAGAAAGACAAAAATGTATGGAGTACACAAGTAGCGTTTTCTACTAAGTTCAGCAAAAATTACTATGATATTGTGCATATTCTTAGAAAATAGTTTTTTCTTCGGATGAAACACTCAATCACATGCTTGGTGAGGGTGTCAGATTTGTCCCTAGAAGAAACACTACATTGGATGTTCTCATTTCACTTAGTGATCACTTGAATAAAGGCAAAAAATTTGGAAAAAATACCAATTGGCTATCCATTTGTGGTTCATATAAGTGCGGTAAAAAAAACATGCGGCTTATGCAAATACATGATTAACACAAAAAAAATTTCATCTTATTCTAATAAGAAATTTGATATAAAAACTATGATAAATTGTGGTTCAAATAATGTAATTTACATGATTTCATGCTCTCATGCCGCTTACAGTATGTCGAATATACCACACGAACATTAAGGAAAAGAATATCTGAACACATCTATGATGCAGTTAATAATTCCACAAGAAGCCCCTCGGGGGCTTCCAAACATTTTATTAACGTTCATAATGGTAATGTGGATAGCCTTCAAGCGAATGCTATAGAAAGGGTAACTCCGCCGAAAAGAGAAGGGGATATAAAAAGTATCCTACATTACAAGGAAACAAAATGGATTTATATTATGGAAGCTAGGTTCCCACTTGGCTTAAATATTAAGAAGGATTTATTATACATTTATTAATGTGTTTTTTTGCTTATATGCCCTGTTACGCTTTGGCAATTTACATACTGACATATTGCTGACCTCATGTCCGGTTCATTGTGTTTTAAATGTGGATTAATTGTGACTTGGTATAGAGACAGAGTAAGGACGTAAGTCCGAAATGCGTCCTCTGCTGTGTGAAACCCCCACACATGAATCTCAGGAAGCTTTACTGTTAGTATGACAGATTCACCTTAACAATATAGTGTCATTCATTATGAACTATGGCAGTCAAATGTAACGTAGCAGTTGTGTGAGTGTGGACAGGTGCCGCGCCACGGCAAAGGGGCTGCTCGGGGCGCTCGAATCCGGGATCGTGTCGGGGCTCAAGTGGTGACCGGACCCGGGGCTCGTGCAACTGCCCGTCCTCGCAACAGTGAAAGGGGGTATTTACAGGGGAGATAATTTTTCATTTGTGACGCCACCTGTGGGTTGCGGTGATGCGATGGTGGCACCGCCGCTGCCTCTTGTGCAAGTGCCCGGGACCGATGGTGTTGGGCAGCAAGATGGTATCCCCTCCATGGGTAGGGGAGGTATAGTCCCGGGGCCCACGTGTAGGTGAGGAGCAGTGCTGGGGCACCATCGGCAGGTTGGACCAGATGATACCGGTGTACTCACGATTAAGAATAATCCACATAGAGTCTGTACTGTAAACCAAGGCCGGATGCCAGTTGCCATTGGAGAGGTGTGCTGGCCCCGCACACGGGTTAGCAAGGTAGGGACCCTTCCTCCTGCACTTGTGTCTTGCTGTGTGTTGATTTAACCCGCTTGGAATGGGAGAAATCCCCTCCCCTGTGGCTTTTGTATACAGAAGGAGCCGTTGCCCGCAAAATCTGACCCTTGGGATTTCAGTGGGTTCTGGCGGACACCTTATCCCCGCGTTTGGCTTCCGTTTCGCTCTCTGGGCTTCTCTAGAACAAGTAATCAACCAAAAGAACACCTCAAATGTGTGCATGACACTCAAAATTCTAAATCAACAACGAGAATTGTCCCAAAATCAAGACAATAAAAAGCGATTCATGCTAAAAGATATATACTTTATTATTGAATTAAAATATATTTATTAATTAAAAATATAAAAAAAAAACCAGAGAATTGCTCCTGAGAGGGACCAGAAAAAATACCCAGAATATGAAAAATGTACAAAAGTCTACGGGAAAAGTAAAATTGGCAACAATAAATAGATAATGTGCAAAAAAGGTCATACAACATATAGTATGTAATATGAAATAGTTGTAAAATACTAATTTATATAAAGAAGACTACACAGAAAATATAATGTAATATAATCATTGCACAAACCCAATCAATCTACCATCCATTTATTGCTGTAAATTGCACATGGCCTGGTAAATGTAAACACTATACTCGTGTTTACGTGTTTTGAGAACTAAATGCAACAAAATTAGCTGCCAGGGAAGATATAAAGTGCACAAGAACTGCCAATTTACATTGGCGTAAACCTCTCCCGTTATACAAATAACCCAAGGTTATATATTTACCTAAATAGGTGACTGTACAGAGCCTGGGTCTGGGTGACCAGGTCCCTCCACCCCAACGCCGTTTCGCCCTTGCTTCTTCCGGGGGCGTCTTCCCTGGCAGCTAATTTTGTTGCATTTAGTTCTCTGTGTCTGTATAGCTTATGTAATAGCAGCACGAGTATAGTGTTTACATTTACCAGGGCATGTGCAATTTACAGCAATAAATGGATGGTAGATTGATTGGGTTTGTGCAATGATTATATTACATTATATTTTCTGTATTAATTACAAGAAAAAAGAGGAAAACGGACCTCATTATTAGATCATTGGGTCACTCCCATATACCGCATCAACCATCACAAAGAAAAAGATTGGGAGTTTATGACCCCTGTATATTTGCAACAGTATAATTAAAAGCTCATGCTCAAGTTGTTTAATAATTTAGTAAATTTTATTAATCACAAAAATTTTTTTTAAAAAACAACAATTCATTATATCAAATATACTGTATGCACAATCAATAACCGTAGTTCAATACATAACCAAAAATTGGATGACAGATAGAAAGTGTGGACACATAAAAAAGCCCAAAAATTGGGAGGGAGCCGGGGACAGGGCATGCACAGGCCCAAAACAAATAATGGGGTAAGAAGGATATATATTATATCAGACTATTATCTGGTGCACTAAATCCAATATATAAGCAATGAAGCAAAAAATGCAGCTGATATACTAAACAGACACTGGGTGGCGCTCAAGTACACAATACACGCCAGTCAGTCTGTGTATGCAGCGACAGATCTTTAACCGCACAGTGCACCAGACTTACCCATGAGTATATGAAGCAATGCTCGGTCACCGGGTCCCTTCCCTCGCCCGACGTACGTTTCGAGGTAGATCTTCTTCGGGGCCCATCCGATGGCCCCCGAAGAAGATCTACCTCGAAACGTACGTCGGGCGAGGGAAGGGACCCGGTGACCGAGCATTGCTTCATATACTCATGGGTAAGTCTGGTGCACTGTGCGGTTAAAGATCTGTCGCTGCATACACAGACTGACTGGCGTGTATTGTGTACTTGAGCGCCACCCAGTGTCTGTTTAGTATATCAGCTGCATTTTTTGCTTCATTGCTTATATATTGGATTTAGTGCACCAGATAATAGTCTGATATAATATATATCCTTCTTACCCCATTATTTGTTTTGGGCCTGTGCATGCCCTGTCCCCGGCTCCCTCCCAATTTTTGGGCTTTTTTATGTGTCCACACTTTCTATCTGTCATCCAATTTTTGGTTATGTATTGAACTACGGTTATTGATTGTGCATACAGTATATTTGATATAATGAATTGTTGTTTTTTAAAAAAAATTTTTGTGATTAATAAAATTTACTAAATTATTAAACAACTTGAGCATGAGCTTTTAATTATACTGTTGCAAATATACAGGGGTCATAAACTCCCAATCTTTTTCTTTGTGATGATTATATTTTCTGTGTAGTCTTCTTTATATAAATGAGTATTTTACAACTATTTCATATTACATACTATATGTTGTATGACCTTTATTGCACATTATCTATTTATTGTTGCCAATTTTACCTTTCCCGTAGACTTTTGTACATTTTTCATATTCTGGGTATTTTTTCTGGTCCCTCTCAGGAGCAATTCTCTGTTTTTTATATTTTTAATTAATAAATATATTTTAATTCAATAATAAAGTATATATCTTTTAGCATGAATCGCTTTTTATTGTCTTGATTTTGGGACAATTCTCGTTCTCTAGAACAAGGCCTGAAACCTTGTTCCTGACTGGTGAATTAACAAAGGTCTTGCAACATTCCTCGTCCTAGGGTCCAGGAACCCTGCCTGTGCATGGCCTCCGGACCGGATTCCCGCTGTCGGTACCGGCGGGCTACAACCCTGCCCCGGTCCACTTCAGGTCTACCACGACTGGATCTCCGTCGCCTGTGGCCCAAACTGCCATCTGCCACCTAGTCGGTTCTCCCGTGGTCCAAGGGCTCCGACCCTTGACCACTCTGCCACTTCAGCTCCTCACTTCTCGACTCTCTGAGCTCAACTCTCCACTTTAAACAACTTCAAACTACTATCTTGTTCCCTTCCCTGACACCTCAAGACCCCTAGGTGGGCGTTCCCATCCGCCTGGTCCTGCCCACTGGTGTGTCACTGTTGTCATGGGGGGGACTAGGCTTTGTGGCTGGTGTTCCTGTGTGTGAGGTGTGGTGTTGAATCCCAAGGAGGAGGCGATTCCTGTACCCTTGGTGGGGGGTACAGTCCTCTGTGACTACCTGGTTTTGCCAGGGCGTCACATGAGCAAAAAAGTAAATCTTTTTGTTCAACGATAACAGTCTGTAATAATTTATTTACAGGGGAGCCCTTAACTTTTATCACCCTCTTACAGCTTCCTAATGACAACTAAAGGGTTTTTTTTGCCACGGTATACCTGCTTGAATTCCAGCTTAATTTGTGCATAATTGCTTTACAAAATTAGCAATGTGACCACATTAATTATGTCTGACTCATTTGACAAGGTTGTGTCACTTTGGATAAACAATTGTTGCTTTTGTGAAAAGAGATGTGGCTTTATATGCAACATTGTGTGCTAAAGATTGTACCAATATTTCTGGCATAAAATAAACCCAATTGTTGTATCAGCTAAGATTAGGCTCATTGATAAACAGTGGCGTAACTAGAGTCCAATGGGCCCCAGTGCAAAATTTGCACCTGCCTCCCCTTCCCGCCCCCATGTTGGTCAGTTATATGGGCCCTTGTAACATTCTAAATCCTGTAAAGATATACGTGTTGCCCACCCCTCCACCTTCATTATGTAGTAATGTCCCTCATCCTGTACTAATGTCTGCCATCCTAGTATATATGCCCCCAATCCTGGTCTATATGTGCTGCAACCTGGTATATACTGTATGCCCCATCTTGGTCCCCTTCCTTGTAAATATGAAACACCCTGGGGTCGAAGGGTTTTTACCCCGAGGTGTACAGGAATGAGAAAATGCAATAGACAGGAGGAAGGATGGAGGATTGAGGTAGTGACGGTGAGGAAAGACTTTTTAGATCGTGACGCCACCTGTGGTCCGTGGCCAAAGATGGGTCGCCGCTGCGGGTGCTGCTCTCCGGGGCTGATGGTGAAGGCCGTAGCCGGGATGGTGTCGCTCCCCACAGGCGGAGTGGGGTTACCCCGGGAAGGATGATGGAGGACGGGTGGGGGTGGTGGTAGTCCCCGTTGGCGCTGCAGCGCTGGGCGACGGCTCCGACAAAGGAAAGGCATAGGCAGGGGCTGCGGTTCCAGGTCTTTTACTCACTGGTAGTTTAGTCGCTGCCCCAGCGTACCGGTCTCTGCCACGATGGGCTCCAGCCGATCTCGGATAGTCAGCGGTCACCGCTGGGGCCTGTGGAAGTCTTTCTAGTGAAGTGTCCCCCATTTGCTATCCGGAACCTGGGCCGAGCCATCAGCTCCAAGCCACGGGCCCCATGAAGAAAGAGAAACACTCGACTCCTGTTGTCTGTGCGAGATGTTGTTGCAGACGGGGGCCGGGCCGCTGCAAGGGGGCTGCTCGGATCCGGGTTCGTTACTGCGGCTCGAGTGGTAGCCGAACTTGGGCTCATACAGCCGTCCATCCTCACAACCGTAGGAAGGGGTATTTACAGAGGATTAGTTTGTCAGTGATGCCACCCGTGGGTTGCGGTGAGAATTGGTAGAACCGCCGCTGCCTGGTGATGGGACGCCTGGGGTTGATGGAGCGGGGCAGCAGGATGGAATCCCCTCCACGGGTATGGGAGGTGTAGTCCCGGGGCCCAGGTGGACGGGAGGATATGCTGCGAAGGGTGTCATGCAGGGTTGGACCGGGGATGGATGGTGTACTCACGGTTCCAAAGAATTGCACACAGAGTCCAGTGGTAAACCAAATTGCCAGTGACCGGTCGCCTCCGGCCTGGTGTAGCAAACAGAGGTCCCTTCCTCCTGCACTCAGTGTTTGTGTCTTCAAAGGGATGACTCTGCTTGAAACGGGGAAGTCCGCTCTCGGTACTTTGTATGTTGGGAGCTGTGGCCCACGAAATCTGACCCTTGGGATCTCTGTGGGTTCTGGCGGACACCCTATCCCCCGTGTTGGGCTTCCGTTTCGCTCTCTGGGCTTACTATGGAACAAGGTATGAAAACCTTGTCCCCGGCTGGTTAATTGACAAGGGCTTGAAACCTTCCTCGCCCTAGGGACCAGGCACCCCGTCTGTGCGCGGCCTCCGGACCGGATTCCCGCTGTTGGCACCGGCGAGCTACAACCCTGCCCCGGTCCACTTAAGGTCTCCCGCGACTGGATCTCCGTCGCCTGTGGTCCTGCTTGCCGTCTGCCACCTAGTCCGGTAGTCCGGGGGCCCCAACCCCTGTCCCTGCTGTCACTTCAACTGTCAGACTGCACACTTTGCTCTACTCCACTTGTCTGTCTTGTTCCCTCCCAGGACACCTCAAGACCCCTAGGTGGGCGCTCCCATTCGCCTGGTCCCGCCCACTGGTGTGTCCCTATTGTCAAGGAGGGTGACTAGGCTTTACTGGCTGGTATTGTGTACCTGGGTGTGGGTTTTGTGTTGCGACGCCAAGGAGGATGGAGTCTTGTACCAGAGAGATTTGTACAACCTCTGTGACTACCTGATTTTGCCAGGGCATCACACTATTATCCCAAGCTGTGCTCGGGAAAGTCTGCTCTAGTGATATGGTTGCGCCTACTTCTTCCCCCAAGTGGTGTCCACCCCCAGTGGTTGTCCTAGCGACTGGGGAAGTCCCATGCTTCATAATGGCTAACCACCCTGTTTGCCCTAGTCCACCCACTGTGGGAAAGCACCTTATTGTTTTGTGTGTGTGGTTTTGTGAAAGCACTGGCAGTTAACCCCCTCCTAACCCAGGATGGATATTATCCCTTAAAGTAGGTGTAATATGTCACGCCTAGGGATATGGGGTACTCGGTTCCGGGCAGTGTGTATCTTGGGAATGTCACTGGGGTAGACGCTGCCCGGTTCCATACCCTGGGCCCTTTTTGTAATGGGGGTGTATTTACAGGGGATTATAGTAATGTTCATACATGACGCCACTTGCGGTGTTGCGGCTATATAGATGGAGCCGTTGCTGCAGAATGTCACTACTGGGGCTGGTGTTAATTGCAGCCTGGACAGTAGGCCCTCCGCAAGCAGGGCTGGGCCCCAGAAGATAGGTGATGTGATGTGCGTCGGAAGAAGGTAGTCCACACAGAGGTTTGGTGCAACTGTTTTTTATTCACTGCTTGTTGGTGGTAATTGGTTACCCGAGGCCGGCTGGTTTCACCTTTGGGTCCCCTTCGTCCCAATGCCAGTTTAGTACTCTCGTACCTTCTTCCCCTGCACCTGTGTCTGGTAAATGGGTCCCTGTGGCGTAGAGCAACTGGGAGCCCCGTCCGGTGGTTTGTCCACTTCTGTCCACCTGACTGTAGTGTGAACCCTGTGGGGTTGGAGTCTCTGGTCCTGTCCCTGGTTCTCCCTTTACTACTGAGACTTCGGATTTTTAGGGTCAGCGAGGTCCTTGATGGTCCCCTCGTGTGCAGTTGTTAACAGGTTGGCTTGGAGCTTTTTCCTGTCCTGGGGTCCTGTACCCCGTCGGTGCATAGTTCCGGGAGTACTACACCGTACTCCACCGGCAACTACTCTCCTGGGTACCAGGTTACTGTTAACCCGAGTCAGCACGTTCCTTCATGTCCACCTTCCCTCTCTTACAACTTCGACTCTGACTACTCTCCACAGTCTGCCCTAGCTTTGCATCATTGTATGGGGGATTGTTGGGGAAAACTGGGATTACCTGGGTTCTGGTGTGTTGCCGGCACTGGTCTCCCGAGGCCCTAGGGGGTAGGCCCTGCATCCTTGTGGGGATGGAGAACCTTGTAGCACCCTGATGGCTTCAGGGGTGCTACTTAATACCCTGTGGCGCCTGAAGCCTCAGGGGCGCCACAAATATGTCCCCTCTCCTGGACCATCCTGATACAGTGCCTTGTGAAAGTATTTGGCCCCATTGAATTTTTCAACCTTTTCCCACATTTCAGGCTTCAAACATAAACATAAAAATGTAAAATTTTATGGTGAAGAATCAACAACAAGTGGGACACAATTGTGAAGGTGAACGATATTTATTGCTTATTTTAAATTTTTGGAAAAAATAAAAAACTGAAAATTGGGGCGTGCAATATTATTCGGCCCCTTTAAGTTAATACTTTGTAACGCCACCTTTTGCTGCGATTACAGCTGCAGTCACTTGGGGTATGTCTCTATCAGTTTTGCACATTGAGAGACTGAAATTCTTGCCCATTCTTCCTTTGCAAATAGCTCGAGCTGAGTGAGGTTGGATGGAGAGCGTTTGTGAACAGCAGTTTTCAGCTCTTTCCACAGATTCTCGATTGGATTCAGGTCTGGACTTTGACTTGGCCATTCTAACACCTGGATACGCTTATTTGTGAACCATTCCATTGTAGATTTTGCTTCATTGTCTTTTTGAAAGGCAAATCTTAGTCCCAGTCTCTTTTGCAGACTCCAATGGGTTTTCTTCAAGAATGGTCCTGAATTTGGCTCCATCCATCTTCACATCAATTTTATCAATCTTCCCTGTCCCTGCTGAAGAAAAGCAGGCCCAAACCATGATGCCTGCACCACCATGTGTGACAGTGGGGATGGTGTGCTCAGGGTGATGAGCGGTGTTGCTTTTACGCCAAACATATCGTTTGGCATTGTGCCCAAAAAGTTCGATTTTGGTTTCATCTCAGGTGGCTTGTCGCAAACTTTAAACAAAACTTTTTATGGATATCTTTGAGAAATTGCTTTCTTCTTGTCACTCTTCCATAAAGGCCAGATTTATGCAGTGTATGACTGATTGTTGTCCTATGGACAGACTCTCCCACCTCAGCTGCAGATCTCTGCAGTTCATCCAGAGTAATCATGGGCCTCTTGGCTGCATCTCTAATCAGTCTTCTCCCTGTTTGACATTACATTTTTGAGGGATGGCCAGGTCTTGGTAGATTTGCAGTGGTATGATACTCCTTCCATTTCAACATGATCGCTTGCACAGTGCTTTTTGGGACATTTAAAGGAATTAAACATGTGCATAACAAGACATTTGTAACTTCTCCGGGAGAAAAACTTCAGCTGACCCCCTGGGCAGGGACAGACACGGGAACAAGCGGGCAGAGTCTCTAGTGCAGCAAGGGCCACCATGGTAGCTGAGGCAGGTGGCACAGCCAGAGTGCACGGGCACAGATACTAGTAAAGCTGGGACAACCAGAGTAGCTGTGGCAGATGGCATGGCCGGGGTGGATGAACACAGTCACTAGTAAAGCTAGGACCACTTGGGTAGCTATAACAGGTGGCACAGCCGGGGTGGACGGACACAGTCACTAGTAAAGCTGGGACCACTGGGGTCACTAAGGCGGGAGACATTTCCAGGGTGGATGGACACTGGGATACCAACAAGAACAGGAGATAGGCAAAGGCACTGTACACTGTAACAGAGCGGCACTTCCAGTGAATGACGTGTTGTCCCTTTAAGAGAATGGCAGCGGTGCATGCACACACCCTAGTAACACTCCTGGAGAGCCTGTGCGGCATGGACAGGTCCTATGGGAGAAAGACAAGAAGAACCCAGGTGGAGGACTGCGGCTAAGCTGTGCAGTGTGTTGGTCAATGAGTGGGCGTCCATGCAGGGAGGAGGGCGTGCGTTGCAGGGACGCTGGCGCTACATATATGTACAAATACCGATACAGAGGGTTATTAAGTGTAAACAGATGATAAAAAGTACCAGATAAAATGGATCAGATATTGTAAGGATAAAACGGATATAGTTAAATAAATGAGGTGAGGTGATAGTCCAGTTTAAAGAAATGCATTTTTAGAACCCACTTAAAACTGTGGCTATTGTGAATTAAATGAATTGTCCTGGGTAGTGTATTCCATAGAATTTGTGCAGTTCGCAAGAAGTCTTGGAGATGGTAGAGGGAGTTTCGGATAACAGAGAATGACAATCTTAGGTCATTAGCAGAACGGAGGGCACGGGTAGGGTGAAATACAGAGATGAAAGAGGAGATGTAGGGCGTTGCAGAACTGTGGAGAGCTTTCTGGGTCAGAGTGATAAGTTTATATTGTACTCTGTAGCCTGTGCAATGACTGACACAGGGTAAAGGCATTGGTATAGCGGTAGTAGAGGAATATCATCCTGACTGCTGCATTTAGTAGGGATTAGCGAAGGGAGGGTTTAGTAAGAGGGAAACTGATTAGTAGAGAGTTTTAGTAGTCCAGACGAGAATGGATAAGAGACAGTAAGTGTTTTTGTAGAATCAATAGTTAGCAAAGGTCGAATTCTAGAGATGATTTTGAGGTGAAGATGACATGAACGAGTGAGTGAACAAATGTAGGGAGTGAAGGTGACATCTGAATCAAATATGACCCCAAGACAGCAGGCGTGCTGCTGGGGAGTAATGAGGAAAACGGGTTTGATGCTGCGCTAAAAACCACAACTCCAGGAGGTTTGATGAAATCCTTTTCTTTATTTGCACGGGATAACGCGTTTCGAAGGCATAGCCGCCCTCTTCATCAGGACAAAACAAAGCAAAAAAGAACAGCATAACACATGTTGCTGCACACAGTGAGACATCTTGTGATCTACTTTCTTATCGGGGCTGCGGCTGACCACCATATGCACTTTCTGCTTAAATGCTCGCAGAGGAGTTGTGCCTCTCACAACTGAAACAGGTGAGTGAGAACAAGGAGGACAAAACAGAGTGTATTGCAAAAATTAAGAATTTATTAACACAGGACTGGCACAAGAAAGGATAAGCGGCGACATCAAAGACGTGTGTGTGACAAAAGAATGTATGGAGGATGTTACAACATACGAAGTGATTTCAATGGGCCACCACAATATATTAAATATTAAACAGACATAAGTAGCTGTTAGAATGGTAACAACAGTTATATATATGTAACAGGAACACATATGCAAGAACAGACAGATGCAAAAAAATGGAGGAAAAAATATCATAAGCACAGGTTACGTGCCCCCCATTTAATCATGCATCAAAAAATGACCAGGGCCATAAGCATGATGCCCATAATATGTAGCATGTGTAAGATTGGAAACACATGTGCACATGGAAATTCAAAGATAGATAATGTAATAATGCAATTACATATGAGTCAAACCAAAATCATGAGTTATAGATGCAGTGAAACAACACAGCGTCGGCATCACATATATTCCATAATAGCACAAGCAAAATGCTATATTAGGCATAAGAATTGCATATGCATAACAAAAACAGGTGGCAGTCACATTGGGCCTAAATTAGGCATGTAATAAAAAACAATGGGCGCAAACCCAATTAGGAAGCATACCCATAAGGCACACACAGCCAGTGAGTGGCAGCAAAGAGGTCCCCCTGGAGACCCCGACGTATACGTTTCACGATCCTATGAGTGTGATCATTTCATCAGGGGGATAACCACGCTGTGAATGAAACATGCTTTTAAGCATGGCGCCATACCTCCCTGGTCACTCCCCCCACAGCGTCAGTGCAGACCGCATCATAGGAAGTCCCGGGCCCGGAATCATCAGCAATCAACGCCCATCAAGATGGTTTGCGCATGCGCGGGAATGAGGACGCGTCACTCATAACCAGCGCATGCGCAGAGGCGATTAAAGATGCCGAGGAGACCGGCTGTAACCCGGAAATGCGGCTGTCAGACGCGGAGGGGAGGGACCAGGGAGGGGGCAAGAGAAAAAAGAGTAACATGGATCACATGGAAGGAAAATGCAGTGTAAACAATCCTGTAGTCTTGAGTATAAGTCCAAATCCGTGATCCCAGATGTAAAGAGTATAAGAGGATGCCATGCAGAAGTAATCAGCGCTCCTAAGAAAGTGCCAGAAGAATTTTATAACTGAAATAAAAACGAAAAAATGTAAATAATTAAAAACGAGGCACTTAAAACCAGGGAGACAGGAAAAAACATAGAGACTATGCATTGTCACAAAAATGGTGCAAAGCTGAGGTGTTCATTTAACCCCCTGGGGGACATTGTTCCCAAGGTGTAAATCCAACGGGTTTCACGTTGTGCTAGAATTTTTCGTACGTTCCCTCCACGTGCACCCCCATGAATAACATCTATACCCCTAACAAGCAGGGATTTAGGATCACAAGCATGGAAGGCATGAAAATGACGTGGGAGGGTCTTGAGGCTGGAAATGTCAACCGCCGTCCGGGCCGCAGCAATGTCCCTCACATGTTCCCTCACGCGTTTGCGTAACTCTCTGCTGGTGAGGCCAACATATATCATGCGGCACCCACAGGTGGCATAATAAACCACATTGCTGGTGCCGCATGATACATAATGTTGAATATCATAGGTACGGGCCCCATCAGCAGAGGTGAAGGATGAACTGCGAAGGACATTGCTGCAGGCCAGACAGCGGCCGCAGGGAAAACAGCCCTTAAGGGGGCTGCCAAGGTCCAGGAAGGTACTGGGCTGGCGTGGAATGTAATGACTCCGGACTAGAATATCACGGAGATTACGTGACCTACGGGATGTCAACAGTGGATAATCAGATAGTAAATTACGGAGGGTAGGGTCTGATTGAAGGACCCCCCAATGCCTGCTAAGAATGGTTCGCATACTATTCCATTCATGATTGAATGTGGAGATGAACCTAATCGGACCGGGATGAGAGGAGATACCAGACTTAGCCGCCCCACCATAAAGCAAAGTCGAACGAGGGGTATGTTTTGCCCGTAAATAAGCCCTTTTAATGCTCCTATTACTATAACCCCGCTCTTGAAACCGAATTGTAAGGTCCGCCGCTTGCTCCTCAAACTTAAGGTCAGAGGAGCAAATGCGCCTCATGCGCAAAAATTGGCCCGTCGGAATGGCTCGAATAGTAGACTGATCATGGGACGACGAGGCATGAAGCAAGGAGTTGACCGAAGTTGTTTTACGGAAAACATCTGTCTGGATAACCTGATTACCATCAATCTCAATGTCAATATCAAGGAAATCCAGACGTCTTGCATCACTCCTATAGGTTAGTTTGATGTTACAGGAGTTCATGCCCAGTCGGCCCATGAATTCGTCAAGTTGCTCCGCCTTGCCCACCCACAAAATAAACAAATCATCAATATAACGCAACCAGCACTGCACATGGGCATCGGCCGGCCCGCCCCCGTCGCACAGCAAACCCCTCTCCCAGTAACCTAGGAAGAGGTTTGCGTACGAAGGCGCACAGGCCGCGCCCATGGCAGTGCCGCGCTGCTGCAAATAATAATTGTCTTTAAATAAAAAGAAATTGTGGGTAAGGACAAAGCGGAGCAACTCAAGGATCAAGTCACACATCGAGCCATCCCGACCAGAGGCCAACAAAAAATACTTAGTAGCCTCCAGTCCATCCTCATGGCAAATGCAGGTGTAGAGAGACTCAACATCTGCAGTAACAAGCAGTGTCCCTTCATCCACAGAGATGCCGTCAATCCTCCTGAGAACGTCCGTGGTGTCACGGACATATGAGGGGAGTGTTTCAACCAAAGGTTTTAAGTAATAGTCGATAAATCGACATATTGGCTCACACAACCCCTCAATGCCGGACACAATAGGACGGCCAGGAGGACAGAGGGCATCTTTGTGGATTTTGGGCAGTAGATAGAAAGTAGATATTTTAGGAAAACGTACTGTGAGTCCCTCTACAACCTGCTTACTAATGATGCCATCATCACAAGCCCTGCCTAGGATGGACTGGAGTTGGGCGGAGAAGGTCAGAGCGGGGTTATAGTGGAGACGGTGGTAAGTGGCTTTATCGCGTAGCTGGCGGAATGCCTCCCTCTCGTACATAATAGTGGGCCAGATCACAATGTTTCCCCCCTTGTCCGCAGGTTTAATAACAACATCATCCATCCTGTCCAGGGATTCAATCGCCAATCTATCTCGGTGTGTAAGGTTATCGTGGCGACGTCGCCTGGACAGTTGTTCAAAATCTTTAATAACAAGTTTAGTAAAAATTTCCACAGCGGGACAAACGGACAAGGGGGGAAACCTGGTTGATCTGGGCAAAACACTAGGTGGAAAGTTATCATGCATGGTGGGCGCAGCCTCGTCTAGCAGCTCCTCAAGATCCCGTATAGCCTGCTGTTCGCGAGGGTCCAATGGTTCACCAGACAGATGACGTTTATTATGAAGTTTACTTAAAACAACCTTCCGAGCGAAAAGGTATAAGTCCTTCACTGCTGTAAAGCAGTGAAAGGAGTTGGTAGGTGAAAAGGATAATCCTTTGGACAGAACATTGATCTGAGAGATGGAGAGGGTATGGTTAGACAGATTAATTACCTGTAAGGCTTTACGCTTGCTTGTGTTAGGTTGTTGCTGTTTAGATTTAAGCCTTGTCAAGATGCCACAGGGTTGACCAGTCTCCATATCTGATTCGTCCGTATCACTGGGAACCATATTAAGACGTCCAGTTGAACCAGCGCCCCGTATCCTGGAAAGCGAACGCGATCTAGATCGCCGTCCAACAGCATTGGATCGCCACCTGTAAACGCGATCTTGATGGGAGTCGTTTTGATCCCGTTGGAATTTTTTAATTTTTACTGTTTTAATTTCTTTTTCCAGGCGTACGAGGTCAGATTCATTCTGACTGGTAAATTTAGCCAGGGCATCAGCCGACATACTCTCTTTGATTGTGATCAAGAGTTTCTCCATCTCCCCCTCCATCTCCGAGATCGAGGCACTGTCCATTTCACTAAGAAGGCTGAGGAAACCCCTTGAGCAGGCATTGGAAAGCTCCTCCCAGCGGGTTTTAATGGAATCATTATCCACCTGAAAGGAAGGAAAAATTTGGATCCTTAGGCCTCTTGGTATGAGCCCCCTCTGTATATATTTATCCAGAAACGCCCGGTTCCACCAGACCTTGGTACGTCTGTGGAGCAGGTTTCTGTAGCTTTGCACACTTTCGGACAATGTAAAGTCTCCCTCTCTCTCTGCTGCAGCGCCGCCAACCTCAGCAAGTGCCTTGTCCAGCTCTTTTAACCATGATTCATCATGGGAGCGGAAATCCATGGTAGAAGTGGAATGAGCTGTGGAAACCACAGAAAAAAGTATTAGAAGGCAAAAGACCACACAATAATAATAGGAAAGGGGCAGCATGATGTACCTTCCTACATGGCACACTCTAGACATATGAGAACAAGGAGGACAAAACAGAGTGTATTGCAAAAATACTCCTTGTTCTCATATGTCTAGAGTGTGCCATGTAGGAAGGTACATCATGCTGCCCCTTTCCTATTATTATTGTGTGGTCTTTTGCCTTCTAATACTTTTTTCTGTGGTTTCCACAGCTCATTCCACTTCTACCATGGATTTCCGCTCCCATGATGAATCATGGTTAAAAGAGCTGGACAAGGCACTTGCTGAGGTTGGCGGCGCTGCAGCAGAGAGAGAGGGAGACTTTACATTGTCCGAAAGTGTGCAAAGCTACAGAAACCTGCTCCACAGACGTACCAAGGTCTGGTGGAACCGGGCGTTTCTGGATAAATATATACAGAGGGGGCTCATACCAAGAGGCCTAAGGATCCAAATTTTTCCTTCCTTTCAGGTGGATAATGATTCCATTAAAACCCGCTGGGAGGAGCTTTCCAATGCCTGCTCAAGGGGTTTCCTCAGCCTTCTTAGTGAAATGGACAGTGCCTCGATCTCGGAGATGGAGGGGGAGATGGAGAAACTCTTGATCACAATCAAAGAGAGTATGTCGGCTGATGCCCTGGCTAAATTTACCAGTCAGAATGAATCTGACCTCGTACGCCTGGAAAAAGAAATTAAAACAGTAAAAATTAAAAAATTCCAACGGGATCAAAACGACTCCCATCAAGATCGCGTTTACAGGTGGCGATCCAATGCTGTTGGACGGCGATCTAGATCGCGTTCGCTTTCCAGGATACGGGGCGCTGGTTCAACTGGACGTCTTAATATGGTTCCCAGTGATACGGACGAATCAGATATGGAGACTGGTCAACCCTGTGGCATCTTGACAAGGCTTAAATCTAAACAGCAACAACCTAACACAAGCAAGCGTAAAGCCTTACAGGTAATTAATCTGTCTAACCATACCCTCTCCATCTCTCAGATCAATGTTCTGTCCAAAGGATTATCCTTTTCACCTACCAACTCCTTTCACTGCTTTACAGCAGTGAAGGACTTATACCTTTTCGCTCGGAAGGTTGTTTTAAGTAAACTTCATAATAAACGTCATCTGTCTGGTGAACCATTGGACCCTCGCGAACAGCAGGCTATACGGGATCTTGAGGAGCTGCTAGACGAGGCTGCGCCCACCATGCATGATAACTTTCCACCTAGTGTTTTGCCCAGATCAACCAGGTTTCCCCCCTTGTCCGTTTGTCCCGCTGTGGAAATTTTTACTAAACTTGTTATTAAAGATTTTGAACAACTGTCCAGGCGACGTCGCCACGATAACCTTACACACCGAGATAGATTGGCGATTGAATCCCTGGACAGGATGGATGATGTTGTTATTAAACCTGCGGACAAGGGGGGAAACATTGTGATCTGGCCCACTATTATGTACGAGAGGGAGGCATTCCGCCAGCTACGCGATAAAGCCACTTACCACCGTCTCCACTATAACCCCGCTCTGACCTTCTCCGCCCAACTCCAGTCCATCCTAGGCAGGGCTTGTGATGATGGCATCATTAGTAAGCAGGTTGTAGAGGGACTCACAGTACGTTTTCCTAAAATATCTACTTTCTATCTACTGCCCAAAATCCACAAAGATGCCCTCTGTCCTCCTGGCCGTCCTATTGTGTCCGGCATTGAGGGGTTGTGTGAGCCAATATGTCGATTTATCGACTATTACTTAAAACCTTTGGTTGAAACACTCCCCTCATATGTCCGTGACACCACGGACGTTCTCAGGAGGATTGACGGCATCTCTGTGGATGAAGGGACACTGCTTGTTACTGCAGATGTTGAGTCTCTCTACACCTGCATTTGCCATGAGGATGGACTGGAGGCTACTAAGTATTTTTTGTTGGCCTCTGGTCGGGATGGCTCGATGTGTGACTTGATCCTTGAGTTGCTCCGCTTTGTCCTTACCCACAATTTCTTTATATTTAAAGACAATTATTATTTGCAGCAGCGCGGCACTGCCATGGGCGCGGCCTGTGCGCCTTCGTACGCAAACCTCTTCCTAGGTTACTGGGAGAGGGGTTTGCTGTGCGACGGGGGCGGGCCGGCCGATGCCCATGTGCAGTGCTGGTTGCGTTATATTGATGATTTGTTTATTTTGTGGGTGGGCAAGGCGGAGCAACTTGACGAATTCATGGGCCGACTGGGCATGAACTCCTGTAACATCAAACTAACCTATAGGAGTGATGCAAGACGTCTGGATTTCCTTGATATTGACATTGAGATTGATGGTAATCAGGTTATCCAGACAGATGTTTTCCGTAAAACAACTTCGGTCAACTCCTTGCTTCATGCCTCGTCGTCCCATGATCAGTCTACTATTCGAGCCATTCCGACGGGCCAATTTTTGCGCATGAGGCGCATTTGCTCCTCTGACCTTAAGTTTGAGGAGCAAGCGGCGGACCTTACAATTCGGTTTCAAGAGCGGGGTTATAGTAATAGGAGCATTAAAAGGGCTTATTTACGGGCAAAACATACCCCTCGTTCGACTTTGCTTTATGGTGGGGCGGCTAAGTCTGGTATCTCCTCTCATCCCGGTCCGATTAGGTTCATCTCCACATTCAATCATGAATGGAATAGTATGCGAACCATTCTTAGCAGGCATTGGGGGGTCCTTCAATCAGACCCTACCCTCCGTAATTTACTATCTGATTATCCACTGTTGACATCCCGTAGGTCACGTAATCTCCGTGATATTCTAGTCCGGAGTCATTACATTCCACGCCAGCCCAGTACCTTCCTGGACCTTGGCAGCCCCCTTAAGGGCTGTTTTCCCTGCGGCCGCTGTCTGGCCTGCAGCAATGTCCTTCGCAGTTCATCCTTCACCTCTGCTGATGGGGCCCGTACCTATGATATTCAACATTATGTATCATGCGGCACCAGCAATGTGGTTTATTATGCCACCTGTGGGTGCCGCATGATATATGTTGGCCTCACCAGCAGAGAGTTACGCAAACGCGTGAGGGAACATGTGAGGGACATTGCTGCGGCCCGGACGGCGGTTGACATTTCCAGCCTCAAGACCCTCCCACGTCATTTTCATGCCTTCCATGCTTGTGATCCTAAATCCCTGCTTGTTAGGGGTATAGATGTTATTCATGGGGGTGCACGTGGAGGGAACGTACGAAAAATTCTAGCACAACGTGAAACCCGTTGGATTTACACCTTGGGAACAATGTCCCCCAGGGGGTTAAATGAACACCTCAGCTTTGCACCATTTTTGTGACAATGCATAGTCTCTATGTTTTTTCCTGTCTCCCTGGTTTTAAGTGCCTCGTTTTTAATTATTTACATTTTTTCGTTTTTATTTCAGTTATAAAATTCTTCTGGCACTTTCTTAGGAGCGCTGATTACTTCTGCATGGCATCCTCTTATACTCTTTACATCTGGGATCACGGATTTGGACTTATACTCAAGACTACAGGATTGTTTACACTGCATTTTCCTTCCATGTGATCCATGTTACTCTTTTTTCTCTTGCCCCCTCCCTGGTCCCTCCCCTCCGCGTCTGACAGCCGCATTTCCGGGTTACAGCCGGTCTCCTCGGCATCTTTAATCGCCTCTGCGCATGCGCTGGTTATGAGTGACGCGTCCTCATTCCCGCGCATGCGCAAACCATCTTGATGGGCGTTGATTGCTGATGATTCCGGGCCCGGGACTTCCTATGATGCGGTCTGCACTGACGCTGTGGGGGGAGTGACCAGGGAGGTATGGCGCCATGCTTAAAAGCATGTTTCATTCACAGCGTGGTTATCCCCCTGATGAAATGATCACACTCATAGGATCGTGAAACGTATACGTCGGGGTCTCCAGGGGGACCTCTTTGCTGCCACTCACTGGCTGTGTGTGCCTTATGGGTATGCTTCCTAATTGGGTTTGCGCCCATTGTTTTTTATTACATGCCTAATTTAGGCCCAATGTGACTGCCACCTGTTTTTGTTATGCATATGCAATTCTTATGCCTAATATAGCATTTTGCTTGTGCTATTATGGAATATATGTGATGCCGACGCTGTGTTGTTTCACTGCATCTATAACTCATGATTTTGGTTTGACTCATATGTAATTGCATTATTACATTATCTATCTTTGAATTTCCATGTGCACATGTGTTTCCAATCTTACACATGCTACATATTATGGGCATCATGCTTATGGCCCTGGTCATTTTTTGATGCATGATTAAATGGGGGGCACGTAACCTGTGCTTATGATATTTTTTCCTCCATTTTTTTGCATCTGTCTGTTCTTGCATATGTGTTCCTGTTACATATATATAACTGTTGTTACCATTCTAACAGCTACTTATGTCTGTTTAATATTTAATATAATGTGGTGGCCCATTGAAATCACTTCGTATGTTGTAACATCCTCCATACATTCTTTTGTCACACACACGTCTTTGATGTCGCCGCTTATCCTTTCTTGTGCCAGTCCTGTGTTAATAAATTCTTAATTTTTGCAATACACTCTGTTTTGTCCTCCTTGTTCTCATATGTCTAGAGTGTGCCATGTAGGAAGGTACATCATGCTGCCCCTTTCCTATTATTATTGTGTGGTCTTTTGCCTTCTGAAACAGGTGAGTACCTGCCTCCTCACATTTATCCTCTTGTCTACCAGATAAGACCCTATTTTGCGCTTTTTTCCTCCACAGTTTTTTCCTGGCTGGGGAGTAATGGTAGAACCACATATGGAAATGGTATTATTGGGTTTAGGAAGGTTAACCCCTTCACGACCAGCCGATTTTTCGCTTTCCGTTTTTTTTTTTCGCCATTCTTTTTCTGAGAGACGTAACTTTTTTATTTTTCAGTCAATATGGTCATGTGAGGGCTCATTTTTTGCGGAACGAGCTGTACTTTTAAATGAAACCATCAGTTTTACCATATTGTGTACTAGAAAATGGCAAAAAAATTCCAAATGCTGAAAAATTGCAAAAAAAGTGCGATAGCACTATGGTTTTTGAGATATTTTATTCACTGTGTTCACTATATGGTAAAACTGATGTGTGGGTGTGATGCCTCAGGTCAGTGCGAGTTCGTAGACACCAAACATGTATAGGTTTACTTTTATATAAGGGGTTAAAAAAAAATCGGAAGTTTGTCCGAAAAAAGTGGCGCACGTTTTACGCCATATTCCGTGACCCGTAGCGTTCTCATTTTTCGGGATCTTAGGCTCAATGACGGCTTATTTTTTGCGTCTCGAGCTGACGTTTTTAACGGTACCATTTTTGTGCAGATGCTACGTTTTGATCGCCTCTTATTGCATTTTGCGCAAAAGTTGTGGCGACAAAAAAACGTCGTTTTGGCGTTTGGAATTTTTTTGCCGCTACGCCGTTTACTGATCAGATTAATTGATTTTATATTTTGATAGATCGGGCGTTTCTGAATGCGGCGATACCAAATGTGTGTATATTTTTTATTTTTTTAACCCTTTAATTTTCAATGGGGCGAATGGGGGGTGATTTGAACTTTTAGGTTTTTTTGTTTTTTTTTAATTTTTTAAAACTTATTTTTTAACTTTTTTTTTTATTTTACTAGTCCCCCTAGGGGGCTATTGCGATCAGCAATCCGATCGCTCTGCAGTATCTGCTGATCACAGCTGCAAGGCTGTAAACAGCAGATACGCTGTCTTTCTCTTTTGCTGTGCCCCGGGCACAGCGAAAGTGAAACCAAGTCAGGTGTAGTACAGGAGTCATCACATGACCCTGTGCTACCATGACAACTATCGGGAGTCACGTGATTGCGTCACGTGACTTCCGGTATCGGGCGGTAAGGAAAATATTACCGCAATCGCGCTTATAATGGCGCTGTCATGTATTGACAGCGCCATATAAGGGGTAATCGGCACGAGCAGATAACGATTCTGCTCGTGCCTAGCAGGCACACATCTCAGCTGTGAAAATCAGCTGAGATGTGTGCCGATCGCAGCATGCTGCCGCCGGAGGACCGCGGGCAGTAACATTATGTCATTTAGGACGTAATTTTACGGCCCGTGGTCGTTAAGGGGTTAATAGAGGGAGGAAACATGAGAAGTTCAGTTTTTGACAGATTCAGTTTTAGATAAAAGGGAGGACATGATTTTGGAGACAGCAAATAGACATTTGTTGGTATTTTGTAATAATGCAGGGGTGATGTCAGGAAATAATGTGTATAATCGGGTATCATCAGCAAATAGATGGTACTGAAAACTAAATCTACTGATGATTTGTCCAATAGGGGCAGTGTATAGAGAGAAGAGGAGGGGGTCTAGGACTGAACCTTGAGGAACCCCAACAGAGAGGAAGAGGAGGCGGCAAAATATACAGTGAAGGAGCAGTCAAAGAGATAGGAAGAGAGCCAGGAGAGAGCAGTATTCTTGAGCCCGATAAAGCGGAGCTTATTGAGGATGAGTTGGTGATCCACGGTGTCTAATGCAGTTGAGAGATCCAGGAGAATCAGGAGGGAGTAGTAACCTTTAGATTTAGCTGTTAGTAGATCATTAGAGACTTTAGTAAGAGCAGTTTCTGTAGAGTATAAGGAGTAGAAACTGGATTGTAAAGGGTCGAGAAGAGAATTGTCTGCCAGATAGCTGATTAGACTGGACCGGACCAAGCGTTCCAGGAGTTTGGAGATGAAGGGTGAGATTAGAGTCAGGTCTGTGGTTAGCAGCACAGTTTTGGTCCATGCTGGCATGTTTGAAGGAGGAAGAAAAGACCAGAAGAGAGACAGAGGATAAATATTTTACTTAGGTGACAGCCGTGGAAAGGGACTGAAGGAGATATGAGGGAATAGGGTCACTGGTGCAGGTAGTAGGGCGAGAAGATGTGAGGAACCGGATAACTTCTTCTGTGACTGGTTCAAAAACAAAAAATGAGCTACATGAAATACAGGAGGGAAGAGAATGCATGATATTAGGACACCAGGAGAAAATTTCCTGTCGGATATGGTCAATTTTTTCTTTAAAATAATTGGCCAGATCGTCAGCGCTGAGGTTAGTGGGTTAGTGGTTGGGGTCGGCACTCTTGGACCGAGGAGGGAATGAAAAGTGTCAGAGTCATTTAGAATTGTTTGATAGACAGGTGATGAGGGTATTGATGTAAGATCGCTTGGAGAGGTGAAGGGCAGCATTGTATGTTTTAAGCATAAATTTACAATGGAAGAATTCTTTGGCCAGATTGGATTTTCTCCACAGACGATCAGCACATCATAAGCAACGCTTGAGAAAACGTGTCTGTACCGTGTGCCAGGGCTGCTGCTGTTTGTGCAGAGCTTCTCTGTGTCTAGGAGGTGTAACTTCATCCTGGGCATTTTGCAGTATTTCTTTATAATATTTCAGAACAGAGTCAGGGCATGGGAACGAGGAGATTGATGCCAATGAACACTGCAAATTTGTCACACGTTTCTGGATAATAATGGCACGTATATTCCTATAAGTATGGGAAGTGAGGGCATTCTGAGTGGGTACAGTACCTCACTGCCCAGTGTTGGTGATTGTTTCTAAACTTTGTACTGAAAAGTATTTGCAAACTGGAAAAACTTTTAAAGTTAGTAACAAAAAATCTTCTAAAAAATAACCAGAAGGTGAAGGGATTGTGGTGGTAAGAGATGCCTTTATATTTTGGAAGATAAAAGAACATAAATAGGACACAGGATTTCCTTTACCCCACTGAGAGCACACAATAAGACACATTCTATTTTGCAGACAAAAGATATTCTAAAATGATTGGTGGCTTTTGACGTGGTTGTGTTGTCGTAGTAGAAACTATGTTACTGAGGAGAAAAGCTGGGAAGAAAATGGATTTACATAGCTGTCCTCACGATTGTTTTTTATGATTCCTATATTCAGTAATAATATATTAGATTAGTGGCTATAGGTCACACTTGTTACTACCGTACCCTTGCAAGGTGGAGAAATTTTACATTCACTTTTGAGGTATCCTTAGTTAAGGCCAGGGAACTGTACGCAGCTCCACAAGCCAACATAGGGTCACTTTATGCTAAGTGGCTACCTGTCCAACCTTCATTGACACCTTGGGTCTCTGGAAAGCTACCCCCTGCCACAGTCTACTTACCCTAGTTATTTTTCATTGGTTGGTAACAACTACTTTGTATGTCTCCTTGGATCCTTGTGACTGCTAGACCACTACATAATAAACCCTTAGTTGAAAATGTGCATACCACTCCATATACAACTGAAGTGTGGTCCTGAATTACAGAGTGGTCAACACAGTCCTTGTCCTAGCACTAGTTAGCGACATGTACTGTCTCTTAAAAGAACTTCAACGATCATCCTGCCTGTTGGGCTAATGACTCGCCCACCCCAGGGCTAGGGGACACCCGGTGCCGGGCCGGACTAGTCCGGTGGTAGTCAGTGGTGGCTGGGCCCGGCTCCGTGGCCCTGGTGGGTGTCAGTTGAATATGTGGCTGATGAGTTGAAGTTAATGTTCGTGACGCCACCTGTGGTATGCGGCTATTAAGCCGCCGCTGCTATGGGAGAACTCCGGGGTGATGTTATGGCAGCTATGATGTTACTGCTCCCCACAGGTGGAGCGATGCCCCGGGATACAGTTGGTGCCCGTGAAAGTCTATGGTGTTGTGTGGCTAACACGGTGCAGGGCCGACAGGCGAGGAAAGAACCAGGCACAAACAACAGTCTCTTTACCTTCTCCTCTTTTACTCTGGGAACAGTCCAGTCCTGGGAGATCGTTACAGGTGGTGATGGGGATCCGGTCGGCCTGGAAGTACTTGGGATGATCTTTCTGGCCAGCTGAGTATGAGGCCTACTCCTGTACTTTGCTTTGTGATGATAGGACCCTGCTTCTCTGAATCCAGCAATGGCCCTCTTTGCTGCTGGGACCGATGGCACGTCCCTTCTTTCTGTAGGTGGCTGCGCAGACCCTCTCTCTGGTGCTTCTCTGCTGGAGTCCACACCGGGCCCTGATGCTGCAGCTGTACCTTGGATGTTTCTGGGCCAGGGGCTTGCAGCTCTCCTGCCCTTCGGACTCGGCTACCAGGGGCGGATTTTATACCCTGGCAACCACAGACTCCGATGTCTGAGTCTCTCTGCTGCCTCTCAGCTATTCCTGCTTCTCTGGGCCAAGCTGCTCCAGCTCTAGGCCCCAGATTCACAGGACAGCTCACTCTGCGTCTGTTCACTTCCACTACTCCCTACAGACTGCCTGCACTTCCTCCCTCCGGTCAGGTAGAGGAAGGCTCCCTGGAATTCCAGGTTCAGAGCTCCCCCTGCTGGCCGGAGGGAGAACTGTGTTGGGTGTTAAACCTGCTGGCCAATGGATCTCCCAATTACCTCCAGGCTCAGCATTAACCCTTTGGGAGGGCAATGCTGCTGTGGCGACCAGGTCCTAGGGCGCCACACTCCCCCTTAGTTAAATTCAGTACTCCCGGACTGTGGAAACAAAACATAACATGTCATACATTTCATCCCAATATGGGAGGCACATTATTTTTAACGTTACAACTTCAGACAGTACTATAAGAGTCCAGTGTGGCTCCCTGCCGGGTGTCCATTACACTGCTCCATGGGGGACCCGCCGCGATCAAACCCCCAACGTAGGCTCTGGGCGTGCGTCAGAGCATTGATGACCCCACTCTATGCACGCCGGACGGGTTTTTCTTCAGGGGTGTTGAGCACACTGGTGCTAACTATAAACAATTTAGGTGTTGGCCACCCATAGTCCAGTGGCCCAATTGTCCATTTTCGCAATCACAAAAAAAAACATTTTGTACACGACATTACAGACTTTTCACATAACTATTTACATTCTAATAAATACTCTTTCTTTATATAGTTGATTCCCTATACCTTAGAGGGGGTTGTCCCCGAGTGCTGCGTTGAGACCTGCGTAGCTCTGATGTTTGTCCCTGACTACTTAGTGTGTCTCCTATCTCAGCACTACCGGTAGGCCTAACCCCAATAGGTATGCATGATGATTGCCTATGTGGTCTAGGAGTCGCCAAGGGTATGACAGGTTCACCACTGACAGGGGGTTGATCCTCCTGTTCCACTGCTGGCGTGTCACCGCGTGTCGGGGCGGACGGTTCTTTGGGTGGATCCGGAACCTGTTCTGTTTCTGGCTCGACCAACTGTGGGAACGTCAGGACCGGTACCACTACGGCACCATTTATGCGGGTCCAAGTCTTGGGGAATTTGCCGAGGATCGTTTGTATCATCTCTTCCCCTTCTTCTCGAACTTCCTCCACTTCCCTTTGAACTTTGCACCGCTCAGGGCACGTCTTCAGGCGGTCTCTGGATATTGCTTGACAAGTCTTCCCTTCGTCCTTGCTTATGAGGCACACCTTACTGTTGTCAAAGTTGGAGGGGATAATGGTGTAGGGCTCGTTCTCCCACTGATCATCCAATTTATGCGTCCTCCGCTTCTTCTTGAGGACTTGTTCTCCAGGTGCTAAGGGAGTTGCTGGGGCCGTTTGATTGTACTGCTGCTCTTGTCTTGTTCTGGCTTGAGACAGGCTCCTCTCTACGCATTCCTGGACCTTACGGTACTGCTGCTGCCGTTCTGTATCCCAATCCTCTATTTCTTGAACCGCCTCAGGCGACACAGTCCCCATCTCAAAGTCTACAGGCAACCTGCCAGGTCTGGCTCGCATCAGGTAAGCGGGGCTGCAGTTGGTCGAATTTACTGGGATATGGTTGTACAGGTCGACCAGATCTGGCAGCTTCTCTGGCCATTGGTTCCTTTCTTCCAGAGGTAGAGTCTTCAGCATATCAATAACCACATGGTTCATTTTCTCGCACAGTCCATTGGTTTGGGGGTGGTACGGTGTTGTTCTGATTTTCTTACAACCGTACATGTTACAAAACTCTTGGAACACCTCCGCCTCGAACGCAGGGCCTTGATCGGTCAGTACCCTTTCCGGATAACCGTGAGGCCGGCAAAAGGATGCCTGGAACGCTTTAGCTGCTGTTCTGGCTGTCTGGTCCTTCACAGGCACTACTACCAGGAAACGAGAGTAATGGTCCACAATTGTGAGGGCGTACACATAGCCTGACCGGCTTGGTGTTAACTTCACGTGGTCCAGGGCCACCAACTCCAGGGGCTGCTTCGTAACAATTGGCTGTAGGGGAGACCTTTGGCTGGCATCATCCTTCCGCCTCAGGTTACACGGGCCACAGTCTCGGCACCACTTCTCGATCACCTTTCTCATGTGCACCCAATAGAACCGATCACGGAGTAGGGCCTCCAACTTCTTCCACCCAAAGTGGCCTGCGTTATCATGATAAGCTGCTAGGACCATTGGAGCATCCCTCTGCGGAACCACGATCTGCCAGACAAGTTCATTTGTTCGCCAGTTGACGTGTCTCTTGCAGAGCTTGCCTTGGTAGGTGAACAGTCGTCCCCTCTCTTTCCACAACTGCTGGGCTTCTTCTGGAGCATCTGGACCAAGATGAGTCTCAGCTTGTGCTAGCTTTTCTTTGACCAATCGCACCGCCGGGTCACCGTTCTGTGTCTCTTCCCAATTATGGTGGAGTAATGGGTTAACCGGGACCTCGTGTTGGCTCGAGCGCTTCACTCCCACAGCATGCTCACACTGGGAAACGCCCTGATGATGGAAAGCCGGTAACTCTATCTCTTCGAGTTCATCCAGGTCTTCTCCAGATTCGGGTAAGTGAGGCATTCTGGACAGCGCATCAGCATTGTTATTCTTCTTGCCAGCCCGGTACTTGATGGTAAAGTCAAAGTTAGACAGCCGGGCCATCCATCGCTGTTCCAACGCCCCTAACTTGGCTGTTGCCAGGTGTGTCAACGGATTGTTGTCCGTGAAGATGGTGAACTTGGCCGACGCCAGATAGTGTTTGAAGCGTTCAGTCACTGCCCAAACAATAGCGAGGAACTCCAGCTTGAAGGAACTGTAATTTTCTGGATTCCTTTCTGTGGGCCGAAGCTTCCTACTGGCGTACGCTATCACCTTCTCCCTGCCTCCCTGCACCTGGGACAAAACGGCTCCCAGGCCCACGTTGCTGGCGTCTGTATACAGTACAAACGGCTGGCTGTAGTCAGGGTAGGCCAGAATTTCTTCTCCCGTGAGAGCCCCTTTCAGCTGGACAAAGGAGGTTTCTAGTTGGCTGCTCCATTCAAATGGAGGGCTCTGCTTCTTAGCCTGCTTTGGCTGGCCCACCAGGAGATCTTGAAGGGGCGCTGCTATCTTGGTGAAACCATCAATGAACCTTCGGTAGTAGCCCACCAGCCCAAGGAACTGCCGCACCTCCTTTACCGTGGTGGGTCTTGGCCAGTCCTTGATTACGGTGACTTTCTCCGGATCAGGTGCCACACCTTCTGCGCTGACCACATGACCCAGGTACTGTACCTTTGGCTTCAAGAGGTGACATTTGGACGGCTTGATCTTCAGGCCATATTTTGACAAAGACTCGAACACTTCTGCTAAGTGCTTCAGGTGGTCTTCATAAGTCTTGGAGTAGACTATGACGTCATCCAGGTACAACAGCACGGTTTCGAAGTTGTGGTGGCCCAAGCAGCACTCCATCAACCGTTGGAATGTCCCTGGGGCGTTGCAGAGCCCGAATGGCATGCAGTTGAACTCGCAGAGGCCCATCGGCGTCGTGAATGCAGTCTTCTCCTTGTCCGCCTCTGCCACGGGAACCTGCCAATACCCACTGGTGAGATCCAAGGTGGAGAAATAGTTAGCTGACTTTAAGGCTGTTAGTGACTCCTCTATTCTGGGTAGGGGATAAGCATCTTTATGTGTAATGCGGTTAATTTGCCTGTAATCTACACACATTCTCATTGTACCATCCTTTTTCTTTACGAGCACTAGTGGAGCTGCCCAGGGGCTACAACTATCTCTGATAACCCCAGCCTCCTTCATTTCCCGTAACATTTCTTTGGCACGCTGATACTGTGCGGGGGGTACAGGGCGGTATCTCTCTTTAACGGGAGGATGATCACCCGTGGGGATTTGATGTTTAACCCCTTTCACCTGCCCAAAATCTAGGGGGTGTTTGCTGAAGACCCGCTCGTACTCCTGTACCACCCGGTAAACCCCATTCTTTTGGTGTGAGGGGGTGGAGTCGGTGCCCACATGTAAGTTTTGGCACCAGTCTTCCAGCTGCCCCTTGGAGCCCTTGTCTTCCGCCTGGTCGGACGGGATCAAGGGTTCCACTGCTTTGATGGTGTTGTTGCTGACAGTGTACAGTTTTGCTACAGTGGCGTACCGGGGCAATTTGGCTTCCTCCTCCCCACAATTCAGGACACGGATGGGCACTCTCCCCTTGCGGACGTCTGCTACCCCTCTGGCTATCAGGACTCCAGGCCTACTGTCTGAATACACCGGTTCTACCAAGGCATGGTAATCCTGACCCTTGAGGCCTATTGCTGCCCGACACCATATCAACATTTCACTTCTTGGGGGTATTGCAATGGGTAGGGGGTCACTTACCCTCACACTGCCAATTTCTCCTCCGGCCAGCTCCACCTGCTGCCTCCTCATCAGGGCTCTGATCTCCCTCTGTAGGGCACGCTGCTGCCCGGAGCTGGCAGTTTCAGACGCCTGCTGCAACAAAATTATCACTTCGGCAATACAATTTTCTATCACATTTGTACCAATGGTTACCAGCGGGTCAGATTCTTTGCGATCAATATCTACAATTATCATCCCCTGACATGGCAATTCCACCCGCCCCACTTTAATGGTTACTTCTTTATACCCAATTTGAGGTAAGGGCTGACCATTACTGGCCACAATTGTTAAATCATCATCTGGGCCATGGTCAATGTCTGAATCAGCCCAATATCTTTTGTACAGTTTATAGGGGATGGTCGTTACCTGGGACCCAGTATCCAGGAGGGCATTCAAAGGGATCCCATCCAGCACAATAGGAAGGACCGGTCGTCCTCCCACATACTTGCTGCGGCTGGGGGTTGAGCCGGGCTTCCTTACACCTGGGGGTCGGCTCCTGGCCCCAGGCTCGGCCCATTTAAAGGACAGTATCGTGCAATGTGGCCCGCCTGGCTGCAGCGGCGGCAGATCGGTTGTCCCGTTGAATCATACCGGTCTGTGTCTCTGCCTCGGGTCGGCGGAACCCTCCTCTGTCGCATCCATGGGACGTCATCTGGGCTGGAGGCCAACTCGATTTTTGCAGGCGATGGGGTCACTTGTAGGGACTGCACGATCTTGGCAAGGGCAGCTACAGTCTTGGTCAGCTCCTGGAACTGCTGTCTGAGCTCTGCAGTGGGATCCTTATCCAGGGACTGCGCCTCAGCCCCTGCAGTGGCTCGTGTTGCAGGCACCACCCCGGGGTACGTGATAGCAAGAGGCCGGAGGGGCACTGGGTCATTCGGTGTAGATTCTCTCAGTACCCGGATGGCCTGGTCCTTAAACTTTGCAAAGTCCAGAGCAGGGTTCTGCAGGACCATGATACGCAGCTGGGTCCTGTGGGCATCTGACAGGAGCCCCTCTATGAACTGCTCAGTTAGGAGTTTGTGTTCTTCACGTACACTCTCTGGGTCCACTTGTTTAACCGCTTTCAGGGCCTCCTGCAGGTTTAAGGCATAGTCCCTTATGCTGTCTGTGGGCCGCTGCTTGCACCCAAAGAATCTCATCTTTATCTCTGCTGCGGTGCGGGTGTCAAAAGTACTCTTTAGCTTGGCCAGTATCTGGGTTACTGTCCCTTTATCTGTATCAGGCCAGGACTTCACTTCACGCTGGGCTGCGCCGGCTAGCTGTCCCATTAATATGCCCACCTTCTGGCTCTCAGTCAGCGGATACACCCGGAATAAGCTGTGCAGGCTTTCTCTGAAGTCGCTCAAGGTATGGGACTCCCCGGAATACTGCGGCAGCCATTCTGCGCCCGGTATGTACGGCATGGTGATCGGCATTACCGGCGCTACAGCGGGGGATGGGGCGACGGCGACAGGGATCGCTTCGGCGGGCGCTGCGGCGTCTCGGGCTATGGCAGCCACCTGCCCTCCCTCTGCGTCGGACATCTTCCTCCCCCTTAGTGAACCTTACCAGGCTCCGTTCACTTTTCAAATTTCCTTCCGGGTCGCGCGGGGTTAACAGCGCTCTGCTCTGATGGCGCGCTCCCTTCGCGCTCTTTGTCAGGCACGCCCCCCTTCTTCCTGCGCTCAGTGAGGATAATGGCGGCGGCAGTTTTCAAACAGTGAAACACGCAGTAATACAGTCTTTAAAGCGCAATTATTCAGGCGCACAGTACCCGGTGGAACCGGGCACGAAATCCTGTTCGTGACGCCAAAAGTTGACTCGCCCACCCCAGGGCTAGGGGACACCCGGTGCCGGGCCGGACTAGTCCGGTGGTAGTCAGTGGTGGCTGGGCCCGGCTCCGTGGCCCTGGTGGGTGTCAGTTGAATATGTGGCTGATGAGTTGAAGTTAATGTTCGTGACGCCACCTGTGGTATGCGGCTATTAAGCCGCCGCTGCTATGGGAGAACTCCGGGGTGATGTTATGGCAGCTATGATGTTACTGCTCCCCACAGGTGGAGCGATGCCCCGGGATACAGTTGGTGCCCGTGAAAGTCTATGGTGTTGTGTGGCTAACACGGTGCAGGGCCGACAGGCGAGGAAAGAACCAGGCACAAACAACAGTCTCTTTACCTTCTCCTCTTTTACTCTGGGAACAGTCCAGTCCTGGGAGACCGTTACAGGTGGTGATGGGGATCCGGTCGGCCTGGAAGTACTTGGGATGATCTTTCTGGCCAGCTGAGTATGAGGCCTACTCCTGTACTTTGCTTTGTGATGATAGGACCCTGCTTCTCTGAATCCAGCAATGGCCCTCTTTGCTGCTGGGACCGATGGCACGTCCCTTCTTTCTGTAGGTGGCTGCGCAGACCCTCTCTCTGGTGCTTCTCTGCTGGAGTCCACACCGGGCCCTGATGCTGCAGCTGTACCTTGGATGTTTCTGGGCCAGGGGCTTGCAGCTCTCCTGCCCTTCGGACTCGGCTACCAGGGGCGGATTTTATACCCTGGCAACCACAGACTCCGATGTCTGAGTCTCTCTGCTGCCTCTCAGCTATTCCTGCTTCTCTGGGCCAAGCTGCTCCAGCTCTAGGCCCCAGATTCACAGGACAGCTCACTCTGCGTCTGTTCACTTCCACTACTCCCTACAGACTGCCTGCACTTCCTCCCTCCGGTCAGGTAGAGGAAGGCTCCCTGGAATTCCAGGTTCAGAGCTCCCCCTGCTGGCCGGAGGGAGAACTGTGTTGGGTGTTAAACCTGCTGGCCAATGGATCTCCCAATTACCTCCAGGCTCAGCATTAACCCTTTGGGAGGGCAATGCTGCTGTGGCGACCAGGTCCTAGGGCGCCACACTAACCTTTCCCTCTAGTTTCCACCAGGCCATTAGCGTTACTATTGTAAATAAAACATGCCGCAGGCCAGCCTAACTCTCACTATTTGCTTGGTGCTTTCTACTTCTTTGCTTATGTCTAACACAGCCCAAATGGTTTTGATTGCCCACAGGTATGAAGACTTAAGGGCACTTTACACGCTGCGATATTGATATCGCTAGCGAGCGTACCCATGACCCCGACGATATATCATTAGCGATGTCGCAGCTTGTAAAGCACCCTATAGTCCATGCCCTCTCAGCTATCGCTTCTTCTGGACATCTGGGTCAATGTCACAACCTAGAAGACCTACTGCACAGCTTCTGTGCTATAACTTATTTCAGCTTCGAGTCCAACAATTGGTTTCTCAGGCTCCTTTGATGGTTGCACCGCACTCTCCCAATCTACCTATATAGACTTCTTTGGGCAGGAGGAGGCAAGGTTTCATAGAAGTCCACAGTTGGCTGACATTAAATTCCAGTTGTTTCTTGCAATTGTGGAGGGGCTGATAAAATGTCAGGGTGGGTGACCTCCTCCTGTTTAGCCAAATAAATGACATGGTCACTATTGCTTTTAAGGTGTTGAACTGCTCATCACATCAGCTGTAGGCAGGTATGAGCCTTAAAATGCAGCAGACACCAGCTTGAAAATACAGCAGACACGCATAACGCGGCAGTCAGGCTCAGTTTCTGAAAACTATGCAACGTACAGTATATGGTAGATATTTGGAAGGATTTATTGGTTTTGCTTAAAAAGAAATTTTTTTGAATGTTCATGTATGGTATTTCTGATATATTTGACTGAAAATGAGTTCTGTATTAGAATGATATTTCATTAGTTCTCCGTGGAGTTCTACAAAATTCCAGACATTTATTCAACAAAAATACTGTGTATGAACATAGTTACCTTGACACCTATAGGTAGCGTGATTTTTTTTTTTAATTCACCCTTTTTTTTTATTATACAGTGCCTTGCGAAAGTATTCAGCCCCCTTGAAGTTTTCAACCTTTTCCCACATTTCAGGCTTCAAACATAAAGATAAAAATGTTAATGTTAAAGTGAAGAATCAACAAAAAGTGGGACACAATTGTGAAGTTGAATGATATTTATTGCTTATTTAAAATTTTTGTAAAAAATAAAAAACTGAAAATTGGGGAGTGCAATATTATTCGTCCCCTTTACTTTCAGTGCAGCAAACTCACCAGAAGTTCATTGAGGATCTCTGAATGATCCAATGTTTTCCTAAATGACTAATGATGATAAATATAAGCCACCTGTGTGTAATGAAGTCTCCATATAAATGCACCTGATCTGTGATAGTCTCAGTGTTCTGTTTAAAGCACAGAGAACATCATGAAGACCAAGGAACACAACAGGCAGGTCCATGATAATGTTGTGGAGAAGTTTAAAGCCGGATTTGGTTGCAAAAAGATTTCCAAAACTTTAAACATCCCAAGAAGCACTGTGCAAGCGATCATGTTGAAATGGAAGGAGCATCATACCACTGCAAATCTACCAAGACCCGGCCGTCCCTCAAAAATCTAATGTCAAACAAGGAGAAGACTGATCAGAGATGTAGCCAAGAGGCCCATGATCACTCTGGATGAACTGCAGAGATCTACAGCTGAGGTGGGAGAGTCTGTCCATAGGACAACAATCAGTCGTACACTGCACAAATCTGGCCTTTATGGAAGAGTGGTAAGAAGAAAGCCATTTCTCAAAGATATCCATAAAAAGTTTCGTTTAAAGTTTGCTACAAGCCACCTGGGAGACACACCAAACATGTGGAAGAAGGTGCTCTAGTCAGATGAAACTAAAATCAAACTTTTTGGGCACAATGCCAAACGATATGTTTGGCATAAAAGCAACACCGCTCATCACTAGAATTGAGCGCGGTTCGCGGTTCGAGGTTCTCCAGTTCTAAGCTCGAGTGATTTTTGGGGCTGTTCGAGATCGAACTAGAACTCGAGCTTTTTGCAAAAGCTCGATAGTTCTAGATACGTTCGAGAACGGTTCTAGCAGCAAAAAGCAGGGCTTTTTACAGCTACAGTGTGCAGGAGCCATCGCTGGCAGCCTGCCACAAGCTGGTAACCAAGATAAACATCGGGTATCCAACCAAAGCGCTTTGGTTAGTAACCCGATGTTTATCTTAGTTACGTGCAGGAAACCCACACTTCCCCGCTCAGCTCGCTCCGCCCCCTCCTGCCCGCGGCATGTATACATACATATACACACACACACACACACTCTCACTCACGCACACACCCCCCCCCCTCCCAGCTACAGTGTGCAGGAGCCATCGCTGGCAGCCTGCCACAAGCTGGTAACCAAGATAAACATCGGGTATCCAAGCAAAGCGCTTTGGTTAGTAACCCGATGTTTATCTTAGTTACGTGCAGGAAGCCCACACTTCCCCGCTCAGCTCGCTCCGCCCCCTCCTGCCCGCGGCATGTATACATACATATACACACACACACACACACTCTCACTCACGCACACCCCCCCCCCCCTCCCAGCTACAGTGTGCAGGAGCCATCGCTGGCAGCCTGCCACAAGCTGGTAACCAAGATAAACATCGGGTATCCAAGCAAAGCGCTTTGGTTAGTAACCCGATGTTTATCTTAGTTACGTGCAGGAAGCCCACACTTCCCGCTCAGCTCGCTCCGCCCCCTCCTGCCCGCGGCATGTATACATACATATACACACACGCACACACACACACACACACTCTCACACACCCTCCCCCCCCCCGCTCGGCTTACCTGCGGTGATGAAGTCCCGCCATCCCGACCTCAGCGCTGTCACTGTCCTCCATGGCCGCCGCTTGTCACATCACCTATCGCTTCCGACCCGAGACTGACACTGGCGGTGACGTCACGGACCTCTCGCGATACTTGATGTGAAGGCGCCGGTCATTGACCTCAGTGACAGGGGCTGTCAGTGTGCAGGAGATCAGCGCAGGTAATGTACCTCGCTGACAGCAGCACTTGTCATGCCCTGCAGTGACCTGGGCTGACCCATTGATGTTAGCTCAGGTCACTGCATTGCTCTCCCAGCCAATGGGGAACATCCTGCTCTTCATTGACTGGGACAGTGTGGATCGTCATGGCAACCCCTTGGATTACACCAGACCTGGATTTGTTTTTCTTTCTAATAAATTGGTTAAAGAGGGAATGTTTTGGGGAGTGTTTTTTCAAATAAAAATGTGTTTGTCGTCTATTTTTTTTTATTACTGACTGGGTTGGTGATGTCGGGTATCTGATAAACTCCTGACCTCACCAACCCCAGGGCTTGATGCCAGGTGACATTACACATCTGGTATTAACCCCATATATTACCCCGTTTGCCACCGCACCAGGGCGCGGGATGAGCTGGGGCGAAGCACCAGGATTGGCGCATCTAATGGATGCGCCACTTCTGGGGCGGCTGCGGCCTGCTATTTTTAGGCTTGGGAGAGTCCAATAACCATGGACCTCCCTAGTCTGAGAATATCAGGCCCCAGCTGTCTGCTTTACCTTGGCTGGTGATCCAATTTTGGGGGACCCCTACGTGTTTTTTTTTTTTTAAATTATTTATTTAATTTAAAATAACAGCGTGGGGTGCCCTTAGTTTTAGATTACCAGCCAAGGTGAGGTTGCCAGCTGTGGTCTGCAGGCTGCAGCCGTCTGCTTTACCCTAGCTGGCTACAAAACTAGGGGGAACCCTACGTCATTTTTTTTTTTCATTTTTTTGGCTAAATACAAAGCTAAGCACCCCTTAGTGCCACATGAAAGGCACCAAAGGGTGCTCCACTTTTTCTCCATTTTTTCTCCACTTTTTCTCCACTTTTTCTCCACTTTTTCTCCACTGTTTCTCCACTTTTTCTCCACTTTTTCTCCATTTATTCTCCACTTTTTCTCCACTTTTTCTCCATTTTTTTCTCCACTTTTTCTCCACTTTTTCTCCACTTATTCTCCACTTTTTCTCCACTTTTTCTCCACTTTTTCTCCACTTTTTCTCCATTTATTCTCCACTTTTTCTCCATTTATTCTCCACTTTTTCTCCACTTTTTCTCCATTTTTTTCTCCACTTTTTCTCCATTTATTCTCCACTTTTTCTCCACTTTTTCTCCATTTTTTTCTCCACTTTTTCTCCACTTTTTCTCCACTTATTCTCCACTTTTTCTCCACTTTTTCTCCACTTTTTCTCCATTTATTCTCCACTTTTTCTCCACTTTTTCTCCATTTATTCTCCACTTATTCTCCACTTTTTCTCCACTTTTTCTCCATTTTGTTCTCCACTTTTTCTCCATTTATTCTCCACTTTTTCTCCACTTTTTCTCCATTTTTTTCTCCACTTTTTCTCCACTTTTTCTCCACTTTTTCTCCACTTATTCTCCACTTATTCTCCACTTATTCTCCACTTTTTCTCCACTTTTTCTCCACTTTTTCTCCACTTTTTCTCCACTTATTCTCCACTTATTCTCCACTTATTCTCCACTGTTTCTCCACTTTTTCTCCATTTTTTCTCCACTTTTTCTCCATTTATTCTCCACTTTTTCTCCACTTTTTCTCCACTTTTTCTCCACTTTTTCTCCACTTATTCTCCACTTATTCTCCACTTTTTCTCCACTTTTTCTCCACTTTTTCTCCATTTTTTCTCCATTTATTCTCCACTTTTTCTCCACTTTTTCTCCATTTTTTTCTCCACTTTTTCTCCACTTTTTCTCCATTTATTCTCCATTTATTCTCCACTTTTTCTCCACTTTTTCTCCATTTTTTCTCCACTTTTTCTCCACTTTTTTTCCACTTTTTCTCCACTTATTTTCCACTTTTTCTCCACTTTTTCTCCACTTTTTCTCCACTTATTCTCCACTTATTCTCCACTTTTTCTCCATTTATTCTCCACTTTTTCTCCACTTTTTCTCCATTTTTTTCTCCACTTTTTCTCCACTTTTTCTCCATTTATTCTCCATTTATTCTCCACTTTTTCTCCACTTTTTCTCCATTTTTTTCTCCACTTTTTCTCCACTTTTTTTCCACTTTTTCTCCACTTATTTTCCACTTTTTCTCCACTTTTTCTCCACTTTTTCTCCACTTATTCTCCACTTATTCTCCACTTTTTCTCCATTTATTCTCCACTTTTTCTCCACTTTTTCTCCATTTTTTTCTCCACTTTTTCTCCACTTTTTCTCCACTTTTTCTCCACTTTTTCTCCATTTATTCTCCACTTATTCTCCACTTTTTCTCCACTTTTTCTCCACTTATTCTCCACTTATTCTCCACTTTTTCTCCACTTTTTCTCAATTTATTCTCCACTTTTTCTCCACTGTTTCTCCATTTTTTTCTCCACTTTTTCTCCACTTTTTCTCCACTTTTTCTCCACTTTTTCTCCATTTTTTTCTCCACTTATTCTCCACTTATTCTCCACTTTTTCTCCATTTTTTTCTCCACTTTTTCTCCACTTTTTCTCCACTTTTTCTCCACTTTTTCTCCACTTTTTCTCCATTTATTCTCCATTTATTCTCCACTTTTTCTCCATTTTTTTCTCCACTTTTTCTCCACTTTTTTTCCACTTTTTCTCCACTTATTTTCCACTTTTTCTCCACTTTTTCTCCACTTTTTCTCCACTTATTCTCCACTTATTCTCCACTTTTTCTCCATTTATTCTCCACTTTTTCTCCACTTTTTCTCCATTTTTTTCTCCACTTTTTCTCCACTTTTTCTCCACTTTTTCTCCACTTTTTCTCCATTTATTCTCCACTTATTCTCCACTTTTTCTCCACTTTTTCTCCACTTATTCTCCATTTTTTTCTCCACTTATTCTCCACTTATTCTCCACTTTTTCTCCATTTTTTTCTCCACTTTTTCTCCACTGTTTCTCCACTTTTTCTCCACTTTTTCTCCATTTATTCTCCACTTTTTCTCCACTTTTTCTCCATTTTTTCTCCATTTATTCTCCATTTATTCTCCACTTTTTCTCCATTTTTTTCTCCACTTTTTCTCCACTTTTTTTCCACTTTTTCTCCACTTATTTTCCACTTTTTCTCCACTTTTTCTCCACTTTTTCTCCACTTATTCTCCACTTATTCTCCACTTTTTCTCCATTTATTCTCCACTTTTTCTCCACTTTTTCTCCATTTTTTTCTCCACTTTTTCTCCACTTTTTCTCCACTTTTTCTCCACTTTTTCTCCATTTATTCTCCACTTATTCTCCACTTTTTCTCCACTTTTTCTCCACTTATTCTCCACTTATTCTCCACTTTTTCTCCACTTTTTCTCAATTTATTCTCCACTTTTTCTCCACTTTTTCTCCATTTTTTTCTCCACTTTTTCTCCACTTTTTCTCCACTTTTTCTCCACTTTTTCTCCATTTTTTTCTCCACTTATTCTCCACTTATTCTCCACTTTTTCTCCATTTTTTTCTCCACTTTTTCTCCACTTTTTCTCCACTTTTTCTCCACTTTTTCTCCACTTATTCTCCACTTATTCTCCACTTATTCTCCACTTATTCTCCACTGTTTCTCCATTTTTTTCTCCACTTTTTCTCCACTTTTTCTCCACTTTTTCTCCACTTTTTCTCCACTTTTTCTCCACTTATTCTCCACTTATTCTCCACTTTTTCTCCACTTTTTCTCCACTTTTTCTCCGTTCTTTTTCTATGGTCGGTCTACCCATTAGCTCTGCCATGCATACTGTAGCTCTACACCTACTGCACATGTTACTTTATGATTGACATCTCTTTCGTACCAGAGCTGTCTAAGTCTACTCTGACCCCATATTTGTCATTACTATATTGTCCTTGTACTGTATTATGACATTTGTATCATGTGTTTCATTTCTTGCTGTGTTGCAATTTTTTTGCTGCATGCCAATTGTACCTCTACATTGTTCGAGTTTATGTTATTGTTCTCTCACTCTTATGTGATACTGATTATTGTCATTTTTCATGATTACATGCAGATAAGTCCAATCTGACGAAGGCTCAGGCCAAAACGTCAATTGTAACTTGTTTTGGACAAAAACATATATGCTTATGAAAAAAAAATGTTCTTAATACGGACCAATAAAGAGTGATTTTGCATTACTATCCATTGGGACTTACTGACTTAGTCTGGGAGATTTAGAGTGCCGAGGTTACTCACTAATTTTATCTATTATTACCTCTGAGCACCTATATACCAGTGAGCAGAGCTTCCTCTACAGTAGTTCTCCTGATTAGGCATGCCCTTACCTCATGAGCAGGGCATTGCAGCTTTGGTAGCAACCATTACGACATGGACTCTGCTGCTGTGGACCCGGGGAGAGTGAGTGCAGATTCATTGCACCCACACTCCTCACATGAAGGGTCCGCACTCCTAGAAAATGGGGGATACGTTCCCTGAGTGTCTCCCCCCCATATTCCAGACGGTCCAGAGTCGTCGTGGGACCCCTTTATTTTTTTTCTTACAATAAATTGGTGAAAGAGGAGATGTTTTGGGGACTGTTTTTTCAAATAAATTTCTTTTGTCGATTTTTTGTTTTTGTTAGTACTGACAGTTTATGATGTTGGGTATCTAATAGACGCCATGACATCACAAACTGCTGGGCTTGATCTCAGGTGACTTTACAGCTAGTATCAACCCGATTTATTACCCCGTTTGCCACTGCACCAGGGCACGGGATGAGCTGGGGTGAAGCGCCAGGATTGGCGCATCTAGTGGATGCGCCACGTCTGGGGTGCCTGCGGCCTGCTATTTTTAGGCTGTGAAGGCCCAATAACTATGGACCTTCCCACCCTGAGAATACCAGACCACAGCTGTCCGCTTTACCTTGGCTGGTGATCCAATTTGGAGGGGACCCTACTTTTTTTGTGTAATTATTAATATTTATAAAATAATTATAAAAAAGAGCCTGAGGGGACCTCCACATTGGATCCCCAACCACGGTAAAGCTGCCAGCTGTGGTTTTCAGGCTACAGCCGTCTGCTTTACCCTAGCTGGCTATCAAAAATGGGGGGACCCCACGTCATTTTTTTTTTTTTTAACTATTTTTTAAATAGAAAAAATTAATGGGCTTCCCTGTATTTTGATTGCCAACCAAGGTAACGGCAGGCAGATGGGGGTGGCAACCCATAGCTGTCTGCTTTATCTGCGCTGAGAATCAAAAATACCGCGGAGCGCTACGTCATTTTTTTAAAGATTTATTTTTACAGCACTGTGATGTCCAGCAATCAAAATACAGGGAAGCCCATTTTATTTTTAGTTATTTATATAAATAATTAAAAAAAATAAATATGGGCTCCCGCTGCATTTTTTGTATTGCTAGCTAAGGGTAATCCAAGCAGCTACTGGCTGCTAACCCCCACTGCTTGGTGTTACCTTCACTGGCAATGGAAAATCCAGGGAAGCATTTTTTATTTTTTTTGCCAAAAAACTACAAAAAAAGGACGTGAGCTTCGCCATATTTTTGTATGCTAGCCAGATATAGCAGGCAGGTGCTGGAAGAGTTGGATACAGCGCCAGAATATGGCGCTTCTATGAAAATGCCATTTTCTGAGGCGGCTGCAGACTGCAATTCGCAGCAGTGGGGCCCAGAAAGCTCAGGCCAACCTGTGCTGCGGATTCCAATCCCCAGCTGCCTAGTTGTACCTGGCTGGACACAAAAATGGGGCGAAGCCTACGTCATTTGTTTTCTAATTATTTCATGAAATTCATGAAATAATAAAAAAAGGGCTTCCCTTTATTTTTGGTTCCCAGCCGGGTACAAATAGGCAACTGGGGGTTGGGGGCAGCCGTACCTGCCTGCTGTACCTGGCTAGCATACAAAAATATGGCGAAGCCCACATAATTTTTTCAGGGGGCAAAAAACTTCTGCATACAGTCCTGGATGGAGTATGCTGAGCCTTGTAGTTCTGCAGCTGCTGTCTGTCTGTATGGAGAAGAGCAGACAGCAGCTGCAGAACTACAAGGCTCAGCATACTCCATCCAGGACTGTATGCAGAATTTGTTTGCCCACCAAAAAAATGACGTGGGCTTCGCCATATTTTTGTATGCTAGCCAGGTACAGCTGGCAGCCACGGGCTGCCTCCAACCCCCAGTTGCCTATTTGTACCCGGCTGGGAACCAAAAATATAGGGAAGCCCGTTTTTTTTAATTATTTCACTTATTTCATGAAATAATTAAAAAACAAATGACGTGGGCTTTGCCCTATTTTTGTGTCCAGCCGGGTACAACTAGGCAGCTGGGGATTGGAATCCGCAGCACAGGTTAGCCCGAGGTTTGTGGGCGCCTCTGCTGTGGATTTCAGTCCGCAGCCGTCCCAGAAAATGGCGCTCTCATAGAAGCGCCATCATCTGGCGCTGTATCCAACTCTTCCAACAGCCCTGGAGCCGGGTGGCTTGTTGGGTAATCATGAGTTAATACTGGCTTTGTTTTACCAGCCAGTATTAAGCCAGAGATTCTTAATGTCAGGCACGTTTGACCCGGCCATTAAGAATCTCCAATAAAGGGTTAAAAAAAAGACACCACACAGAGAAAAAATACTTTAATAGAAATAAATACACAGACACATTAGAGACTCCATCTTTATTACCCCCTGTCAGCCCTCCACGATCCTGCTCTTCTGTCTTCTTTCTTTCTAGTGTAGTAGTAGTGACGATTGTAGTGAGGATGAGATTCACCAGCTCATCACTTGGGGCTGGGGAACCTCCATCCTCACTACAATCATCACTAGTGTAGTAGTAGTGACGATTGTAGTGAGGAAGGATGAGATTCACCAGCTCATCACTTGGGGCTGGGGAACCTCCATCCTCCCTACAATCATCACTACAATCGGGAAGCAGCGTGCAGCCTTCACTCCGTGAGTGATCAGTGCTGGCTGCTAGCGGTAACGCTGACAGACGCGTTACCATAGCAACGGTGCTCTCGGAGCCGCGGTTAGCGGTGACGTCACCGCTAACTGCGTTGCTATGGCAACGGTGATCTCCGTTAATGACCGGCTGTGTCAGCCGGTCCCTAACGGAACGGGGAGTCGACCGTGTGCTAGAGCATGTCGCCGGTACACGGCGATACACATATGTGCACCGTGTACCGGAGAGATGCACTCGCAGGTCCTACATGACGTGTCATAGTCATGTGACCAGTCTGTAGCCAATGAGATAATAGCCACGTGACTGGTCACATGGCTATTTTGACGTCACGATAGGTCCTGCATCTCTGCTGGCAGTGCAGGTCACCGGGAGGATTCAGCGATCATCGGATGGAATAGCGGCAGGAGACAGAGTGCAGAAGGGATCGCGAGGACCGGTAAGTGTTATGGCAATGTTTATTAACTGTTTGTGTACATTTATAATGCATTTTTATGTGTTTGTGATTGCCTCCCATTCTAGCCTATACGTTCGAGTTCGGTTCGACGAACCGAACTCGAACGGGACCCCCGTTCGGCGAACCGGCCTCGAGCCGAACCGGGACCGGTTCGCTCATCTCTACTCATCACCCTGAACACACCATCCCCACTGTCAAACATGGTGGTGGCAGCATCATTTGTTTGGGCCTGCTTTTCTTCAGCAGGGACAGGAAAGATGGTTAAAATTGATGTAAAGATGGATGGAGCCAAATACAGGACCATTCTTGAAGAAAAACCGTTGGAGTCTGCAAAAGACCTGAGACTATGGATGGAGATTTGTCTTTCAACAAGACAATAAAGCAAAATCTACAATTGAATGGTTCACAAATAAAGGTATCAAGGTATTAGAATGACCAAGTCCAAGTCCAGACCTGAATCCAATCGAGAATCTGTGGAAAGAGCTGAAAACTGTTGTTCACAAACGCTCTCCATCCAACCTCACTCAGCTCAAGCTATTTGCAAAGGAAGAATGGGCAAGAATTTCAGTCTCTCAATGTGCAAAACTGATAGAGACATACCCCAAGTGACTGCAGCTGTAATCGCAGCAAAAGGTGGCGTTACAAAGTATTAACTTAAAGGGGCCGAATAATATTGCACGCCTAAATTTTCAGTTTTTTATTTTTTCCAAAACTTTAAAATAAGCAATAAATATTGTTCACCTTCACAATTGTGTCCCACTTGTTGTTGATTCTTCACCATAACATTATAACATTTTTATCTTTATGTTTGAAGCCTATAATGTGGGAAAAGGTTGAAAAATTCAATGGGGCCAAATACTTTCGTAAGGCACTGTACATATACTGTGTGCAGAATTATTAGACAAGTTGTATTTTAGAGGATTTTTTTTATTATTGATCAACAACTATGTTCTCAATCAACCCAAAAGACTCGTAAATATCAAAGCTTAACCCCTTAGTGACGGAGCTAATTTTCACCTTAATGACCAGATCAAATTTTGCAATTCTGACCAGTGTCACTTCATGAGGTTATAACTCTGGAACGCTTCAACGGATCCCGGTGATTCTGAGATAGTTTTTTTGTCACATATTGGACTTCATGTTAGTACCAAATTTAGGACAATAGTTTTTGCGTTTATTTATGAAAAAAATTGAATATTGGCAAAATTTTGAAAATTTAGCAATTTTCAACTTTTGAATTTTTATACCGTTAAATCAGAGATTTCTGTGACACAAAATAGTTAATAAATAACATTTCCCACATGTCTACTTTACATCAGCACAATTTTGGAAACAAAAATTCTTTTTGTTAGGAAGTTAGAGGGGTTCAAAGTTTATCAGCGATTTCTCATTTTTACATCAAAATTTACAAAACCATTTTTTTAGGGACCACATCACATTTGAAGTGACTTCAATAGGCCTAGATGACAGAAAATACCCAAAAGTGACACCATTCTAAAAACTGCACCCCCCAAAGTACTCAAAACCACATTCAAGAAGTTTATTAATCCTTCAGGTGCTTCACATGAACAAAAGCAATGTGGAATGAAAAAAAGCAAAAATTAAATTTTACCTAAAAATGTTGCTCTAACCCAAATTTATTCACTTTTAGAAGAAATAACACAACAAAATGGACCCCAAAACTTGTTCCCCACTTTCTTATGAGCGCACCGATACCCCACATGTGGTCAGAAACCTCTGTTTGGACAAATGGGAGGGCTCGGAACAGAAGGAGCAATATTTGAATTTTGGAAAGCAAATTTGGCTGAAATAGATTGCGGGCACCATGTTGCATTTACAGGTCCGCTAAGGTACCTAAACAGAAGAAACCCCTCACAAGTGACACCAGTTTGGAAACTAGACACCTCAAGGCTTCTATCTAGGAGTATAGTGAGCATTTTAGATCCACAGGTACTTCACAGATTTTGTTAACGTTACGTTGTCATATTGAAAATTTTGAAAATTTGAAATATTTTTCTCACAAATGTTGCTTTAGCATCAATTTTCTCACTTTTTCAAGAGGTAATTCCAAAAATTTGACCTCAAGGTTTGTTAACCACTTTTTTATGAGCGTGGTGATACCTCACATGTGGTCTGAAACCTTTGTTTGGACAAATGGGAGGGCTTGGAACGAAAGGAGCAATATTTGAATTTTGGAAAGGAAATTTGGCTGAAAAAGATTGCGGGCACCATGTCACATTTGGAGGACCCTTAAGGTACCTAAACAGCAGAAACCCCGCACAAGTGACCCTATTTTGGAAACTAGGCCCCTCAAGGAATTTATCTAGATGTTTGATGAGTACCCTGAACCCCCAGGTGCTTCACAGAATTTTATAACGTTGAGCCATGAAAAAACAAAAATAAAATTTTACCACAAAATTGTTATTTCAACCAGGTAGCTTTTTTTTTTACAAGAGTAAAAGGACAAAATTCAGCATAACATTTATTGTGCAATTTCTCCTGAGTTTGGCGATACCTTATATGTGGTGGAAATCAACTGTTTGGGTGCATGGCAGGGCTCGGAAGGGAAGGAGTGCCATTTGACTGCAAAATTGGCTGGAATCAATAGCGGACGCCAGGTTGCATTTGGAGAGCCCCTGAGGTGCCTAAACAGTGGCGGTCCCCCACAATGATGAAATTCCATTCTGGAAACAAGACACCTCAAGGCTTTTATCTAGGTGTATAGTGAGCAGTTTGAATCCACGAGTAATTCACAGAATTTGATAAGCTTAGGTTGCCATATTGAAAATTTTCATTTTTTTCACAAAAATGTTGCTTCAGCATCAAATTTCTTACTTTTTCAAGAGACAACAACAAACCGTGGACCCAACAGGTTGTTATCCAATGTCTTATGAGCACAGGGATACCCCACATGTGGCCAAAAACCTCTGTTTGGATAAATGGGAGGGCTTGGGATGGAAGGAGCACCATTTGAATTCTGGAAAAGTTGAAATAAATTGCGGGCACCATGTCACATTTGCAGGGCCTCTTGGGTACCTATACAGCAGAAACCCCCCACAAGTGACCCCATTTTGGAAACTGGATTTTATTCAGGAGTATAGTAAGCATTTTGAATCCACAGGTACTTCACAAAAATGTTGCTGTAGCAACAAATGTCTCACTTTTAGGCTATGTGGCCATGATCCAGCGACACGGCGTCTAGTACACAGTGTCAGCCTCCTGCAGAGATGTGAGTGTTGTCCACGGGAGAACGCAGCTGCCCATGCCCACGATTTGGGTTCAGGCCGCTGTGGAGCTCTTTGCTACCTGCAGAGAACACTCTTGTCTCTGCAGCATAAATTGACATGCTGAGGCTCGGGAAGCTGCACCACAGGTCAGTGTATGCTGCGGAGAAAAGAAGCACATTGGGCAAGCACATTGGGCATGGGATTTCTAAAAATCCTTCCACTGTGCTTCTACTGCACAACACAGCGCTATGGACGCAGGGAAAACACTCTGCGCCCAAAACGCTGGAAATCCCGATTGTGGGCGCACAGCCTAAAATGCTACAATGGATGAATGGATAGATGTCAAACATATATAACGTCCCACCCCCTGCATATTCTAAGCTGGCGCCCTTTAGTGCCTTTCATGTGACACTAAAGGGTGCCTAGCCTTGTATTTAGCCCCCCAAAAAATTAATAATTAAAATAAACGACGTGGGGTCCCCCCTATTTTTGATAGCCAGCTAGGGTAAAGCAGACAGCTGTAGCCTGCAAACCATAGCTGACAGCTTCACCTTGTCTGGTGATCAATTTGGAGGGCTCCCCAGGCGTTTTTTTAAAAAAAAAAACAAAAACGTGGGGTCCCCCCCAAATTAGATCACCAGCCAAGGTGAAGCGGACAGCTGGGGTCTGGTATTCTCAGGGTGGGAAGAGCCATGGTTATTGGACTCTTCCCAGCCTAAAAATAGCAGGCCGCAGCCGCCCCAGAAGTAGCGCATCAATTAGATGCGCCAATCCTGGCGCTTCGCCCCAGCTCATCCCGCACCCTGGTGCGGTGGCAGACGGGGTAATATATGGGGTTGATACCAGCTGTAATCTCACCTGTCATCAAGCCCTGGGGTTAGTGATGTCACGGTATCTGAACAGATACCCGACATTACTAACCCAGTCAGTAATAGAAAAAAATAAAGACAAAAAAAAAATTTATTTGAAAAAACACTCCCCGAAACATTCCTCTTTCACCAATTTATTGAAAATAAAGAAATTCCGGTCGCTGTAATCCATTTTGGAGGTCCCACGCCGACTCTGGACCTTCTAGAATATGGGGGGCACGTTCAGGGAACGTATCCCCCATTTACTGGAAGAGCAAGCTCTCCATGAGCAGTGTGGGTGCAGTAATCTGAGAATACTGCACTCACACTGCCCCGGTCCAACTTAGGGCAGAGTGACCTGCAGTAACCTCATTCCAGAATATGAGGGGCACACTCACAGAACGTACCCCCCATTTTCTGGAACAGCAGTCTCTCCATGTGAGGAGTGTGGCTGCAGATTGCTGCACTCACTCTCCCCCGGTCCACAGTGGACTAGCCTGCGCAGCAGCGAAGTCAGCGTCCCTGCTTGCAGGGATCCAGCTGACAGCCGCTGTCTGCGCATGCGCCGCCAGCATTCAAGAAGGATGCGGCGTGATCGCGGGACAGATCACCAGCCAGGTAACGGAAGACCGGGGGCGGACGCGGGGTGGCGGCGGGAGACCTAGCGGGACCTGGGGACGACTTTTCTGCCGCATGTGATGTGTCACATGCGGCAGAAAGAGCAGGATGAATGCGGCAGCGCGCTACTGTGCGCTGCGCGCCGCCATCTTTCACGCTCCGGAGGGGGGAGGGGGAGGCGGCTCTGGAGAACCGGAGGGGGCTCCGGTGACCAGAGAGCTCCGGTGTACCGGAGGAGGGGTCAGGGGGTGGACATTTCCCTCCGATCTGAAATGTTTGATCATTTCAGATCGGAGGGAAATGAATGCAGAGCCGGCGGCGGCGGCAGTTTTCTGTGCGCTTCGGCGCCATTTTGACTGCTCCGGAGGGGGGGGTGGGGGTGGGGGGGGACTCTCCGGTACCGGGGGCTTTGGGGGCACTAGGGGTTTAGATTTCTTTCTCATCTGACATGTTTGATCATGTCAAATGAAAAAGAAATCAGTTTTACCGGCCATTTCTTTTTTTTATGTGACCGTCGGTATACTGTGTATACCGCCGATCACATGATCGGGGTCCAAAAAAAACAGCCCGTTTCATAATCTGGGGGGTCTCAGCTACCCCCGGTAGCTGAAACCCCCGAGATTTTCGGTCGCTGGGGGGCGCTAAAGGGTTTTTTCGGGCCGCCGCTTTAAAGCGGCGGAACAGAATAAGTACCCTGTTTTGCCGCCGCTTTAAGTCGTACGGCCGTCGTTATGAGGTTAATATTGTTGGAAGTTGGAGTGGGGTTTTTTTAGATTTGGCTATCTTAGGAGGATATCTGTTTGTGCAGGTAACTATTACTGTGCAGAATTATTAGGTAATTTAATAAAAAACAAATATATTCCCATCTCACTTGTTTATTTTCACCAGGTAAACCAATATAACTGCACAAAATTTAGAAATAAACATTTCTGACATGCAAAAACAAAACCCAAAAAAATTAGTGAGCAATATAGCCACCTTTCTGTCTGATCACACTGAACAGCCTACCATCCATAGATCTGTCAGTTGCTTGATCTGTTTATGATCAACATTGCGTGCAGAAGCCACCACAGCCTCCCAGACACTGTTCCGAGAGGTGTTCTGTTTTCCCTCCCTGTAGATCCCACATTTTATGAGGGACCACAGGTTCTATATGGGATCCAGATCAGGTAAACAAGGGGGTCATGTCATTATTTTTTCATCTTTTAGACCTTTTCTGGCTAGCCAGTTGGATGCATTTGATGGAGCATTGTCCTGCATTAAAATCATATTTTTCTTGAACAATACCGACTTCTTCCTGTACCATTGCTTGAAGAAGTTGTCTTCCAGAAACTGGCAGTAGGTCTGGGAGTTGAGCTTCACTCCATCCTCAACCCGAAAAGGTCCCACAAGTTCATCCTTGATGATACCAGCCCATACCAGTACCCCATCTCCACCTTGCTGGCATCTGAGTCGGAGTGGAGCTCTCTGCCCTTTACTGATCCAGCCTCTGCCCCATCCATCTGGCCCATCAAGAGTTACTCTCATTTCATCAGTCCATAAAACCATTGAAAAATCAGTCTTAAGATTTCTTGGCCCATTCTTTACGTTTTATCTTTTGTTTCTTGTTCAAAGGTGGTCGTTTTTCAGCCTTCCTTACCTTGGTCATGTCCCTGAGTATGGCACAACTTGTGCTTTTTGATACTCCAGTAATGTTGCAGATCTGAAATATGGCCAAACTGGTGGCAAATGGCATCTTGTCAGCTTCACGCTTGATTTTCCTCAATTCATGGGCAGTTATTTTGCGCCCTTTTTGCCCAACACGCTTCTTGCGACCCTGTTGGCTATTTGCCATGAAATGCTTGACTGCTCAGTGATCACGCTTCAAATGTTTGGCAATTTCAAGACTGCTGCATCCCTCTGCAAGACATCTCACAAGTCTTAGACTTTTCAGAGCCCGTCAAATCTCTCTTCTGACCCATTTTGCCAAAGGAAAGGAAGTTGCCTAATAATTAAGCACACCTTATATAGGGTGTTGATATTATTACACCACACCCCTCCTCATTACAGAGATACACATCACCTGATTTACTTAATTGGTAGTTGGATCTCAAGCCTATACAGCTTGTAGTAGGACAACATGTATAAAAATTATCATGTGATCAAAATACTCATTTGCCTAATAATTCTGCATGCAGTGTATAACCTAACTTGCTGAATATGTTCTTTAATTTACTTCTGTCTTCTCTGGTCTTGTTGTGGTACTTTTTTTTTTTCTTAAACCAATTATTTTTTTTTAAATTTCATGGAAACATCAGGAATGTATTCAACATACATCTTGAAAACACATTGCTTACGACTCACGTGTTATTGTTGTAGTACTTTTTAGTACTCATGGTGTTAACCAGACCAAGTTATAAAACGTGTCTCCCTGGAGGAGAATACCATTTCTACCTATCATACACCCCTCAACATTGAAATTGTAATGAAAAAAGAAAAAGTCATAGAGATCATGAAAATCACAGGATCGATAGACAGGTTAATGATATGCAAATGATGAAAAATTGAAATATTTTCAAAACATCTCAATTGACTCAGTATAGAGTATGAGTAGAGATGAGAGGAACCTTGAGCCACCTACCCCTGTGGATACCACCTCATCATGACCTGTACCACTATTTCATACGAGCTACTCTGCCAGGCGTATTAGGGCTCCTTCCCTGCTAATGCTATTTCATCTCTCTATACTAGCCTTGCAAGGCACATAGGTCCCCTTCGACTGTCACATGGTCACATGGTATGTTTGGGCTCATATACTTCCAGCCTATTCTCAGGTGGTTTTCATGCTACTTTGCACATTATATATGGACAATGGTGTCCACATTATTATATGTATTTCTATTTAGTGCATTTAATTCATGTCCTTTTTTGACTGTATGTTGTCATGGGAGTTTTTGCTCTTGTGTTTTGTCATCTTATGTTTTAATTGGTTTTAAAATCTTTTTGGATACTGAATTATGTTTTTTGTATATATTTATTCTATTGATTGTGTGTGCTCCTCTGTCAATGTGCAGTGCCTGTCTGCTTCTTTTCCATTTCTTGAAATGAGCGGACCCATTGAAGTTCGGAATGGTGGGGTCAGCCGACCTTTAAATTAAGTTCGGTTCAGGACCCAAGCTTGACCTGAACCCAAATGGAAGTCACTAATTGGGCAGTTCAGGTCTCCACCCACATGCAGCCAGCCATAAACAGAACACTTCAATGAATGCAAATATAAAAGGAAAAAAACACAGAAAACTAGAGGAAATAAACAGTCAGAAAGGCAATGATGAATGGGGCCTTAGGTTTTCTTATACCATGCATTAAAGACAACACCTCCAGAAATAGTTCTGAGTAGAGATGGGCGAACCCACAGATGTTCGAGTTCTACGGGTCTGGCCAGAGATAAGAAAAACATTCCGGTTCAGGACTTTACTTGAACCTGAGCATCTACCTGGACGCCAAACTGGTTTTCTGCCAGGAAATCCAGATCTCATTGAACTCACTGAAATCACCTGAGTTGAGCTCACTGAGTTCAATGAGTTCACCTGAGGTGAATTTGCCTGCGGTCACAGGTGGGGTACTGTGAGAACCTCCAGCTGTGACCGCAGGTAAACTCAATGTCTGCCTGAAGGCTCATCGTGCAGTCATGTTCTCTAATGTGTTTTTGCGCTGTGCCTTCAGTATATACCAGAGCTGGGATTGTCATGGGATCTCATGGGGATTACGTTAGACCTGGGTGTTTGTGGGTTTAATAAGTTGGAGAAAGGGTATTTTTTTAGCATTTTATTTCAAATAAAGGATTTTTTTTATGTTTATGTTTATTTCTTTTCACTTACAGTATTAGTAATGGGGTTCTCATAAACTCCTACCAATAACTGATCCAGGGCTTAGTGGCAGCTGTGAGTTGTCATTAACCCCATACATTACCCCAATTGCCACTGCACCAGGGCAATTGGGATGAGCCATGTAAAGCGCCGTAATTGTCACATCTAATGGATGCGACAATTATGGGGTGGCTGCGGGCTGTCACGCTCACCGCTGGGGATGGTACTGTGGCAAGTAAAAGTGGATCCACTGGATCACAGAGGAACCCCGGGCTTACCCTTTTAGTGGGAGGGAGTTGAATAAGCACCCACTGTAAGGTGGACGCCAGGTGTTACTCCCAGGACAGAGAACAGAACTGTGGTAGCTAACCCCCAGGACAGAGGCAGACACAGGGGTAGACAGGGTCCACCACAGGGCAGACAGGCACAGTCTCTGGTGGGGCACGGGCCACTGAGGTAGCTGAGGCTGGAGGCACGGGCAGGACGGACAGAAACAGTCTCTGATGTGGTGAGGGCTGCCGAGGTAGCTGAGGCTGGAGGGACGGCCAAGGCAGACAGGCACAGTGTCTTGTGTGGCCAGGCTGACCGGGGTAGCTGAGGCTGGAGACAGAGCTGGGGTGAACAGGCATAGTCTCTTGTGTGGCCAGGGCCACAGGGCTGGCTGAGGCTGGAGGCACAATTGGGGCGGACAAGCAGAGAAATAATACACTGTAACAAAGACACAGTGGACAAAGGGACCAGACAACTAGCTGGCTAGGGCACAGGAACTCTAGCTAACTAACCACATTGATCAAGCATTTCCCTTAGTGGGAGATGGCCTTATGTACATAGTGCCTCTCAGCAATAAGCTGAGAGGCACTTACTGGGGGTGACACGCTGGCTCTTTAAGAAAAAAACAGTGGCGTGCATGCCCCCAGAGCACTCTCGGATGACCTGTGCCATGTGCACAGGCTCCGGGAGAAGGAAGCTGAGAGCGTGCACGTGGGGCAGTGAAAAGACGTCGGGATACATATGAGAGATGACCACGGCAGTGAGTAATGCTTGTCCCTGCGGGAGGAGGAGAGCAGGGAGCGCAGGGACGCCAGCGCTAAATGGGCTGATATTTTTATCTTGTGGGGGGGTCCAATAACCATGGGCTTCTCCAGCCTGAGAACATCAGCCCCCTGCTGTCGGATTTATCATGGCTGGGTATCAAAATTGGGGGGAACTGAATGCTGGTTTTTGAAATTATTTATTTAAATTTTTTTTAAAAAAAACAACATAGTGTCCCTCTTGTTTTGATACTGGGGGCTGCAGCCTGTAGTCGTATGCTTTATCTGCGCTGGGTATCACAATATGGAGGGATCCTATGGTATTTTATTTATTTATTTTTACACCACTATAGGGACACAGACAGCGTGTGTGATTCCAACCAATCACAGATGCTGTCACACAGGGTGGGGGTGTAGTCTGGCTGCAACCAATTGCAGACGCCGAAATTGACAGTGGGTGGGGAAAGCAGTGAATATGTATGAGAAGTAATGATCGGACCTGGAAGTAGTGTTACAGCCCCTTGGAAGGTTGATAAGTATAACTGTCCTGCTTTATTCCTTATTTTCTTTCTTTTTCCTTTTTTTTACATTTCTATCATTATCTGGGTGGCCGAACCCGAGCAGTAAGGGGTACTTTACACGATTGCTAGCGATGTCGAGCACGATAGCACCCGCCCCCGTCGCTCGTGCCACATTTGGTGCTCGCTGCCGTAGCGAACATTATCGCTACGGCAGCGTCACACGCACATACCTGGTCAGCGACGTCGCTATGACCTGTTAGAGAAGCCATCTTGTATCTTTTTGGTATAGATCGAAGTCCAGTATAGAAGTTATAGAAGTTCATTGTTTTCTAATATAGTTATGCAAAGAGTTATGAAATCGTTACGCAATCTATTATGCAAGTTTGGAATGAGTAATTGATGTTCTATTTCACATCTGCCAGACTATCAGACTCAAGAGGGAGGTGCGTTCGGCGTCATAGCGATGTCACTGCGGCGTCATTAAGCGGCTGGCCAATAGAAGCGGAGGGGCGGAGATGAGCAGACCGTAACATCCCGCCCACTTCCTTCCTTCCGCATTGCCGGTGGACGCAGGAAAGAAGATGTTCGTTGTGACGACATGGACTCTCATGGGTTAAAGTTTCTTAACATTCAGCCAGACGTATTGTTCTATTGTGTATTACCTCATGTTTGCTTACCTATTGTTTCTCCAGACTCTTCCAGTAACCATTGTAATGTAGTTGTGTATTGCTAATGTGATTACCTTAGTAGCCATTGTCGAGTCTGTGACTTGCAGAGTTCATGTAGATATCCTCAGTCTTTCTATGCACACCATTTAAATGAACATTATCCATGCAGCTTGAAATTCATCCAATGGGAGAAGCAATCTTGTCCAACCAATCCGATGAGGATGCAGTTATCGAAGTGGAAGGCTGTGGCTATAAAAGGGATTTCTTTAAGCCACCAGTGGTTGTTGATGGATGCTGATGGATCCAGTCTAAGCTCTTAAGGCCCCGTCACACTAAGCAACATCGCTAGCAACATCGCTGCTAACGAACAACTTTTGTGACGTAGCAGCGATGTTGCTAGCGGTGTCGCTGTGTGTGACATCCAGCAACAACCTGGCCCCTGCTGTGAGGTCGTTGGTTGTTGCTGAATGTCCTGGGCCATTTTTTAGTTGTTGCTGTCCCGCTGTGAAGCACAGATCGCTGTGTGTGATAGCGAGACAGCAACAACTAAATGTGCAGGCAGCAGGAGCCGGCTTCTGCGGAGGCTGGTAACCACAGTAAACATCGGGTAACCAAGAAGCCCTGTCCTTGGTTACCCGATATTTACCTTTGTTACCAGCCTCCGCCGCTCTCGCTGCTAGTGCCGGCTCCTGCTCTGTGCACATGTAGCTGCAGGACACATCGGGTTAATTAACCCAATGTGTGCTGTAGCTAGGAGAGCAAGGAGCCAGCGCTAAGCATTGTGCGCTGCTCCCTGCTCTGTGCACATTTAGCTGCAGTACACATCGGGTAATTAACCCGATGTGTGCTGTAACTAGGAGAGCAGGGAGCTAGCGCTCAGTGTGCGCTGCTCCCTGCTCTCTGCACGTGTAGCTGCGTGCGCTGGTAACCAAGGTAAATATCGGGTTGGTTATCCGATATTTACCTTAGTTACCAAGCGCAGCATCTTCCACGCGGCGCTGCTGGCTGGGGGCTGGTCACTGGTTGCTGGTGAGCTCACCAGCAACTCGTGTAGCGACGCTCCAGCGATCCCTGCCAGGTCTGGTTGCTGGTGGGATCGCTGGAGCGTCGCAGTGTGACATCTCACCAGCAACCTCCTAGCAACTTACCAGCGATCCCTATCGTTGTTGGGATCGCTGGTAAGTTGTTTAGTGTGACTGGACCTTTAGGAGCTGACTAGAGAGGATCAGGATATCTTATGGCTTCAATCTAGGGACTCGGGTTCTGGTTGGAGACCATATCCACAGCCTAGGAATTTCGACTCCGGCTGCCAGGATTGTATCATCATACCAGGACTACCTAAGGAGGACACTCAGGTTGGGACAGTTCAGTCACCTGTTACAGACTTTGCAGACCTCAGTCAGCTTCCTAAATCTGGCATTATTCCTTTCTCGGTGGGTGCCCGCCAAAAGCGGGGTGCTGCTGGATTGGAATAAGCGGCCCTAGAAGTTCTGAGGCATGGACATTCCAAATCCCTGGTGAGCCAGCGGAAGGGTGAGACTCTGTTGCCTGTTACATTTGTGTTTTGCTGGTTATGTGTTATGTGCTGTTAATTGTTTGCGGATCCAATAAAGTCTAATTATTGTGGTTCCCTCACCCTGTGTTGTCTGAGTAGTGTTATGCCCACGGTTAAGGAGGCCGGCGTTCAGTTGGGATGAGCCCTGAGCCACGCTGTCTTTCTAAAGGCGGCGGGTTTTAGTGGACCAGAGCACCCACTGAGCCCCGTGTCTCCACAATTGGTGGCAGTGGTGGGATTCTACTCTGGTTTACCCAGGGGAGCTGCAGCGGACTGGTGTTCGTGGACACCGTCCAGGGCTCAACAAACAGGGAGGCACATAAGCATACCCAGCAGGCCATAGGGGAGGCATTCAGGTTTCGGATGCTGCCATGTCCAACCCCACCAGCTCAGCCATGGGACAAGGACCAGAGAGGAGTTACGACCACAGCAGTAAATGGATCCTACAGGATCTGTGCCAGAGGCGAAAGATTATCTACTGGAACGCTGAGACTCGGTCGGACTTGATCTAGAAATTAGTCCGTTGGGATGCCCAAAATGATGCAGAGGACGATGAGGATCCCACCGATATTGACCCAGAGGATTTAAACTATTTGTCACATCATGGATCTAGTGACAATCGGGAATCAACTTTGTCCAAAATGGCCCAAGCCACAGCGTTGTTGGATGCATTGGGGCCTAGGTCCTCAAGAGAAGAGAGGGCTTGGGTTCTGGAATATGTTTATGGGATTCCAGCTGCCGTACTGCTAGCACCAGCCGCTCGAGAAGGATGGTCCCGCTACCCAGCAGAAGCTGCACCAAAACAAAGGACTACAAACAGGGCCGGTGACTTGCCCAATCTATGGCGCTGTTAAACATGTGGGCACCATGAACATATAGATAAAGGTTGTCTCCAAAACCGAGGCCGCATGTTTAGAGCCCATCTGCCAGCACAGCCGGTCAAGAGCCAGGGACTACGAGACACTGGTTCCTCCATTACCCTGGTAAGCCCAGTTATTGTTTCCCCAGAAGACCCTTTACCAGATTCCCAATTATCCATCTCCCTGGCTGAGGGCCAGCGCTCAGACATCCCTCTAGCATGTGTGCAGTTGGACCTAAGAACCGACCAGGGTTAGGTCGAGGTGGAGCTTGTGGACAGCCTCCCCACACCTGGTATTTTGGGGACCAACCAGGAAGTGATCGATGTGAGCATTGTGAACAGCCTCCCCATACCGGTCATTGTGGAGACTGACCAGAGCAAGACTGATGTGGAGCTTATGAACAGCATCCCCACCCCTGTTATTTTGGGAACTAACCAGGAAGCGATCAATGTGGGACTTGTGAACAGTCTCCCTATACCTGTCATTGTGGAGACTGACCAGAGCAAGGCTGATGTGGAGTTTATGGACACCGTCCCCACACCAGTTACTTTGGGGTCTGACCAGGAAGAGGTCCATATGGAGTTTATGGGCAGCCTCCCCACACCTGTTGTTTCGGGGACTAGCCAGGAGGAAGTTGAACTGGGGTTCATAGATGGCCCCACCAAGCCTGTTGTTTCGGATACCACTCAGAAGCAAGTGAAAGTGGGGCATGGGGATTACCTACTCACACCAGTCATTTTGGAGAATGACCTAGGACAAGGACTATCCAGTCAGTTTGAAGCAGCCATCACCCACTTCCAAGCCAAGCAGGACCCTGATGTGGATCTTTCTAACATCTTTTCCAAGGATAATTCACATTCCCAGTCTCCAGCATCCACTTCTGAGCCAAGAACCGTGAGTAAGCCTAACCAGACTGTGGCTATTGACTGGGGGAAGATTGATAGTAAGAAATGTATACAGGCCCAACTCATGGACCCCACCTTAGTGCTTGTCCGCAATATGGCTGCTCAACTTGGGGGAGGTAATCAGGGGGAGGTGTATAGATGCAAGCCTCTGTTGCTGACCTCACCATTAAAAAGGACAATGCCGTCAAGAGGAGAAGGATGATCGGAAGCCTATCATGTCTGGCTAATATTAAGAAGGGGGAGGAATGTGACGACATGGACTCTCATGGATTAAACTTTCTTAACATTCAGCTAGACGTATTGTTCTATTGTGTATTACCTCATGTTTGCTTACCTATTGTTTCTCCAGACTCTTCCAGTAACCATTGTAATGTAGTTGGGTATTGCTAATGTGATTACCTTAGTAGCCATTGTCGAGTCTGTGACTTGCAGACTTCATGTAGATATCCTCAGTCTTTCTATGCACTATTTAAATGAACATTACCCATGCAGCTTGAAATTCATCCAATGGGAGAAGCAATCTTGTCCAACCAATCCGATGAGGACGCAGTTATCCAAGTGGAAGGCTGTGGCTATAAAAGGGATTTCTTTAAGCCACCAGTGGTTGTTGATGGATGCTGATGGATCCAGTCTAAGCTCTTAGGAGCTGACTAGAGGATCAGGATATCTTATGGCTTCAATCTAGGGACTCCGGTTCCGATTCGAGACCATATCCACAGCCTAGGGATTTCGACTCCGGCTGCCAGGATTGTATCATCATACCAGGACTACCTAAGGAGGACACTCATGTTGGGACAGTTCAGTCACCTGTTACAGACTTTGCAGATCTCAGTCAGCTTCCTAAATCTGGCATTATTCCTTTCTTGGTGGGTGCCCGCCAAAAGCGGGGTGCTGCTGGATTGGAGTAAGCGGCCCTGGAGCTCTGAGGCATGGACATTCTAAATCCCTGGTGAGCCAGCGGAAGGGTGAGACTCTGTTGCCTGTTACATTTGTGTTTTGCTGGTTATGTGTTATGTGCCGTTAATTGTTTGGGGATCCAATAAAGTCTAATTATTGTAGTTCCCTCACCCTGTGTTGTCTGAGTAGTGTTATGCCCACGGTTAAGGAGGCCGGCGTTCAGTTGGGATGAGCCCTGAGCCACGCTGTCTTTCTAAAGGCGGCGGGTTTTAGCGGACCAGAGCACCCACTGAGCCCCGTGTCTCCACCTTCGTCGCTCCCGCGGTGTCACACATAGCGATGTGGGATGCCGCAGGAACGACGAACAACATCGTTCCAGTGGCAGTAGCGATATTAAGGAAATGAACGACGTGTCAACGATCACCGTTTTGGAACGATTTTGCGATCATTGATCGTCGCTCATTAGTGTTACACGCTGCGATGTCGCTGTGCGTCGCTAACAACGTGACCCCCGACGATATATCGGTAGTGATGTCGCAGCGTGTAAAGTACCCCTAACACGGAGTTCCTGAAGAAGTCCTCGTTCGGGGTCCATGTACGGTCACTAGGTATCTGGTATGGACCTCGAACTTTACAGATTAGGTTCTCTCATCACTAGTTCTGAGCTTAAAATCAATGTTTACGCTACATTGTACTATAAGAGGAGAATGATCATTTATTTTACAATATAATCACTGATAAGGTCATAACTGTTAGGCCGGCTTCTCACTTGCGATTTTCTCACAGTGGTGCAATGCGAGAAATTCTCACATTGCACTCGGACACATGTTAATCAATGAGGCAGCTCCCATCGGCTATTTTTTTCTCAGTCCAAATCGGACTGAGAATAAAATCGCAGCATGCTGCATTTTGGAGAGTTCCTCGCGCGAGTCTCTCCAATGCAACTCTATGGGAGCGGGTAAATAAACAGATGTCACACGGACGGCACACACACCATCCTAGTGACATTCGTTTTTCTAAATACATTTATCGCATGTTTCACAAAACACTGGAAATGAGTGAGGTCTCACAATGTCGGTCAATCTCTATCTCTGTCAGTCGGTCTCTCCCTCTCGGTCTCTCTCTCTCTCTGTCGGTCTCTCTCTCTCTCTGTCCATGTCGGTCTATTCCTTTCCCCCCTCTCTCATACTCACCGATCCCCGATCACCAGCGCGGCGCTGCACGGCGTTCACACTGCTCCGGCGGCTTCTCCTCTTTTGAAAAAGCCGGCCGCTCATTATTCAATCACGTATTCCCAGCTTTATCCACCCACCGGCACCCATGATTGGTTGCAGTCAGACACGCCCCCACGATGAGTGACAGCTGTCTCACTGCAACCAATCACAGCTGCCAGTGGGCGGGTCTAAATCATGCAGTAAAATAAATAATTTAAAAAAATGGCGTGCGGTTCCCCCAAATTTTAATACCAGCCAGGGTAAAGCCACACGGCTGAAGGCTAGCATTGTCAGGATGTTATGGTGAGCCAACCACCCTAACAATATCAGCCAGCAGCCGCCCGGAATAGCCGCATCCCTTAAATGCGACAGTCCCGGGACTGTACCCGGCGATCCTGAATTGCCCTGGTGCGGTCGCAATCGAGGTAATAAGGAGTTAATGGCAGCAGCCCATAGCTGCCACTAAGTCCTAGATTAATCATGCCAATCGTCTCCCTGAGATACCTCCCATGATTAACCTGTAAGTTTAAGAAAATGAAGACATACACCAAAAAATCCTTTATTTGAAATAATTAACAAAAAAAAACAACCCTCTTTCACAACTTTATTTAAGTTCCCAAATACCCTTCCATGTCCGACGTAATCCACAGAGGTCCCTCGACGCTGTCAGCTCTGCTACATCGGAAGCTGATAGAGAGCAGTCACAGACCACGACCGCTCTCTGTGAGCTCCCCGCAGTGACTGAAGGGAGTCGCGCTATCAGCGATGACGTCACTCAGGTTACCCGCGGCCACAGATCTCAGCGGGAGGACTTCTGCTGTGGCCGCGGGTAACCTCAGTGACGGCACCGCTGATCGCGCGGCTCACTGCGGTCACTCAGGCGATTTGCGGTCACTGGCGAGACTTTCACCGGTGACCTAAAATAAGGGGCCATGCCACACAGATAGAGCCGCAGGATGACAACGAAGTCGGGTGAAGTTCATCCGACTTCATTCTGATTGTGCGGCTCTGTCTGTGTCTGCTGTCAGCGGCCATGTAGCAGAGCTGAATGGCAGATGACATAGTAAAAATGGATCCCATACACATCAGACATGCATTGCATAAGCACTGCAATCATGAGAAAAATCCCAGGATCGCAGTGCAGTTGCATTGCACACTGAACATAAAGTGAACTGAAATCGTCCGACTTTTTATCATGCAACTCGGACCAATTTTACACGCATAAGGCCAGAGTCACACTTGCGAGTGCCTCGCTTGTATCTCATGCAAGTCTCTCATTGAATCACCCGGCACGGCCACACACTCTCCGGACAGGAGCATCTGAGCTGCATAGAGATACATGCAACCGACCCGCTCCTGTCCGGAGACTGTGCGGCCGTGCCTGGTGATTCAATGAGAGACTCGGGCGAGTTACATGTGAGGCACTCGCAGGTGTGACTCCGGCCTAAGTGTGTTTCCAGCCTTACTGTGACGGTGGCCATTTGCGGTTGCTTAGTACCCTGTTTACATCTAAAAAGGCTATTAAATGAACTTCTTATACGCACCAGATTATTCGCTTCCTATGCTCTGAGAATTTTTAGAATATCATTGTCCTCAACAGCAAATGTCCTGATGATTTTTAAATGAGCTTAAAAATTTATTTCACCCTACTAATGAGGGTTTTGCTAATTCATTGGGTCGTTGCCAGCCTTTTTACACTGGCCGATTCTAGTGGTCATTCATGATAATCGGCTAGACCTATAGCACCTAAAGAGTAACTGCACTTTGGACTTTTTACTATTACTCTGTAATTACTTTTTCTTACCTTTGCACTGTACAGGTAAATAAAATAGAATATTATTTGCAATTTGCTTCAGCTCATTTTAGCTTTCTCTGTGTAATTTCTGTATGAAATCCTTTAATGTGGTGTTTGCAGTAATGCGTGAGCAGTAGAGTTGAGCGCGGTTCGCGGTTCTCCCGTTCGCGGTTCGAGTGATTTTGGGGGCTGTTCTAGATTGAACTAGAACTCGAGCTTTTTGCTAAAGCTCGGTAGTTCTAGATACGTTCGAGAACGGTTCTAGCAGCAAAAAGACAAGCTAATTACTAGCTGGCTCTCCGCTGTAATAGTGTAAGTCACTCTGTGACTCACACTATTATGAAATTTCAGCGTATAGTGTGCGGGAACAGCGCATTCAGATCACTGCTGTTTGGATAATGTTTTTTTTTTTTCCTGGTCTTCCTTCCCTAAGCGCGCGCGTGTAGTGGGGCGGGCCAGCATGTCAGCCAATCCCAGACACACACACAGCTAAGTGGACTTTTAGCCAGAGAAGCAACGGCATGTGTGATAGGATGTCCATGTCACATGTCCCTGCATTATAAAAACGGACATTTTCCTCCAGCACGCCATTATCTGCCTTCTGCGTCTTGGTGTCAGTCACCGCTGGCGTAGCTCCTGTCTCTGATACTGCTGTGTACGCTCTATACACAGCGCTATACAGAATAGGGATAGAAGTTTCTTTCAGCCTTGGAAGGGCTAATACCGGCAGGGTCAGAGCCATAGGTGACAGTCAGGTCCGTGAAAACAGATTTTAACAGCTACACAAGATGACAGTGTCTGTGTAGCTAAGGTCAGGGATTTCCTCGCTGCATTTCCCCATTAGGAGGGATAGAAAGTGAGGCTTCCTTTCCTCTACCCAGACCCACAACCCTGCCACTGTACCCTCCTGCCCTTTGCACACTCAAACTCATTGTTACTAAGCCATTATACTAGCAAACACTGAGTGAACTTAGTGGCATCCTAAAAGTGGCTGTTGGACTTCATTATTGTCCCACTGGTGCAAAGCTATTTGCAGCACCACTGCATTTCACACTCAAACTCATTGTTACTAAGCCATTATACTAGCAAACACTGAGGAAACTTAGTGGCATCCTAAAAGTGGCTGTTGGACTTCCATTAGTGTCCCACTGGTGCAAATCTATGTGCAGCACCTCTGCATTGCACGCTCAAACTTATTGTTACTAAGCCATTATACTAGTTACACCCAAGGCTACCTCAATTAGTATATCTAAAAACAATTTTTAATGAAATAGATTAAAACAATTTAGAATTCCACCTGTGAAAATGTGACACACACAAAACATCCCAGGACCATGATACAGCCTCAATAGTATTCACCTATGGAACACAACAGTTGTTCCAATTTTATATCACTCTCATGGGATTCAACAGTTAGAAAGATCTCTAAATGACCCTCCTTCTCTCTTTCCTCTACCTGCCAATGGAGATATAACCAAGGTTACACGCACCCTAACGGTAAAAAGGTGCCCCCATTCCTCGGCGGCTTTCCCTCCTATGATATCCCTATACTCCCTTCTTATCGGGTAGTCTAAGGGGCTATACCATCAAATAGTGAGGAGATATAGAAAATAGTATACACTTATCTGAGATAATTCAGGTCAAAAAATTCGTTAGCGTTTGTTTCTCCCATCCATCTGCATGGAGAGGTGCGTGCTGCAGAACAAGTAGCCCCCTGAAAACTCTCTGGCGATTGGGCCCCTTATTAAATATCGTCTCCTGATGAACCCCAGTGGATGTAATGGGGAGAAACGCGTCGAGACTTTTTTGATTTTATAGTATTGGGTTGAGGACCATGAAAGCCGGGACACCTTCACCTCAAGGGAGAAACAAACGCTAACGAATTTTTTGACCTGAATTATCTCAGATAAGTGTATACTATTTTCTATATCTCCTCACTATTTGATGGTATAGCCCCTTAGACTACCCGATAAGAAGGGAGTATAGGGATATCATAGGAGGGAAAGCCGCCGAGGAATGGGGGCACCTTTTTACCGTTAGGGTGCGTGTAACCTTGGTTATATCTCCATTGGCAGGTAGAGGAAAGAGAGAAGGAGGGTCATTTAGAGATCTTTCTAACTGTTGAATCCCATGAGAGTGATATAAAATTGGAACAACTGTTGTGTTCCATAGGTGAATACTATTGAGGCTGTATCATGGTCCTGGGATGTTTTGTGTGTGTCACATTTTCACAGGTGGAATTCTAAATTGTTTTAATCTATTTCATTAAAAATTGTTTTTAGATATACTAATTGAGGTAGCCTTGGGTGTAACTAATTGATATACTACCTTTAAACTGTTTTCTAAGTGTAAAATTCAAGTTAAGCCATTATACTAGCAAACACTGAGGAAACTTAGTGGCATCCTAAAAGTGGCTGTTGGACTTCATTATTGTCCCACTGGTGCAAAGCTATTTGCAGCACCACTGCATTGCTCACTCAAACTCATTGTTACTAAGCCATTATACTAGCAAACACTGAGGAAACGTAGTGGCATCCTAAAAGTGGCTGTTGGACTTCATTATTGTCCCACTGGTGCAAAGCTATTTGCAGCACCACTGCATTGCACACTCAAACTCATTGTTACTAATCCATTATACTAGCAAACTATGCTGCCAGTTTAAGGGCCGTAGTTGCATTGTCAGGGATAATTATTGTTGTTTATTCTGCTGTTAATAAAGCTAGACCACCGCTGAAATCTACACCACCTCTCAATTTTTACTACCACATTTTAAGTGCACAATCTTGTCGCAATCAAAATGAGTGGCAAAATGACAGATGCTGGTGGAAAGGGGAAGAGGCGTGTTGGAAAAGGAAAAAAAGGGTTTGTCCGTGGGGAAGGTGGCAAAGCTCCATTAACATCTGCTGAAGATAGACCATCTTCCAGCAAAAGTAAGATGTCTACTACTTACCGTGGACAATCCGATGTGCTCCCTTTTTTACGGACACGAACAACTGGAACAAAAGTAGATGATGGCCAAAAAAGGAAAATGCTTGAATGGATCTCAAGTGGTCCAACAAGTGCCCTCTCCGCCACCTCAACTACCGCATCCAAAAAACACCAGTCCTCTGAGTTGTCAGCCCAATCACACTTGCTTTCTCCCAGCTCTGAAGTCTCCATCCGCCCTGCACAGTATGGTGGAACTGAGATGGCTGAGTCTGCAGAGCTGTTCAGGCACGCTATAACCTGGGAATCAGAAGTCTGCTCCCAGGCTACAGTGAGTACAGACCAGGAAATGGTCTGCAGTGATGCCCAGAACCTTTGTGACTCTGATTCAGGCCGTGAGGACCAAGTTTCTGAGCATAATGTTGACCCTTTTTCACAAACTGTAACACCTGTTGTTATAGACAATGAGGTACATACTGATGACGATGAGACGCAGATACCAGATTGGGATGACAACTTAAATATTCGGTCAGGGCAAGAAGAGGCTCGGTCTGAGGGTCAGGGGAGTGCAAACACAACAATTGATGAGGAAGTTCTAGATCCCACCTACTGTCAACCCACAGTCAGGCACTCGAGGAGGTCAACAGAGGCGGTGGAGGAGGATGCAACCGACGACGAAGTTACCTTGCGCCTTCCTGGACAGATTCGGAGCACTGGTAGCACGTCTACAACTGCATCCTCAGCCACCACTCTGCCTCTGAGCACTAATTCGCATACCCTTTAAGCCTTGCCTAGCCTGGTCCTTTTTTGACATAGCAAAAGATCGCCCAAATTATGTGATCTGTAAAATTTGTCGTGATTCTGTTAGTAGAGGGCAAAACCTCAGCAGTTTCACAACTTCTTCCATGAATCGTCACATGAATAAATATCATATGTCCCAGTGGGAAGCTCACCGTGCTGCAATGCGGCCTAGCGGAGAGAACCATCCACCGCCTGCCCCTTCCAGTGCATCCGCGCGCTCTTCATCTTCTAGGACTGTGGGGACAGCTGTCACACCTGGTTTTCCACGCACAACTTCCACCACTGTAACCGCAACAGGCAGTTTGCTTGGTAGGTCGTCAGTTGGTTTGGAAGGGGAAACAAGTGCGTGTGTACAGCTCTCTCAGACATCGATAGCACCAACGTTGGATGAAGGCAACATCATGTCTACGCCTGCACTTTCCTCACAAACCTGCATTTTTCCAGGGACACCCTACTCAACACCGTCTACACACAGCAGCCAGATCTCTGTCCCTCAGATGCGGACAAATAAAAGGCCATTTCCTGCGACCCATGACAAAGTTAAGAGGTTGACTTTATCCCTCTGTAAGCTCTTGGCTACGGAAATGCTGCCTTTCCGCCTGGTGGACACACAGGATTTTAGAGACCTTATGTCTGTCGCTGTGCCCCAGTACCAGATGCCCAGTCGCCATTACTTCTCTAAGAAAGGTGTGCCCGCGCTACACCAGCATGTCGCACACAACATCACCGCTTCCTTGAGAAACTCTGTGTGTGAACGGGTGCATTTCACCACCGATACTTGGACCAGTAAGCATGGACAGGGACGTTACATGTCGCTGACTGGGCACTGGGTAACTATGGTGATAGATGGTGAAGGGTCTGCTGCACAAGTCTTGCCGTCCCCACGACTTGTGTGTCAATCCTCTGTCTGTCCAAGTTCCGCCACGGCTTCTGACTCCTCCACCTCATCTGGGTCCTCCACTTCCGCCCGAAGCCTGCCTGGTCAGGCCACCAGCGTTCTCACTGCGCAGAAGGAATCACGCACCCCTCATTACTATGCTGGCAGCAGAGCGCAACGGCATCAGGCGGTCTTTAGCTTGAAATGTCTTGGAAATAAGAGTCACACAGCGGCTGAGTTGTGGGCAGCTCTGGAGACTGAATTTAATAAATGGTTGTCTCCACTCAACCTGCAGCCTGGTAAGGCCGTGTGCGACAATGCTGCAAATCTGGGTGCGGCCCTTCACCTGGGCAAGGTGACACACGTGCCTTGTATGGCTCACGTGTTGAACCTTGTTGTCCAGCAATTTTTAACACACTATCCCGGCCTAGATGGCCTTCTGAACAGGGCACGAAAACTGTCTGCTCACTTCCGCCGTTCAACCACCGCTGCTGAGCGACTTGCATCGCTCCAGAAGTCTTTCGGCCTGCCGGTTCATCGCCTGAAATGCGATGTGCCGACACGCTGGAATTCGACTCTCCACATGTTACAGCGACTGGGGCAGCACCGCCGAGCCCTGGTGCAATACATCATGACGTATAGCCTTGGCCAACGAGATGCAGAGGTGGGGCAGATCACCCTGATGGAGTGGTCTCAAATCAAAGACCTATGCCCTCTTCTGCACAGTTTCGACATGGCGACGAATATGTTTAGCGCTGCCAATGCCATTATCAGCATGACTATTCCAGTCATTTACATGCTGGAGCACACGCTAAACACTATTCGGAGTCAGGGGGTGGGACAACAGGAAGGGGAGGAACTACAGGAGGACTCATATGCGCAAGACACAACAACATCACCAAGGTCCAGACGTTCATCATCACCAACGCGGCAGGCATGGGACCATGGGGGACAGGGATCAACAAGGGCGCATGGTAGCAGGCGAAATGTTGAGGAAGGTGCAGGAGAACATGAAGAAATGGAGGACGAACTGTCCATGGACATGGAAGACTCAGCGGATGAGGGAGACCTTGCTCAAATTTCAGTTGAAAGAGGTTGGGGGGAGATGTCAGAGGAAGAAAGAACGGTTAGCACCTCTATGCCACAAACACAGCGTGGACTTGGTCCCCATGGCTGCGCAAGACACATGAGTGCCTTCTTGCTGCACTACATCCAACATGACCCTCGTATTGTCAAAATTAGAAGTGATGATGACTACTGGCTTGCCACACTATTAGATCCCCGGTACAAGTCCAAATTTTGTGACATAATTCCTTCCATAGAAAGGGACGCACGTATGCAGGAGTATCAGCAGAAGCTGTTACTCGATCTTAGCTCGGCTTTTCCACCAAACAACCGTGGTGCAGGGAGTGAATCTCCCAGTTGTTACTTGACAAACATGGGATGGTCTCGTCATCTTCAACAGTCTTCCCGTACCAGTAGCACCGTAACTGGTGCTGGTAACAGCAATTTTATTGAATCTTTTCATAATTTTTTTAGACCCTCCTTTGCAAGGCCACCAGAGACAACAAGTCTGACACATAGTCAACGGCTGGAGGGGATGATACAGGAGTATCTCCAAATGAACATCAATGCCATGACTTTGCAAATGGAGCCTTGCTCATTTTGTGTTTCAAATCTTGAAAAATGGCCAGAGCTCTCCACTTACGCCTTGGAGATTTTGTCGTGTCCAGCTGCCAGCGTTGTCTCTGAACGTGTCTTCAGTGCTGCTGGGTGTATGCTGATAGATAAGCGCACGCGTCTGTCCAGTGACAATGTGGACAGACTAACGTTCATCAAAATGAACAAGTCATGGATCCACAAGGAATTTACTACCCCTGTGTCATCCTGGGGAGAGTAAATGCTTGTGTATTTGGAATGTGCTTGATGCAAATCAAAATATCCTGTTTGCAACTAGGGCACAAGTGCTGCCACTAGAGTGTCTGTGTGGCCCAATTTTTGGAAAAAAGGGAGACTCCGCTTGGAGTAACCCTTGCTTGCTGTGTTTTTTAAAAGGAGCCAAGATGAACAGAGCTGGGATCAGGAAAGACTTAGCTACCTACCCCGGTGTCCTCCTGGGCACGGTTAAGTATGGCGTATTTTTTAATGTGCTTGATGCAAATCTACCTGTGAAGTGTACAACTGGGGCACAAGTGCTGCCACTGAAGGGGTGTCTGTGTGGCCCAATGTTTGTAAAAAAGATTCTGCTTGGAGTTACCCTTGCTTGAAGTGTTTTTAAAAAGGAGCCAAGATGAACAAGTCATGGTTCAGCAAAGACTTTGCTACCTACCCCGGTGCCATCCTGGGAACGGTTAAGTATGGCGTATTTTTGAATGTGCTTGATGCAAATCTAGCTGTGAAGTGTACAACTGGGGCACAAGTGCTGCCACTGAATGGGTGGGTGTGTGTGGGGCCCAATTTTTTGAAAAAAAGGGAGACTCCGCTTGGAGTAACTGTTGCTTGCTGTGTTTTTTAAAAGAAGCCAAGATGAACAAGTCATGGTTCAGCAAAGACTTTGCTACCTACCCCAGGGTCATCCTGGGAACGGTTAAGTATGGCGTATTTTTGAATGTCCTTGATGCAAATCTAGCTGTGAAGTGTACAACTGGGGCACAAGTGCTGCCACTGAAGGGGTGGGTGTGTGTGTGGCCCAATTTTTTGAAAAAAGGGAGAACTCCGCTTGGAGTCACCTTGCGGTGTTTTACATGATTTTAGAAGGGCGTGCCATGCCTATATCTGTGTCTTTTCCTCTTTTTCCTTGTCCTGCTCTTTTGTTTTCGCATAAGTATATGTCCTTGTCACTTTCCCATGTGTTTGTGTTGTGTTGTGAGTTGTTTGTCACCTTTTGGACCTTTGAGGGTGTTTTCTAGGTGTTTTTATGTGTTTGTGATTGCCTGCCATTGTTTCCTATGCGGTTCGAGTGATTCGTCGAACGTTCGCCGAACCGAACTCGAACGGGACCTCCGTTCGACGAACCGAACTCGAGCCAAACCACGGCCGGTTCGCTCATCTCTAGTGAGCAGTAATTTCACTGTGAGCCCTTTCTCATTGAGTTCTTAGTTTCCAGTAACTGTTTAAGAAGAGGCTGTAATTACACAGGCACCGTCCACTTTGCGCTATAGTATATCACAAAAGTGAGTACACCCTTAACTTTTTTTAAAATATTTTATTATATTTATTCATGGGGCAACACTGAAGATATGACTCTTTGATACAATGTAAAGTAGTCAGTGTACAGCTTGTATAACAGTGTAAATTTTGGTGTGCCTCCTAAATAGCTCAACACACAGCCATTAATTTCAAAACCGCTATCAACAAAAGTGAGTACACCCCTAAGTGAAAATGGACAAATTGTGCCCAATTAGCTTTTTTCCCTCTCCGGTGTCATGTGACCCATTAGTGTTACAAAGTCTCAGGTGTGAATGGGGAGCAGGTGAGTTACATTTTGTGTTATCACTCTTACACTCTCTCTTACTGGTCACTGGAAGTTCAACATAGCACCTCCTGGCAAAGAATTCTCTGAGGATCTGAAGAAAAGCATTATCGCTCTACATAAAGATGCCTAGGCTATAAGAAGATTGCCAACACCGTGAAATTGAGCCAAAGCCATACAGCGGTTTAACAAGGCAAGTTCCACTCAGAATTGACCTCATCATGGTCAACCAAAGTTGACTTCACATGTTCAGCATCTTTTCAAAATAGATGCTGCAGAGGTTACAGGGGGTGGGGGTCAGCCTGTCAGTGCTCAGACCATACGCTACACACTGTGTTAAATTGGTCTGCATGGCTGTCATCCCAGAAGGAAGATAATGCACAAGAAAGCTTGTAGTTTGCTAAAGACAAGCAGACTAAAGCTGGTGTCACACTAAACGACAGCGACAATGACGTCGCTGTTACGTCACCATTTTCGGTGACGTAACAGCGACCTTGTAAGTCGCTGTTATGATCGCTGCTTAGCTGTCAAACACAGCAGAAGCAGCGATCATAAGGTCGCTGTGCTACATGTTCAGAGAGCAGGGAGCCGCGCTTAGCGCTGGCTCCTTGCTCTCCTGCAGCACACATCGGGTTAATTAACCCGATGTGTGCTGCAGCTACATGTCACAGTTCAGAGAGCAGGGAGCCGCGCTTAGCGCTGGCTCCTTGCTCTCCTGCAGCACACATCGGGTTAATTAACCCGATGTGTGCTGCAGCTACATGTCACAGTGCAGAGAGCAGGGAGCCGCGCGCACTGCTTAGCGCTGGCTCCTTGCTCTCCTTGCTACAGTATACATCGGGTTAATTACCCGATGCATACTGCAGCCACATGTCACAGTGCAGGAGCCGGCACTGGCAGCAAGAGCGGAGGCTGGTAACCAGCGTAAACATCGGGTAACCAGGGAAAGGTCTTCCCTTGGTTACCCGATGTTTACGCTGGTTACAGCTTACTGCAGCTGCCAGTGCCGGCTCCTGATCGCTTCATTTCGTCGCTCTCTCGCTGTCACACACAGCGATGTGTGTGTCACAGCGGGAGAGTGACGACCAAAAAATGAAGCTGGACATTCAGCAACGACTGGCGACCTCACAGCAGGGGCCAGGTCGTTGCTGGATGTCACACACAGCGACAGCGACGGGACGTCGCTGCAACGTCACAGAAAATGGTGACGTAGCAGCGACGTCGTTGTCATCGTCGTTATGTGTGACACCAGCTTAAGAACATAGATTACTGGGACCATGTCCTGGGGTCTGATGAGACGAAGATGAACTTATTTGGTTCAGATGGTGTTAAGCATGGGTGGTGCCAACAAGGTGAGGAGTATAAAGACAAGATTTGTCTTGCTTACAGTCAAGTATGATAGTGGGATTTTCATGGTTTGGGGCTGCATGAGTGCTACCGACTGTGGGAGTTACAGTTCATTGAGGGAACCATGAATGCCAACATGTACTGTGACATACTGAGGCAGAGCATGATCACCTGCCTTCAAAAATTATGAAGCTCTAGTGAACTCCATGCCAAAGAGAGTTAAGGCAGTGCTTGAAAATAATGGTGGCCACACAAACTATTGACACTCTGGGCACAATTTGGCCATTTTCACTTATGGGTGTACTCACTTTTGTTGCCAGTGGTATAGACATTAATGGCTGTGTGTTGAGTTATTTAGAGGGCACACCAAATTTATACTGTTATACAAGCTGTACACTGACTAGTTTACATTGTATCAAAGTGTCATATCTTCAGTGTTGTCCCATAAAAAGATATAATAAAATATTTACAAAAATGTGAGGGGTGTACTCACTTTTGTGATATACTGTAGGCACTTACTGAGCTTTCCGAGAACTTGTGCACAATAAAGTCGCTGTCCATATATAGCCCTAATCCATGTTTAACATTGGGATGTTAAGAAAACTTTACACAGAAAATATACACTGTAGAAATGGGGTGATAACGCAAATTATACATTTTCAATCGTATTTAACAGACGAGTAAAATACAATGTAGTTGTAGGCTATGATTACGGCATAGGCCTTAAGACTTGGTTATGAGAACACTTTTTCCTTTTCTTCTAATCAGATTGCTTTTATTAACCGTTCATAACATTTTCCCACTTTTCTAACATAAGAACACTTTGGCTTACGACCTGATACTGCACACCATGCCTAACCTTATAGAAGTTCTTAAGGGTGCTTTACACGCTGCAACATTGCTAGGGATCTCGATAGCGATGTGACATGCCAGATCGCAGATAAGATTTGCCGAGATCGCACATAGGTCATTTTTGTAGCGCCGGTCACATGTGCGATCTCGGCAAATCTTATGTGCGATCTGGCGTGTTACATCATTAACGAGATTGCTAGCGATGTCGCAGCGTGTAAAGCACCCTTTATTAGGAGTATGGATGCTTGTCAGGCTATAAGACCATCATGCCTCAAAGAGTAGGCACTCTCATTGAATATTCCACCTGATGCATTGGATTACCTTAAGGCCTCTTTCACACGTTCGTGCCTCCAGTACGTGTATGGTCCGTTTCCTCACGAACCAGAGACATATACACACGTTGACATATGTTTTCCTATGGTTTAGTGCACTCGTAAGTATTTTTACACGGAACGTGTGTCCGTTCCGTACTTACGTGTGCCCATGTGCTCCACACGCTGACATGTCCGTTTTTCTCCGGCATCACGGGTGTCACACGGAACGCAAATGTCTCACACGTAAAACACACGGACCACACGGATGTGTTCTGTGTGACGCGCACTGGAGAAAAGACATGTGTCTATTAAAAAAAAACAAAAAACTTTACTCACCTTCTCCAGCCCTCCTGTCTCTGCTGCTGATGTCACTTGTTTCCGACCGCCGCTCATTATGCTCATTTAATATTCACTTCACTGGCGGCCGGAAGCAGCAGCAGCGGGGAGTCGACAGGACCGGAGACCGCAGATCAGCACCACGGACAGCGACGTCAGCGACAGGTGAGTTGAAAGTTTCCGTTCTCCGTGTGTTATCACGGATAACACACAGAGAACACGAGTGTGCCATACACACAGCTCACCGAGGGCAATACGTATCTTTGACATGTCCGTGAAACACGTGCGTGATTTTCACGGGCGTGTGAATGAGGCCTAAAACAAATTGTAAGTTCTGTTGGAAAATAAACGCTATCAAATACTTGGGGATAGATTTACAATTTCCTATAATACTTGTTATTTGAGTAACTTTCCCTCCCTTTATAGAGACCTAAATGATTTATTAACTAATTGGAAATCACACTCAGTTTCGCTTCTGTGATATTTCGCAGTAGTAAAAATGTCTCTCCTTCCTAAATTAATTTATTATTTTGAGACCCTACCTGTAAAGGTTCCTTTGGGGGATCTTAAATCACTTCAAGCCTGTCTTATGAGATTCATATAGAACGATAACCCTCATAGAATATTCAGGCTTACCCTTACTACTCACAAACTACAAGGTGGTTTTTCAGTACCGAATGTTATTAAGTACCGTTGGGCTACTCACCTAAGAAGGATCTCATCTTGGACCTCCTTATGGGTATATAACAAATGGACGGAAATTCTCTGCTGTGAAATTATCATTTTTTTAAATTGCCAACTCCATTGTTAGGACCTATTCAGTTCACTCTCAACATATGGTGTTCATGTAGGAATAATTTTGAGTTAGGGGTACTTTACACGTTGCGACATCGCTAGCATCGGCTAGCGATGCCGAGCGCGATAGTACCCGCCCCCGTCGAACATGCAATATGTGGTGATTGCTGCTGTACCGAACATTATAACATGCACATTCCTGCTCGGCGACGTCGCTGTGACTGCCGAACTATCCCTCCTTCAAGGTGCATTCGGCGTCACAGCGACGTCACCGCAAAGTCACTAATAAGCCGGCCAATAGAAGCGGAGGGGCGGAGATGAGCGGGACATATCCCGCCCACCTTCTACCTTCCGCATTGCCGTCGGGACGCAGGTAAGGAGATGTTTGTTCCTCCTGCGGGTTTACACACAGCGATGTGTGGTGCTGCAGAAACGACAAACAACATTGTACCTGTGGTCGACCCGATATTATGAAAATGAACGACGCTACACAGATCACCGATTTTTGACGCTTTTGCATTCATTTATCGTCGCACCTAGGATTTACACGCTGCGATGTCGCTACCAGTGCCGGATGGACGATATTTTGGAAGCGATGTCGCAACGTGTAAAGCCCCCCTAAGTGTCTCACAATTTATCCATGAAATCATTGATTTCTAATAGTCTGGACTTGCCTATAATTCATCCTTGGATCTCGGCTGTTCTGTTCAGATGCGCTTACTTGGTGGATGGGAATACTCTGGAGATCAATCTGTTTGACTATATTAAATCTAATTTCTCCATTTCTAATAGTGAATTTTTCAATTCATGCAGATAAAATCTTTAGCAGCTTTTCTTTTGGGATCTATGAGGGTTTCCTGACCAACTGAGCTTGAATGTTTACGTAGAAGAGGTACTTCTACTAAGGGTCTGATCTCTAATATCTATAGGATGATAAAAACTCCATTGGGTGCTCCTAGTCCCAAACATTCTTATATGGTAAAAATTGGGAGTCTTTTTAAGGAGGGAATTATCACCACAGACTTGGCAGACCATTTGGTTATAAGGCAGCAAAAACAGCAATTTGCACTCTTTATAAAGAGAATCAATACACGATACTGATGTTCTGGTATTACACTCCAGAGCTGCTACATAATCTTACCTCAACTACCTGATATGTGTTGGCAGTGTGGTTCCTCCTTCGGCTCATTGCCCCATATTTTTTGGTCCTGCTCCAGATTATTCGGGTTCTGGGAGTCATTTTAAACATTGATTCAGAAAGTGTTAAACATACAAGTGCATTTCAATAAATTAGAATATCATCACAAAGTTAATTTATTTCAGTAATTCAATACAAAAAGGGAAACACATATATTATATAGAGTCATTATACACAGAGTGATCTATTTCTAGTGTTTATTTCTGTTAATGTTGATGATTATGGCTTACAGACAATGAAAACCCAAAAGTCATTATCTGTTACGTCCGGGTGGTGGAAACTCTGGACCGTACACCGGTTTCCCCTGAGGAGGCAGCCAGGCCGGTCACCCCGCCAGAGGGTCCTGATGCACGGCAGCCGAAGCACTATTGGTAGCCAGACAGTCCGTAGAGGAGCAGGAAAGGTGGATGTTGCTGAACCCACGGAGTTCTGGACGGTAGTCCGGGTGACGAGGCTCAGGGTCCGAGGCCGGGTTGTAGGGTCAAGCGGAATCCGGAACCTGCTGAGCGATGGGGCGGGTCACCGAACGGAGCCAGGGACTGGAGACTGGCGGAGCTGCAGAGGTGGTGGAACATCCGCCGAAGTCACCGTCAGGGTCCAGGGATGGACTTGGTTCGGAGCGGCTGGCGTGGCAGGACAGGCTCTGCGAGACAGACAGGGTTAATACAGGGCAAAGCACAGGGTAAAGCAATACGGGGACCTGAACACTAGCTTGCTAAACACGTAGAACAGGCCCGCCCACCAGGAAAGAGAACCCTAATATACCCTGTACCTGTCTATGCAATATCCTGTTTCTGGGTGCTGGCCCTTTAAGAGAGGGTCAATGACCGCGCGCGCGCCCTAATGCGCATGCGCGAGGCCCGTGTGCCAGAAGCCAGTCCAGGAAGCGGTGAGGAGGAAGCAGGAGCGCCCGGCTGTGTGTCCCATGTCGCAGAGGAGCGCCGGGAGCGGGGAGCAGGACACAAGGAGGGTGCAGGCGAGGAGGACGGGACCGGGACCGGGGTGGTGAGCAGGGGACGCCGGCGGGAAGCGGGGAGCGGACCACGGGGACTGGAGTGCGGGGCACGGGGACCGGAGAGCGGGGCCCGGGGACCGGGAAGCGTGACAGTACCCCCTCCCCCACGCCCCCTCCCCGCAACCGGGACAGGAAGGCACGTATCAGAGGAGTGCCAACATTCTCCCGGGGCTCCCAGGACCTATCCTCGGGACCATACCCCGCCCAGTCCACCAGAAAGTATTGCCGACCTCGCACGGTCTTCATGGCCACGATATCCCTTACCGCATAGATGTCATCGTCAGCGATGGGAGGAGGAGCAGTACCGGCATCAACGGAGAAGGGACCAAGGACAACAGGCTTGAGCAGGGAGACATGGAAGGAGTTGGGTATCCGCATCGTGGCCGGGAGCTGCAGCTTGTAGGAGACTGCATTAATCTTGCTGATGACTTTAAACGGCCCGATGTAACGAGGACCCAACTTGTACGATGGCAACTTCAATCGGACATATTTGGATGCAAGCCAGACCAAATCACCATGGGAGAAACACGGGGGATCCAGGCGCCGTTTGTCCGCATGTCTCTTCATCCGCAAAGAAGCACGCTCTAGGGAAGTCTTGACAGAGCTCCATATGGCTGAGAAGTCTTGGACCAGAGCATCTGCTGCGGGGACGTCGGAAGCCGAGGATACTGGCAATGGGACAGAAGGCTGAAGTCCGTAAACGACTCGGAAGGGAGAGCAGGAAGTGGACTCGCTGATGTGGTGGTTGTGGGAGAACTCAGCCCAAGGAAGAAGCGCGGACCAGTCATCGTGATGGGCATTAACGTAGTGGCGCAGGAAGGAGTTCAGGATCTGATTGACCCGTTCCACTTGCCCATTCGACTGAGGATGGTAAGCTGAAGAGAAGTCCAGAGATACTCCCAGATGTTTGCAGAGGGCCCTCCAGAAGCGAGAGGTAAACTGAGTTCCTCTGTCGGACACAATGTGTGCGGGAAAGCCATGCAATCGGAATATATGTTGTATGAAGGAGTCAGCTAGTTCCTGGGCAGAGGGCAGCCCGGCCATGGGAATGAAGTGAGCCATTTTTGAGAAACGGTCCACTACAACCCATATGACTGTGTGTCCGGAGGATAAGGGTAAGTCCGTAATGAAGTCCATTGCAATATGTTGCCATGGAACGGAAGGAATGGGCAGAGGCAGAAGACGTCCATATGGTAGGTGCTTGGGTGTCTTGTTCCGGGCACAGGACGAACAGGCTGAGACGAAGGTTGCGACGTCTTTACGGAGAGACGGCCACCAGTAGTGATGGACAATCGTACTCCACGTCTTCTTCTGACCAGCGTGGCCGGCGATCTTTGAGGCATGGCCCCATTGCAGGACTCTGTGTCTGTCAGTATCAGAGACATAGGTTTTCCCAGAGGGTATCTGAGTCAGAGCGACAGGAGCCACCGGAATGACTTTACTGGGGTTGATGATGGGCTGGAACGTCTCCTCCTCCAGCTCAATGGGCACGAAGGACCTAGACAAGGCGTCTGCCCGCACGTTCTTGTCCGCGGGCCGAAAATGGAGTTGGAAATCAAAACGAGCGAAAAACAAGGACCAGCGGGCTTGTCGTGGGTTCAGTCTTTGGGCTGACTGCAGATACTCCAGATTCTTGTGGTCCGTGTAGATAATCACAGGATATACAGCTCCCTCCAAGAGGTAGCGCCATTCCTCCAAGGCCAGCTTGACGGCCAGTAGCTCCCGATCACCGATGGTGTAGTTGCGTTCAGGTGCCGAGAAGCTCTTGGAGAAGAATCCGCATGTAACCATCTTCCCGGAGCAGGATTTCTGCATCAACACTGCCCCGGCCCCTGAGGAGGAGGCATCCACCTCCAAGGTGAACTGTCGGTTCAATTCAGGGCGATGAAGAACTTGGGAGGAAGCAAACGCCTGTTTCAATGAGCAGAACGCGGCATCGGCCGCCGGTGGCCAGTCCTTAGGATTAGCTCCCTTCTTGGTCAAGGCAGAGAGAGGCGCAGTCAGGGCAGATAAGTGCGGGATGAATTGCCGATAATAGTTCGCAAAACCAAGGAAGCGTTGGATAGCTTTCAGTCCGGATGGAGGAGGCCAGTTGAGGATGGAAGACACTTTCTCGGGGTCCATCTGCAGGCCGGTGTCCGAGATTACATAACCCAGAAAGGGAAGGGATGACTTTTCAAAGACGCACTTCTCGTATTTGGCGTACAGACGGTTCTCTCTAAGCCTTTGGAGTACTAGCTGCACGTTCTCTCTGTGGGTCTGTAGGTCCGGAGAGAAGACCAGGATGTCGTCCAGATACACCACGACACAGACATAGAGGAGATCTCTGAACACGTCGTTTACCAATTCTTGGAAGACTGCCGGAGCATTACACAGACCAAAGGGCATGACACAATACTCGTAATGCCCATCCCGAGTGTTGAATGCGGTCTTCCATTCGTCTCCAGAGCGAATGCGAACCAGGTTATAGGCCCCACGGAGGTCCAACTTGGTAAATACACGAGCTCCTCGGAGCCGATCGAATAGTTCGGGGATGAGAGGCAGAGGGTATTTGTTTTTTACGGTGATCTGGTTTAATCCCCGGTAGTCAATGCAAGGGCGCAGATCACCCTCCTTCTTCTTGACAAAGAAAAACCCTGCTCTGGCAGGGGACGAGGATCTCCGAATGAAGCCCTTAGCCAGGCTCTCGGTGATATAGGCAGACATGGCCCGTGTTTCAGCAGGGGACAAGGGGTATATTCTTCCTCTAGGAGGCGTAGTTCCTGGCAATAGATCGATGGCACAGTCGTAGGGACGATGAGGCGGTAGTACCTCCGACTCCTTTTTATCAAAGACGTCCGAGAAGGACCAGTAGACAGAAGGCAGTCCTGGTAGAGACTCTGGAACCGGAGGTCGTCGGATGGGCTGGATGGATTTCAGGCATCTCTCGTGACACGAGGAGCCCCATCGGGTAATTTCACCTGTACTCCAGCTGACCGACGGTTCGTGTGCCCGTAACCATGGAAGTCCCAGCAGGATCTGATGAGACATGCGCGGGAGGACGTAGAAGGTGATCTTCTCGGTGTGCAGGGCACCGATCCATAAGTCCACAGGCTTGGTGATCAGTGAGACGGTGTCAGAGAGGGGTCTCCCATCTACAGAGGCGATCACCAGCGGTTTTTCCAGTGGGAGAACAGGCACCTGGTACTTATCCACTGTGGCCTGCTGGATGAAGTTGCCTGCTGCTCCGGAATCGAGATACGCCTCTGCCGTGAACCGGGACTCATCTGTAGTGACTTGAACAGTCCATGTAACGGTGTCTGAGAGAGTCCCAGCACCTAGGGTGGCCTCTGCTACCAAGCCTAGGCTTTGGAGTTTCCCGGCTTCTCGGGACAAGAGCGTAGCAGGTGTGTGCCATCACCGCAGTAGAAGCAGAGACCCTTTGCTAGTCGTTCTGCTCTGCGTTGCTCAGACTGCCTCAGGCGGTCAATCTGCATGGGCTCGATGGTAGACGCGCCAGGTGACGCCGACTGGGGAGCGATGGACTTCTGTGGTGGGGAGGAGTGCCTTATCGGACGCCTCTCGCGGGACACCTCTTTGGCTCGTTCCTGAAAGCGAAGATCCACTCGAGTCGCTAGATCAATCAGGGCATCCAGGGTGGAAGGCACGTCACGACCAGCCAGCTCATCTTTAATACGACCCGAGAGTCCTTCCCAGAAGGCGGCGGTTAGAGCCTCATTGTTCCACCCTAATTGCGAAGCCAAGGTGCGAAAACGTATAGCATATTGGAACACCGTCAGAGTCCCCTGACGTAGCCGGAGGAGGGATGAGGCAGACGCGGAGGCGCGTCCGGGCTCGTCAAAGGTGCCACGAAAAGCCTGCAGGAACTCCTGGATGTCGGCGGTTACCGGATCCTCCTTCTCCCACAAGGGGTTCATCCAGGCCTGTGCCTCTCCCTCTAGATGGGACATCATGAACGCGACCTTGGCTTGGTCAGAGGCAAAAAGGTGCGGCAGCAGCTTGAAATGGAGGGAGCATTGATTTATGAATCCCCTGCAGGTCTTGGGATCTCCGGCGTACCGGGGTGGTGAGGCCAAACGAAGTTTGGAGGTATCCGAGGAGGCTGCCACGGGAGCTGCGGCCGTGGATTGCACAGTGGACACCTGAGATGCCAAGGACGTGGCCGTTGCTTGTAGCGTGTTCAGGCGGGTATCCACAGAAGACATGAAGGACAGCATGCCAGTCTGGGTCTCGCGCTGTCGTGTGAGTTCCTGCTGCAAGGCCGCTAGTGCTTCGGCGGGATCCATGGCCTGTTCTAGCTGTTAACGTCCGGGTGGTGGAAACTCTGGACCGTACACCGGTTTCCCCTGAGGAGGCAGCCAGGCCGGTCACCCCGCCAGAGGGTCCTGATGCACGGCAGCCAAAGCACTATTGGTAGCCAGACAGTCCGTAGAGGAGCAGGAAAGGTGGATGTTGCTGAACCCACGGAGTTCTGGACGGTAGTCCGGGTGACGAGGCTCAGGGTCCGAGGCCGGGTTGTAGGGTCAAGCGGAATCCGGAACCTGCTGAGCGATGGGGCGGGTCACCGAACGGAGCCAGGGACTGGAGACTGGCGGAGCTGCAGAGGTGGTGGAACATCCGCCAAAGTCACCGTTAGGGTCCAGGGATGGACTTGGTTCGGAGCGGCTGGCGTGGCAGGACAGGCTGTGCGAGACAGACAGGGTTAATACAGGGCAAAGCACAGGGTAAAGCAATACGGGGACCTGAACACTAGCTTGCTAAACACGTAGAACAGGCCCCGCCCACCAGGAAAGAGAACCCTAATATACCCTGTACCTGTCTATGCAATATCCTGTTTCTGGGTGCTGGCCCTTTAAGAGAGGGTCAATGACCGCTCGCGCGCACTAATGCACATGCGTGAGGCCCGTGTGCCAGAAGCCAGTCCAGGAAGCGGTGAGGAGGAAGCAGGAGCGCCCGGCTGTGTGTCCCATGTCGCAGAGGAGCGCCGGAAGCGGGGAGCAGGACACAAGGAGGGTGCAGGCGAGGAGGACGGGACCAGGACCGGGGTGGTGAGCAGGGGACGCCGGCGGGAACCGGGGAGCGGACCACGGGGACCGGAGTGCGGGGCACGGGGACCGGAGAGCGGGGCCCGGGGACCGGGAAGCGTGACAGTATCTCAGAAAATTAGAATAATTATCACAAAACACCTGCAAAGGTTTCCTAAGCATTTAAAATGGTCCCTTCGTCTGGTTCAGTAGGCTACACAATCATAGGAAAGACTGCTGACTTGACAGATGTCCAGAAGGCAGTCATTGACACACACCACAAGGAGGGTTACCCACAAAAGGTCATTGCTAAATAAGCTGACTGTTCACAGAGTGCTGTACCCAAGCATATTAATGGAAAGTTGAGTGGAATGAAAAACCGGGATAACCGCAGCCTGGATAAAATTGTTAAGAAAAGGCCATTCAAAAATTTGGGGGAGAATCAGAAGGAGTGCACTGCTGCTGGAGCTAGTGTTTCAAGAGACAACACACACAGACTTATCCAGGACATGGACTACAATTGTTGCATTCCTTGTGTCAAGCCACTCATGACCAAAACACAGCGCCAGAAAAGTCTTACCTGGGCCAAGGAGAAAAAGAACTGGACTGTTGCTCAGTGTTCAAGGTGTTGTTTTCAGATGAAAGTAAATTTTTGCATTTCATTTGGAAATCAAGGTCCCAGAGTCTGGAGGAAGAGTGGAGAGGCCACAATCCAAGCTGCTTGAGGTCTAGTGTGAAGTTTCCATAATCAGTGATGGTTTGGGGAGTCATGTCATCTGCTGGTGTAGGTCCACTGTGTTTTATCAAGACCAAAGTCAGCGCAGTCGTCTACCAGGAAATTTTAGAGCACTTCATGCTTCCCTCTGCCGACGAGCTTTTTGGAGATGGAAATTTCATTTTCCAGCAGGACCGGGCACCTGCCCACACTGCCAAAAGTACCAATACCTGGTTTATTAACCACAGTATCACTGTGCTTGATTGGCCAGCAAACTAGAGTGACCTAAACCCCATAGAGAATCTATGGGGCTTGTCAAGAGGAAGATGAAAGACACCAGACCCAACAATGCAGACGAGCTGAAGGCTGCTATCAAAGCAACCTGGGTTTCCATAACACCTCAACAGTGCCACAGGCTGATCGCCTCCATGCCACGCCACATTGACGCAGTAATTTATGCAAAAGGAGGCCTGACCAAGTACTGAGTGCATTTACTATACAGACTTTTCAGTAGGCGCCAACATTTCTGAGTTTAAATTTATTTTTTCAGTTGGTCTTATGTTGTGGGCGGGGGCCGCTGTCGCTTTTGAGGCCGCTCGGATCCGGGTTCGCTGCTGCGGCTCGAGTTGTGACCGGACCCGGGCTCGCACAGCCGTTCGTCCTCACAACCATCGGAAAGGGATATTTACAGGGGATTGATGTGTCGGTGACGCCACCCGTGGGTTGCGGTGAGGGATGGTGACACCGCCGCTGCCTGGTGATGGGGTGCCCGGGGCTGATGGAGCGGGGCAGCAAGATGGAATCCCCTCCACAGGTAGGGGAGGTGTAGTCCCGGGGCAATTTGTGCATGGGAATAATGGCTGCTGGAGGTGGCGTGCCGGGTTGGACCAGGGATCAATGGTGTACTCACAGTTCAAGAATCACACATAAGTCCAGTGGTAAACCAAGTTGCCAGTGACCGGTTGCCTTTGGTGGGTGTATTCGGGTCCCACACCCGGGTGTAGCAAACAGGGGTCCCTGCGTCCTGCACTCTGTTTTTGTGTCTTCTGTGGGACGACTCCACATGGAACGGGGAAGTCCACTCCCGGTACTGTGTATGTTTGGGAGCTGTGGCCCGCGAAATCTGACCCTTGGGATTTCTGTGGGTTCTGACAGACACCCTATCCCCTGCGTTGGGCTTCCATTTCGCTCTCTGGGCTTCTGGAGAACAAGGCCTGAAACCTCGTCCTCTGCTGGTTGATTAACAAGGGGCATGCAACCTTCCTCGTCCTAAGGTCCAGGCACCCCGTCTGTGCACGTCCTCCAGACCGGTTTCCCGCTGTCGGCACCGGCGGGCTACAACCCTGTCCTGGTCCACTTAAGGTCTCCCGCGACTGGATCTCCGTCGCCTGTGGCCCTGTTTACTGTCTGCCACCTAGTCCGGTAGTCCAGGGGCCCCCTACCCCTGACTCCATTTCTCTATCTGCACCTGAATCCTCACTTCAACTCCTCCACTGTTCTAATGTCAGCTCTCTCTCTCTTGACTCAGACTGTTCTCTCGTGTTCCCGCCCCTGATACCTCAGGACCCCTAGGTGGGCGTTCTCATCCGCCTGATCCTGCCCACTGGTGTGTCCCTATTGTCATGAGGGGGTGGCTAAGCTTTAATGGCTGTGTGTTGTACCTGGGTGTGGGTTTTGCTGGTAACAAAGAGAACACTTTTGTGACTACCTGGTTTTGCCAGGGCATCACACTCCCCCTTAGTTGAATACAGCCCGTCCTCGTTCTGTCCGGCCACTGATGTTTATTTTTTCTGCTTCTGCAATTAGAAAATGTAACAAGTATAAACATTGGAAAACATTTTTAAAAACTTTTCATACCATAAGAGAGGCACATCTCTTAAACGTTACAAGAAACAAGTAAAAATATTATCCCTTTCTTCCCTTTCACCCGCCACCCAAAACACCTGAACCCACCCTCGATGTCACCGCTAGTCACAGGTGTCACACCATCCTGAGTTCCTGTGGGTGTCCAGAATGTCCGGGTAAAAGTCCCTTACCCACCAGTCCACCCCAAGAGTTCCACGGTCCGGAACCCTTGGCCTGGAGGTTAGCCATCGGTTTTATTGATGACTGAGCCTCAGCCGACTCCACCGCAAGCCCTTCCTCAAACCAACCTCTCCAGAGGCATTACAGTCCCGGTGGTGGAGCAACAAGAAGGTAGATGGGGGGTTATTTACAAGGCCCAAGAAAGAAGAAAGTTTTTGGGTGGCTTTGCCAGTCCTTAAGCTATGGTCCATTTTTAACTGTACACGGGGGATAACAGCAGTAAACTTAAGAAGGGTAGCCGACATCCACTACCTACTCCTTATCTTCATATAAGTGACGGTGGGAGGCGAGGCAGGGTGTTTCGTTCACCACGACCCACTTTTTAATGTCCAGGGCAAATCACCCTCGCTCTCCACAATGCTGGGTGTAGCTCACCATATCCCTAGGTTCCAGATTATGGTCTGGGTGGCCGGTTGGCAAGTGAGGGGCTCCATCCCTCCAGGATACAAACATTTCTGAATCCAATCCCGGCTTGTAAATAAAACCCCACCCTTTCTGGGGGTCAAAATATCGGACCTGTCCTCTGTATGTCGGGCCCCGGACCCGGAAGGTAGCTTGCCGCAGGTGGTCTTTCTCTTTATAAGTGCGGGCAAGCACATCCGCTTTGCGCTTCTCTCAGGCAGCGATCTCCCTACGAAGCTGCTGTTGCTGCCGCTCCCAGTACGGGGCACGGGTTCCGTGCTCCGCCTCCTGCTCGGGAGCCAGGCCCACACGGATGCCCTAGGCGTTGGCGACGACCGGCCTCTCACATTGCCGTGGGCCCCATCAATCGGTGGCTTGCTCCGCCTCTCTGCAGGTACATTCCGGCTGCTCCACAGCCGGGACATGGTATTTGGGAGCGGCTGGCGCCGCAGCTGGGGCAGGCTTCCGGTTGCGTGTCGCATCTGTTGCGGCCGGGCGGACTGCCGGAGCCAACATCATCACTGTTGCGGCCGGGCGGACTGCCGGAGCCGACGTCATCACTGTTGCGGCCGGGCGGATTGCCGGGGAAGACGTCCTCGGGGTTGCGGCCAGGCTTTGGGCCGGATGGGATGTCATCAGGGTTGCAGTCTGGCTCTGAGCCGAGACGGGTGCCGGATCGGTGGTGCAGGCGAGGCCCGAGGTCCCTGTTGTTGGGTCCTCCTATTTAGATAAGATGGGTTTCGCTGCCACTACTTGGGGTAGCGGGTCGATCGAGGCACTGGCCGTCGACACAGGTGACGAGGGAGGCGACGTAGCGGATGGGGACAGGCCGGACCCCTCAGCCGGGACGACCGGTTCCTCGGAAACATAGGGGTGTGGGTCACCGCTTACCCACTCCTCTGAGGCCATTTCCATCTCGCGTGCCCGGACGGCTGCAGCCAGGCCCTTCATTTCGGTCGTCCACCTCGTCAGGATGAAGTGAGCCTGGGCCTGGATTCTTCGACACATCTTCTCCATCTGCTCCTCAATCCAGTCGGCGGTCCCGGGAACGGGACCCTCCACATGCTGGTTGCCTGACCGCTGAGACATCTTGCCAATCTGGTGTCCAGGAACGGAATTTTGCAGAGTCCGGATGTCCCTGCCCTTTATCTTCTCGGATCACAGGCCGCTCCTTCCTGCCCTCCCCCTTGGTTTTCGACAGTAGTCTCGCGGGACCCACTATTCTTTTCCACTTCCTGCTTTGGGAGTCACCGGGGGCAGGGCTTCAATTTCGCGCCTTTTTCGGGGAAGAAGATGACGGCGTTGTTGTTTTGGCGCCAAAGATGGTGGGCAAGATGGTGGCAGTTCAAAATTTTGCAACAGTTCATGGTCTACAATTCAAAGTAACACAATGAGAAATTATCACGGCACTTCTGTGAGGGTGTGAGTCCTCAGGTAGGGTCCAAGTCCATATATAGAAAAATTAGCACCAGGCACTCCAATTGATGTGAAAAAAGAATACATTTTATTACAACTTCAAACAGTTCAACATTTTGGTCACTGCTTGCACCTTCTTCTAGAACATGTTATAAGAATGGTTTTGAATAGAAATTCACCTATAGCGAACCGTGTGTGAATCATTAACCAGTAATGATGAGGATTGCTCCTCTTGTGGAAAAGGTTTGTGTGAGAGTCCACATGAAGTGACTACCATGTAGATTAGTCAGAAATGGTGTAGGTTGTTCAATACTTGTATCTGCTTGAATAGGGTGTTTTCCCTTGGACACCAGCACTATTTGGGTCTGCAGTGTGCTATTTATCAACAGGATCCCTTCTTTGAATCAGCCATTAGGCTACAGAGGGTTTTCCTGACCCACCATTGTAGTTTACTATTGGCCTCCTGAGGAACCCACTACTGAGAGAAACGTGTTGAGCTTGAAATTACCATTCTGTTCACATCAATGAGGTAAGTTTTTGATTTTTCCTCCCTACTGTCCACCCGCCACACCAATTTGTTTATTGCACTTATCTTAGGCACTGCCCCTTTTTTCCGGCAGGGACTTCAGGGGCAGCAGGGAGAGTCGTCGCGGAGTGGGAGCGGCATATCGCATTTTTAGGGTGCCAACCACCGCTGTTAGGGAGTGCACAGATAGGTGCAGCTATTGAGGGCTAGCAATCCATCCTGTGCACTTTTAGTAATCATGGTGTGGTTTTTAAGTGATTTAATAAAGTATTTAAGTTTTTATAGGGACAGTCTATTTGCATGTATATTGTTGTTCCCTAGCTGTTATCACATATATGAGTCTTGAAATCTGTGCTTTGGTCTGATGAGTCCAAATTTGAGATCTTTGGATCCAACCACCATGTCTTTGTGCGACGCAGAAAAGGTGAACGGATGGACTCTACATGCCTAGTTCCCACCGTAAAGCATGGCGGAGGAGGTGTGATGGTGTGGGGGTGCTTTGCTGGTGACAATGTTGGGGATTTATTAAAAATTGAAAGTATACTGAACCAGCATGGCTACCACAGCATCTTGCAGCAGCATGCTATTCCATCCGGTTTGCATTAAGTTGGACCATCATTTATTTTTCAACAGGACAATGACCCCAAACACACCTCCAGGCGGTGTAAGGGCTATTTGACTAAGAAGGAGAGTGATGGGGTGCTACGCCAGATGACCTGGCCTCCACAGTCAACAGACCTGAACCCAATTGAGATGGTTTGGAGTAAGCTGGACCGCAGAGTGAAGGCAAAAGGGCCAACAAGTGCTAAGCATCTCTGGGAACTCCTTCAAGACTGTTGGAAGACCATTTCCAGTGACTACCTCTTGAAGCTCATCAAGAGAATGCCAAGAGTGTGCAAAGCAGTAATCAAAGCAAAAGGTGACTACTTTGAAGAACCTAGAATATAAGACATATTATCAGTTGTTTCACACTTTTTTGTTAAGTATTTCATTCCACATGTGTTAATTCATAGTTTTGATGCCTTCAATGTGAATCTACAATTTTCAGAGTCATGAAAATAAGAAAAGTCTTTGAATGAGAAGGTGTGTCCAAACTTTTGGTCTGTACTGTATATAATATTCTAATTTTCTGAGATAATGACTTTTGGGTTTTCATAGACTGTAAGCCATAATCATCAACATTAACAGAAATATACACTTGAAATAGATCACTCTGTGTGTAATGACTCTGTATAATATATGGGCTTACCTTTTTGTATGGAATTACTGAATAAATTAACTTTTTGATGATATTCTAATTTGTTGAGATGCTCTTGTAGAAGTGCCCTTAGACCCCCTGATTTGCATCCTTAGGCCGGGGCCACACAGGACACTACTGCGATCCTCACATGACACTCAGCTCACGCTGGCAGCACAGCGGGAGCCGAGTGTCATGCGAGTGTCACTGCGACTGAGGTCCGATCATGAGATTGGACCACAGCTGCGGGGGTGGGCTGCCTCTGAGGAGGGGTGGGCCAGTGCTGAGGAGGGGTGCGCCGGCGCTGCGGAGGGGAGGGATTTATCTCCCTCTCTCCTCTGTTGCTGGCTATTGCCATTCTCGCCCTGCACTCGCAGTACACCGGTGTAATGCGAGTGCAGTGTGATTTTTCTCTCGCCCCATAGACTTGAATGGGTGCAAGAGAATCTAGGATCGCATTACAGTCGCAGCATGCTGCAATTGTTTTCTCGGTACCAATTAGAGCTGAGAAAATAATCATTCATGGGTGCTGGCACATAGAGTAATATTCGTCTGAGTGGAATGCGATGTTTTATCGCATTCCACTCACTCTGATTTTCATGCCGTGTGCCTTAGGCCTTAACATTATTCCTAATGTTTGGGTAAACACTCTTCCAAATTGCTTATCCATTTGTTAACAGTTGCCAAATGTCTGCTCTTTCTTGGATATAAACTGCTCTGCCTTCTTATCAAGACTTGCTAAGTATAATCTCAGATATAAGTAGGATGGAATGCCTGACGGCGACACTTAAGCCCTCCGTCACATTTAGCGACTTACCAGCGATCCCGAAAATTATGCGACCTGATAAGGATCGCTGGTAAGTCGCTGGGAGGTCGCTGGTGAGATGTCACACAGTCAGACCTTACCAACGACTCAATAACGATACAGGTCGCAGTAGTGACCTGTATAATGATCTCTGCTGTCATTGGGACCCTGTCACACAGTGTCAAACATAGCGATGTGTCCTGCCCAGCAGGACATCACCTTTGAAGAAAATAAACCAGAACAGTGTGTAACGATCGGCGATTTCACAGCAGGGGCCAGGTCGCTGCTTAGTGTCACACATAACGAGATCGCTGGTGAGACCCCTATTACGTCACAAAACCTGTGACTCAGCAGCGATCTCACTAGCGATCTCGTTATGTGAGAAGTACCCCTTAGGCCTCTTTCACACATCAGTTGTTTGTCATCAGTCACAATATGTCTTGTGACTAATGCAACGGATCCGTCGCAGATTGTGTTAAAACTGATGCGATGGATCCTGTAAAAAAACTGATCCGTTGTATAACTTTTTTTTCCATGTGAAAGTTTATTTGGTTAAGAAAAACCTATATTTTTCCTTCCAGGGCAAGGAGAAAGAGAGAAAGAGAGAACGAGAGAGAAAGAGATTTGTTCAGCCAGGCACTGTTTTATCCCATCTGGGCATGCTCTATTTAAAATAATGGAAACCGTCACTGGATTCCGTCATAGGACATATCCTGCGCCCATAGGCTTCCATTCTAAAAGACAACGGACAGCGACGGATCCAGCGCCGTCCGTTTTTTCGACAGTGACAAAAAACGTTCCTCTGGACGTTGCTTCTGTCGCCCGCAAAGACATTTTTTCAACGGATCTGTCGTATGACGCATGCAACGTCAAGCCATCCATCGCTAATACAACTCAATGAGAAAAAAACGGATCCAGCGCTGAATCCATTTTTTTCACATTTTGATGGATTGCGACTGATGGCAAAAAGCTGATGTGTGAAAGGGGCCTTAATGCGAAGGTGGATTTATTTGAAATAATATGGGCACCCTAGGATTATTTTTGGGCTCAAAATTCTGTTTGACTCTTTTACAACCTCCCTAGTATCTCTTTCCTATGTGTGCATCTTTCTGTTTAGCTTCCTTTTTTTATCCATTTGTTTCTGGTCTACATTTATCTGGTTACTGGAGGTTAATATTAATATGTGATGGGGTCAGTTGTATTTGATGTAATCTTTGGGCCCTTCTGAGATCCCTAGTGGTAATCTACCACCCATTATTATTTGACTAATTATTTCTTCTTGATATGCCAAAATGTATCAGTATTCCCTATGTACTGGCTAATGCTGTATGTAATTTTCTTGTAAACTTTAAAAAAAGATTATTGTTAATAAAAAAAAACACTTTTAAACCAGAGGACAACTTATGTGTTTTATATTCCACTTCATTGGTTTCATTGACAAGATATTAATTTATGGGGTCTTATTTTACTAAAGAAGCAAATAAGACAGAGGCTCTGCTGGGGGGAGCAGGTGGCTGCAATGACCTTTGCCCCATGGTCTCTAGACAAGATTTGACACAGGCACATGTGACAAAGGCTTTTTGTTCACAATCAAATTAATTCCTACAACCCCCATCTCCGTTAGTTCCCACAGCTTTCAGGGAAACCCAAGAGACTATTCTTCTTACTATCAAAGGCAAGGTCCATGAGAGCTGTTTATATAATTTTTTAACGTAGTATTTTACCTATTTTCCCCCCCATTCTCCGTTTTACTATGAAGAGCAATCATAAGTGATGCTATGATAATGTCTTAGATTTGAATGTACTGTATATTTATTATGTAACATAATACAAATAGTGAAAGTGCCTTCTTATTTTCCTCAATAACGTGACCCTCTTTGGCAACCAGTTTTTATTGCTTCACTGGAACTAATCCTAAAAGTGAGAATCCAAAAAATTCCAAGGCACCGAGAAGCTCCTCTCCGTTTATAAATCTTTGTTTATTATTGCAACACTATATACAAATTAAAATACAATTAAAAACACACAACATTAGGCATTGAACATAACATCACATTAAATATTTTAATAAAAACATATAAATTATGTAACCTGTGTCACTTAATTCATCTTCTTATCATAAGTCCAACCTGGATATAGTGTCAGATCAATCAGACATTACATCATCCTCACATCAAAGGCCTCAAGCAATTTCCAACCCACATGGATAAATGTTTGGGCTGGAGTCCTCAGAGTATTGTGCCGTGATCTCATTAGTAGATGTATAGGACATAACAAAAACCTCAGGCTTCTATACCACTCCTTTACTACCAGCCAATCCTAGGGTAGATTCCATGTAGGAACTATCCAACAGCGGCAGCTTCATAATCATATATAGGGCTACTGCTCTCATATTAAATCATATGAGTCCCTGCTCAATGCCCAACAAATGTCTAATATCTGCTGAAGGATAAATACAATCTAATAGGGTTACAATATTAGTTATATCATGTAAATAGCTATCACTAGATATGACTATAATAATATACTGTTAATCACAAATAATAGTGACACTTTAATAACAAGCATAACATTGTATACCCTATAAAATAGCTAGATATGTGAGGATAAAAAGGAAAAAAGACCGGGAAAAAAGAGAAGAAAGGGGGAAAAAAACAAGAAAAAAATTTAAAAAAATTAAAAAAAAACAAAAAAAAAAACAAAAAAACAAACAAGAAAAGACAAGAAAAAAAATGAGCAAAAATAACCCAAAGAAACGTAAAAACAGAAATTCAAAAAAGCAAAAAGACAGAAAACCAAAAAACAAGAAAACAAAAAACAAGAGAAAAAAAGAAGTAAAAAGAAAGAAAAAAGAAGAAATAAATAAAAAGAATCAGAAAAACAAAAATCAAAAACACAGAAAAACCACCCCCCCACAAAAAACAAAGAAAGCAAACAAAAAATTGAGAGAAAAAAAAGAAAAGAAGAAAAGAAGAAAAAAATGTTGTAAGGACTTGCTAACCAGACATATCAATTCTAGCTGATGGTAGAAGTTGGGGTGATATAAGTTCAGGGTACTTGGATTTCAACTGCATGATCCTTTTCTTCTCTAAGATAATAGTCACCACTGGAGGTGTTTTACAGTGATTTTCTCCCATTTTGTTTTTGAAGAACATGTGCACACTCAGCTGAGCATGGTGTATAAGGGAATCGGGAAAAACAAGTGTTTGTCGTATGTGTATTGTCTAACAGCTACCTATTGTGTACTTCCAGCCTTAGAATTATTTTCTTTGTCGGGCCCAAGGAACCCCAGTCCATCATTCCCCATAAATTCTTTGCTCCATTATATAAATGTAGTGTTTGTTTGGCCATTGCAAATTTTCCTCATTCAAGCTTGTATCTTACTTATAGAGGTTTTCCAGATAAACAGAAAACAGGGCCCTAAATTGTTAAAATATAACACTTAGAGCAGTTTTGTAGGGTGGGATGCCACAGCTTTTCTAATTCATGAAGAGCTATGGTGTTCCTTACTCCAGAAATTTTACTACAGTTATTAATTGGAGTAAGATTTGTGGCAAGGTGCATTGGAAGCACACACCATTTATCAAACACTCTTGATTCATTTAGAGGCTTACACACTGTCAATTATCAAGCACACCCACTTATCAAAACCAGCATGAAATGTCTTGGTCTTTATAAATCGGGCTTACCCATGACAGTATCCAATGCGTCCACTGTCAGGATTTCCTTATATTTGCAGCTTGAGTGGGCGGTCATCTGTATACTCGCATTCCGGTTAGATTGTCATCTACTGCTCTTCATGTTCTCTTGAGAGAAGTAGATGACAATGTTTGATGAGAAGAAGCAGATTAGTTTCCAGTAGGCATGTGAATGTAGGTATGTAGTCAATTTTCCGGGGTCATAAATACAATCTGCACATTGTATGCTGTCATGATTCAGCAGTCTATAGTCACATGCAGTAGAATGACTGCAGACTTTTCCTTTCAGCCCAGAAAACCTTTAATAGAATCACCTTATATGAGTGTCGCCCACCTGCAGCGGTCGCCCCAGGGACACCACTCCACCTTCAGGGACGCCACAGGGTCTCCAATTGTTGGTATGTCTGGCTACAGGTATGTCAGATTTATTTACATGGGAGTCGTGACGCCACTCACGGTTTGCGGTCAGGGTTATGGGTGACCGCCACTGCAGGTTTAACGAGCGTCTGGGGCTGATGGAATCTGCAGTCTGGTGATATGGCCTCCCGTGAGTGAGGCTGGCCCCAGGGGCTCGGGTGTGTAGAACAACAGGTCCCAGAATAACTCATTCTCAGTCAAAGATGTCTTTCAACTTGTTTTACTCACTTTCAGATGATCTGTGAGGAACCCGGGCGATGCTGAGATAAACCAGATGTCTGGTGTCTGGCCCGCCACAGGGACTGCTTTTCCTGCAGGTCCCTGGCCTCCACTTGCTCTGTCTCTGGGGTGGGCTTCTCAAGGGGGTTTCTGGCTCTCACACTACGCTGCCCTCTGTGGGCCGGTCTCCGTATTACATTCACCTGGTCATCAGCAGGTAACCAGGTCACATATATGCCGGGCTATATGCAACCAGGTCTTCCTCCCTGGCAGGGGTTGCTGCGACCTCTTCCGGTCATTGGGGAGACAGCAGCGCGACCTCAGGGCCTCTCTCTTTCTCAGAGGGTGCTGCGACCTCCTCCAGTCGGCTGGGGATCAGCAATGATGACTGTAAGACTTCTTCTCCCTCCCTGGTGGAGGGTGCTGCGACCTCTTCCGCTCATTGGGGGGACAGCAGCGCAACCTCACGGCCTCCCTCTCTCTCAGAGGGTGGTGCGACCTCCTCCGGTCGGGCGAGTAGCAGCTCTCGGGATGAGCCTTCACTAGCCAGGTAGGATGAGGAATCCCTCTCCAGTGGAGAGGGTGCTGTGACCGCTTCTGGTCGGGATGGCAGCCTGGGGATCAGATACTTCTCCACCAGGTGTGCTGGGAACCGAGCTTCCAGTTCTCTCTTTAACTGAGCCATTTCTTTTTCCACTTCAGGTCGGAGCGCAGGTGCTGGTTCCTCAGTCAGCGACTGGGGCGCTGTGACCACCTCTGGTCGGGCAACTAGGACAGGAGGCGTTACGGCCTGGTCTGGACTGGCCGTGGGTGTTGCATCTGGTGTCGCATCGGGGGTCGCACCGGACGTCGCATCGGGCATCGCACCGGATATCTCACCAGACATCGTATCGGGCATCGCACCAGGCATCGCACCGGACATCGCTTCGGGCATCGCACGAGGCATCGCATCTGGCATCGCATCTGGCCTCGCACCAGGCATCGCATCTGGCATCGCACTGGCGTCTGATAACAATACCGGTGGGGTCAGCATCCCAGGTGGAGCAGGGGCAGTTATAGACTCACTCAGATCCGTGCTGGAGACATACCGCAGCATGGTCGCCACTGCCGACAACGATTCCAGTTGAGCGTGGGCGGTGCCTCCAGGCAGGCCTTGCTGCACCGACAACCGCAGGTTTCTAATTGCCATTATCATCTTCTTTTTCCAAGCGGCTATCTCTCGCCTGCTCTGCTCTTCCATACCGTCAGCAATTCTTCCCACTTCTCCCTCCAACTCCTCTGCAGTCATTGGCCTGGTCCAACCCTGCACTCCCTGGTCGCCTCTTGCAGACGCCATCTTATCTCCGTCGTTGCTCATCAGGTTCTGGTCACGCTGCAATCTTAGTTTCATTTCTGGTTGTTCTCTTCCCTTTGGACTGGGACATCCCCGCAGTCCGGGGACAGATCTGCCCACATCTTCTCCTTCCACTGTGTCAGAGCACTCTTCTCATGCTGGGTCAGCCACCCCTCTTCATGGGCAGTTACCTTTCTTTTGCGCGGGCTGCGGCTTCTTAAATTGCGCGCTTTTAACAGCAACAAAATGGCGACGGTTCAAATTTTCTGATCGGACAGCTGAGGCGCACTGTCACCTGTCTTAACAGGTCTAGTCCTTATCTTATTCGTGACGCCAGAAATGTGTTGCCCACCTGCAGCGGTCGCCCCAGGGACACCACTCCACCTTCAGGGATGCCACAGGGTCTCCACTTGTTGGTATTTTTGGCTACAGGTATATCAGGTTTATTTCCATGGGAGTCGTGACGCCACTCACGGTTTGCAGTCAGGGTTATGGGTGACCGCCACTGCAGGTTTAATGAGCGTCTGGGGCTGATGGAATCTGCAGTCTGGTGATATGACCTCCCGTGAGTGAGGTTGGCCCCAGGGGCTCGGGTGTGTAGAACAACAGGTCCCAGAATAACTCAGTCTCAGTCAAAGATGTCTTTCAACTTGTTTTACTCACTTTCAGATGTTCTGTGAGGAACCCGGGCGATGCTGAGATAAACCAGGAGGAACCAGGTATCCTTTAGGCCGGTCTAAGGATAACTGTTAACTCGCCTTCCTAGCACTTCTTGTTTCGGATAACCCCTGACTTGAAGTACTGTGGGATTCATCCAGGGAAGTCGCTGCTGCCTTTTCTCCCCTTTTTGGCCCGTTTGCTGGCAGCGTGGACCAAGGAAGATGGCTCAAGGCTCGATCCTCCTTATGAGCCCCCTCGTTGCTGCCGAAGCTCGGACTCTAGTTGGTTGGTGTGGGACTTGTGGTTCCCTCCACTGGCAGGTTTAGCAGATCAGTAAATGGACGTCTACTCTAGGAACCTGTTCCCCGTGCGAGCTTAGTCACCAGGAGTCGCCGTACTCGACCAGCTGACTTCCTCAGCGTCTTTCTGACCGACTTGCTGGTAACCGTTCTCCCCCGCTAACGGCTACTACACGTGCAGGGTCTCGCTAGCGTGTCAGCGCACGTCCCCATTTCTCTCTCTTTCTGCACCTTCTTCACTATCAGACTTTCTAACTCCTCCTACTTTCCTTACAGCCACCGCCACCTTAGCTTCCAGCCCCTCCCCTACACCCCTAGATGAGATGTGGAGGAACGCCCCCTCTTGGGTCTGCCCAAGGGTCCCCTCTAAGGTGTGGTAGATCTGGTTGCTAAGTGTCTGTGTGTACACACCCTATTCTAGCCTTCAGGATTACCTCGAGGTACTGTCCCAGCATGGGTGCAGTACTCAGTGGCGCCTGACCAGGTCAGGGGCGCCACAAGTAGATAACTCTCTATTCCAGCAAGAAGATTATAAAACATATCTGCTGCCTGATATATCATAGCTGTAGAGAAATAAGAAATAACGTTTGGAACTCCATTCTATGTCTGAACTGGGTGCAAAAACCTAAAAAAACCTAAAAAAACCTAAAAAAACATCACTATGGGGAGATAAGGTATGCACACCAGTGACTATGTAAGGGGAATACATGGAATAGCAGAAACTGCTGTGTGAATACTGACATGAAAAATTCAATAGCTACATGTAAGAATGAAATGTGAAAAATGGAATCTGCATTACTGCCATGAATATATGAATAAAGAGAAATTTAGCTACTGAATTGATCAATGCAATAGAGCCCCAACACTACGCCAAAGTATTTCTCTACGTTGGGGTCCCTAGCTTGTGTGTGTCCTCTCATGCAGTTAAAAGTTTTTTAACTGCATGAGAGGACACACACAAGCTAGGGACCCCAACGTAGAGAAATACTTTGGCGTAGTGTTGGGGCTCTATTGCATTGATCAATTCAGTAGCTAAATTTCTCTTTATTCATATATTCATGGCAGTAATGCAGATTCCATTTTTCACATTTCATTCTTACATGTAGCTATTGAATTTTTCATATCAGTATTCACACAGCAGTTTCTGCTATTCCATGTATTCCCCTTACATAGTCACTGGTGTGCATACCTTATCTTCCCATAGCTGTAGAGAAAGACATAGACTGCACATTCAGAAATTACATATTGATCTAATGCAGTTAGGCAAAAATTCACAAAACTGAACATGAGGTTTTAAATTTAACATTCTGTTAAAACTGTAGGAAGCCCATTACCACGTCATGGTGTACCTATCAGTGGGTCCCTAGCCTGAAAGGTACAACACCATTCATAGACCAACGCCACAGTGTCAGCAACCTGGTGCCCCACAGAATCTATGCTGCAAGGCAAAGGCTAAATGGCTGTAGGCACACCACTCCACAGGTACAGCATCACAGCAGCATAGGCTGCCACACAGCATCAACACCAAGTGAATAAATACAAAAAACTCACCTTCCACATGTTCTCAGACTCTGAGCTGAGAGCAAGAATAGGCAGTTTGCAAGTTTGTGCATGGCCACAATAGTTCGAGGCATGATTGTTGTGCAGCACCCGCGGGGCAAGGGATTAACTGGGTACTCGTCACCGGGCTTGGTGATGTCGGGTCTGGGGATGTCACAGGTAACCCTTGCCCGGTCTCGTGGCCCCGAGGTGTACAATAAAGAAAGGGTGGGGTGATGATGGTGCAGGTTTGTCTCATGACGCCACCTGCAGTACGTGGCCAGGGAATAGCCGCCGCTGTGGGTGCTTTCCTCCAGGGCTGGTGGTATCACAGCAAGGATGGTTCTGCTCCCCACAGGTGGAGCGGGCCCCGGGAAGGATGATAGTCAGCCGCTGGCGCCGGAGCTCATGGCGCCGGTAATGATAGACTGAGGCAGCAGGTGTGGTTCAAGATCTATTTACTCACAGTTCTGGTACTGCACTCAGGGTACCGATTTCCGCCGTGATGGGCCCCAGCCAATCCCGGATAAATCCAAGGTCAACGCCGGTGCTGTGACCTGAGAGACCTTCTTCCTTGTGCTTGGTGTTGAATCCTCGTGGCCTGAAGATACTTGGGGACCCCAGTTCTTGTAACTCAGCTACCGCCTCATATGCAGGTGATGCGATCCACTGTGGGGCCTGACCGTAATCCCTATGTGCCATTGTGTTCTGGGAATTGGTGGTGGCCAGAGGGACGTACAATCCCCCTGTCCTGCAGATTCTGGTAGTTCAACATGGAGTATGTTCCACCCAAGGGCTCTGCACCCTGCTCTGCACCGATTCTGAGGGAGCACTGAAGCTCTCCCCTCAGAAACCGTGTTTCTCCTCTGTCTCTCCAGCTCACCTAGTCATCTCCTTCCTCTTCCAGTCCTAGCTGGAGAAGCTCTTAAGCACTCTCTCCAGCGACAGTGTTATTCTGTGTCCCAGACTATTCTGAAGTGATTTCCTGTGTGTTTTGTAACTTCCCCAGTGCTGCCCCACCTCCCAGGCCGTTGCCCTGGTAACCGGGAATTTCCCAGGATGGCTGACTTCCTGAGTTGTGTAACTGACTGGCTCACTAACTGGGTGTTTGTGTGAATGTTGCATAAACACCAGTGATTAACCTCTTCATTACCTGGGATAAGTACTGCACCTTAACTGAGATGCAGTACCCTGTGCGACTGAAGCCTTAGGGGAGTCACAGTTGGATGTGTAGTCCATATATTTTTTTTATAGTTATAGCAAATTGCATGCTGTCCCCTCTTTGTTTTTTTGTTATGCTTGGAAGTGTGATGCCCCTGGACTATCAGGTTGTCACAGGGTATTGCAGAATCTGCCCTTCCGTGCAGTATCCACCTCCTTCTTGGTTTAGGGTCCCTAACTATATGGTGTTGCCAACATCAGTTAATCAAATCCTAGGTACACTCTGCACCACACCCACCAAACACACCAGTGGATGGCCTGAGTGGAATAGAGTCGCCCACCTGGGGGGTTGGAGAGGGGAGGTCAGGAGTGTCAGTGAGGAGTTGTGTTTTGGAAGTGAAAGTAAGAGGAGGTCAGGAGCAAGGATCCTAGGAAGCTATCTAAGTGGCAGACGGTGGTCTGGGCCTAGAGCAGCTGGACCCCAGTCGCAGGGGATCGTGGTAAGTGGCATGGATCTGTCAAGGAGGACAGCCGGCGGCCTTGCACCATCACCGAGCTGGGACCAAGGCACGACGAGGTACGTGGACCCTAGGTCGGGGAGTAGCTTCAGGTAACCCGATAATTTACCCGAGGAGAACGGACTCTTCAAGAGCCATTCCCACCCGCTCCAAAATCGGGGTACTAGCACAACGAGGGGGATTGGATTTTCCACTCAAAACGGTCCAGAAAATCCCAAGCGTGAACCCTGAGAGCAAGCTCCCACACCTAGCCATAGTGAGGAGCGGGACCCAGCAGGTTTCATACTAATGGGACCAACAGAGAAGTAAACTTAGTGCCAGGAGGCAGGTCATTGATCACCAGGCAGCACCACCAGCTAGGTGTTGACCCCTCCGTGGGTAGGGGCTGTTGGTCCCGGGGTCCGGTAGGAGGGAGGGTTCCATAGGATGAGTTTTGCAGGGTGCAGGGTTGTGGTGCAGCGCAGCGCGGTGCCGGATGGCACAGGTATACTCACTCAGACACAGATAAACAGAGTCGCTGGTAAACCAAACGGCTGGATGGACGGGGCCCGCAGCCGGCTGTGGTGTTCTCCCTGGATGGGTTGATGGAGGGGTCGTTTCCCTGCACCTGTATTGTGTATCTTGACTCCAATGTCTGGGCACTGGTAGTCCGCTCCCCGGCGTATACGTGCCGGAGGAGCCCATTTGCCCGCAGACGCTGGCCCTGTGGATCTCTGGCCCTTGGCGGTGGCGCTTATCCGGAACGGTTGGGCTGTTGCCTTCAATCGGGACTTGGGTGGGAATGAACCCCTGAGGTCCAGACCGCAATCAGAAAATTTGACCAAAGGTTGGCTTCAAGCCTAGTCGGGGTCTGAGTACCCTGCCTGGTGCTTGGCTCCAATCGGCTCCCCGGTTCGGTATCGGTGGGCCACCACCCGACCCCGGTCCTATGGTTCCGCTGACCATCACCAACTCCTGCAGACAGCCACCACCGTCTGCCTACCTTGCTGGACGTGCCTGGGCTCCAACCCAGACACCAACAGTTTTCACTCCTCACTCACTACTGCCCACAACTGGACTGTGTTTTCCCGCCTCCAGGCCTGTGAACTCCTCGGTGGGCGGGGTCAACCGCCTGGCTCCGCCCCACCTGGTGTGGACATCAACCCTGGAATGTGGCAACAAGGATTTAATGTGTGACTGGTGTGACCTGTCCAGGGAAGGGGGGGTGTATGGTGTTGTGTCTGTGACTACCTGGCTACGCCAGGGCGTCACATAAGCTCCCCTCAGCGGCAGCGGTATCCAGAACTTTGGTTTATCCAGTTGTCGGTGTCAGCTTAATGGACTGAGTGAGTACACAAGTGACCCCTTTGCATCCAACGGCACTCCCCTACCATCACCGAGCCCCGGGGTATCTCCCCTATCCGTGGAGGGTCACAACACCTGGCTGCCCCATTCCATCATCCCCGAGTACTCCCAACTGCAGCGGTGGTACTCCTAATTACCACACACCACGGGTGGCGTTATAAACTCTATATTCTACCTTGTAAATACCCCCCTTCATTCGAGTGGCCGCACGACCCCCGGATCTGGAGACCCTCGAGCCACCGCGGATCCGGATCCGAGCAGCTCAGCTGCTGGCACGGGGGCGGCACAGAAGCACCTTTCATTTGGTGTTGTTGGTGTGTGGTAGCCATTGCTGCTGTGGTGTAGTGTGGTAGTATGGTCTGGAGCGATGGCGGTTTTGCCTTGCAGCTTGGGTGCTGTGGGGAACTTGATCACTTCCCCTTGCTGGTATGTTGTCAAAGCAGTGATGTTTGGTCCATAGTACCACACCTTTAAGGTTAGGGACCCACTAAGAGGCTCGCTGTGATGTGACAGTGGGTTTCATAAAGTTTCATCAGAAAGTAAGCCTTAAAACCTCATGTTCGCAAAAGTTTGCATAGCCACAATAGGAGGTATGAATGTTGGATGTGACTGATTCTCCTCTGCTTGTCATTTACATTGCTATTCTCACTAGAGGGGGCCATGATTATTATTATTTTCTAGTTATCTTAGTTTAAACTGACAGTAGTAATCTTTACATGAGCCATAACAGAAAGCAATTTACTGAAGGAGAAAAAGGTGTCATTTAATAAAGTGCCATTGCCAACCCTCTGGGCATTCTGTGAAGACACTTTGTCACTTCTGAATTTGGTTTTGAGCTAAACAGGGTGGAGCAGGGAAACAAATTGTTCCATCTTTACTTTAAATCGCCTGCAGAGGTTATGGACTTTGGGAAGGAATTTGTAGATGGTATTCAGTAACATGATACCAAACTGGAAAACAAAAGGCAAGTCCCGTAAATCTATAAAATAGGAAAATAGATGTAGGTCAGGATGCTGGAAATACAGTGCTCAGGAAGGATATTGACTGCAATGGCCTTTGCAAATTTTACTAAGGCATCAATCAGTATTATTGATCAGTACTTCATCAGTATTTATATGCCAAAACCAGGAGTTTCTCCAAAACTTAGGATAGATGTCAGGCTTTCATTTAGGCTGCTTTCACACATCTGCTTTTTGCAGTGCGGCTCAATCCGGCTCAAAAACCTATGCAAGGGATGTGGCGGAAAAACCGGATCCGTTGCATAAGTTTTCCCATGTGGCCCATCCGTTTTTTGATGGATGAGGCTTGATACTGAGCATGCGCAGTGCAAAAAACTGCATCCGGCGGCCGGATGCGGTTTTTGCCGCAGGATTCCGCATCCGGCGTCCATAGGCTTGCATTGTAATTCGCGCCGTATCCAGCGCAATACGGTTTTTTCGCCGCACAAAAAAACGTGCCAGGCAACGTTCCATCCGGCCGCTACATGGGCTAAATATGCCACATTCGGCAAAAAACGGACGCAATGCAAGGCCATGTGGCACAATACGGCGCTAATGCAAGTCTATGCGGGAAAAAACACAACCGGCGGCAAAAAAAAACGGTTGCGTTTTTTCTGCAAAGTGCCGTATTGTGCCGCTCAGCAAAATACGAATGTGTGAAAGCAGCCTTATAGTTTCTCTGTAAGTTCTACTCCTGGTTTTTGCATAAACACTAATGCAAAATACTGATGTGTAAAATGCGACTAAGGCACAATATATCTTCCTAAATAACTTGACAGACGATATATAAGGCTACTTTCACATTGCGTTTTTGCTTGCTCTCAGTGGTCCCGTCAGGGCATCCGTCCGAACCTCCCCCCCCCCTCGCAAAACGTGTTTCGGATACATGCGCCGGTGGGGCCATTGACTATAATGGAGCGGACTCCATTAGCGTGTGCTCTGTCTTGCACCATTTTCAGGCATATACGTTTTCTGGAGGCGGACACCCGAATGTAGTCTACTACGTTCGGTTGTCCGCCTGCAGAAAACGTATATGCCCAAAAATGGTGCAAGACAGAGCACACGCTAACGGAGTCTGCTCCAATGGCCCCGTCTGCGCATGCATCTGCGGCGCCCCTGAGGCTTCCGTCGCCACAGGACATTGCACCCCATCCAGCGGTGTGATGCCCCATTCTGGGTGAGGAAAGGAGTGAACACCGGTCCCCTGGTAAATCCACACTACACCCATTGCAAGGAACACACTGGGACCAGGGATAGTGGCAGTTACCCTCCCATGCTGCATGCTGGGAGGGGCCGTAAGACCCATCCCTGCTCCTATAGGGTAGATCAAAGCAACTGGGGAGGTGGGAGGAGCCACCAGAGAGCAGACACAGAAAGGAAGGTCTAGAGTAGTCAGTTAGAGAACGAGAGAGAGTGGGGAAGGAGGAGGAGGCCTGCCGGAGGCAGGCAAGGAGGAGAAGTGAAAGGAAAGAGAGCTCCAAGTCAGTCAGGAGCTGAAAAGAAGAAAGTGACGCTTCCTGGTGAAGATCCTGGGACTCAGAGGGTCCAGGTGACACCAAGCAGAGAACAGAAGGGATCCCAGGGCCACTTAAGAGAAGGGTACCGGTTTTTACTCCAAGAATCACCCAGAAACGGCGGAGGTCCCTGACAGTGGTCCCAGCAGTCCAAGGGTTCCTGCAGGACTGTGACAAGAATTGTGAGTAAAGAACTTGAAACTGCACCCTTGGAGTTGCCTCTGTTATTTCATCTGCATGGACACTCACAAGCACCAACTGTGCCCCGGGGCACTGCTCCACCTGTGGGGAGTAGTACCACCATTGCTGCCATATCATCCCCCGGAGGCCTCATACAGCAGCGGCGGCTTATTAGCCGCATACCACAGGTGGCGTCACGAACACAAACTTTATTAACCAAGCCATATATTTAACTGACACCCACCAGGGCCACGGAGTCGGGCCCCGCCACCACTGACGATCCCCGGACTAGTCCGGCCCGGCACCGGGTGTCCCATAGCCCTGGGGTGGGCGAGTCAACTTTGGCGTCACGAACAGGATTTCGTGCCCGGTCCCACCGGGTACTGTGCGCCTGAAGAATCGTGAAATAGCCTGTGTTTTACTGTGAGAAACTGCCGCCATTGAAGCAACTGAGCGCGGGAAGAAGGGGGGCGTGCCAGCAGAAAGGGCGCGAAGAGAAGCCCCGCCCCCTTGTCCAAGAAAAGCGCGCGAAGCGGTGCCCGCCATGGAAGGCGGAGGAAGAAGATATGGCGACTGGAAAAGCTGGCCGACTGGCAGAAAGAGTCTAAATGCCAGACCAGCAGATAAAGAAGATGTACCTGATAGCAAGCGGAGCGATGCCGGCCGTGATGGGCTGGGCGCCAGTCTGGCGCCAGATGCTAGTGCAGCCTCCGGCCCCGCCTCCGAGAAGGGAAAGGGTGCAGCCGAGTGGCGTGGTCGAGCACCCGAGCAGAGTGGAAGAAGACGGTCACCAGGCAGGCAGCATGGCGGAGAAGCTGCAGAAGTACACACCAGGGACCGGGAACATGGATCCTGAGCTGGACCTGCTGCAGGAGGAGATGAGGATCCTGGCCCAGAGGCTGAACGCTATACAGACGGAGGTGGACCGGCGGAGAGAAAGCCCGATGGTGCCGGAGAATATGGGCCGCAGGATGGAGGTCGCCGCGCAGCGCCCGGGTGAGCTACTTAAAACCCTGACCCGTCCGGACCCACGGCCCTACCACACCAATGCCCGGTCCCTCCACCGTCCCGATAGCTTTCCCCGCCAGCCCTGCAGATGCCCTGTGGGGCACCGGAGGCCTACCGGAGACCCCCAAAGATGGCGCCTGGGGTGGGGAAGTCCCCGAACACTTAGTGGGCCCGCTGCCAAGTCCCCCTGTAAGCCTCCTGGGAGCAAGATCCCCGGGGGTGAACTGGGACGCAGCGCCCATTGAGAGCGGGGACCTGCAGCAGCCACTGCGCCCCGAAGAGACCCCCATGGCAAATGTCGTTGCCCGCCGAGATATCGAGGAGCACTTGCCCAGAGGCCACCCAGAGCGTGATGCTAAGCCGGGTGACACAGTAGAGTACACCAGGCTGAAGGGGAGCCGAGGCTGGTATGCTCTGAACGTTCACATTCTGCGGGAGGAGACAGCCTCAGAGGAACCAGAGTGGCGCCGCACTATGCCAGCGTGCAGTACCACCCCCGCCAGCCGCACTACCTCAGAGCAGACCCAGGCCGCGGAACGTTGCAGCAGGCCTGTTACAGCCACGCAGGAGACGCAGACCCGGATTTCCATGGCATGTCTGATGCAAGGTGCCCGGCCAAAACGCAACCCCCAAGATCTCGGAAGCCCCATGCAAGTCGGCAGTCCTCTGCAAGCAAGCAGTCCGCTACAGGAACGCCGAGCTGAGCATGCAAGAAGTCCCATTCCTGCCCAGGCCGCAGTGGTCCGCAGTAGGTCAGTGGCCAGCACCCAGACAATGATCTCATTGGCCTACCTGTTGCCCGGGGCAATGCCGGAGTGGGACCCCCGCATCTATCCTCGTGAGTGAAAAGGAAAAGAAGATGCTGAACTGTATATAGCCCCTGTCTGCCCCTCATTCTTTGTGAAGATGTCCCTTTTGTGCTGCCCTAATGTTCTTTTTGAAGATGACACCCTGTCCTGCCTTACTGCCCCTTGTGCTTTTTGAAGAAGTCACCCCCCATGTTTGTTTATGTACCGGGCCACGGAACTGGAATGTGGTCCTCGGTGAATGAATGTGTAATGTGTCCTGTGTAACCAGGCCACTGGACTTAGTGGCTGGTTTTGTTTTGCCCTTAGTTGTTTAAAAAGAAACGAACTGCCAGGCTACTGGACTTGTTGTAGCCAAAATGTATATAGTTGCACCTGTTGTGCCCCCTACCAGAATTATGGGGGATGTGCCCAAACCGTGCAATGGACTGGAAGTGCACACTTAGAGTTTTTCTTTATAAGAAGTTTGCAACGTTTAAGTACATGTGCCTCCCATAAAGGGAAGAAAAGTTTTATTGTTTTATGTTATGCATAACAAAAATGCTTTTGCAGTTTCTCCACATTTTCTGTTGTTTTTCAGCCCGAGGACGTGCTGGGATTCGCTGTGGGGGAGTGTGGCGCCCCTGAGGCTTCCGTCGCCACAGGACATTGCACCCCATCCAGCGGTGTGATGCCCCATTCTGGGTGAGGAAAGGAGTGAACACCGGTCCCCTGGTAAATCCACACTACACCCATTGCTAGGAACACACTGGGACCAGGGATAGTGGCAGTTACCCTCCCATGCTGCATGCTGGGAGGCGCCGTAAGACCCATCCCTGCTCCTATAGGGTAGATCAGAGCAACTGGGGAGGTGGGAGGAGCCACCAGAGAGCAGACACAGAAAGGAAGGTCTAGAGTAGTCAGTTAGAGAACGAGAGAGAGTGGGGAAGGAGGAGGAGGCCTGCCGGAGGCAGGCAAGGAGGAGAATTGAAAGGAAAGAGAGCTCCAAGTCAGTCAGGAGCTGAAAAGAAGAAAGTGACGCTTCCTGGTGAAGATCCTGGGACTCAGAGGGTCCAGGTGACACCAAGCAGAGAACAGAAGGGATCCCAGGGCCACGGGTAGCTGTAGAGCTGCGGTGGCCTGTTCCACAGGAACATCGGTGGAGGGATCAAGCTGCAACAGGGGACGGTCCCTAGAAACCGGAGGAGTGCAAAATCATCTCCAAACAGTAAAAACCGAGGCCCAGGGAAAGTTGTAAACTCCCCGGGCCATAGCCCACAGCAGTACCTCTAGAAAAGGGATAATCAGCCGACAGGTGACCCCCCCAGCCTGGAGGCTGTTGTGGAGGCCAAGCCAGGTTCATCCTACAAAGGCAAGGCTTAGGAAGACAGCTGAAGACAGAGACACTTAAGAGAAGGGTACCGGTTTTTACTCCAAGAATCACCCAGAAACGGCGGAGGTCCCTGACAGTGGTCCCAGCAGTCCAAGGGTTCCTGCAGAACTGTGACAAGAATTGTGAGTAAAGAACTTGAAACTGCACCCTTGGAGTTGCCTCTGTTATTTCATCTGCATGGACACTCACAAGCACCAACTGTGCCCCGGGGCACTGCTCCACCTGTGGGGAGTAGTACCACCATTGCTGCCATATCATCCCCCGGAGGCCTCATACAGCAGCGGCAGCTTATTAGCCGCATACCACAGGTGGCGTCACGAACACAAACTTTATTAACCAAGCCATATATTTAACTGACACCCACCAGGGCCACGGAGTCGGGCCCCGCCACCACTGACGATCCCCGGACTAGTCCGGCCCGGCACCGGGTGTCCCATAGCCCTGGGGTGGGCGAGTCACATCCAAAACACGTTTTGCGGGGGGGAGGGGAGGTTCGGACGGATTATTATTTCAAATAATATTGAATAAATTTGAAAAACAATGTACTTTATCAACTACTTATTCCTTGTCCACCAAAGTTTCATTGTCTGGAAACTGTTGTAACTATTATATAATTCTGGTATATAATAACAGTGCTTATATTTTTAATTTTCAATTTTGTTACAATTTCATACATCAGATACAATTTTCTGCTATTGCATAATAGCAGCAAGTCATCAACTTTTGGGTTAGATAAGATAAGGCATGATGGCTCATTGGTTTTTAAAACTCCAGTCTTTTCAGAGTTTGAATCTCACCAAGGACAACATCTGTAAGGAATCAAAACCTGTTCACAGCGAGCATGGATTTGACCTCAAATATGTCTTCCTTACAGAACGGGGGAGTCATGGTACCTGGATCCCTGTAGTAATGTCTCAGAATGACGGGTTTGTTGAGAGACATATAGAATGAGGTGGGGATATGTAAGAAAGCTAGGGTCTTTTACTTGTTGAATACCTCATTGATCCTGATTGATCCACTGGACCAACTCGGAGGGACCGATAAAGTGGGGACCCAACTTGAGGCGGATGTATCTGGAAGAGAGCCATACCTTGTCTCTGGGCCAGAACGAAGGAGGGTCTAGGCATTGCTTATCTGCATGCCTCTTCATTTGAATGGAGAACTGCTTCAGGGAGGACATGGCCTCTGCCCAGATATCAGAGAAAGCCTTGACAAGAGAGCATCGGCTGCTGGTTGCCAGAGGTGATTGCCACTGGAAATGTGATTTTGAGCTGCTGTTCATACACTATGTGAAATGGAGATTTAAGCGGGCTTTACACGCTGCGACATCGCTAGCCGATGCTAGCGATGGCGAGCATGATAGCACACGCCCCTATTGTTATGCCGATATGTGGAGATCGCTGCCGTAGTGAACATTATCGCTACGGCAGCGCCACACGTACTTACCTGCTAGGCGACGTCACTATGACCGACGAACCGTCTCCTTTCTAAGTGGGCGGTTCGCTCAGCGTCACAGCGACGTCACTAAGCGGCCGCCCAATCAAAGCGGAGGGGCGGAGATGAGCGGGATGAACATCCCGCCCACCTTCTTCCTTCCTCATTGCTGGCGTGTGGCAGGTAAGGAGAGGTTCCTCGTTCCTGCGGCGTCACATGTAGCGATGTGTGCTGCCGCAGAGACGAGGATCAACTTTGCCCAAGCGACAGCAGCGATAATTGGGAGAGGACCCCCATGTCAACGAGGAGCGATTTTGGACGCTTTTGCAACGATCCAAAATCGCTCCTAGGAGTCACACACAACGAGTTCGCAACAGCGGCCGGATGTGCGTCACAAAATCCGTGACCCCAATGAGATCACTGTAGCAATCTCGTAGCATGTAAAGCCACCCTTACACACATGGTTATTTTACGAGAACTCTGCACATGGAAATAACTTGACCCAATCATTGTGATGCTCATTAAAGAAGCACCACAAGAAATTAGTTAGGATGTGATTGACCCACTCTACTTGGATGGAATGCTGATGAGAAGTGCAAGGTGAAATTGAGCAGTTTACAGGTAGCCCTCCAGAACTGAGATCTAAACTGTACTCCTCTGTTGGACACGATGTGGAGCGGTAGGGTGTGAAGCCATTAAATGTGCTGTGCTGGACGAAGTGCTCAGGGAGCATGGACGCAGAGGGCAAATCAGTGAGCACAGTGAAATTGGCCTTTTTGGAAAATCTGTCCACCACTACCCAGATGATGGTGCAGCCAGAGTACTTTGGCAGATCCTTGATAAATCCATTAATATATACTGCCAAGTAATGGATGGCAGTAGTCATGCAGCACAAAGCTTCTTAGGGGTCTTGTTGTGAGCACATGAGGTACAGGCTGAAACAAACTTCACAACATCTTGACGCAATGTTGGCTTCCAGTAAAACCGAGAGATCAGCTGAATGGACTTCTGTCAAGCGTGGCCATCCATCTTGGAGGAATAACCCCACTGAAGAACATGATTCCTGTCTGCTTAAGCGATGAACAACTTTCCGGGAGGAACTAAAGACACTACTACTGGAGCCACCGTGAGCATTTTGGAAGGCTCAATAATGTGCTAAGGCTCCACCTCTTGATGGGCCGACAGAAAGTACCCGGACAGTGCCTCTGCCTTGACGTTATTTTTCAGCCGGACAGAAGTGCAGAACAAAATCAAAGCAGGTGAAGAATAGCGACCACCTGGCTTGGCACAGATTTAGCCTCTGAGCTGACTGTACGTAGGCCAAGATTGTGGTCAGTGTAGATGATGACTGGATGCACGGCTCCCTTCAGTAGGTATCATCACTCCTCCAGAGCCATCTTGATTGCCAACAGTTCTTGGTCGCCAATCGAGTAGTTGTGCTCAGAAGGAGAAAAGGCCCTGGAAAAAAAAACACAGTTTACTGATTTACCAGCAGCCGAATTCTGCAAGAGAACTGCACCAGCCCCGGAAGACAAAGCATCCACTTCCAGGAGGAACTGCCTACAAATCACCAGTCTGTGCTCCGTCGGGGCTAAAGAGAAGGTCTGTTTGAGGGCGATAAATGCACTGAGTGCTTTTGGAGTCCATACTTTTGGATTAGCCCCCTTATGGATCAGGACCGAGATGGTGAGACTCCGAGATGAAAATTGCAGAATGAACTGACAATAATAGTTGGCAAAACCGAGAAACCACTGGATTAGTTTAAATCCGTCTGGCTGAGGATACTTCAGCATTTCTGGTACCTTGTCTGGATCCATCCTCAAGCCGGTGTCGGATTATGTAGCCTAGGAAAAGCAAAGAAGACCACTCAAAGGGGCACTTCTTGAACTTGCATATAGACGATTTTCCCTTAGTCTCTGTAGCAACCGGCAAACATTCCTCCTGTGTGTACGCAGATCAAGAGAGAACACGAGAATGTCGTCCAGATACACCACCAGAGTAGAGTAGAGCAGATCTCAGACTATATCGTTGACAAATTCTTGGAAGTCCCCCGGAGCATTGCTAAGTCCGAATGGCATTAACTGATACCCACGTATATTGAAGGCCATCTTCCATTCGTCACCCGACCAAGGGAGGACTTCCAGGGGAGGTGGGTATGGTTTTTCCATTTTTTTTTTTTGGTGCACGCTACATCCAATCATGCTTTTGTTACCCCCAATTAGAACTGTTCAAACACTCAAGTGGATTGCACTAGCTGTGCACCGAGCGTACCCGAGCACAGCACAAGTGGTATTCATACGTAAAGCACTCGAACTGCAAAAGACTGTGTTTGGTATGAACACCGAACCTTGGGTTCCTTCATCTCTAGTCACATACATTTATGTCTTTTTACATCAATTAAGGAATGTGCTCCTCAGACTATTTGGGGACATCAGAACATTGGACCAATGGACCTTTGGACCTTCAATCAGAGGACAATAAAACTTTTACACTCCTTATCGTTTAACTGCTCCAATATTTACTGCTATAACTGTCTGCTCCTCCCATACTGATTGTTCTGCTTCACGTCACTTGTCTTATTTACTGCACTATTCTATGTCCTGTTGTGTATAAATATGTGACTCTTCAGATTTGGTGTTATATGATGCCTGATGAAGAGACCTGAGTAGTCTCAAAAGCTTGCTATTTATTAACATTTTTTCACTTAAGGGGGCTTTACACGCTACGACATCGCTAATGCGAACTCGTTGGGGTCATGGAATTGGTGACGTACATCCGGCCGCATTAGCGATGCCGTTGCGTGTGACACCGATGAGCGATTTTGCATCGTTACAAAAACTTGCAAAATCGCTCATCGGTGACATGGGGGTCCATTCTCAAAAATCGTTACTGCTGCAGTAACGAGGTTGTTCCTCATTCCTGCGGCAGCACACATCGCTCCGTGTGACACCGCAGGAACGAGGAAGCTCTCCTTACCTGCCTCCCGGCCGCTATGCGGAGGGAAGGAAGTGGGCGGGATGTTACGTCCCGCTCAGCTCCTCCCCTCCGCTGCTATTGGGTGGCCGCTCAGTGACGTCACTGTGACGCTGCACGGACCGCCCCCTTAGAAAGGAGGCAGTTCTCCGGTCACAGCGACGTCGCCGGGCAGGTAAGTATGTGTGACGGGTCTGGGCGATGTTGTGCAGCACGGGCAGCGATTTGCCCGTGTCGCGCAACAGATGGGGGCGGGTACCCACACTAGCGATATCGGGACCGATATCGCAGTGTGTAAAGCCCGTTTTAGCCATTAAAAGGTATCAACCACTGAGGACTCTCATGTTTATTAAACATTTTTTTTTCTATCTATTGGCTAACACGGTACAAATATATATATTTAACCTGTATCATAACTGTACCGCCCTGTGCTCAGCAGCCGAGCCGCTCGGATCTGGACCTTCAGTGGGTGGCTCGAGGGTCTCAGGACCTGGGGGTCCTGCGGTCACGTCGATCAAAAAGGGGTTTGCGGTTTGGGGACGTATGCGTACGGCCGGAGCCGTGTTTAAGTTTGTGACGCCACCCACGGGATGTGGTGAAGGTAGACACCACCGCTGCAGTTACGGGGCGCCCGGGGGAGATGTTGCGCAGCAAGTTGTTAACCCCTCTGTGGGCAGGGATGGTGGCCCCGGGACCCATTGGGGGTGTTTGGCGGTGTAGGGAGACGGGCGGCCGGAGGGCACTGATGTACTCACGATTAGTAAACACACGAGTCTCTGGTAAACCAAGGTGATGGTGGTCGGTGGCCGCAGCCTGCTGCAGTCTGGTCTCCCACCCGGTTGGTGGTCTCTGCCTTTCTCCTGCACCTGTTTGTGATGATGCAACTTCAGGAGTCTGCTCCCGGCTTTTGGTTGCCTGAGGAGCCCTTTGCCTGCAGACGCTGGCCCGTGGGATCTCTGTGCCATGGCAGTGGCTTTCTATCCCCCTTGTTGGGCTGTTGCCTTTAGTCAGGACTTTGGGTGGGACAGGACCTCTAGTCCTGGCCGCAATCAGTTAATTAGCTAGCCCCCAGTGGCTTCTCGACCTAGCTTCAGGGTCTGAGTACCCCCCTTTGTGCTCCGGTTTCCGGGTCAGTTTCCCGAGTCGGTACCGGCGGGCCACTACCCTGTCCCGGTCCACCACGGTTCCACCGAGCCGTCTTCCCGGCTCCTGCAGACAGATGCCTCTGTCTGCCTCCTAGCCAGCAGTACCAGGGCTCCTACCCTGGCACCGGTTCAGTTTGGGTCTTTCCTTTGCTGGAGCTGCATACAGCTCCAGCCCACACACCTCTCCTCTTGACCTCTAGACTTGAACTTCACGACTAGACTAAACTTTCCTGCCCCAGGCTGTCTGAGACTCCTCGGTGGGCATCTTCCAACCACCTGGTTCCGCCCCCTGGTGTGTCCATCAAGCACTGAGGGGGGTGACTAGGGTTTTATATGTTTGGCTGCTGTCACCTTGTTAGGGAACGGTGTAATGCAGGGCCCTATCTGTGACTACCTGGCTGGCCAGAGCGTCACATAACAATAACACTGGTGTATTCAAGGGGGATTGTGGGCAATATGTCCATCTCTTTACAGAGGCACATGCATAAAAAAATGTATTCTATAATCATGTAATGTATAATATACAAACCAAAGAAATAGGAGTCCACTAGTGAGGCCAAATGTGGCCAAATAATCACAAAGAGTAAAAAACCTCTTATAATAACCACAAAAAGTCTTTATTAATGGAAATTTACAGCCATAAGAGGAAATAATTTAAGTTACATAATAACAACAGTATAATGGGGATCAGGTAAAACCATACCAGTCACACCAAGCAGTCAGGGAAAAGGGTAGTGGAGCAAAATTAATTATCTCACAAGGTCCAAATAGGTAAATAGAGGGAGAGAATAATAAACCTGACAGAACCCACACAAATGCTGTGAATAGGGGTGCCGACAATAAAGATAATATATGTAAATATAATAGGGTTGCACAAAATAGTCACAAGGCATCAAAGGTTAATGCTATGCTTATGCAAAGCAGGCAATAGTCAGAGAGGCACACCCACTCAATTGTCAGCAATCCGAAACACACCATGGGGGGTTAAACAGGTTCAACAGGAAAAGTTATGTAATAAAAAGACAGGACCTGAGATAACAGGTATAAATGATGCTATAATGTTAGTGCACCACAGTCTCCAGCCCAAACAAGGGCAGTATGGAGGAAACAGTAAGGAGCCCAAATCACTTACCCATTATACCTGACTGCTCAGCGTGGCGTGCTCCGACGCGCACGTTTCGTGACCTTCCTCGGGGAGCCGCGCTACAGCTGTGCAGTGCAGCAGGGGTTTTTAAAATAGCCGCCATTACCTGTGATTGGCGCACGTGGGGCGGGGCCACAATAAGCGGTCCACGTCATCGGGCACTCCCAGGTATGACGCGGGTGTTAGTCATGTCATCACATGACACACCCACGTGACCTGTACGGAGGCCGTCCGAGATGCACATTAGCTGTGGGACCACCGCGCGTGCGCACAGTATAGCGGCCATCTTCTCTACTGGCAAAGAAGAGGGCAACACTGAGCAGGCAGGATGGAAGAGAAATACAGCCTCAGCATAAATAGAAATAGAAGGCTGACAGAGTCCTATATGACATCGGAGTCCAAGGATACATAATCAGTAGAATATTTTATATATACACAGATATAAACCAGTGCATAGTATCAGTATATAAGAATTTATAAAAATCCATAAAAAAAGACACCATAAGGTGAATACACTCAACAAATAACAAGATGACATGAGCAGTAAATAAGACAATACAAAAATGCAAAATATTCCACAGATTAAAAGGTACATCCATAATGAGACTTCCAGAATCCTTGGGGAGAATATTCTCTCATATTAATGTAGGGGTAACATCGCATAGGATATCCGATGTATAGAATAGCCAGAAGAAGCCCGCTTCAAAGGGTGATCACTCAATATTAATATAGATGTAGAGAATTTAAGATGTATTACTGAATAAAAACAAGAAAAGAGAAGAAAAAATTAGAATTAAAACCAACACTAACACAAATTAAAATGACACAGAGACAGCAGCATTACTATCTTATAGTCCAACCAGAGGACAAGGAAAAAGTGGAAGAAAGGAGTTTCTATATAACGTGTGCACACGTGCAAAAGCACATATGGTCACGTATACCCATATTAAATGCAAGCAAATTATAAGAAAGGGGCAAACGACAATTTCTCATTTAAACCACTTGGCGACATTGTGCCCAAGGTGACAATCCACCTGCATTCCAGGCGTGCCAAGGCTTGTTTAAAATTACCGCCTCTGGAACCCATGTGGAGTTTGTCAATACCTCTGACACGTAAAGAAGTTGCATTGCAATTATGAAATAATTTAAAGTGTCGGGGGATGGTCCTGAGGGAGTCGAGGTCATCCACATTCACCGCAGCAGCTATATTTCTGACATGTTCGCGTACACGGATGCGCAATTGTCTAGATGTTAAACCGACATAGGCTAAGCCACATCCGCATTTAGCCAAATACACCACATAGTCAGTGCTGCAGGAGATGTATTTCCTGATCTCAAACTCCCTCAGACCATCCGCGGACATAAAGGAAGTCGCTCTCCCGATGTTTCTGCAGGAGAGGCAAGAACCACATGGGAAACAACCTCATCTAGGTCTACCCGTATAAAATGGAAGGGTGCTTTTACAAGTATAATGGCTATGAACCAACAAGTCTTTGAGGTTCTTCCCCCTCCTCGCAGTCATCAATGGGCGTTCCGACAAGGCTCTTCTAAGAGTTGGTTCAGTCGTCAACATGGGCCAATGCTTAGTTAGGATGCGCCTAATGTGCTCCCACTGGTTATTGAATGTAGAGATAAATCTGATAGCAGGTTTGGTAGTGTTGGTTTTTCTGGTTGCTGAGAGAAGATCAGTTCTGGGTGTGGCCCTGGCCCTAGCATATCCTGATCTGATACCCCTTGCGCTGTAGCCTCTATCTTTAAAGCGTTGGGAGAGATCCCCTGCCTGTTTTTCAAAGTGGGTGTCCGAAGAACAAACCCTCTTCATTCTGAGAAATTGACCGATAGGTACGGCCCTAATAATTGATGGTAAATGGGCCGAGGACGCATGTAACAGACTATTCACTGACGTCTCCTTGCGGAAGACGTCAGTTTGAACAGATCTGTCACATGAGATGGAAATTTTTATGTCCAAAAAGTCAATTTCTTCAGAATTACTCCTGTAAGTCAACCTGATATTGCGGTCATTATGATTTAAAAAAGAAAAAAATGATTTCAGTTCAAGGTCGGTTCCCCTCCAGATGATAAACACGTCATCTATATAACGTAACCAGCACTGCAACTGCGTAGCGGCGTGGGCACCGTCGTCGGGAACCTCCCTCTCCCAGAGACCGAGAAAGAGGTTCGCGTACGACGGCGCGCACGCCGCGCCCATTGCAGTACCACGTTTCTGGAGGAAGAACCTCTCCTTGAACAGAAAAAAATTACACGTCAGGATGAATTCCAGGAGTTCTAAAATTAAATCTTGCAGGGGAACCTCCCAATTGCTCATGCGCAAGAAGTATTTGACTGCCCGAAGTCCATGCTCATGATGAATACATGAATATAGGGTCTCCACATCTGCTGCAACCAAGAATACACCAGGATCCAAACATAGTCCATCAATCCTCCTCAGGACGTCCGAGGTGTCTCTGACATAGGAGGGCAGCGTCTCAACCAATGGATGTAAATAATACTCGATAAATCGACAAATGGGATCGCAAAGCCCTCCAATGCCAGAGACAATAGGACGCCCTGGGGGACAACATGGATTTTTGTGTATCTTGGGCAGCAGATAGAATGTAGGTGTTATTGGAAATTTTGTATTGAGACCCTCAAAGACTTTTTTAGTGATAATGCCCTGGGCGAGGGCCACATCCAGGATACCGATCAGCTCCAGCATAAATTTACCAGTGGGAGTCTCAGAGAGGGGTGTATAGGCCTCACGGTCTCTCAATTGTTTGAACGCCTCACGTTCATACATAAGTACAGGCCAGATTACCACGTTCCCTCCCTTGTCAGCAGGTTTTATTACTATCCCATCCATGTTCTTTAATTCTTGGATGGCTTTTCTTTGTTTTACTGACACATTATGACGGTTCCCCCGTTTTTGCAGGTTATGTAGATCTTCTAAGACTAGTTTGTTGAAAATCTCAACCTGCGGGCATAAGGAAAAGGGAGGGAACGTGGTAGATCTTGGCTGTACATTAGTAGGAAATTTACCTTTCGAAATTGGTGTGGACTCCTCCTCCAGCTCCTTCAAAATCTCAATTGCTTCCAATTCTGCCGGTGTGAAAATCTGGTTATTCAAATCCTTTTTGGCATGTAATTTATGTAGAATCAGTTTCCTAGAGAATAGGTGTAAATCTTTCGTTACTATAAATTAATTAAAATCAGAGTCAGGTGAGAATGTAAGTCCCAATTTCAGGACCTCTAATGGGTCTCTGTTAATGACACATCAGAGAGATTTATTACCTCTAGTTCGTTCTTGCTTTTCTTCTCCATAGATTGTGGAGGTGTCATTTTACGTTTATAATTGGAGCCTTTCTCACCACGATTCTCACCTCTAGACATAGTATTAAATCTCCAAGAAAATGTATTAATTTTATTGCCACCAGGATAGGTTTCATCCACCGAGGATACAGAAGAAAAGGAGCCAGAGCGGGAGTGCACACCAGGTTTCTTAAATTTACGGTGTTGTTTCCATCTATATACATGGCCGTTCTTATAATCCAGAGTATCTCTCTGGTATTTCTTCGTCTTTACACTTATTATTTCTTTTTTCCACTTGGAGAACTCTTTCTCCAAGTCAGCATTGAGAGATGTTAGCCTGTCTGCTGGAAGTAATTCCATTAGTTTCTCCTGAATTGAATCCAATTCAGTCTCCACATCCACCAGTGTTTTGGTATTCTGCTCAATCAAAAGATTCATGTAAATTTTTGAGCAGTCATTAGACGCATCTTCGCATTTTTTCTTAAAAGTTGTGTCCTCTATTTCATATGAAGGACATAATTGAATGCGAAGGCCCCTTGGGATCAAACCCCTCTCTAAATAACGCTGCATAAACGTTTTGTTCCACCAGAGCTTCGTCTTCTGGTTTAACAATGGTTTTAATCTACTGATAAGCAGTTCAGCTGCCTCAGTGTCAGGTTTAAAAACAGGTTCGTCATTTTCCTTAAAAACCTGATCCATTTTTACAAGCCACGACTGTTCGCGGGCTCTGAGTAGAGTTGAGCGCGGTTCGTGGTTCGTGGTTCTCCAGTTCGCGGCTCGAGTGATTTTGGGGCATGTTCTAGATCGAACTAGAACTCGAGCTTTTTGCAAAAGCTCGATAGTTCTAGAAACGTTCGAGAACGGTTCTAGCAGCCAAAAAACAGCTAAATCCTAGCTTGGTTTCTGCTGTAATAGTGTAAGTCACTCTGTGAATCAAACTATTATCACATTTCAGTGTATAGTGTGCGTGAACAGCGCCTTCAGATCACTGCTGTTTCTATAATGGCGATCGCCATTTTTTTTTTTTTTCTTGTCTTCCTTCCCTAAGCGCGCGCGTCTTGTGGGGCGGGCCAGCATGTCAGCCAATCACAGACACACACACACCTAAGTGGACTTTGAGCCAGAGAAGCAACGGCATGTGTGATAGGATCTGCATGTCACATGTCCCTGCATTATAAAACCGGACATTTTCTTCACGAACGCCATTATCTGCCTTCTGCGTCTTTGGTGTCAGACATCAGTGTCGCAGCTCCGTCCTCCTGAGTCCTATAGCCGATACAGCTGTATGCGCTGCATACACAGCGTTAGACAGCTTAGGGAGAGCACATTCTAGCAGTCCTTTTAAGGGCTCAAAGCGGCAGGGTCAGAGAGCCATAAGTGACAGGTCCTGCAAACAGCAACAGCGTCTGTGTAGCCCAGATCAGGGATTTCCTCCCTGCATTTCACCATTAGGAGGGAATAGAAAGGCAGGCTTCCATTCCTCTACCCAGAGCACCACAATCCTGCCACTGTACCCTCTTGTCCTCTGCACACTCCAACTCATTCTAAGTAAGCCATTATACTAGCAAACATTCAGTGTACCTAGTGGCATCCTATACGTGGCTATTGGACTTTGCTATAGTCCCACTAGTGCAAAGACATTTGCAGAGCACGTCTGCCTGCATTGCACACTACAACTTTTTTAAACTAAGCAATTTTACTAGCAAACACTCAGTGTACCTAGTGGCATCCTATACGTGGCTATTGGACTTTGCTATAGTCCCACTAGTGCCAAGACATTTGCAGAGCGCATCTGCCTGCGTTGCACACTCCAACGAATTATAACTAAGCCATTATACTAGCACACACTCAGTGTACCTAGTGGCATCCTATACGTGGCTATTGGACTTTGCTATAGTCCCACTAGTGCAAAGACATTAGCAGAGCACATCTGCCTGCATTGCACACTCCAAGTTTTTTAAACTAAGCAATTTTACTAGCAAACACTCAGTGTACCTAGTGGCATCCTATACGTGGCTATTGGACTTTGCTATAGTCCCACTAGTGCAAAGACATTTGCAGAGCACGTCTGCCTGCATTGCACACTACAACTTTTTTAAACTAAGCAATTTTACTAGCAAACACTCAGTGTACCTAGTGGCATCCTATACGTGGCTATTGGACTTTGCTATAGTCCCACTAGTGCCAAGACATTTGCAGAGCGCATCTGCCTGCGTTGCACACTCCAACTAATTATAACTAAGCCATTATACTTGCACACACTAAGTGTTTTTTAGTGGCATCCTATACGTGGCTATTGGACTTTGCTATAGTCCTACTAGTGCCAAGACATTTGCAGAGCGCATCTGCCTGCGTTGCACACTCCAACTAATTATAACTAAGCCATTATACTAGCACACACTCAGTGAACCTAGTGGCATCCTATACGTGGCTATTGGACTTTGCTATAGTCCCACTAGTGCCAAGACATTTGCAGCACGTCTGCCTGCGTTGCACACTCCAACTAATTATAACTAAGCCATTATACTAGCACACACTCAGTGTACCTAGTGGCATCCTATACGTGGCTATTGGACTTTGCTATAGTCCCACTAGTGCCAAGACATTTGCAGCACGTCTGCCTGCGTTGCACACTCCAACTAATTATAACTAAGCCATTATACTAGCACACACTCAGTGTACCTAGTGGCATCCTATACGTGGCTATTGGACTTTGCTATAGTCCCACTAGTGCCAAGACATTTGCAGCACGTCTACCTGCGTTGCACACTCCAACTAATTATAACTAAGCCATTATACTAGCACACACTCAGTGTACCTAGTGGCATCCTATACGTGGCTATTGGACTTTGCTATAGTCCCACTAGTGCCAAGACATTTGCAGCACGTCTGCCTGCGTTGCACACTCCAACTAATTATAACTAAGCCATTATACTAGCACACACTCAGTGTACCTAGTGGCATCCTATACGTGGCTATTGGACTTTGCTATAGTCCCACTAGTGCCAAGACATTTGCAGCACGTCTGCCTGCGTTGCACACTCCAACTAATTATAACTAAGCCATTATACTAGCACACACTCAGTGTACCTAGTGGCATCCTATACGTGGCTATTGGACTTTGCTATAGTCCCACTAGTGCCAAGACATTTGCAGCACGTCTGCCTGCGTTGCACACTCCAACTAATTATAACTAAGCCATTATACTAGCACACACTCAGTGTACCTAGTGGCATCCTATACGTGGCTATTGGACTTTGCTATAGTCCCACTAGTGCCAAGACATTTGCAGCACGTCTGCCTGCGTTGCACACTCCAACTAATTATAACTAAGCCATTATACTAGCACACACTCAGTGTACCTAGTGGCATCCTATACGTGGCTATTGGACTTTGCTATAGTCCCACTAGTGCCAAGACATTTGCAGCACGTCTGCCTGCGTTGCACACTCCAACTAATTATAACTAAGCCATTATACTAGCACACACTCAGTGTACCTAGTGGCATCCTATACGTGGCTATTGGACTTTGCTATAGTCCCACTAGTGCCAAGACATTTGCAGCACGTCTGCCTGCGTTGCACACTCCAACTAATTATAACTAAGCCATTATACTAGCACACACTCAGTGTACCTAGTGGCATCCTATACGTGGCTATTGGACTTTGCTATAGTCCCACTAGTGCCAAGACATTTGCAGCACGTCTGCCTGCGTTGCACACTCCAACTAATTATAACTAAGCCATTATACTAGCACACACTCAGTGTACCTAGTGGCATCCTATACGTGGCTATTGGACTTTGCTATAGTCCCACTAGTGCCAAGACATTTGCAGCACGTCTGCCTGCGTTGCACACTCCAACTAATTATAACTAAGCCATTATACTAGCACACACTCAGTGTACCTAGTGGCATCCTATACGTGGCTATTGGACTTTGCTATAGTCCCACTAGTGCCAAGACATTTGCAGCACGTCTGCCTGCGTTGCACACTCCAACTAATTATAACTAAGCCATTATACTAGCACACACTCAGTGTACCTAGTGGCATCCTATACGTGGCTATTGGACTTTGCTATAGTCCCACTAGTGCCAAGACATTTGCAGCACGTCTGCCTGCGTTGCACACTCCAACTAATTATAACTAAGCCATTATACTAGCACACACTCAGTGTACCTAGTGGCATCCTATACGTGGCTATTGGACTTTGCTATAGTCCCACTAGTGCCAAGACATTTGCAGCACGTCTACCTGCGTTGCACACTCCAACTAATTATAACTAAGCCATTATACTAGCACACACTCAGTGTACCTAGTGGCATCCTATACGTGGCTATTGGACTTTGCTATAGTCCCACTAGTGCCAAGACATTTGCAGCACGTCTGCCTGCGTTGCACACTCCAACTAATTATAACTAAGCCATTATACTAGCACACACTCAGTGTACCTAGTGGCATCCTATACGTGGCTATTGGACTTTGCTATAGTCCCACTAGTGCCAAGACATTTGCAGCACGTCTGCCTGCGTTGCACACTCCAACTAATTATAACTAAGCCATTATACTAGCACACACTCAGTGTACCTAGTGGCATCCTATACGTGGCTATTGGACTTTGCTATAGTCCCACTAGTGCCAAGACATTTGCAGCACGTCTGCCTGCGTTGCACACTCCAACTAATTATAACTAAGCCATTATACTAGCACACACTCAGTGTACCTAGTGGCATCCTATACGTGGCTATTGGACTTTGCTATAGTCCCACTAGTGCCAAGACATTTGCAGCACGTCTGCCTGCGTTGCACACTCCAACTAATTATAACTAAGCCATTATACTAGCACACACTCAGTGTACCTAGTGGCATCCTATACGTGGCTATTGGACTTTGCTATAGTCCCACTAGTGCCAAGACATTTGCAGCACGTCTGCCTGCGTTGCACACTCCAACTAATTATAACTAAGCCATTATACTAGCACACACTCAGTGTACCTAGTGGCATCCTATACGTGGCTATTGGACTTTGCTATAGTCCCACTAGTGCCAAGACATTTGCAGCACGTCTGCCTGCGTTGCACACTCCAACTAATTATAACTAAGCCATTATACTAGCACACACTCAGTGTACCTAGTGGCATCCTATACGTGGCTATTGGACTTTGCTATAGTCCCACTAGTGCCAAGACATTTGCAGCACGTCTGCCTGCGTTGCACACTCCAACTAATTATAACTAAGCCATTATACTAGCACACACTCAGTGTACCTAGTGGCATCCTATACGTGGCTATTGGACTTTGCTATAGTCCCACTAGTGCCAAGACATTTGCAGCACGTCTGCCTGCGTTGCACACTCCAACTAATTATAACTAAGCCATTATACTAGCACACACTCAGTGTACCTAGTGGCATCCTATACGTGGCTATTGGACTTTGCTATAGTCCCACTAGTGCCAAGACATTTGCAGCACGTCTGCCTGCGTTGCACACTCCAACTAATTATAACTAAGCCATTATACTAGCACACACTCAGTGTACCTAGTGGCATCCTATACGTGGCTATTGGACTTTGCTATAGTCCCACTAGTGCCAAGACATTTGCAGCACGTCTGCCTGCGTTGCACACTCCAACTAATTATAACTAAGCCATTATACTAGCACACACTCAGTGTACCTAGTGGCATCCTATACGTGGCTATTGGACTTTGCTATAGTCCCACTAGTGCCAAGACATTTGCAGCACGTCTGCCTGCGTTGCACACTCCAACTAATTATAACTAAGCCATTATACTAGCACACACTCAGTGTACCTAGTGGCATCCTATACGTGGCTATTGGACTTTGCTATAGTCCCACTAGTGCCAAGACATTTGCAGCACGTCTGCCTGCGTTGCACACTCCAACTAATTATAACTAAGCCATTATACTAGCACACACTCAGTGTACCTAGTGGCATCCTATACGTGGCTATTGGACTTTGCTATAGTCCTACTAGTGCCAAGACATTTGCAGAGCGCATCTGCCTGCGTTGCACACTCCAACTAATTATAACTAAGCCATTATACTAGCACACACTCAGTGAACCTAGTGGCATCCTATACGTGGCTATTGGACTTTGCTATAGTCCCACTAGTGCCAAGACATTTGCAGCACGTCTGCCTGCGTTGCACACTCCAACGAATTATAACTAAGTTACATTGTCAGGGATATTTATTCTTTATTATTCTGCTGTTAATAAAGCTAGACCACCACTGCAATCTTCACCACCTCTCAATTTTTACTACCACATTTTCAGTCCACAATCTTGTCGCAATCAACATGAGTGGCAAAATGACAGATGCTGGTGGAAAGGGGAAGAGGCGTGGTGGAAAAGGCAAAAAAGGTTTTGTCAGTGGGGAAGGTGCCAAAGCTCCATTATCATCTGCTGAAGATAGACCATCTACTAGCAAAAGTAAGATGTCTACTACTTATTGTGGACAATCCGATGTGCTCCCTTTTTTACGGACACGAACAAGAGGAACAAAGGTAGATGATGGGCAAAAAAGGAAAATGCTTGAATGGATCTCAAGTGGTCCAACAAGTGCCCTCTCAGCCACTTCAAGTACCGCATCCAAAAAACACCATTCCTCTGAGTTGTCATCCCAATCACACTTGATTTCTCCCAGCTCTGAAGTCTCCATCAGCCCTGCACAGTATGGTGGAACTGAGATGGCTGAGTCTGCAGAGCTGTTCAGTCACACTATAGCCTGGGAATCAGAGGTCTGCTCCCAAGCTACAGTGAGTACAGAACAGGAAATGGTCTGCAGTGATGCCCAGAACCTTTGTGACTCAGATTCAGGCCGTGAGGACCAAGTTTCTGAGCATAATGTTGACCCTTTGTCACAAACTGTAACACCTGTGGTTATAGACAATGAGGAACATACTGATGAAGATGAGACGCAGATACCCGATTGGGATGACAACTTAAATATTCGGTCAGAGCAAGAAGAGGCTCGGTCTGAGGGGGAGGGGAGTGCGAACACAACAATTGATGATGACGTTCTAGATCCCACCTACTGTCAACCCCCAGTCAGGCACTCGAGGAGGTCAACAGAGGCGGTGGAGGAGGATGCAACCGACGACGAAGTTACCTTGCGCCTTCCTGGACAGAGTCGGAGCACTGGTAGCACGTCTACAACTGCATCCTCAGCCACCACTCTGCCTATGAGCATTATTCGGGGTGGATCAACAGGTCGCATGGCCTCTAAGCCTTGCCTAGCCTGGGCCTTTTTTCACATCGAAAAAGATCGCCCAACTCATGTGATATGTAACATTTGTCATGATTCTGTTAGTAGAGGTCAAAACCTCAGCAGTTTGACAACTTCTTCCATGAATCGTCACATGAATAAATATCATAAGTCCCGGTGGGAAGCTCACCGTGCTGCAATGCCGGCTAGCGGAGCGAACCATCCACCGCCCGCCCCTTCCAGTGCATCCGCGCGCTCTTCATCTTCTAGGACTGTGGGGACAGCTGTCACACCTGTTTTTCCACGCAAAACTTCCACCACTGTAACCGCAACAGGCAGTTTGCTTGTAAGGTCGTCAGTTGGTTTGGAAGGGGAAACAAGTGAGTGTGTACAGCTCTCTCAGACATCGATAGCACCAACGTTGGATGAAGGCAACATCATGTCTCCGCCTGCACTTTCCTCACAAACCTGCATTTTTCCAGGGACACCCTACTCAACACCGTCTACACACAGCAGCCAGATCTCTGTCCCTCAGATGTGGTCAAATAAAAGGCCACTTCCTCCGACCCATGACAAAGCTAAGAGGTTGACTCTATCCCTCTGTAAGCTGTTGGCTACCGAAATGCTGCCTTTCCGCCTAGTGGACACACAGGATTTTAGAGACCTTATGTCTGTCGCTGTGCCCCAGTACCAGATGCCTAGTCGCCACTACTTCTCTAAGAAAGGTGTGCCCGCGCTACACCAGCATGTCGCACACAACATCACCGCTTCCTTGAGAAACTCTGTGTGTGAACGGGTGCATTTCACCACCGATACTTGGACCAGTAAGCATGGACAGGGACGTTACATGTCGCTGACTGGGCACTGGGTAACTATGGTGATAGATGGTGAAGGGTCTGCTGCACAAGTCTTGCCGTCCCCACGACTTGTGTGTCAATCCTCTGTCTGTCCAAGTTCCGCCACAGCTTCTGCATCCTCCACCTCATCTGGGTCCTCCACCTCCGCCCCAAGCCTGCCTGGTCAGGCCACCAGCGTTCTCACTGCGCAGAAGGAATCACGCACGCCTCATTACTATGCTGGCAGCCGAGCGCAACGGCATCAGGCGGTCTTTAGCTTGACATGTCTTGGTAATAAGAGTCACACAGCTGAGGAGTTGTGGTCAGCTCTGCGGTCCGAGTTTAATAAATGGTTGTCTCCACTCAACCTGCAGCCTGGTAAGGCCGTGTGCGACAATGCTGCAAACCTGGGTGCGGCCCTTCGCCTGGGCAAGGTGACACACGTACCTTGTATGGCTCACGTGTTGAACCTTGTCGTGCAGCAATTTTTAACACACTATCCCGGCCTAGATGGCCTTCTGAACAGGGCACGAAAACTGTCTGCTCACTTCCGGCGTTCAAGCGCCGCAGCTGAGCGACTTGCATCGCTACAGAAGTCTTTCGGCCTGCCGGTTCATCGCCTGAAATGCGATGTGGCGACACGCTGGAATTCAACTCTCCACATGTTACAGCGACTGTGGCAGCACCGCAGAGCCCTGGTGCAATACGTCATGACGTATAGCCTGGGCCAACGAGATGCAGAGGTGGGGCAGATCACCCTGATGGAGTGGTCTCAGATCAAGGACCTATGCACCCTTCTGCACAGTTTCGACATGGCGACGAATATGTTTAGCTCTGACAATGCCATTATCAGCATGACGATTCCAGTCATTTACATGCTGGAGCACACGCTAAACACTATTCGGAGTCAGGGGGTGGGACAACATGAAGGGGAGGAACTACAGGAGGATTCATATGTGCAAGGGACAACAACATCACCAAGGTCCAGACGTTCATCATCACCAACGCAGCAGGCATGGGACCATGGGGAACAGGGATCGACAAGGGCGCATAGTAGCAGGCGAAATGTTGAGCAAGGTGCAGGAGAACATGAAGAAATGGAGGACGAACTGTCCATGGACATGGAAGACTCAGCGGATGAGGGAGACCTTGGTCAAATTTCAGTTGAAAGAGGTTGGGGGGAGATGTCAGAGGAAGAAAGAACGGGTAGCACCTCTATGCCACAAACACAGCGTGGACTTGGTCCGCATGGCTGCGCAAGACACGAGTGCCTTTTTGTTGCACTACCTCCAACATGACAGTCGTATTGTCAAAATTAGAAGTGATGATGACTACTGGATTGCCACACTATTAGATCCCCGGTACAAGTCCAAATTTTGTGACATAATTCCAGCCATAGAAAGGGACGCACGTATGCAGGAGTATCAGCAGAAGCTGTTACTCGATCTTAGCTCGGCTTTTCCACCAAACAACCGTGCAGGTGCAGGGAGGGAATCTCCCAGTTGTAACTTGACAAACATGGGACGGTCTCGTCATCTTCACCAGTCTACCCGTACCAGTAGGACCGTATCTGGTGCCGGTAACAGCAATTTTATGGAATCTTTTCATAATTTTTTTAGACCCTCTTTTGCAAGGCCACCAGAGACAACAAGTCTGACACATACTCAACGGCTGGAGAGGATGATACAGGAGTATCTCCAAATGAACATCGATGCCATGACTGTGCAACTGGAGCCTTGCTCCTTTTGGGCTTCAAACATAGAAAAATGGCCAGAGCTCTCCAGTTACGCCTTGGAGATTTTGTCGTGTCCAGCTGCCAGCGTTGTCTCTGAACGTGTATTCAGTGCTGCTGGGTGTGTGCTGACAGATAAGCGCACGCGTCTGTCCAGTGACAATGTGGACAGCCTGACGTTCATCAAAATGAACAAGTCATGGATCCAGAAGGAATTTACTACCCCTGTGTCATCCTGGGGAGAGTAAATGCTTGTGGATTTGGAATGTGCTTGATGCAAATCAAAACATCCTGTTTGCAACTAGGGCCCAAGTGCTGCCACTGATGGGGTGGGTGTCTGTGTGGCCCAATTTTTGGAAAAAAAGGGAGACTCCGCTTGGAGTAACCCTTGCTTGATGTGTTTTTAAAAGAAGCCAAGATGAACAGAGCTGGGATCAGCAAAGACTTTGCTACCTACCCCGGTGTCATCCTGGGGACGGATAAGAATGGCGTATTTTTGAATGTGCTTGATGCAAATCAAAACATCCTGTTTGCAACTAGGGCCCAAGTGCTGCCACTGATGGGGTGGGTGTCTGTGTGGCCCAATTTTTGGAAAAAAGGGAGACTCCGCTTGGAGTAACCCTTGCTTGATGTGTTTTTAAAAGAAGCCAAGATGAACAGAGCTGGGATCAGGAAATACTTTGCTACCTACCCCGGTGTCATCCTGGGGACGGATAAGAATGGCGTATTTTTGAATGTGCTTGATGCAAATCAAAACATCCTGTTGCAACTAGGGCCCAAGTGCTGCCACTGATGGGGTGGGTGTCTGTGTGGCCCAATTTTTGGAAAAAAGGGAGACTCCGCTTGGAGTAACCCTTGCTTGATGTGTTTTTAAAAGAAGCCAAGATGAACAGAGCTGGGATCAGGAAATACTTTGCTACCTACCCCGGTGTCATCCTGGGGACGGATAAGAATGGCGTATTTTTGAATGTGCTTGATGCAAATCAAAACATCCTGTTTGCAACTAGGGCCCAAGTGCTGCCACTGATGGGGTGGGTGTCTGTGTGGCCCAATTTTTGGAAAAAAAGGGAGACTCTGCTTGGAGTAACCCTTGCTTGATGTGTTTTTAAAAGAAGCCAAGATGAACAGAGCTGGGATCAGGAAAGACTTTGCTACCTACCCCGGTGTCATCCTGGGGACGGATAAGAATGGCGTATTTTTGAATGTGCTTGATGCAAATCAAAACATCCTGTTTGCAACTAGGGCCCAAGTGCTGCCACTGATGGGGTGGGTGTCTGTGTGGCCCAATTTTTGGAAAAAAAGGGAGACTCCGCTTGGAGTAACCCTTGCTTGATGTGTTTTTAAAAGAAGCCAAGATGAACAGAGCTGGGATCAGCAAAGACTTTGCTACCTACCCCGGTGTCATCCTGGGGACGGATAAGAATGGCGTATTTTTGAATGTGCTTGATGCAAATCAAAACATCCTGTTTGCAACTAGGGCCCAAGTGCTGCCACTGATGGGGTGGGTGTCTGTGTGGCCCAATTTTTGGAAAAAAGGGAGACTCCGCTTGGAGTAACCCTTGCTTGATGTGTTTTTAAAAGAAGCCAAGATGAACAGAGCTGGGATCAGGAAATACTTTGCTACCTACCCCGGTGTCATCCTGGGGACGGATAAGAATGGCGTATTTTTGAATGTGCTTGATGCAAATCAAAACATCCTGTTTGCAACTAGGGCCCAAGTGCTGCCACTGATGGGGTGGGTGTCTGTGTGGCCCAATTTTTGGAAAAAAGGGAGACTCCGCTTGGAGTAACCCTTGCTTGATGTGTTTTTAAAAGAAGCCAAGATGAACAGAGCTGGGATCAGGAAATACTTTGCTACCTACCCCGGTGTCATCCTGGGGACGGATAAGAATGGCGTATTTTTGAATGTGCTTGATGCAAATCAAAACATCCTGTTTGCAACTAGGGCCCAAGTGCTGCCACTGATGGGGTGGGTGTCTGTGTGGCCCAATTTTTGGAAAAAAAGGGAGACTCCGCTTGGAGTAACCCTTGCTTGATGTGTTTTTAAAAGAAGCCAAGATGAACAGAGCTGGGATCAGCAAAGACTTTGCTACCTACCCCGGTGTCATCCTGGGGACGGATAAGAATGGCGTATTTTTGAATGTGCTTGATGCAAATCAAAACATCCTGTTTGCAACTAGGGCCCAAGTGCTGCCACTGATGGGGTGGGTGTCTGTGTGGCCCAATTTTTGGAAAAAAGGGAGACTCCGCTTGGAGTAACCCTTGCTTGATGTGTTTTTAAAAGAAGCCAAGATGAACAGAGCTGGGATCAGGAAATACTTTGCTACCTACCCCGGTGTCATCCTGGGGACGGATAAGAATGGCGTATTTTTGAATGTGCTTGATGCAAATCAAAACATCCTGTTTGCAACTAGGGCCCAAGTGCTGCCACTGATGGGGTGGGTGTCTGTGTGGCCCAATTTTTGGAAAAAAAGGGAGACTCCGCTTGGAGTAACCCTTGCTTGATGTGTTTTTAAAAGAAGCCAAGATGAACAGAGCTGGGATCAGCAAAGACTTTGCTACCTACCCCGGTGTCATCCTGGGGACGGATAAGAATGGCGTATTTTTGAATGTGCTTGATGCAAATCAAAACATCCTGTTTGCAACTAGGGCCCAAGTGCTGCCACTGATGGGGTGGGTGTCTGTGTGGCCCAATTTTTGGAAAAAAAGGGAGACTCCGCTTGGAGTAACCCTTGCTTGATGTGTTTTTAAAAGAAGCCAAGATGAACAGAGCTGGGATCAGCAAAGACTTTGCTACCTACCCCGGTGTCATCCTGGGGACGGATAAGAATGGCGTATTTTTGAATGTGCTTGATGCAAATCAAAACATCCTGTTTGCAACTAGGGCCCAAGTGCTGCCACTGATGGGGTGGGTGTCTGTGTGGCCCAATTTTTGGAAAAAAGGGAGACTCCGCTTGGAGTAACCCTTGCTTGATGTGTTTTTAAAAGAAGCCAAGATGAACAGAGCTGGGATCAGGAAATACTTTGCTACCTACCCCGGTGTCATCCTGGGGACGGATAAGAATGGCGTATTTTTGAATGTGCTTGATGCAAATCAAAACATCCTGTTTGCAACTAGGGCCCAAGTGCTGCCACTGATGGGGTGGGTGTCTGTGTGGCCCAATTTTTGGAAAAAAAGGGAGACTCCGCTTGGAGTAACCCTTGCTTGATGTGTTTTTAAAAGAAGCCAAGATGAACAGAGCTGGGATCAGGAAAGACTTTGCTACCTACCCCGGTGTCATCCTGGGGACGGATAAGAATGGCGTATTTTTGAATGTGCTTGATGCAAATGTAGCTGTGAAGTGTACAACTGGGGCACAACTGCTGCCACTGAAGGGGTGGGTGTGTGTGTGGCCCAATTTTTGGAAAAAATGGAGACTCCGCTTGGAGTCACCTTGCGGTGTTTTACATGATTTTAGAAGGGCGTGCCATGCCTATATCTGTGTGTCCTCCTCTTTTTCCTTGTCCAGCTGTTTTGTTTTCGCATGAGTATATGTCCTTGTCACTTTCCAATGTGTTTGAGTTGTTTGTCACCTTTAGGACACCTTTGAGGGTGTTTTCTAGGTGTTTTTCTGTGTTTGTGATTGCCTGCCATTGTTTCCTATGCAGTTCGAGTTCGGTTCGTCGAACGTTCGACGAACCGAACTCGAACGGGAGGTCCGTTCGGCGAACCAACCTCGAGCCGAACCGCGACCGGTTCGCTCATCTCTAGCTCTGAGGTCCATTGGTCCCTTGGAAACTGCTGTGAAAAACACAGGAAGCAAGACAAATAAGATACAGGGTGGACACTAGAACCTATCATGATTAATTTATCCAATGTCACTAGACTCCATAATGCACAATATACAAACCAAAGAAATAGGAGTCCACTAGTGAGGCCAAATGTGGCCAAATGTGGGAGAGGGAGGTTCCCGACGACGGCGCCCACGCCGCTACCCAGTTGCAGTGCTGGTTACGTTATATAGATGACGTGTTTATCATCTGGAGGGGAACCGACCTTGAATTGAAATAATTTTTTTCTTTTTTAAATCATAATGACCGCAATATCAGGTTGACTTACAGGAGTAATTCTGAAGAAATTGACTTTTTGGACATAAAAATTTCCATCTCATGTGACAGATCTGTTCAAACTGACGTCTTCCGCAAGGAGACGTCAGTGAATAGTCTGTTACATGCGTCCTCAGCCCATTTACCATCAATTATTAGGGCCGTACCTATCGGTCAATTTCTCAGAATGAAGAGGGTTTGTTCTTCGGACACCCTCTTTGAAAAACAGGCAAGGGATCTCTCCCAACGCTTTAAAGATAGAGGCTACAGCGCAAGGGGTATCAGATCAGGATATGCTAGGGCCAGGGCCACACCCAGAACTGATCTTCTCTCAGCAACCAGAAAAACCAACACTACCAAACCTGCTATCAGATTTATCTCTACATTCAATAACCAGTGGGAGGACATTAGGCGCATCCTAACTAAGCATTGGCCCATTTTGACCACTGAACCAACTCTTAGAAGAGCCTTGTCGGAACGCCCATTGATGACTGCGAGGAGGGGGAAGAACCTCAAAGACTTGTTGGTTCATAGCCATTATACTTGTAAAAGCACCCTTCCATTTTATACGGGTAGACCTAGATGGGGTTGTTTCCCATGTGGTTCTTGCCTCTCCTGCAGAAACATCGAGAGAGCGACTTCCTTTATGTCCGCGGATGGTCTGAGGGAGTTTGAGATCAGGAAATACATCTCCTGCAGCACTGACTATGTGGTGTATTTGGCTAAATGCGGATGTGGCTTAGCCTATGTCGGTTTAACATCTAGACAATTGCGCATCCGTGTACGCGAACATGTCAGAAATATAGCTGCTGCGGTGAATGTGGATGACCTCGACTCCCTCAGGACCATCCCCCGACACTTTAAATTATTTCATAATTGCAATGCAACTTCTTTACGTGTCAGAGGTATTGACAAACTCCACATGGGTTCCAGAGGCGGTAATTTTAAACAAGCCTTGGCACGCCTGGAATGCAGGTGGATTGTCACATTGGGCACAATGTCGCCAAGTGGTTTAAATGAGAAATTGTCGTTTGCCCCTTTCTTATAATTTGCTTGCATTTAATATGGGTATACGTGACCATATGTGCTTTTGCACGTGTGCACACGTTATATAGAAACTCCTTTCTTCCACTTTTTCCTTGTCCTCTGGTTGGACTATAAGATAGTAATGCTGCTGTCTCTGTGTCATTTTAATTTGTGTTAGTGTTGGTTTTAATTCTAATTTTTTCTTCTCTTTTCTTGTTTTTATTCAGTAATACATGTTAAATTCTCTACATCTATATTAATATTGAGTGATCACCCTTTGAAGCGGGCTTCTTCTGGCTATTCTATACATCGGATATCCTATGCGATGTTACCCCTACATTAATATGAGAGAATATTCTCCCCAAGGATTCTGGAAGTCTCATTATGGATGTACCTTTTAATCTGTGGAATATTTTGCATTTTTGTATTGTCTTATTTACTGCTCATGTCATCTTGTTATTTGTTGAGTGTATTCACCTTATGGTGTCTTTTTTTATGGATTTTTATGAATTCTTATATACTGATACTATGCACTGGTTTATATCTGTGTATATATAAAATATTCTACTGATTATGTATACTTGGACTCCGATGTCATATAGGACTCTGTCAGCCTTCTATTTCTATTTATGCTGAGGCTGTATTTCTCTTCCATCCTGCCTGCTCAGGGTTGCCCTCTTCTTTGCCAGTAGAGAAGATGGCCGCTATACTGTGCGCACGCGCGGTGGTCCCACAGCTAATGTGCATCTCGGACGGCCTCCGTACAGGTCACGTGGGTGTGTCATGTGACGACATGACTAACACCCGCGTCATACCTGGGAGTGCCCAATGACGTGGACCGCTTATTGTGGCCCCGCCCCACGTCCGCCAATCACAGGTAATGGCGGCTATTTTAAAAACCACCGCTGCACTGCACAGCTGTAGCGCGGCTCCCCGAGGAAGGTCACGAAATGTGCCCGTCGGAGCATGCCACGCTGAGCAGTCAGATATAATGGGTTAGTGATTTGGGCTCCTTACTGTTTCCTCCATACTGCCCTTGTTTGGGCTGGAGACTGTGGTGCACTAACATTAGAGCATCATTTATACCTGTTATCTCAGGTCCTGTCTTTTTATTACATAACTTTTCCTGTTGAACCTGTTTAACCCCCCTTGGTGTGTTTCGGATTGCTGACAATTGAGTGAGTGTGCCTCTCTGATTATTGCCTGCTTTGCATAAGCATAGCATTAACCTTTGATGCCTTGTGACTATTTTATGCAACCCTATTATATTTACATATATTATCTTTATTGTCGGCACCCCTATTCACAGCATTTGTGTGGGTTCTGTCAGGTTTATTATTCTCTCCCTCTATTTACCTATTTGGACCTTGTGAGATAATTCATTTTGCTCCACTACCCCATTCCCTGACTGCTTGGTGTGACTGGTATCAGATTTTTCCGGTTTTACCTGATCCCCATTATACTGTTGTTATTATGTAACTTAAATTATTTCCTCTTATTGCTGTAAATTTGCATTAATAAAGACTTTTTGTGGTTATTATAAAAGGTTTTTTACTCTTTGTGATTATTTGGCCACATTTGGCCTCACTAGTGGACTCCTATTTCTTTGGTTTGTATATTGTGCATTATGGAGTCTAGTGACATTGGATAAATTAATCATGATAGGTTCTAGTGTTCCACCCTGTATCTTATTAATCATGTAATGTATGATGTGTTTGAGTACGTACTGATAGCTGTGTTCTCTAGTTTCTAAGGTTGTTCCGATCCTTTTCTTAACCACGTAACTGTTATTTAGACTAGCCTGCTCACATAGTGTCTTCTGTGTGGACCATTAGTTGCTTTCCCAATTTAAGGCTGTAAGACTAAAGGCTCATTTACACGCAATGACATCGCTAACGAGATGTCGTTGGGGTCACGGAATTTGTGACACATGACCATTGAGGAAGGATTCTCCTTATGGTGTCTTTTTTTATGGATTTTTATGAATTCTTATATACTGATACTATGCACTGGTTTATATCTGTGTATATATAAAATATTCTACTGATTATGTATCCTTGGACTCCGATATCATATAGGACCCTGTCAGCCTTCTATTTCTATTTATGCTGAGGCTGTATTTCTCTTCCATCCTGCCTGCTCAGGGTTGCCCTCTTCTTTGCCAGTAGAGAAGATGGCCGCTATACTGTGCGCACGCGCGGTGGTCCCACAGCTAATGTTCATCTCGGATGGCCTCCGTACAGGTCACGTGGGTGTGTCATGTGACGACATGACTAACACCCGCGTCATACCTGGGAGTGCCCGATGATGTGGACCGCTTATTGTGGCCCCGCGCCATGTGCGCCAATCACAGGTAATGGCGGCTATTTTAAAAACCCCCCCTGCACTGCACAGCTGTAGCGCAGCTCCCCGAGGAAGGTCACGAAACGTGCGCGTCGGAGCACGCCACGCTGAGCAGTCAGGTATAATGGGTAAGTGATTTGGGCTCCTTACTGTTTCCTCCATACTGCCCTTGTTTGGGCTGGAGACTGTGGTGCACTAACATTATAGCATCACTTATACCTGTTATCTCAGGTCCTGTCTTTTTATTACATAACTTTTCCTCAATAAAGAAGAAAACATATTAGTTGTTCCAGTGTACATAAACATGAAAACCTACAGGAAAAACACTGAAACACATGTTGTAAAAACAATAATGTTTATTATTGAATCAATTTTGTAAGAAAGAGTTTAAAATTACAAAAGAGAAATTGTAGAGAAAAGAGAGGGAGAATACAAAACAGTGATTATATAAAGTGACCCCCAGTTGGTCACCCAAGGCTTAGAAAAAGAGTATAGATACAATCAATGCAAATATTGGTAGGTATACCTATGGAATAATGAGAACTGAATTAGTCCATGCAACTTGATGTAATCTAGAGCTCATATAAAACCGTAAATATGGATATATAGAAAGTAAGGAGCATAAATAGTTAATCATATAAGGTCATATTTGCCATTGGTAGATATCTAGGGAGTATAGTAAATACTCCTGACTATGATAAAGGGGCTTTTGTAGGAGGACAAATTCAATTTGCATGAGACCATATATATATATATGTATAAAATTTATATGAAGATGCTCAAAGCCCTGGACTGATGGAAGAATTCTTTGAACTCCTATATGCCGACTGGACCGGCAAGTAAGGTCATATCAGAAAATTCTTTTTAATGATGTATAAAACACAATGTGTTCGCACTGTCAGATGGAGCAGAGATGGAGTATATCAAACATAAATAGGTTAGTGCCTGGAAAGACAGTTCTTAAATATATGAATACTGGATCATACCAACATAAATATATGCAGTGTACATAAATAAATATATACATGAACACTCCATATGTGTTCCATCTAACTAGAGGACCCACATTAACCTGAAGGGGTATAGTTGTTTAACAAAGTTGTTGACCAAGGCGATGTATATAGATATAACCAGATAGAGAACTAGTTAGATATAGAGTGCTCAGTAAACTAGTTATTGCAAAGGAACCTGTACGTGAAAACACATATAGGTATATATCTTATAATTCAGAATTAGACACTTATCAAAAGGTAGAAAATGGAGTCAGTCAAATAAATACATATGTATGGATTCCATTTATAATCCATCAGACCAGAGAATACAGCATCACTCATTAACAACAGGCAAAAGATATGCTCAACATTTATGTTCATCCAAGAAAAAGATGTATGCCATACAGGAATAGAAATATATATTACCAAGTTGGTATGAATGAAGATGAAATGCCCAATGCACTAAGTAATGCAATGAAGGACTATGGCTCCAAGTTATAAGTATATCCCTGAAGCCACGTGAAGGCAGATGAACTGGTGAGAATAACAGGCCTGGAACGTACCAAGGCATACATGTAAATGCATAAAGTCTTTATAAAGGGAAACGTTTCCCTTGATAAAGACGGCGAAACGCGCGTTGGGAAGCCTCCCAGTGGTTCCCTGCTTGTAAGTAAATCTTTTGATTGTTACTTTATGCATTTACATGTATGCATTGGTACGTTCCAGGCCTGTTATTCTCACCAGTTCATCTGCCTTCACGTGGCTTCAGGGATATACTTATAACTTGGAGCCATAGTCCTTCATTGCATTACTTAGTGCATTGGGCATTTCATCTTCATTCATACCAACTTGGTAATATATATTTCTATTCCTGTATGACATACATCTTTTTCTTGGATGAACATAAATGTTGAGCATATCTTTTGCCTGTTGTTAATGAGTGATGCTGTATTCTCTGGTCTGATGGATTATAAATGGAATCCATACATATGTATTTATTTGACTGACTCCATTTTCTACCTTTTGATAAGTGTCTAATTCTGAATTATAAGATATATACCTATATGTGTTTTCACGTATAGGTTCCTTTGCAATAACTAGTTTACTGAGCACTCTATATCTAACTAGTTCTCTATCTGGTTATATCTATATACATCGCCTTGGTCAACAACTTTGTTAAACAACTATACCCCTTCAGGTTAATGTGGGTCCTCTAGTTAGATGGAACACATATGGAGTGTTCATGTATATATTTATTTATCTACACTGCATATATTTATGTTGGTATGATCCAGTATTCATATATTTAAGAACTGTCTTTCCAGGCACTAACCTATTTATGTTTGATATACTCCATCTCTGCTCCATCTGACAGTGCGAACACATTGTGTTTTATACATCATTAAAAAGAATTTTCTGATATGACCTTACTTGCCGGTCCAGTCGGCATATAGGAGTTCAAAGAATTCTTCCATCAGTCCAGGGCTTTGAGCATCTTCATATAAATTTTATACATATATATATGGTCTCATGCAAATTGAATTTGTCCTCCTACAAAAGCCCCTTTATCATAGTCAGGAGTATTTACTATACTCCCTAGATATCTACCAATGGCAACTATGACCTTATATGATTAACTATTTATGCTCCTTACTTTCTATATATCCATATTTACGGTTTTATATGAGCTCTAGATTACATCAAGTTGCATGGACTAATTCAGTTCTCATTATTCCATAGGTATACCTACCAATATTTGCATTGATTGTATCTATACTCTTTTTGCAAGCCTTGGGTGACCAACTGGGGGTCACTTTATATAATCACTGTTTTGTATTCTCCCTCTCTTTTCTCTACAATTTCTCTTTTGTAATTTTAAACTCTTTCTTACAAAATTGATTCAATAATAAATATTATTGTTTTTACAGCATGTGTTTCAGTGTTTTTCCTGTAGGTTTTCATGTTTATGTACACTGGAACAACTAATATGTTTTCTTGTTTATTGAGAAAAAGTTATGTAATAAAAAGACAGGACTTGAGATAACAGGTATAAGGGGTGCCAACAATAAAGATAATATATGTAAATATAATAGGGCTGCACAAAATAGTCACAAGGCATCAAAGGTTAATGCTATGCTTATGCAAAGCAGGCAATAGTCAGAGAGGCACACCCACTCAATTGTCAGCTATCTGAAACACACCAAGGGGGGTTAAACAGGTTCAACAGGAAAAGTTATGTAATAAAAAGACAGGACCTGAGATAACAGGTATAAATGATGCTATAATGTTAGTGCACCACAGTCTCCAGCCCAAACAAGGGCAGTATGAAGGAAACAGTAAGGAGCCCAAATCACTTACCCATTATACCGGACTGCTCAGCGTGGCGTGCTCCGACGCGCACGTTTCGTGACCTTCCTCGGAGAGCCGCGCTACAGCTGTGCAGTGCAGGGGGGGGGGTTTAAAATAGCCGCCATTACCTGTGATTGGCGCACGTGGGGCGGGGCCACAATAAGCGGTCCACGTCATCGGGCACTCTCAGGTATGACGCGGGTGTTAGTCATGTCGTCACATGACACACCCACGTGACCTGTACGGAGGCCGTCCGAGATGCACATTAGCTGTGGGACCACCGCGCGTGCGCACAGTATAGCGGCCATCTTCTCTACTGGCAAAGAAGAGGGCAACCCTGAGCAGGCAGGATGGAAGAGAAATACAGCCTCAGCATAAATAGAAATAGAAGGCTGACAGAGTCCTATATGACATCGAAGTCCAAGAATACATAATCAGTAGAATATTTTATATATACACAGATATAAACCAGTGCATAGTATCAGTATATAAGAATTCATAGAAATCCATAAAAAAGACACCATAAACAGAATCCTTCCTCAATGGTCATGTGTCACAAATTCCGTGACCCCAACGACATCTCGTTAGCGATGTCATTGCGTGTAAATGAGCCTTTAGTCTTACAGCCTTAAATTGGGAAAGCAACTAATGGTCCACACAGAAGACACTGTGTGAGCAGGCTAGTCTAAATAACAGTTACGTGGTTAAGAAAAGGATCGGAACAACCTTAGAAACTAGAGAACACAGCTATCAGTACGTACTCAAACACATCATACATTACATGATTAATAAGATACAGGGTGGAACACTAGAACCTATCATGATTAATTTATCTAATGTCACTAGACTCCATAATGCACAATATACAAACCAAAGAAATAGGAGTCCACTAGTGAGGCTAAATGTGGCCAAATAATCACAAAGAGTAAAAAACCTCTTTTAATAACCACAAAAAATCTTTATTAATGGAAATTTACAGCCTCAAGAGGAAATAATTTAAGTTACATAATAACAACAGTATAATGGGGATCAGGTAAAACCGGAAAAATCCGATACCAGTCACACCAAGCAGTCAGGGAATGGGGTAGTGGAGCAAAATGAATTATCTCACAAGGTCCAAATAGGTAAATAGAGGGAGAGAATAATAAACCTGACAGAACCCACACAAATGCTGTGAATAGGGGTGCCCACAATAAAGATAATATATGTAAATATAATAGGGTTGCACAAAATAGTCACAAGGCATCAAAGGTTAATGCTATGCTTATGCAAAGCAGGCAATAGTCAGAGAGGCACACCCACTCAATTGTCAGCAATCCGAAACACACCATGGGGGGTTAAACAGGTTCAACAGGAAAAGTTATGTAATAAAAAGACAGGACCTGAGATAACAGGTATAAATGATGCTATAATGTTAGTGCACCACAGTCTCCAGCCCAAACAAGGGCAGTATGGAGGAAACAGTAAGGAGCCCAAATCACTTACCCATTATACCTGACTGCTCAGCGTGGCGTGCTCCGACGCGCACGTTTCGTGACCTTCCTCGGGGAGCCGTGCTACAGCTGTGCAGTGCAGCGGGGGTTTTTAAAATAGCCGCCATTACCTGTGATTGGCGCACGTGGGGCGGGGCCACAATAAGCGGTCCACGTCATCGGGCACTCCCAGGTATGACGCGGGTGTTAGTCATGTCGTCACATGACACACCCACGTGACCTGTACGGAGGCCGTCCGAGATGCACATTAGCTGTGGGACCACCGCGCGTGCGCACAGTATAGCGGCCATCTTCTCTACTGGCAAAGAAGAGGGCAACCCTGAGCAGGCAGGATGGAAGAGAAATACAGCCTCAGCATAAATAGAAATAGAAGGCTGACAGAGTCCTATATGACATCGGAGTCCAAGGATACATAATCAGTAGAATATTTTATATATACACAGATATAAACCAGTGCATAGTATCAGTATATAAGAATTCATAAAAATCCATAAAAAAAGACACCATAAGGTGAATACACTCAAAAAATAACAAGATGACATGAGCAGTAAATAAGACAATACAAAAATGCAAAATATTCCACAGATTTAAAGGTACATCCATAATGAGACTTCCAGAATCCTTGGGGAGAATATTCTCTCATATTAATGTAGGGGTAACATCGCATAGGATATCTGATGTATATAATAGCCAGAAGAAGCCCGCTTCAAAGGGTGATCACTCAATATTAATATAGATGTAGAGAATTTAACATGTATTACTGAATAAAAACAAGAAAAGAGAAGAAAAAATTAGAATTAAAACCAACACTAACACAAATTAAAATGACACATAGACAGCAGCATTACTATCTTATAGTCCAACCAGAGGACAAGGAAAAAGTGGAAGAAAGGAGTTTCAATATAACGTGTGCACACGTGCAAAAGCACATATGGTCACGTACAGTTAGGTCCAGAAATATTTGGACAGTCACACAATTTTCGCGAGTTGGGCTCTGCATGCCACCACATTGGATTTGAAATGAAACCTCTACAACAGAATTCAAGTGCAGATTGTAACGTTTAATTTGAAGGTTTGAACAAAAATATCTGATAGAAATTGTAGGAATTGTACACATTTCTTTACAAACACTCCACATTTTAGGAGGTCAAAAGTAATTGGACAAATAAACCAAACCCAAACAAAATATTTTTATTTTCAATATTTTGTTGCGAATCCTTTGGAGGCAATCACTGCCTTAAGTCTGGAACCCATGGACATCACCAAACGCTGGGTTTCCTCCTTCTTAATGCTTTGCCAGGCCTTTACAGCCGCAGCCTTCAGGTCTTGCTTGTTTGTGGGTCTTTCCGTCTTAAGTCTGGATTTGAGCAAGTGAAATGCATGCTCAATTGGGTTAAGATCTGGTGATTTACTTGGCCATTGCAGAATGTTCCACTATTTTGCACTCATGAACTCCTGGGTAGCTTTGGCTGTATGCTTGGGGTCATTGTCCATCTGTACTATGAAGCGCCGTCCGATCAACTTTGCGGCATTTGGCTGAATCTGGGCTGAAAGTATATTCCGGTACACTTCAGAATTCATCCGGCTACTCTTCTCTGCTGTTATGTCATCAATAAACACAAGTGACCCAGTGCCATTGAAAGCCATGCATGCCCATGCCATCACGTTGCCTCCACCATGTTTTACAGAGGATGTGGTGTGCCTTGTATCATGTGCCGTTCCCTTTCTTCTCCAAACTTTTTTCTTCCCATCATTCTGGTACAAGTTGATCTTGGTCTCATCTGTCCATAGAATACTTTTCCAGAACTGAGCTGGCTTCATGAGGTGTTTTTCAGCAAATTTAACTCTGGCCTGTCTATTTTTGGAATTGATGAATGGTTTGCATCTAGATGTCAACCCTTTGTATTTACTTTCATGGAGTCTACTCTTTACTGTTGACTTAGAGACAGATACACCTACTTCACTGAGAGTGTTCTGGACTTCAGTTGATGTTGTGAACGGGTTCTTCTTCACCAAAGAAATTATGCGGCGATCAACCACCACTGTTGTCATCCGTGGACGCCCAGGCCTTTTTGAGTTCCCAAGCTCACCAGTCAATTCCTTTTTTCTCAGAATGTACCCGACTGTTGATTTTGCTACTCCAAGCATGTCTGCTATCTCTCTGATGGATTTTTCCTTTTTTTTCAGCCTCAGGATGTTCTGCTTCACCTCAATTGAGAGTTCCTTAGACCGCATGTTGTCTGGTCACAGCAACAGCTTCCAAATGCAAAACCACACACCTGTTATCAACCCCAGACCTTTTAACTACTTAATTGATTACAGGTTAACGAGGGAGACGCCTTCAGAGTTAATTGCAGCCCTTAGAGTCCCTTGTCCAATTACTTTTGGTCCCTTGAAAAAGAGGAGGCTATGCATTACAGAGCTATGATTCCTAAACCCTTTCTCCAATTTGGATGTGAAAACTCTCATATTGCAGCTGGGAGAGTGCACTTTCAGCCCATATTATATATATAATTGTATTTCTGAACATGTTTTTGTAAACAGCTAAAATAACAAAACTTGTGTCACTGTCCAAATATTTCTGGACCTAACTGTATACCCATATTAAATGCAAGCAAATTATAAGAAAGGGGCAAACGACAATTTCTCATTTAAACCACTTGGCGACATTGTGCCCAAGGTGACAATCCACCTGCATTCCAGGCGTGCCAAGGCTTGTTTAAAATTACCGCCTCTGGAACCCATGTGGAGTTTGTCAATACCTCTGACACGTAAAGAAGTTGCATTGCAATTATGAAATAATTTAAAGTGTCGGGGGATGGTCCTGAGGGAGTCGAGGTCATCCACATACACCGCAGCAGCTATATTTCTGACATGTTCGCGTACACGGATACGCAATTGTCTGGATGTTAAACCGACATAGGCTAAGCCACATCCGCATTTAGCCAAATACACCACATAGTCAGTGCTGCAGGAGATGTATTTCCTGATCTCAAACTCCCTCAGACCATCCGCGGACATAAAGGAAGTCGCTCTCTCGATGTTTCTGCAGGAGAGGCAAGAACCACATGGGAACACAACCCCATCTAGGTCTACCCGTATAAAATGGAAGGGTGCTTTTACAAGTATAATGGCTATGAACCAACAAGTCTTTGAGGTTCTTCCCCCTCCTCGCAGTCATCAATGGGCGTTCCGACAAGGCTCTTCTAAGAGTTGGTTCAGTGGTCAAAATGGGCCAATGCTTAGTTAGGATGCGCCTAATGTCCTCCCACTGGTTATTGAATGTAGAGATAAATCTGATAGCAGGTTTGGTAGTGTTGGTTTTTCTGGTTGCTGAGAGAAGATCAGTTCTGGGTGTGGCCCTGGCCCTAGCATATCCTGATCTGATACCCCTTGCGCTGTAGCCTCTATCTTTAAAGCGTTGGGAGAGATCCCCTGCCTGTTTTTCAAAGAGGGTGTCCGAAGAACAAACCCTCTTCATTCTGAGAAATTGACCGATAGGTACGGCCCTAATATTTGATGGTAAATGGGCCGAGGACGCATGTAACAGACTATTCACTGACGTCTCCTTGCGGAAGACGTCAGTTTGAACAGATCTGTCACATGAGATGGAAATTTTTATGTCCAAAAAGTCAATTTCTTCAGCATTACTCCTGTAAGTCAACCTGATATTGCGGTCATTATGATTTAAAAAAGAAAAAAAATATTTCAGTTCAAGGTCGGTTCCCCTCCAGATGATAAACACGTCATCTATATAACGTAATCAGCACTGCAACTGGGTAGCGGCGTGGGCACCGTCGTCGGGAACCTCCCTCTCCCAGAGACCGAGAAAGAGGTTCGCGTACGATGGCGCGCACGCCGCGCCCATTGCAGTACCACGTTTCTGGAGGAAGAACCTATCCTTGAACAGAAAAAAATTACGCGTCAGGATAAATTCCAGGAGTTTTAAAATTAAATCTTGCAGGGGAACCTCCCAATTGCTCATGCGCAATAAGTATTTGACTGCCCGAAGTCCATGCTCATGATGAATACATGAATATAGGGTCTCCACATCTGCTGCAACCAAGAATACACCAGGATCCAAACATAGTCCATCAATCCTCCTCAGGACGTCCGAGGTGTCTCTGACATAGGAGGGCAGCGTCTCAACCAATGGATGTAAATAATACTCGATAAATCGACAAATGGGATCGCAAAGCCATCCAATGCCAGAGACAATAGGACGCCCTGGGGGACAACGTGGATTTTTGTGTATCTTGGGCAGCAGATAGAATGTAGGTGTTATTGGAAATTTTGTATTGAGACCCTCAAAGACTTTTTTAGTGATAATGCCCTGGGCCAGGGCCACATCCAGGATACCGATCAGCTCCAGCATAAATTTACCAGTGGGATTCTCAGAGAGGGGTGTATAGGCCTCACAGTCTCTCAATTGTTTGAACGCCTCACGTTCATACATAAGTACAGGCCAGATCACCACGTTCCCTCCCTTGTCAGCTGGTTTTATTACTATCCCATCCATGTTCTTTAATTCTTGGATGGCTTTTCTTTGTTTTACTGACACATTATGACGGTTCCCCCGTTTTTGCAGGTTATGTAGATCTTCTAAGACTAGTTTGTTGAAAATCTCAACCTGCGGGCATAAGGAAAAGGGAGGGAACGTGGTAGATCTTGGCTGTACATTAGTAGGAAATTTACCTTTCGAAATTGGTGTGGACTCCTCCTCCAGCTCCTTCAAAATCTCAATTGCTTCCAATTCTGCCGGTGTGAAAATCTGGTTATTCAAATCCTTTTTGGCATGTAATTTATGTAGAATCAATTTCCTAGAGAATAGGTGTAAATCTTTCGTTACTATAAATTAATTAAAATCAGAGTCAGGTGAGAATGTAAGTCCCAATTTCAGGACCTCTAATGGGTCTCTGTTAATGACACATCAGAGAGATTTATTACCTCTAGTTCCTTCTTGCTTTTCTTCTCCATAGATTGTGGAGGTGTCATTTTACGTTTATAATTGGAGCCTTTCTCACCACGATTCTCACCTCTAGACATAGTATTAAATCTCCCAGAAAATGTATTAATTTTATTGCCACCAGGATAGGTTTCATCCACCGAGGATACAGAAGAAAAGGAGCCAGAGCGGGAGTGCACACCAGGTTTCTTAAATTTACGGTGTTGTTTCCATCTATATACGTGGCCGTTCTTATAATCCAGAGTATCTCTCTGGTATTTCTTCGTCTTTACACTTATTATTTCTTTTTTCCACTTGGAGAACTCTTTCTCCAAGTCAGCATTGAGAGATGTTAGCCTGTCTGCAGGAAGTAATTCCATTAGTTTCTCCTGAATTGAATCCAATTCAGTCTCCACATCCACCAGTGTTTTGGTATTCTGCTCAATCAAAAGATTCATGTAAATTTTTGAGCAGTCATTAGACGCATCTTCCCATTTTTTCTTAAAAGTTGTGTCCTCTATTTCATATGAAGGACATAATTGAATGGGAAGGCCCCTTGGGATCAAACCCCTCTCTAAATAACGCTGCATAAACGTTTTGTTCCACCAGAGCTTCGTCCTCTGATTTAACAATGGTTTTAATCTACTGATAAGCAGTTCAGCTGCCTCAGTGTCAGGTTTAAAAACAGGTTCGGCATTTTCCTTAAAAACCTGATCCATTTTTACAAGCCACGACTGTTCGCGGGCTCTGAGGTCCATTGGTCCCTTGGAAACTGCTGTGAAAAACACAGGAAGCAAGACAAATAAGATACAGGGTGGAACACTAGAACCTATCATGATTAATTTATCCAATGTCACTAGACTCCATAATGCACAATATACAAACCAAAGAAATAGGAGTCCACTAGTGAGGCTAAATGTGGCCAAATGTGGGAAAGGGAGGTTCCCGATGACGGTGCCCACGCCGCTACCCAGTTGCAGTGCTGGTTACGTTATATAGATGACGTGTTTATCATCTGGAGGGGAACCGACCTTGAACTGAAATCATTTTTTTCTTTTTTAAATCATAATGACTGCAATATCAGGTTGACTTACAGGAGTAATTCTGAAGAAATTGACTTTTTGGACATAAAAATTTCCATCTCATGTGACAGATCTGTTCAAACTGACGTCTTCCGCAAGGAGACGTCAGTGAATAGTCTGTTACATGCGTCCTCTGCCCATTTACCATCAATTATTAGGGCCGTACCTATCGGTCAATTTCTCAGAATGAAGAGGGTTTGTTCTTCGGACACCCTCTTTGAAAAACAGGCAGGGGATCTCTCCCAACGCTTTAAAGATAGAGGCTATAGCGCAAGGGGTATCAGATCAGGATATGCTAGGGCCAGGGCCACACCCAGAACTGATCTTCTCTCAGCAACCAGAAAAACCAACACTACCAAACCTGTTATCAGATTTATCTCTACATTCAATAACCAGTGGGAGGATATAACTAAGCATTGGCCCATTTTGACCACTGAACCAACTCTTAGAAGAGCCTTGTCGGAACGCCCATTGATGACTGCGAGGAGGGGGAAGAACCTCAAAGACTTGTTGGTTCATAGCCATTATACTTGTAAAAGCACCCTTCCATTTTATACGGGTAGACCTAGATGGGGTTGTTTCCCATGTGGTTCTTGCCTCTCCTGCAGAAACATCGAGAGAGCGACTTCCTTTATGCCCACGGATGGTCTGAGGGAGTTTGAGATCAGGAAATACATCTCCTGCAGCACTGACTATGTGGTGTATTTGGCTAAATGCGGATGTGGCTTAGCCTATGTCGGTTTAACATCTAGACAATTGCGCATCCGTGTACGCGAACATGTCAGAAATATAGCTGCTGCGGTGGATGTGGATGACCTCGACTCCCTCAGGACCATCCCCCGACACTTTAAATTATTTCATAATTGCAATGCAACTTCTTTACGTGTCAGAGGTATTGACAAACTCCACATGGGTTCCAGAGGCGGTAATTTTAAACAAGCCTTGGCACGCCTGGAATGCAGGTGGATTGTCACCTTGGGCACAATGTCGCCAAGTGGTTTAAATGAGAAATTGTCGTTTGCTCCTTTCTTATAATTTGCTTGCATTTAATATGGGTATGCGTGACCATATGTGCTTTTGCACGTGTGCACACGATATATAGAAACTCCTTTCTTCCACTTTTTCCTTGTCCTCTGGTTGGACTATAAGATAGTAATGCTGCTGTCTCTGTGTCATTTTAATTTGTGTTAGTGTTGGTTTTAATTCTAATTTTTTCTTCTCTTTTCTTGTTTTTATTCAGTAATACATGTTAAATTCTCTACATCTATATTAATATTGAGTGATCACCCTTTGAAGCGGGCTTCTTCTGGCTATTCTATACATCGGATATCCTATGCGATGTTACCCCTACATTAATATGAGAGAATATTCTCCCCAAGGATTCTGGAAGTCTCATTATGGATGTACCTTTTAATCTGTGGAATATTTTGCATTTTTGTATTGTCTTATTTACTGCTCATGTCATCTTGTTATTTTTTGAGTGTATTCACCTTATGGTGTCTTTTTTTATGGATTTTTATGAATTCTTATATACTGATACTATGCACTGGTTTATATCTGTGTATATATAAAATATTCTACTGATTATGTATCCTTGGACTCCGATGTCATATAGGACTCTGTGAGCCATCTATTTCTATTTATGCTGAGGCTGAATTGCTCTTCCATCCTGCCTGCTCAGGGTTGCCCTCTTCTTTGCCAGTAGAGAAGATGGCCGCTATACTGTGCGCACGCGCGGGGTCCCACAGCTAATGTGCATCTCGGACGGCCTCCGTACAGGTCACGTGGGTGTGTCATGTGACGACATGACTAACACCCGCGTCATACCTGGGACTGCCCGATGACGTGGACCGCTTATTGTGGCCCCACCCCACGTGCGCCAATCACAGGTAATGGCGGCTATTTTAAAAAACCCCCCTGCACTGCACAGCTGTAGCGCAGCTACCCGAGGAAGGTCACGAAACGTGCGCGTCGGAGCACGCCACGCTGAGCAGTCAGGTATAATGGGTAAGTGATTTGGGCTCCTTACTGTTTCCTCCATACTGCCCTTGTTTGGGCTGAAGACTGTGGTGCACTAACATTATAGCATCATTTATACCTGTTATCTCAGGTCCTGTCTTTTTATTACATAACTTTTCCTGTTGAACCTGTTTAACCCCCCCATGGTGTGTTTCGGATTGCTGACAATTGAGTGGGTGTGCCTCTCTGACTATTGCCTGCTTTGCATAAGCATAGCATTAACCTTTGATGCCTTGTGACTATTTTGTGCAACCCTATTATATTTACATATATTATCTTTATTGTCGGCACCCCTATTCACATCATTTGTGTGGGTTCTGTCAGGTTTATTATTCTCTCCCTCTATTTACCTATTTGGACCTTGTGAGATAATTAATTTTGCTCCACTACCCCATTCCCTGACTGCTTGGTGTGACTGGTATTGGATTTTTCCGGTTTTACCTGATCCTCATTATACTGTTGTTATTATGTAACTTAAATTATTTCCTCTTATGGCTGTAAATTTCCATTAATAAAGACTTTTTGTGGTTATTATAAGAGGTTTTTTACTCTTTGTGATTATTTGGCCACATTTGGCCTCACTAGTGGACTCCTATTTCTTTGGTTTGTATATTGTGCATTATGGAGTCTAGTGACATTGGATAAATTAATCATGATAGGTTCTAGTGTTCCACCCTGTATCTTATTAATCATATTAAGAACAGTACCCAGTAAAATAGAATACATTATTACATTTTTACAAATTGCAATATAGCATATATAATAATTTCAATTATGAAACCAGGACTATATCGAAAAAAGGGGGCATAAATCGTACAATATTTATGAGAACAAAGAAGAGAACAAACGATCAAAGCCCAATAAGGATAGAAGTCAAAGTTGTACAAATAGTGATTTTTATTGTCAAATGTTATCACAAGTGATTCTGTGGACACAAATTATGCATCATATATATATATATATCATATTTATACAGCGGGATTGTATAGTTGTAACCACCAATTACATAGCCTATTGAAAATGCCACCTCTAATCATACATATAGTCTCCCAAAGGGACACATAATTAGCCATGTATAGATGCCCATAACAGCACACTATATATACACCTTTATTGTATGGCACATGGTTCAAAGGAAACTACATGTATAAAGTTATGAAGAAAAAACAAAAAGCCAGCACCAAATGTGCACTTCAGCACTAAACATTCCAAACTGTACTTATTATAAAAAAATTTTGAGATTTTTGGCAAAAAATTGCAATTTCTTGAGCTGCCTCGCCACGTCACGGCAAATCTCATTAGAGGCAGTCCTACACTAAAATATTTTTATAAAATATGCCAAACGGCCTCACATATGAATAGTAGAACTGCTCTCAGCAGCACTCACCTGGTCTATTTCAATCCCGTACCCATGACTGAGTCATGGCTGTGGGCGGGACAGGTCCAAGCAAATGCTGCATGAAGTATATAGCCTGTGGACAAAGCCTGATGACTCAATGTGAACAGTCACCAACCGCCAAAATCTAGACAGATGGAATACATCCCAAATTGGGGTGCATAGCAAGGTGGAGGTCACCCACCGACCAATTCAATGAAGAAAAAACAAAAAGCCAGCACCAAATGTGCACTTCAGCACTAAACATTCCAAACTGTACTTATTATAAAAAATTTTTGAGATTTTTGGCAAAAAATTGCAATTTCTTGAGCTGCCTCGCCACGTCACGGCAAATCTCATTAGAGGCAGTCCTACACTAAAATATTTTTATAAAATATGCCAAACGGCCTCACATATGAATAGTAGAACTGCTCTCAGCAGCACTCACCTGGTCTATTTCAATCCCGTACCCATGACTGAGTCATGGCTGTGGGCGGGACAGGTCCAAGCAAATGCTGCATGAAGTATATAGCCTGTGGACAAAGCCTGATGACTCAATGTGAACAGTCACCAACCGCCAAAATCTAGACAGATGGAATACATCCCAAATTGGGGTGCATAGCAAGGTGGAGGTCACCCACCGACCAATTCAATGAAGAAAAAACAAAAAGCCAGCACCAAATGTGCACTTCAGCACTAAACATTCCAAACTGTACTTATTATAAAAAATTTTTGAGATTTTTGGCAAAAAATTGCAATTTCTTGAGCTGCCTCGCCACGTCACGGCAAATCTCATTAGAGGCAGTCCTACACTAAAATATTTTTATAAAATATGCCAAACGGCCTCACATATGAATAGTAGAACTGCTCTCAGCAGCACTCACCTGGTCTATTTCAATCCCGTACCCATGACTGAGTCATGGCTGTGGGCGGGACAGGTCCAAGCAAATGCTGCATGAAGTATATAGCCTGTGGACAAAGCCTGATGACTCAATGTGAACAGTCACCAACCGCCAAAATCTAGACAGATGGAATACATCCCAAATTGGGGTGCATAGCAAGGTGGAGGTCACCCACCGACCAATTCAATGAAGAAAAAACAAAAAGCCAGCACCAAATGTGCACTTCAGCACTAAACATTCCAAACTGTACTTATTATAAAAATTTTTTGAGATTTTTGGCAAAAAATTGCAATTTCTTGAGCTGCCTCGCCACGTCACGGCAAATCTCATTAGAGGCAGTCCTACACTAAAATATTTTTATAAAATATGCCAAACGGCCTCACATATGAATAGTAGAACTGCTCTCAGCAGCATTCACCTGGTCTATTTCAATCCCGTACCCATGACTGAGTCATGGCTGTGGGCGGGACAGGTCCAAGCAAATGCTGCATGAAGTATATAGCCTGTGGACAAAGCCTGATGACTCAATGTGAACAGTCACCAACCGCCAAAATCTAGACAGATGGAATACATCCCAAATTGGGGTGCATAGCAAGGTGGAGGTCACCCACCGACCAATTCAATGAAGAAAAAACAAAAAGCCAGCACCAAATGTGCACTTCAGCACTAAACATTCCAAACTGTACTTATTATAAAAATTTTTTGAGATTTTTGGCAAAAAATTGCAATTTCTTGAGCTGCCTCGCCACGTCACGGCAAATCTCATTAGAGGCAGTCCTACACTAAAATATTTTTATAAAATATGCCAAACGGCCTCCAAACCGCCAAAATCTAGACAGATGGAATACATCCCAAATTTTTTTTTTTTTTTTTTTCTTCATTGAATTGGTCGGTGGGTGACCTCCACCTTGCTATGCACCCCAATTTGGGATGTATTCCATCTGTCTAGATTTTGGCGGTTGGTGACTGTTCACATTGAGTCATCAGGCTTTGTCCACAGGCTATATACTTCATGCAGCATTTGCTTGGACCTGTCCCGCCCACAGCCATGACTCAGTCATGGGTACGGGATTGAAATAGACCAGGTGAGTGCTGCTGAGAGCAGTTCTACTATTCATATGTGAGGCCGTTTGGCATATTTTATAAAAATATTTTAGTGTAGGACTGCCTCTAATGAGATTTGCCGTGACGTGGCGAGGCAGCTCAAGAAATTGCAATTTTTTGCCAAAAATCTCAAAATTTTTTTATAATAAGTACAGTTTGGAATGTTTAGTGCTGAAGTGCACATTTGGTGCTGGCTTTTTGTTTTTTCTTCAATGTATAAAGTTATGTCTATAAAACCTAGCAAATCGGTACATCCTATAATAACTCATATATTGTGATCCTAAACAGAAATAGATCTAATCGTATATGGACTATAAAGCCATTGAAAACACATGGCTGAATCAAGTGGAGCAAGTGTTCGGTGGGCCAACAACTGGCACTATTAATGAAGAGGCACATGGCCTGGATGACATGTTTTCGGAAATACAACGGTTAATTATAAGATGCACGCGGTTATGGTGGAATAGGGCACTATTGGAGCGATACATAGCTAAGAAGCTTATTCCTAGAGGCCTGCGTATAAGGGTTACTCCCTCCTTTGTGATTGATGAGGAATCCTTTATTGATAAATGGGAAGACACCTGCAATATGTGTTCAAGTACACTCATGCAGTTGCTTATTGAACTAGATACCTCCTCTTTGAACAAATTAGATATCGTATTGGATCAAAAACAAAGTGAATTTAGGTCTATATGCCCAGAAGAGAGGTTGAAGGTTTTTGATGATACGCTAACGAAAAAACTTGAACAGGTGGTCAAGAAGATACATTCCACTCAGGCCTCTAAATTAAATAGAGACCAAGGCGATTTTCAAAAGAAATTGGTATATGCATGGAGGAGACCCAATGACGGTATTTCGGGACCTAGTAGGGCATCGTCACAATCCTCTTTGACAACAACAAGTGATATCTCCGATAATTCTATGTCTGGAGTCACCACACGTTCTGGGGCGAGATTGGACGGAGGAAATCGATCGAACCGCAAATTCTTTAATTATAAAAATGGATCTGGATATCGTAAAGTGGATAATAAGGTAATCAATCTAAGCTCGTACCAACTATCTAGTATTGATTTGCAATTGTTGGAAAGAGGATTATCTTTTTCTCCTGCTGCAAATATTGATCTGTTCTCTGTCATCAAAGACCTGCATATATTTGCAAGGTCAATTATTTTTAAAAAACATTTTATTGATGACACATTACATTCGTTATTTCCCACAGCAGAGGAACAAACTGCGATAAATATACTTCAAGAACTGGCTGAAGAACACGATACAGAGATTAGCGGTAAGATCCCTTCCTCCATCAAACCTCGTTCCAAATAATTCTTTCCGTTGGCAATATGTGCCAATGTAGAACTCTTTGTTAAAGTAGTTACAAAGGAATTGGAGAAAATCTCTCCTACAATAAGGAAGGATAATCTATCAAGAGCTGAACGTTTGAGACTCCAGGAACTTAAGGAACTTCCAGGAGTGGTGCTGAAGCCGGCAGACAAGGGTGGCAACATCGCCATCTGGCCCACCAAAATGTATGAGAGAGAGGCATTTAAACAATTGAAAAATGAAATATGTTACAAAAAATGACTTTTATTCCTCTCTCTTCATTTACATTACAACTTAAAAAAATCATTGGTGAGGCAGCAGATGGCGGTGTTGTCGACAGGGGGCTGGCATCGGCGCTACTGGTGGCAGAACCAACAATTGCCACTTTTTACCTACTGCCTAAAGTGCACAAAAATGCCTCCATACCCCCAGGAAGACCTATTATATCGGGGTGTGGCAACTTCCTTGAAAAAGTGAACCGGTGGATTGATTCCATTCTTCAGCCGATGGTTTAAAATTTACCATCATACATCAAGGATACCGGAGACTTCCTCAGGAGGATTGACAGCTTATATGTAGGTAATGACACGATACTGGTGACAGGAGACGTTGAGTCACTATACACCAGTATCGTACATAAGGATGGCATTGAAGCTACCAAATTCTATCTGGATATGGCTGATATGCCCCCGGATTTTCGTGTGTTGGTGTTGCGTCTCCTCAAATTCTCCCTTACACATAATTTTTTTATTTTTATGGGTTCCTTCTATCTACAGCTCCAGGGTACTGAAATGGGGGCGGCTTTTGCCCCCTCATATGCTAATTTATTCCTGGGGCTGTGGGAGAGGGACCTCCTCCTGTCAGATCGGCAGCCGTTGATGGACCGCGTCCTCTTTTGGGCGCGGTACATTGACGATATCTTCATGATCTGGCAGGGGTCGGTTGAGGAACTTAATTTATTTATGCAGGGAATGGGTTCGGGGGGACGCAACATCAACATCACGTACAAGTGGTCTTTTGAACAGATTGAGTTCCTGGACGTATTGATAAAGAAGGATGCTGACGGTTTCCTGCAGTCCAATTTATATCGTAAACCAACTTCAACAAATATGCTCCTCCATGCATCTTCTGCACATCCCCAATTCATGATCAGATCGGTACCGGTCGGGCAGTTTCTCCGGCTTAGGAGAATCTGCTCGACCGATGTGGATTTTGAACAACAGGCTCATAACCTTATGGTAAGATTTAGAGAGAGAGGGTACAGTGGGAGAGTTGTAAAAAAAGCATACCACAGAGCCAAGTATTCATCTAGGAATTCACTACTATACTCCCAACCGAAATCTGAATCAAGTGATAAAATTCGCTTTGTGACTAATTATTGTGCACAGATTCCATCTATACATGATTGCCTGGAGAAGGCATGGCCTATACTCCAAGCCGACCCCACCCTTAATAAAATTATTCCCGAGAAGATATCGATTACCATGCGCCGAAATAAAAACCTTCGGGATCATTTGATCCGTAGCCACTACGTGTGTAATAGGAGAGATCCAACATTTTTGGGAAATTTCAAACCCAGTGTGAAATTGGGGTGCTTCCCCTGTGGAGAGTGCATCGCATGCCCCAATATATGCCGTGAGAGTACCTTCACTGACGCTAAAAATATTAAAACCTATCAAATACGGAAATATATAACGTGCAATTCTAGGGCAGTTATATATATTATGCGACATGTCCTTGTCCTAAGATCTATATTGGACTCACGACGCGTCAGCTGAAGGTACGTACTCGTGAGCATATATTGGGGATTGAAGCTGCGCGCAATGCGACTGACATTGAGGGCCTAAAAACCCTTCCAAGACATTTTTCTAAATTTCACTCCTGTAATAGTGGTCTACTAAAGGTGAAAGGTATCGATCAAATTGACTTGGGGATTAGGGGTGGTGAGATCAGCAGGAGATTGGCCCAACTTGAGGCCAGATGGATATACACATTGGGTACTGTATGTCCATCTGGCCTCAACGAAAATATTAGCTTTGCGTCATTTTTATAGAGTAGCATGCCGTTCTGGCATGCATGGCCTGTAATGCCTTATATATAAATTTTTGTGCCTCATATGCATCTATTTTTATGGTGTTAATTATTTTTTCTCTAATTAACCCCTTTGTTTTTATTAATTTCTAGTTAATTGTGAATACCTTCTCATGAATGGAGATATACCTATTGATGGAAGAGAATAAATGGCAAGACTGATGATTTGACATTTCATACCTAATGTATGGGCAGACGCAATGGATATTGCCTAATGACATTGTTTGGCGGATATATGGAAAGTGCTAAACAGCAAACATTATGGCTGCTGTGGTGATGGGGGACTATACCTATCCCCTTGTTCTATATTATATGAATAAATGTATAAAAATTCGTACCTATATACGCTATTCCATAATTTGTATGTTTTGCCATATATATGGTTTATATTTCTAATCAGTGGTGGTATAGTAATATAATAATTCTTTATTACCTCCTTTTTCGATATCTATGTGCCATAAATAGGATAAGGCTATATACATATATTCTATATCTCCCCTTTTCATGAGATGATGTTTTTCACATAACTAGTTTATATGTATAGCACAATTATTATGTTTTTGCACATATATAATTCATCTGATACCTGCACGCACGGCTATCACTGGCGGCCGGCACTGACCAGCTTGCTGTGTCTATACTGGTCTTCCATTCCCGGGCTATAATATCCTGGGGCTGACGACTGGTGACGCGGTAGCTGGATCAGCGTCGGCAAGGCGTCATGACAACGCGCGCGTCATCTAAGGGGTTGAGGCAGGCAGTATTTAAAGTCTGCACTCCCGGGTGATTAGACACGCCCCCTGACGAAGGTTGAGAAGCCGAAACACGTGTCGGGAGTTCCAGTTTACAGCGGTAAATACACATTGCATTGTTTTGTCAACCACTGTGGCTTGGTGCCTGTAGTACGCCGTAATATGCGGTAGTTATGGTCGGCCCTGGCCACAATGTGGTATTGCCGATCAGTGGTCCTATGCCCATAATCTGTACGTCCAGTATATGGTGCAGAAGTGTTCTTGGCCTTTTTGGCTATACATTGGCCTTAGGAAAAATCTGTGATATAGTGACCTCTGCTGTCTATTTGTAAATACTACACCTATACGATTGGATCTATTTCTGTTTAGGATCCCAATATATGAGTTATTATAGGATGTACCGATTTGCTAGGTTTTATAGACATAACTTTATACATGTAGTTTCCTTTGAACCATGTGCTATACAATAAAGGTGTATATATAGTGTGCTGTTATGGGCATCTATACATGGCTAATTATGTGTCCCTTTGGGAGACTATATGTATGATTAGAGGCGGCATTTTCAATAGGCTATGTAATTGGTGGTTACAACTATACAATCCCGCTGTATAAATATGATATATATATGATGCATAATTTGTGTCCACAGAATCACTTGTGATAACATTTGACAATAAAAATCACTATTTGTACAACTTTGACTTCTATCCTTATTGGGCTTTGATCGTTTGTTCTCATCTTATTAATCATGTAATGTATGATGTGTTTGAGTACGTACTGATAGCTGTGTTCTCTAGTTTCTAAGGTTGTTCCGATCCTTTTCTTAACCACGTAAGTGTTATTTAGACTAGCCTGCTCACACAGTGTCTTCTGTGTGGACCATTAGTTGCTTTCCCAATTTAAGGCTGTAAGACTAAAGGCTCATTTACACGCAATGACATCGCTAACGAGATGTCGTTGGGGTCACGGAATTTGTGACACATGACCATTGAGGAAGGAGTCTCCTTATGGTGTCTTTTTTTATGGATTTTTATGAATTCTTATATACTGATACTATGCACTGGTTTATATCTGTGTATATATAAAATATTCTACTGATTATGTATCCTTGGACTCCGATGTCATATAGGACTCTGTCAGCCTTCTATTTCTATTTATGCTGAGGCTGTATTTCTCTTCCATCCTGCCTGCTCAGGGTTGCCCTCTTCTTTGCCAGTAGAGAAGATGGCCGCTATACTGTGCGCACGCGCGGTGGTCCCACAACTAATGTGCATCTCGGACGGCCTCCGTACAGGTCACGTGGGTGTGTCATGTGACGACATGACTAACACCCGCGTCATACCTGGGAGTGCCCGATGACGTGGACCGCTTATTGTGGCCCCGCCCCACGTGCGCCAATCACAGGTAATGGCGGCTATTTTAAACCCCCCTGCACTGCACAGCTGTAGCGTGGCTCCCCGAGGAAGGTCACAAAACGTGCGCGTCGGAGCACGCCACGCTGAGCAGTCAGGTATAATGGGTAAGTGATTTGGGCTCCTTACTGTTTCCTCCATACTGCCCTTGTTTGGGCTGGAGACTGTGGTGCACTAACATTATAGCATCATTTATACCTGTTATCTCAGGTTCTGTCTTTTTATTACATAACTTTTCCTGTTGAACCTGTTTAACCCCCCATGGTGTGTTTCGGATTGCTGACAATTGAGTGGGTGTGCCTCTCTGACTATTGCCTGCTTTGCATAAGCATAGCATTAACCTTTGATGCCTTGTGACTATTTTGTGCAACCCTATTATATTTACATATATTTTCTTTATTGTCGGCACCCCTTATACCTGTTATCTCAGGTCCTGTCTTTTTATTACATAACTTTTCCTCAATAAACAAGAAAACATATTAGTTGTTCCAGTGTACATAAACATGAAAACCTACAGGAAAAACACTGAAACACATGCTGTAAAAACAATAATGTTTATTATTGAATCAATTTTGTAGGAAAGAGTTTAAAATTACAAAAGAGAAATTGTAGAGAAAAGAGAGGGAGAATACAAAACATTGATTATATAAAGTGACCCCCAGTTGGTCACCCAAGGCTTGCAAAAAGAGTATAGATACAATCAATGCAAATATTGGTAGGTATACCTATGGAATAATGAGAACTGAATTAGTCCATGCAACTTGATGTAATTTAGAGCTCATATAAAACCGTAAATATGGATATATAGAAAGTAAGGAGCATAAATAGTTAATCATATAAGGTCATAGTTGCCATTGGTAGATATCTAGGGAGTATAGTAAATACTCCTGACTATGATAAAGGGGCTTTTGTAGGAGGACAAATTCAATTTGCATGAGACCATATATATATATGTATAAAATTTATATGAAGATGCTCAAAGCCCTGGACTGATGGAAGAATTCTTTGAACTCCTATATGCCGACTGGACCGGCAAGTAAGGTCATATCAGAAAATTCTTTTTAATGATGTATAAAACACAATGTGTTCGCACTGTCAGATGGAGCAGAGATGGAGTATATCAAACATAAATAGGTTAGTGCCTGGAAAGACAGTTCTTAAATATATGAATACTGGATCATACCAACATAAATATATGCAGTGTAGATAAATAAATATATACATGAACACTCCATATGTGTTCCATCTAACTAGAGGACCCACATTAACCTGAAGGGGTATAGTTGTTTAACAAAGTTGTTGACCAAGGCGATGTATATAGATATAACCAGATAGAGAACTAGTTAGATATAGAGTGCTCAGTAAACTAGTTATTGCAAAGGAACCTATACGTGAAAACACATATAGGTATATATCTTATAATTCAGAATTAGACACTTATCAAAAGGTAGAAAATGGAGTCAGTCAAATAAATACATATGTATGGATTCCATTTATAATCCATCAGACCAGAGAATACAGCATCACTCATTAACAACAGGCAAAAGATATGCTCAACATTTATGTTCATCCAAGAAAAAGATGTATGTCATACAGGAATAGAAATATATATTACCAAGTTGGTATGAATGAAGATGAAATGCCCAATGCACTAAGTAATGCAATGAAGGACTATGGCTCCAAGTTATAAGTATATCCCTGAAGCCACGTGAAGGCAGATGAACTGGTGAGAATAACAGGCCTGGAACGTACCAAGGCATACATGTAATATCTATATACATCGCCTTGGTCAACAACTTTGTTAAACAACTATACCCCTTCAGGTTAATGTGGGTCCTCTAGTTAGATGGAACACATATGGAGTGTTCATGTATATATTTATTTATCTACACTGCATATATTTATGTTGGTATGATCCAGTATTCATATATTTAAGAACTGTCTTTCCAGGCACTAACCTATTTATGTTTGATATACTCCATCTCTGCTCCATCTGACAGTGCGAACACATTGTGTTTTATACATCATTAAATAGAATTTTCTGATATGACCTTACTTGCCGGTCCAGTCGGCATATAGGAGTTCAAAGAATTCTTCCATCAGTCCAGGGCTTTGAGCATCTTCATATAAATTTTATACATATATATATATATGGTCTCATGCAAATTGAATTTGTCCTCCTACAAAAGCCCCTTTATCATAGTCAGGAGTATTTACTATACTCCCTAGATATCTACCAATGGCATCTATGACCTTATATGATTAACTATTTATGCTCCTTACTTTCATTATATCCATATTTACGGTTTTATATGAGCTCTAGATTACATCAAGTTACATGGACTAATTCAGTTCTCATTATTCCATAGGTATACCTACCAATATTTGCATTGATTGTATCTATACTCTTTTTGCAAGCCTTGGGTGACCAACTGGGGGTCACTTTATATAATCACTGTTTGGTATTCTCCCTCTCTTTTCTCTACAATTTCTCTTTTGTAATTTTAAACTCTTTCTTACAAAATTGATTCAATAATAAACATTATTGTTTTTACAGCATGTGTTTCAGTGTTTTTCCTGTAGGTTTTCATGTTTATGTACACTGGAACAACTAATATGTTTTCTTGTTTATTGAGGAAAAGTTATGTAATAAAAAGACAGGACCTGAGATAACAGGTATAAGTGATGCTATAATGTTAGTGCACCACAGTCTCCAGCCCAAACAAGGGCAGTATGGAGGAAACAGTAAGGAGCCCAAATCACTTACCCATTATACCTGACTGCTCAGCGTGGCGTGCTCCGACGTGCACGTTTCGTGACCTTCCTCGGGGAGCCACGCTACAGCTGTGCAGTGCAGGGGGGTTTTAAAATAGCCGCCATTACCTGTGATTGGCGCGCGTGGGGCGGGGCCACAATAAGCGGTCCACGTCATCGGGCACTCCCAGGTATGACGCGGGTGTTAGTCATGTCGTCACATGACACACCCACGTGACCTGTACGGAGGCCGTCCGAGATTCACATTAGCTGTGGGACCACCGCGTGTGCGCACAGTATAGCGGCCATCTTCTCTACTGGCAAAGAAGAGGGCAACCCTGAGCAGGCAGGATGGAAGAGAAATACAGCCTCAGCATAAATAGAAATAGAAGGCTGACAGAGTCCTATATGACATCGGAGTCCAAGGATACATAATCAGTAGAATATTTTATATATACACTGATATAAACCAGTGCATAGTATCAGTATATAAGAAATCATAAAAATCCATAAAAAAAGACACCATAAGGAGAATCCTTCCTCAATGGTCATGCGTCACAAATTCCGTGACCCCAACGACATCTCGTTAGCGATGTCATTGCGTGTAAATGAGCCTTTAGTCTTACAGCCTTAAATTGGGAAAGCAACTAATGGTCCACACAGAAGACACTGTGTGAGCAGGCTAGTCTAAATAACACTTACGTGGTTAAGAAAAGGATCGGAACAACCTTAGAAACTAGAGAACACAGCTATCAGTACGTACTCAAACACATCATACATTACATGATTAATAAGATACAGGGTGGAACACTAGAACCTATCATGATTAATTTATCCAATGTCACTAGACTCCATAATGCACAATATACAAACCAAAGAAATAGGAGTCCACTAGTGAGGCCAAATGTGGCCAAATAATCACAAAGAGTAAAAAACCTCTTATAATAACCACAAAAAGTCTTTATTAATGGAAATTTACAGCCATAAGAGGAAATAATTTAAGTTACATAATAACAACAGTATAATGGGGATCAGGTAAAACCGGAAAAATCTGATACCAGTCACACCAAGCAGTCAGGGAATGGGGTAGTGGAGCAAAATTAATTATCTCACAAGGTCCAAATAGGTAAATAGAGGGAGAGAATAATAAACCTGACAGAACCCACACAAATGCTGTGAATAGGGGTGCCGACAATAAAGATAATATATGTAAATATAATAGGGTTGCACAAAATAGTCACAAGGCATCAAAGGTTAATGCTATGCTTATGCAAAGCAGGCAATAGTCAGAGAGGCACACCCACTCAATTGTCAGCAATCCGAAACACACCATGGGGGGTTAAACAGGTTCAACAGGAAAAGTTATGTAATAAAAAGACAGGACCTGAGATAACAGGTATAAATGATGCTATAATGTTAGTGCACCACAGTCTCCAGCCCAAACAAGGGCAGTATGGAGGAAACAGTAAGGAGCCCAAATCACTTACCCATTATACCTGACTGCTCAGCGTGGCGTGCTCCGACGCGCACGTTTCGTGACCTTCCTCGGGGAGCCGCGCTACAGCTGTGCAGTGCAGCAGGCGTTTTTAAAATAGCCGCCATTACCTGTGATTGGCACACGTGGGGCGGGGCCACAATAAGCGGTCCACGTCATCGGGCACTCCCAGGTATGACGGGGGTGTTAGTCATGTCGTCACATGACACACCCACGTGACCTGTACGGAGGCCGTCCGAGATGCACATTAGCTGTGGGACCACCGCGCGTGCGCACAGTATAGCGGCCATCTTCTCTACTGGCAAAGAAGAGGGCAACCCTGAGCAGGCAGGATGGAAGAGAAATACAGCCTCAGCATAAATAGAAATAGAAGGCTGACAGAGTCCTATATGACATCGGAGTCCAAGGATACATAATCAGTAGAATATTTTATATATACACAGATATAAACCAGTGCATAGTATCAGTATATAAGAATTCATAAAAATCCAAAAATCCATAAAAAAAGACACCATAAGGTGAATACACTCAAAAAATAACAAGATGACATGAGCAGTAAATAAGACAATACAAAAATGCAAAATATTCCACAGATTAAAAGGTACATCCATAATGAGACTTCCAGAATCCTTGGGGAGAGTATTCTCTCATATTAATGTAGGGGTAACATCGCATAGGATATCCGATGTATAGAATAGCCAGAAGAAGCCCGCTTTAAAGGGTGATCACTTAATATTAATATAGATGTAGAGAATTTAACATGTATTACTGAATAAAAACAAGAAAAGAGAAGAAAAAATTAGAATTAAAACCAACACTAACACAAATTAAAATGACACAGAGACAGCAGCATTACTATCTTATAGTCCAACCAGAGGACAAGGAAAAAGTGGAAGAAAGGAGTTTCTATATAACGTGTGCACACGTGCAAAAGCACATATGGTCACGTATACCCATATTAAATGCAAGCAAATTATAAGAAAGGGGCAAACGACAATTTCTCATTTAAACCACTTGGCGACATTGTGCCCAAGGTGACAATCCACCTGCATTCCAGTCGTGCCAAGGCTTGTTTAAAATTACCGCCTCTGGAACCCATGTGGAGTTTGTCAATACCTCTGACACGTAAAGAAGTTGCATTGCAATTATGAAATAATTTAAAGTGTCGGGGGATGGTCCTGAGGGAGTCGAGGTCATCCACATCCACCGCAGCAGATATATTTCTGACATGTTCGCGTACACGGATGCGCAATTGTCTAGATGTTAAACCGACATAGGCTAAGCCACATCCGCATTTAGCCAAATACACCACATAGTCAGTGCTGCAGGAGATGTATTTCCTGATCTCAAACTCCCTCAGACCATCCGCGGACATAAAGGAAGTCGCTCTCTCAATGTTTCTGCAGGAGAGGCAAGAACCACATGGGAAACAACCCCATCTAGGTCTACCCGTATAAAATGGAAGGGTGCTTTTACAAGTATAATGGCTATGAACCAACAAGTCTTTGAGGTTCTTCCCCCTCCTCGCAGTCATCAATAGGCGTTCCGACAAGGCTCTTCTAAGAGTTGGTTCAGTGGTCAAAATGGGCCAATGCTTAGTTAGGATGCGCCTAATGTCCTCCCACTGGTTATTGAATGTAGAGATAAATCTGATAGCAGGTTTGGTAGTGTCGGTTTTTCTGGTTGCTGAGAGAAGATCAGTTCTGGGTGTGGCCCTGGCCCTAGCATATCCTGATCTGATACCCCTTGCGCTGTAGCCTCTATCTCTAAAGCGTTGGGAGAGATCCCCTGCCTGTTTTTCAAAGAGGATGTCCGAAGAACAAACCCTCTTCATTCTGAGAAATTGACCGATAGATACGGCCCTAATAATTGATGGTAAATGGGCCGAGGACGCATGTAACAGACTATTCACTGACGTCTCCTTGCGGAAGACGTCAGTTTGAACAGCTCTGTCACATGAGATGGAAATTGTTATGTCCAAAAAGTCAATTTCTTCAGCATTACTCCTGTAAGTCAACCTGATATTGCGGTCATTATGATTTAAAAAAGAAAAAAATTATTTCAGTTCAAGGTCGGTTCCCCTCCAGATGATAAACACGTCATCTATATAACGTAATCAGCACTGCAACTGGGTAGCGGCGTGGGCACCGTCGTCGGGAACCTCCCTCTCCCAGAGACCGAGAAAGAGGTTCGCGTACGATGGCGCGCACGCCGCGCCCATTGCAGTACCACGTTTCTGGAGGAAGAACCTATCCTTGAATAGAAAAAAATTACGCGTCAGGATGAATTCCAGGAGTTCTAAAATTAAATCTTGCAGGGGAACCTCCCAATTGCTCATGCGCAAGAAGTATTTGACTGCCCGAAGTCCATGCTCATGATGAATACTTGAATATAGGGTCTCCACATCTGCTGCAACCAAGAATACACCAGGATCCAAACATAGTCCATCAATCCTCCTCAGGACGTCCGAGGTGTCTCTGACATAGGAGGGCAGCGTCTCAACCAATGGATGTAAGTAATACTCGATAAATCGACAAATGGGATCGCAAAGCCCTCCAATGCCAGAGACAATAGGACGCCCTGGGGGACAACGTGGATTTTTGTGTATCTTGGGCAGCAGATAGAATGTAGGTGTTATTGGAAATTTTGTATTCAGACCCTCAAAGACATTTTTAGTGATAATGCCCTGGGCCAGGGCCACATCCAGGATACCGATCAGCTCCAGCATAAATTTACCAGTGGGATTCTCAGAGAGGGGTGTATAAGCCTCACGGTCTCTCAATTGTTTGAACGCCTCACGTTCATACATAAGTACAGGCCAGATCACCACGTTCCCTCCCTGGTCAGCAGGTTTTATTACTATCCCATCCATGTTCTTTAATTCTTGGATGGCTTTTCTTTGTTTTACTGACACATTATGACGGTTCCCCCGTTTTTGCAGGTTATGTAGATCTTCTAAGACTAGTTTGTTGAAAATCTCAACCTGCGGGCATAAGGAAAAGGGAGGGAACGTGGTAGATCTTGGCTGTACATTAGTAGGAAATTTACCTTTCGAAATTGGTGTGGACTCCTCCTCCAGCTCCTTCAAAATCTCAATTGCTTCCAATTCTGCCGGTGTGAAAATCTGGTTATTCAAATCCTTTTTGGCATGTAATTTATGTAGAATCAATTTCCTAGAGAATAGGTGTAAATCTTTCGTTACTATAAATGAATTAAAATCAGAGTCAGGTGAGAATGTAAGTCCCAATTTCAGGACCTCTAATGGGTCTCTGTTAATGACACATCAGAGAGATTTATTACCTCTAGTTCCTTCTTGCTTTTCTTCTCCATAGATTGTGGAGGTGTCATTTTACGTTTATAATTGGAGCCTTTCTCACCACGATTCTCACCTCTAGACATAGTATTAAATCTCCAAGAAAATGTATTAATTTTATTGCCACCAGGATAGGTTTCATCCACCGAGGATACAGAAGAAAAGGAGCCAGAGCGGGAGTGCACACCAGGTTTCTTAAATTTACGGTGTTGTTTCCATCTATATACGTGGCCGTTCTTATAATCCAGAGTATCTCTCTGGTATTTCTTCGTCTTTACACTTATTATTTCTTTTTTCCACTTGGAGAACTCTTTCTCCAAGTCAGCATTGAGAGATGTTAGCCTGTCTGCAGGAAGTAATTCCATTAGTTTCTCCTGAATTGAATCCAATTCAGTCTCCACATCCACCAGTGTTTTGGTATTCTGCTCAATCAAAAGATTCATGTAAATTTTTGAGCAGTCATTAGACGCATCTTCCCATTTTTTCTTAAAAGTTGTGTCCTCTATTTCATATGAAGGACATAATTGAATGCGAAGGCCCCTTGGGATCAAACCCCTCTCTAAATAACGCTGCATAAACGTTTTGTTCCACCAGAGCTTCGTCTTCTGGTTTAACAATGGTTTTAATCTACTGATAAGCAGTTCAGCTGCCTCAGTGTCAGGTTTAAAAACAGGTTCGCCATTTTCCTTAAAAACCTGATCCATTTTTACAAGCCATGACTGTTCGCGGGCTCTGAGGTCCATTGGTCCCTTGGAAACTGCTGTGAAAAACACAGGAAGCAAGACAAATAAGATACAGGGTGGAACACTAGAACCTATCATGATTAATTTATCCAATGTCACTAGACTCCATAATGCACAATATACAAACCAAAGAAATAGGAGTCCACTAGTGAGGCTAAATGTGGCCAAATGTGGGAGAGGGAGGTTCCCGACGACGGTGCCCACGCCGCTACCCAGTTGCAGTGCTGGTTACGTTATATAGATGACGTGTTTATCATCTGGAGGGGAACCGACCTTGAACTGAAATAATTTTTTTCTTTTTTAAATCATAATGACCGCAATATCAGGTTGACTTACAGGAGTAATTCTGAAGAAATTGACTTTTTGGACATAAAAATTTCCATCTCATGTGACAGATCTGTTCAAACTGACGTCTTCCGCAAGGAGACGTCAGTGAATAGTCTGTTACATGCGTCCTCGGCCCATTTACCATCAATTATTAGGGCCGTACCTATCGGTCAATTTCTCAGAATGAAGAGGGTTTGTTCTTCGGACACCCTCTTTGAAAAACAGGCAGGGGATCTCTCCCAACGCTTTAAAGATAGAGGCTACAGCGCAAGGGGTATCAGATCAGGATATGCTAGGGCCAGGGCCACACCCAGAACTGATCTTCTCTCAGCAACCAGAAAAACCAACACTACCAAACCTGCTATCAGATTTATCTCTACATTCAATAACCAGTGGGAGGACATTAGGCGCATCCTAAGGCTATGTGCGCACAGTGTGTTTTTCGCGGCGTTTTTGCGCGTTTTTCGGGTGCGTTTTTGGCCTTAAAACTGCAGGACTTTGCTTCCCCAGCAAAGTCTATGAGTTTTCATTTTTGCTGTCCGCACACATTTGTTTTTTTTACCTGCGCTTTTGAGTTAAAAAAAAAAATGGACATGTCAGTTCTTTCCTGCGTTTTTCTGTGTTTTCCGCCCATGCAATGCATTTGAAAAACGCAGCAAAACGCAGAGATCAAAACTGCAGCAAAACGCAGCCAAAAACGCACCAAATCGCGGCAAAAACGCATGCATTTTTTATGCGTTTTTTCGACGCAGGTGCGTTTTTGTGCGTTTTTAGCGGCCAAAAACGCACAAAAACGCAGCGTCAAAAAGACGCAGTGTGCGAACCTAGCCTAACTAAGCATTGGCCCATTTTGACCACTGAACCAACTCTTAGAAGAGCCTTGTCGGAACGCCCATTGATGACTGCGAGGAGGGGGAAGAACCTCAAAGACTTGTTGGTTCATAGCCATTATACTTGTAAAAGCACCCTTCCATTTTATACGGGTAGACCTAGATGGGGTTGTTTCCCATGTGGTTCTTGCCTCTCCTGCAGAAACATCGAGAGAGCGACTTCCTTTATGTCCGCGGATGGTCTGAGGGAGTTTGAGATCAGGAAATACATCTCCTGCAGCACTGACTATGTGGTGTATTTGGCTAAATGCGGATGTGGCTTAGCCTATGTCGGTTTAACATCTAGACAATTGCGCATCCGTGTATGCAAACATGTCAGAAATATAGCTGCTGCGGTGGATGTGGATGACCTCGACTCCCTCAGGACCATCCCCCGACACTTTAAATTATTTCATAATTGCAATGCAACTTCTTTACGTGTCAGAGGTATTGACAAACTCCACATGTCACCTTGGGCACAATGTCGCCAAGTGGTTTAAATGAGAAATTGTCGTTTGCCCCTTTCTTATAATTTGCTTGCATTTAATATGGGTATACGTGACCATATGTGCTTTTGCACGTGTGCACACGTTATATAGAAACTCCTTTCTTCCACTTTTTCCTTGTCCTCTGGTTGGACTATAAGATAGTAATGCTGCTGTCTCTGTGTCATTTTAATTTGTGTTAGTGTTGGTTTTAATTCTAATTTTTTCTTCTCTTTTCTTGTTTTTATTCAGTAATACGTGTTAAATTCTCTACATCTATATTAATATTGAGTGATCACCCTTTGAAGCGGGCTTCTTCTGGCTATTCTATACATCGGATATCCTATGCGATGTTACCCCTACATTAATATGAGAGAATATTCTCCCCAAGGATTCTGGAAGTCTCATTATGGATGTACCTTTTAATCTGTGGAATATTTTGCATTTTTGTATTGTCTTATTTACTGCTCATGTCATCTTGTTATTTTTTGAGTGTATTCACCTTATGGTGTCTTTTTTTATGGATTTTTATGAATTCTTATATACTGATACTATGCACTGGTTTATATCTGTGTATATATAAAATATTCTACTGATTATGTATCCTTGGACTCCGATGTCATATAGGACTCTGTCAGCCTTCTATTTCTATTTATGCTGAGGCTGTATTTCTCTTCCATCCTGCATGCTCAGGGTTGCCCTCTTCTTTGCCAGTAGAGAAGATGGCCGCTATACTGTGCGCACGCGCGGTGGTCCCACAGCTAATGTGCATCTCGGACGGCCTCCGTACAGGTCACGTGGGTGTGTCATGTGACGACATGACTAACACCCGCGTCATACCTGGGAGTGCCCGATGACGTGGACCGCTTATTGTGGCCCCGCCCCACGTGTGCCAATCACAGGTAATGGCGGCTATTTTAAAAACGCCTGCTGCACTGCACAGCTGTAGCGCGGCTCCCCGAGGAAGGTCACGAAACGTGCGCGTCGGAGCACGCCACGCTGAGCAGTCAGGTATAATGGGTAAGTGATTTGGGCTCCTTACTGTTTCCTCCATACTGCCCTTGTTTGGGCTGGAGACTGTGGTGCACTAACATTATAGCATCATTTATACCTGTTATCTCAGGTCCTGTCTTTTTATTACATAACTTTTCCTGTTGAACCTGTTTAACCCCCCATGGTGTGTTTCGGATTGCTGACAATTGAGTGGGTGTGCCTCTCTGACTATTGCCTGCTTTGCATAAGCATAGCATTAACCTTTGATGCCTTGTGACTATTTTGTGCAACCCTATTATATTTACATATATTATCTTTATTGTCGGCACCCCTATTCACAACATTTGTGTGGGTTCTGTCAGGTTTATTATTCTCTCCCTCTATTTACCTATTTGGACCTTGTGAGATAATTCATTTTGCTCCACTACCCCATTCCCTGACTGCTTGGTGTGACTGGTATCGGATTTTTCCGGTTTTACCTGATCCCCATTATACTGTTGTTATTATGTAACTTAAATTATTTCCTCTTATGGCTTTAAATTTCCATTAATAAAGACTTTTTGTGGTTATTATAAGAGGTTTTTTACTCTTTGTGATTATTTGGCCACATTTGGCCTCACTAGTGGACTCCTATTTCTTTGGTTTGTATAGTGTGCATTATGGACTCTAGTGACATTGGATAAATTAATCATGATAGGTTCTAGTGTTCCACCCTGTATCTTATTAATCATGTAATGTATGATGTGTTTGAGTACGTACTGATAGCTGTGTTCTCTAGTTTCTAAGGTTGTTCCGATCCTTTTCTTAACCACGTAACTGTTATTTAGACTAGCCTGCTCACACAGTGTCTTCTGTGTGGACCATTAGTTGCTTTCCCAATTTAAGGCTGTAAGACTAAAGGCTCATTTACACGCAATGACATCGCTAACGAGATGTCATTGGGGTCACGGAATTTGTGACACATGACCATTGAGGAAGGATTCTCCAGTCGTGCTGTGTGTGTGTTACCCACCAATACCATCTGTAAATAATACACGAACTGCATGTGACTTGGTTTAAAATTGGCCACAGCAGCCTTTATTACCTATTATTTACATACTAACACAAGGGGGCGCCGTCCAACGGGCGACCCCAACAAATAACAATAGGTAACACAGCAACCAATACAGTAAATATATAACCCTGAGTAGGCCCAGTCCAGGAACCACTTCTCACCCCAATATCCCTGGCCGCAACACACCGACCCAGAGATGAGGTATTAATCACCAACGGATTAATACCCCCAACTTTGCAGAACCCCGTGCCTGCAACATCCCGGAACCTGGAGCCACTATACCAAGATGGTGTCTCTCTGTCCAGTTACCATTGTCTTCAACCGCCTCTGGACCAGACCTACCCCCCGCTGCTGTGACAAAGAAACAACCCAGACAAAATTCCCCTCGGTATTAAATACAAGGGAGGGTGGGCGGGGATCGTTCCATATCCGGAAGTCAAGAGAGAGGGGGTAAGACAAGGTCCTTTACTTACACCCCTCAACTGTCCCACCTCTTCCTCCAGAGAACTCCTCCTACCCACCAATCCCTTTATTCTGCCTTATAAACAACCATTCCTGTTCCCATTAACCCCATCACTCCTTCCCTTCCCTCTAGTCATGTCGCCCCTCCACCCTATGGGTTCCATGGCTTTCTTGACCATTGAGGAAGGATTCTCCAGTCGTGCTCTGTGTCTGTTACCCACCAATACCATCTGTAAATAATACACGAACTGCATGTGACTTGGTTTAAAATTGGCCACAGCAGCCTTTATTACCTATTATTTACATACTAACACAAGGGGGCGCCGTCCAACGGGCGACCCCAACAAATAACAATGGGTAACACAGTAACCAATACAGTAAATATACAACCCTGAGTAGGCCCAGTCCAGGAACCACTTCTCACCCCAATATCCCTGGCTGCAACACACCGACCCAGAGATGAGGTATTAATCACCAACTGATTAATACCCCCAACTTTGCAGAACCCTGTGCCTACAACATCTTGGAACCTGGAGCCACCATACCAAGATGGTGTCTCTCTGTCCAGTTACCATTGCCTTCAACCGCCTCTGGACCAGACCTACCCCCCGCCACAGGATAGGGCACGTGACTCCTTACGTGGCCTGGACCCGCCACACACCAAAAGCTTGTACCACACCTCCACGCAATCCCAGCGTCCACAAAACAGCACCAGGAACGTTAAGATGCACCCCCACCGCATCTCCGAAACCACCAGTTCAGCGAAACCAACTTTTGGCGCCGCCCCCCAATAAGGCTTGATTGATACTGCCTACCGCACGAGCTCCACTCCATTCCAACCTGGCCACATTATCCAAAACCACCCCACGATTAAGCCTGGGTATATCTTCCACAACGTGTTAGGGCCAGGTGGACGGGCAGACCCAGGAGGTGGATCCACTGGGCCGGACACCTTACTGAAGGCAAGGGGTCCGGTAGCCGGAGCACTACAGGTAGCAGGACAGTCCGTTCAAAAGAGTGGAGTGGACAAGTCCCTGGGACCACGGAGTCACTGATGGTAGTCCGGGTGACGGAGCTCAGGTTCGGAGGCCGAGATGTTGTCAGGCAGAGTCCGGAACCGATGGAGCGAGAGGATGGATCACCACAGGGATCAGAGAAGGTACAGACCGATGGGATAGCAGACAGTCAGCGTTCGGGGTTCGGGAATCGTCAGGACCGGATGGCGAGGCAGGAGCGGCTCTAGAAGAGAGATAGGTAAGTATACCAGCAGACACAAGGAGACCTGACTCCTAGCTTAGGAAACACGAAGAACAGGCCCCGCCCACTTGGACATTAAACCCCTTTATACCCTGTACCTGTGTGTTCAATATCCTGTCAGTGGACGCTGGCCCTTTAAGAGAGGGTCAATGACCGCGCGCGCGCCCTAATGCGCATGCACGAGGCCCGGGTGCCAGAAGCCAGTGCAGGGAGCGGTGGATAGGAAGCAGGGGAGCCGGCCTGGAGTAGAGCTGCCGACGGACGCCGGGAGCGGGGACCGGGCCGCCTGGGGACCGCAGGTGATGGGGGCTGGAGGCTGTGGAGCGGGGGACGCCTAACAGAGGAGCCGGGGAGCGAAGCAGGGAAGCCGGGGAGCGTGGAAGGTGAGCCGGGGAGCAGGGCAGGGGACCCGGGGAGCGTGACAGTACCCCCCCCATGCCTTCCTCCCCGCAACCGGGACAGGAAGGCACGTATCAGAGGAGTACCCACATTCTCCCGGGGTTCCCAGGACCTATCCTCAGGACCATACCCTGCCCAGTCCACCAAGAAGAACTGCCGACCCCGTACGGTTTTCATGGCCACGATATCCCTTACCGCATAGATGTCATCATCAGCAATAGGAGGAGGAGCCGAACTGGCAGCAGCGGAGAAGGGACCAAGGACGACCGGCTTGAGCAGGGAGACGTGGAAGGAGTTGGGTATTCTCATCGTGGCCGGGAGCTGCAGCTTGTAGGAGACCTCATTTATTTTGCTGAGGACTTTAAACGGCCCGATGTAGCGAGGACCCAGCTTGTAGGATGGTAGCTTCAATCGGACGTACTTGGAAGCAAGCCAGACTAGATCTCCTGGAGAGAAACACGGAGGATCCAGATGCCTCTTGTCTGCGTGTGTCTTCATCCGCAGGGAAGCACGTCCAAGGGACATCTTGACAGAGTCCCAAATTGTTGCAAAGTCACGGGCCACAGCATCAGCAGCAGGGACATCCGAGGAAGAGGATACAGGTAATGGGACAGAAGGCTGAAGTCCATAAACGACATGGAAGGGAGAGCTGGAGGAGGACTCACTGACGTGGTGGTTATGTGAGAATTCAGCCCAAGGAAGAAGTGTGGACCAGTCGTCGTGATGGGCGTTGACGTAGTGACGCAAGAAGGAGGTCAGGATCTGATTGACTCGTTCCACTTGGCCATTCGACTGAGGATGGTAGGCTGAAGAAAAGTCCAGAGTCACTCCCAGATGATTGCAGAGAGCCCTCCAGAAGCGGGAGGTAAACTGATTTCCTCTGTCGGACACAATGTGTGATGGAAAGCCGTGCAACCGGAAGATGTGCTGTATCTAGGCGTCAGCGAGTTCCTGGGCAGAGGGTAGTCCAGCCATAGGGACGAAATGAGCCATTTTGGAGAACCGATCCACCACGACCCATATGACTGTGTGTCCGGAGGACAGGGGCAAGTCCGTAATAAAGTCCATTGCAATGTGTTGCCACGGAACAGAGGGTATAGGTAGAGGCAGAAGACGGCCATATGGCAGATGTTTGGGCGTCTTGTTCCTGGCACAAGAGGAGCAGGCTGAGACAAAAGAAGCGACGTCCGTGTGAAGGGATGGCCACCAGTAGTGACGTACAATCGTACTCCATGTTCTCTTCTGACCAGCATGGCCGGCTATTTTCGAGGCATGGCCCCAGTGCAACACTTTTTGCCTGTCAGTCTCAGAGACATAGGTCTTCCCGGGTGGTATCTGGGCCAGGGTGACAGGGGCCACCGGAATGATTTTACTAGGGCAGATGATGGGCTGGGATGTCTCCTCCTCCTGCTCCATGGGCATGAAAGACCTGGACAAGGCATCTGCTCGTACATTCTTGTCCGTGGGTCGGAAATGGAGCTGAAAATCGAACCTGGCAAAGAACAAGGACCACCTGGCTTGCCGTGGGTTCAGTCGCTGAGCGGACCGCAGGTATTCCAGGTTCTTGTGGTCCGTGTAAATGATCACGGGGTACACAGCTCCCTCCAGAAGGTAGCGCCATTCCTCCAGAGCCAGTTTGACTGCCAATAGCTCTCGGTCACCGATGGTGTAGTTGCGTTCAGGCGCTGAGAAGCTCTTGGAGAAGAAACCGCAAGTAACCATCTTCCCGGAGGAGGACTTCTGCATGAGCACTGCTCCGGCTCCCGAGGAGGAGGCTTCCACCTCCAAGGTGAACTGTCGGTTTAACTCCGGACGGTGGAGCACAGGGGAGGAAGCAAATGCCCGCTTCAGGGAGCCAAACGCGGCGTCGGCCGCAGGTGACCAGTCCTTTGGATTAGCCCCCTTCTTGGTCAAGGCGGAGAGAGGTGCAGTCAGAGCAGAGAAGTGAGGGATGAACTGACGGTAATAGTTTGCGAATCACAGAAAGCGTTGGATTGCCTTCAGTCCAGAAGGAGGGGGCCAGTTGAGGATGGAAGAGACCTTCTCAGGATCCATCTGCAGGCCGGTATCGGAGATTACGTAACCCAGAAAGGGAAGAGAAGACTGCTCGAAGACACACTTCTCGTACTTGGCGTACAGGCGATTCTCCCTCAGTCTTTGTAGTACCAGCTGCACGTTCTCTCTGTGGGTCTGGAGGTCCGGAGAAAAGACCAGGATATCATCAAGATACACCACCACACAGACGTAGAGGAGGTCCCGGAACACGTCGTTCACCAATTCCTGAAAGACTGCTGGTGCGTTACACAGGCCTAAGGGCATCACACAGTATTCATAGTGCCCATCGCGAGTATTGAACGCGGTCTTCCATTCGTCCCCAGAGTGCATGCGGACCAGGTTGTAGGCACCCCGAAGATCCAACTTGGTGAACACACGAGCTCCTCTAAGCCGATCAAACAATTCGGGGATGAGCGGCAGGGGGTATTTATTTTTCACGGTGATTTGGTTCAATCCCCGGTAGTCAATGCATGGGCGTAGGTCGCCCTCTTTCTTCTTAACGAAGAAGAAGCCTGCTCCAGCAGGAGAGGAGGATCTCCGAATGAACCCCCTTGCCAGGTTCTCTGTGATGTAGGTAGACATGGCTCTTGTTTCGGCAGGAGACAGCGGATATATCCGTCCTCGAGGTGGTGTAGTTCCCGGGAGCAGGTCGATGGCACAATCATAAGGACGATGTGGCGGCAGTACCTCTGACTCCTTTTTATCAAAGACGTCCGCGAAGGACCAATAGGCCGAGGGCAGTCCCGGTAGGGACTCCGGAACCGGAGGTCGTCGGATGGGTTGTATAGTCTTCAGACAGTTCTCGTGGCAAGAGGAGCCCCATCGGGTGATTTCACCAGTACCCCAGCTGACTGACGGTTCGTGTGTCCGTAACCAGGGGAGTCCCAGCAGGATTTGATGAGACATGTGTGGGAGGACGTAGAGAGCGATGTTCTCGATGTGCAGGGCACCGATACGTAGTTCCACCGGCTTGGTGATCCACGAGATGGTGTCAGAGAGGGGTCTCCCATCTACAGAGGCAGTCACGAGGGGTTTGTCAAGTGGAGTAACAGGCACTTGGTACTTGTCCACCGTGGCCTGCTGGATGAAATTGCCTGCTGCCCCAGAATCGAGGTATGCCTCGGCCGTGAACCGCGTCTCTGCCGTTGTCACTTGAACAGTCCACGTAACCGGGTCTGAGAGAATCCCAGCACCTAGGGTGGCCTCTCCTACCAACCCTAGGCTTTGGAGTTTCCCGGCCTCTCTGGACAGGAGCGTAGAAGGTGTGTGCTCTCTCTGCAGTAGAAGCAGAGACCCTTGGCGAGCCGTTCTGCTCGGCATTGTTCAGACTGCCGCACACGGTCGATCTGCATGGGCTCGTGGACGGAGACACCAGCCGACGTTGACTGAAGTACGGTGGGCTTCTGCGGAGGAGAGGAATGCCGTATCGGACGTCTCTCACGGGACTCCTCTTTGGATCGTTCCTGAAAGCGAAGATCCACTCGAGTCGCTAGGGCAATCAGGGCATCCAGAGTGGACGGCACGTCACGACCAGCCAGCTCATCCTTAATTCGACCCGAGAGTCCTTCCCAGAAGGCGGCGGTTAGTGCCTCATTGTTCCACCCGAGTTCCGAGGCTAAGGTGCGAAAACGGATGGCATATTGGCCTACCGTCAGAGTACCCTGACGTAGCCGGAGGAGAGATGAGGCAGACGCGGAGGCGCGTCCGGGGTCGTCAAAGGTGCCACGAAATGCCTGCAGGAATTCCTGGATGTTGGTGGTCACCGGATCCTCCTTCTCCCACAAGGGGTTCATCCAGGCCAGTGCCTCTCCCTCCAGATGGGACATCATGAACGTGACCTTGGCTTGGTCGGAGGCAAACAAGTGCGGCAGCAGCTTGAAATGGAGAGAGCATTGATTGATGAATCCCCTGCAGGTCTTGGGATCTCCGGCGTACCGGGGTGGTAAGGACAAACGAAGACTGGAGGCATCCGAGGAGGCTGCCACGGGAGCAGTGGCCGGGGATTGTACATTGGAAACCCGGGATGCCGAGGATGTGGCCGCTGCTTGTAGCGCGTTCAGCCGGGTATCCACAGAAGTCATGAAATTCAGCATGCGGGTCTGGGTCTCACGCTGGCGTGTGAGTTCCTGCTGCAAGGCCGCTTCGGCGGGATCCATGGCCTGTTCTTACTGTTAGGGCCAGGTGGACGGGCAGACCCAGGAGGTGGATCCACTGGGCCGGACACCTTACTGAAGGCAAGGGGTCCGGTAGCCGGAGCACTACAGGTAGCAGGACAGTCCGTTCAAAAGAGTGGAGTGGAGAAGTCCCTGGGACCACGGAGTCACTGATGGTAGTCCGGGTGACGGAGCTCAGGTTCGGAGGCCGAGATGTTGTCAGGCAGAGTCCGGAACCAATGGAGCGAGAGGATGGATCACCACAGGGATCAGAGAAGGTACGGACTGACGGGATAGCAGACAGTCAGCGTTCGGGGTTCGGGAATCGTCAGGACCGGATGGCGAGGCAGGAGCGGCTCTAGAAGAGAGATAGGTAAGTATACCAGCAGACACAAGGAGACCTGACTCCTAGCTTAGGAAACACGAAGAACAGGCCCCGCCCACTTGGACATTAAACCCCTTTATACCCTGTACCTGTGTGTTCAATATCCTGTCAGTGGACGCTTTAAGAGAGGGTCAATGACCGCGCGCGCGCCCTAATGCGCATGCGCGAGGCCCGGGTGCCAGAAGCCAGTGCAGGGAGCGGTGGATAGGAAGCAGGGGAGCCGGCCTGGAGTAGAGCTGCCGACGGGCGCCGGGAGCGGGGATCGGGCCGCCTGGGGACCGCAGGTGATGGGGGCTGGAGGCTGTGGAGCGGGGGACGCCTAACAGAGGAGCCAGGGAGCGAAGCAGGGAAGCCGGGGAGCGTGGCAGGTGAGCCAGGGAGCAGGGCAGGGGACCCGGGGAGCGTGACACAACGCAACAAACCAAAAAATTTTTTTTTTTTTTTAAACATTCATAAATAACTTCTCAAGATGCCCGGGCTACCAAATCGCTGCCTCCCACTTACAGGACCAGTACCCTCGACCCGTCCAGACTCAGCTGGCAAAAAATTCGGGCGAGCCTCAGACCGTTGAGGCCCCGAGAACCAACGAATGCCCAAATAGCCAAATGAGGCACACCCTCACCACAAAACCCAGAGGTCATAAACCCACAGATACAACCAACCGGTTACGCCAACATATTCCACTGCCAAAAACTCAAACCCCCCATTGGCCTTAACACGATAACAACTGAGGCCGAACGTTACCCCGAAAACAAGAGGACTCCCACCTCCCAATACGTCTCACAACCTCTTTCCTGAGACCACGCCGAGGGGCCTCCGTGGCAGCCCCAATCCAAAAGCAATACAACCCGTAGTATTCCGGGCGCCCACCCCCGCCACTTGCAATCAAGTCTGCAGCACTGCCACAAAATGGTACCTTAACAAACGTGACACAAAAATGAGCCTGGGCATCCTCACCACATAATTCCGCACCCGGGACCGCGTATAACAACACCAACCTTCACAACCCGCCTAATCTGATTCAGTGAGCGACAAAGCCGGCGCTCAACCCACTGCACCACCGCGGACACATCCGCCAACATACAACCTCCGCTCTTAACCGTAGATGGGCTGACCGACACCACAATCTCAAAGCCCCATACAAGGCTAACACAAACAAAACAACCCGCTCGTGTTCAGATGAACATAGCAACCACAAATCACTCACCAAACGCTGCAACAAAACACCGGAGATGGACCCTTGTGTCCCGCTCTCTCACACCCTTACGACAAACCCTTCAAGGCCTGCCGCGCACTAAGATCCTGCGAAAACATCTCTCCACATCTAATCCTCAACTAGACAGCCACAGCCGCCACCCTCTGCTCCACTGCTGACGCCGGCCTAGCAACCTGAAAACCGTTACTCACCACTGCCAACGCCACCACCAAATACTCCACCGGGCCCTCCTCAAACATGGCCCCAAACAACGTTATCCATGCCACCCACACTTCTGGATATCAGCACCAAATAACCTCAGTCACTGAGCTCCGAGCCGCTCCCAAACACAGCCTCACCAGACTCCACAAGCCCTCCAGACACACCGTTCCCACCTCGTCTGCTACCCGGCCTCAACTCCCGAGACCTGCAGAACTGGAAGGAAACAAAGCAGCAGCTATTCCCTTGGCGAACCCCCGGTACGGGTTGCGCCACGCATAACATTTTTTTTTTTTTAATCGCATACAATTGAGAAACCAAATGCCGCAAGTACGCCACCCTTGGCCCAGAATTAGCAAACCAACTATTAATCGAATCCACCACCAACTGATAGTCAGAATGACAGCACACCTTCCTCTCGGAAAAAACTGCCAACCTCCACAACTCGACCACTACCACCAATTGGAAGCGCTACCTACAATGCCCAACCAGAAAACAACTGGTCCCGCTGCAGCCGAGTACAGCAGCAACGTTCCATCAGGTACCACCTTACCCAGCCACAATCCGCGGCCACTGAATCGCCGTAAGAAAAAACCTCCTACACCATCAGATCATCATTGATCTACCTCGTGACCCCACACAAATGATCTGATGGCTGCACCCTTGGCGCAGCCATCGCCAGCTGTCCAGCAAACACGCGCCCCAGCGGCGTAACTCTGCACCCGCGGTTCGACCGCCCCAGCAAAGACTGCACCACCTGAAACCGCACCGTCTTAGCTGACCTAACTGCCTCTATCGCAGCCCATAGGACCACACCATTACCCACGAAGCCTACCTCCATGACCATAACATCAAACTTTATCCCCCACAAACCGTATCACTGGCGTTGGACCCTCAGTCTTCGCCTGCGCCAACAGGACGCCAAAAGAGTATCCGCCACCATCTGCAATGAAACAATCAACCCACACGAATCATCAACCCGCCAACCCGATGTAAAAGAGAATCAACCTATAATGAATGAGTGGTGTAAGCTTGGACGCACCACGCACAAACCACTCCACAAAGAAATAACCGCCTCCAAAGGAACATAAAATGGAACAAAAACCCATCAGCACCCACCGATCAACATAATAATAACTCCCCTCCCCACCGCAGCACCAGAACTGCTAGCTAACAGGGTGGACCAGTAACAACCTAAATGCCGCCTCCAAATCCGCCTTTGCCATCAATGCTCCACGGCTCACCGCCTTTACCAAATCCCACACTCTGTCAAACGACACATAATAAACCGCCGACAATTCTGGAGCCAAGCAGGCATACACCGATGACTCCTCCAGATAAGATAAGTTTTGAACAAGCCGAAATATATATACGGCTCCTTTCCGGCACTACCCCCAACAGAGAAACCCAATCATGACAAGGAGGGCCCCGAATGGCCCACCCATCCTGCCCAAAGCCACTTCCTGACCCCTCTTTCCACTGACAACATCCAGGTGTCCCCTAGCCCAGCGCAAATTTCCAATAAGGAGGCAAAGATCCACCAATACAAATAGAAAGACGCAGAATTACTATGTTCCTTACCACAACCCAAACACTTATGCTTAAGACAACCGGCTGCGCCAAATCTGCACCACCCATCATTCTATTGCCCCCAAAAACCCTCATCGTCCGGGTCGCCGGGGTTCCAAGTCCCGAACACCCAACTGCCCCCCAAAAGGGGCTGACTAGGAGCCGCCATCCACTGCAGCCATAAGGATGTGCCCGTAGGATCCTACCGCATACTGGCACGCAACACCTTCCCCTGCTGAAATTACTCGGCGTACAGAAGCCAGACTAAACCGTCATATGACCTAACAAGCCACCCCAAATGGATCCATATAACCAAACCATGCCGAACCATTACCCAATTCCTTCCCCCGATACACTCGCCAAAAACGCAAATGCCCGCAGCCACGTTGCAAATGTACGAGGGGTGAGCCTCCACCGGCGCTCCCCTCCCTCTACTTATCCTTCCTGGAGTCACTTGGCTTAACCTAATCCAGGTGAAACTGTTCCGGGGGGGGCAGCGAAATTATTTCTACACCCTCCCCTTTGAAATCTTATCCCTCACATCCTCCAGCAGGTGAACCCCCCCCAGCGGGCCTTCGAAGCACACATACCTCTCACACTTGGCCTCTGTCATCCAGATGCACCACCTCATCCCCCTCATCTTTCCTCACCACTTTTTCTGTCACAGCCCTTGCCACCTCAGCCGATAATGCTCCCCTGCCGCCTCAAGCGCCCTCACTCTGCCTGGCGTACCTGCGCCTACTACCGCCGATCCCGTCCATGCCGCCGGCGGCGCATGCGCACTCCCCGCAACCGTATAAACCATCCCCTGCAATAAAACCCCAAACCTGGCCAAAATCACAAACCCCCGCAGCGCTGCCGTGTCTGCAGCCACCCTCCGCAATACTACCCTCTTGCACCTCCAACAGTGCCCCAACCCCGCCGAATCCACGGCTGTCTCACCCGACCGCGACCCGGCTTATCTTGTAATAGAAGTCACGCCTTCTTCCATCGGTCATCCGATTCTTCCAACGTCGCTGCTCCCTCCTCCTCCTCGCTGGAGCCGACCTCCTCTGGCTCATGTAACGCGGACGCCGCCGAAGCGCCGCCACCACCACGGCCGTCCTCCTGGTACGCCGCGTGGGCACCGACCTCCAGGCTCCATCTTCTGTCCCGCGGCGACAACCCTGGAAACCGTTCCGTCCCATGGGCTGCCACCGCAGGCCTCATCATCTTCTGGCCCGACCCCCACCTGCTGCCTGCAAAGGGGGGGGGTACCTGTGGCCCGACCCGCTGCCAGCAGACTCCAATCCAGAGCTGCCGCCGCATCCTGCCTTCCCGGGCCCATAAAGCATCCGTCCGCTGGGCCCTCCCCCTCCTGGGGGAGACCGCCGCTGCCGGGAGCTGCACACCTAATCTGGGTGACCAGGCAGGGACCACAGGGCCCCTGCCGTCACCCCCACATACCGCCGCCTCCTGGGCACCCGTCGCACCAGGCTCGCCTGCCCTGGTGCCGGACCCACCACTGGCTGCAGCTCCGCGGCCCCCCCACCGTCCGCGCGGGGGGGTAAAGCTGGCGTCCGTCTGAATGCCGTCGCTGCCCACGCCACCGCCGCGGAGGGTCCCCAAAGGGGCTCTCACGTCTCCTCCTCGCTCCCCCCGCACACGGCAAGTACCTGAAAGATGGGGGGGGTACGCCGCCCGCTGCTGACAGGGGAGCGAGGGGAAAGTGCCAACGGGTGAACCCCCAGCAGCTAAGACGCGGGACCGCGCTGCCAGGGGCCCGTGCACTGCCATGTTGAAGCCGCTGCTCCTGGATAGCAGCCATCCTGTCACACGTCCGGATCGTTCCATATCCGGAAGTCAAGAGAGAGGGGGTAAGACAAGGTCCTTTACTTACACCCCTCAACTGTCCCACCTCTTCCTCCAGAGAACTCCTCCTACCCACCAATCCCTTTATTCTGCCTTATAAACAACCATTCCTGTTCCCATTAACCCCATCACTCCTTCCCTTCCCTCTAGTCATGTCGCCCCTCCACCCTATGGGTTCCATGGCTTTCTTATCCGGCCTCGTTAGCGACGTCGTTGCGTGTAACACCTACAAGCAAGTGTTAACGATCAAAAATACTCACCTAATCGTTGATCGTTGACACGTCGTTCATTTTCAAAATCTCGGTCGTTGTGGACGCAGGTTGTTCGTCGTTCCTAAGGCAGCACACATCGCTACGTGTGACACCTCAGGAACGACGAACAACACCGTACCTGCGTCCTCCGGCAATGAGGTGGGCATGTCTTTCATGCGGCTGCTATCCACCCCTCTGCTTATATTGGACGCCTACCGTGTGACGTCGCTGTGATGCCGCACAAACTTCCCCCTTAGAAAAGAGGCTGTTCGCCGGCCACAGCGACGTCACTAGGAAGGTAAGTCCGTGTGACGGGGCCTAACGATATTGTGCACCACAGGCAGCCATTTGCCCGTGATGCACAAACGACGGGGGCGGGTACTTTCACGAGCGTCATCGCTACCGATGTCACTGCGTGTAAAGCAGCCTTAAGGCCATGTGCACACTAGAAACTTACTTTTTCTTAAGGAAAAACTGGACCTTCTGAAAGAATCCTGCACCTGCGGTAAAAAAACGCACCAAAAACTGCAACGAAATCCGCATGCGCTTTTGCCACGGTTTCATATGGTTTTGGTGCTGATTTGGTGCGGAATTTCTGCGGTTTTTCCGCAAGTTGGTCCCTGCGGGTTTTTACCAATAGCAAAACCGCAGGAACCTGCAGAAAAGAAGTGACATGCACATTAATTCCGCAGCGGAAATTCCGCGGGTAAATCCGCAGGTATAAAAAGACGCAGTGTGCTCAGAGCATTTTTTTATACCCATAGGTTTTGCTGGGGAATGACTGCAGAAATGTTAGACACATTTTCTGCAGCAAATCTGTGGCAAATCCGTGGTAAAATCCGCAGTGTGCGCACATAGCCTTTCATTCAGGTGAACCAACTACTATGAAATGTGATTACGTGGGAACCAGAAAAGATGGTGATCCATGAGTATGTAAACAAATGCACATTACAATACATACAAGTACAACTCAATAAATTAGAATATCATCAAAAAGTTAATTTATTTGAGTAATTCAATACAAAAAGAAAAACGCATAAATTATATAGAGTCATTACAGAGTGATCTATTTCAAGTGTTTATTTCTTTTAATGTTGTTGATTAAAGCCAATGAAAACCCAAAAGTCATTATATCAGAACTTTAGAATAATTACCACAAAACACCTGCAAAGGCTTCCTAAGCATTTAAAATGGTCTCTTAGTCTGGTTCAGAAGGCAACACAAACATGGGGAAGACTGCTGACTTGACAGATGTCCAGAATGCAGTCACTGACACACTCCACAAGGAGGGTAAAAAACAAAAGGTCATTGCTAAAGCAGCTGACTGTTCCCAGAGTGCTGTATCCAAGCATATTAATGGAATGTTGAGTGGAAGGAAAAAGTGTGGTATAAAAAGGTGTTCAAGTAACTGAGATAACCGCAGCCTTGATGGGATTGTTAAGAAAAGGCCATTCAAAAATTTGGGGGAGATTCACAAGGAATGGACTGCTGCTGGAGTCAGTGCTTCAAGAACCACCACACACAGACATATCCACATACCTCCCAACTTTTAAAGAAGGAAAAGAGGGACAAAGTTTGCGGCGCGCATAGCGCGCCGCGGCAAATTTTTAGGCCACGCCCCCTAACCACACCCATTTCACAGTCACGCCCATATCCACTCCCCATCCACACCCATTCAGCACAAACACGCAGGCAGCCGGCGGGCCTCCAGCACGGACACGCAGGCAGCCGGCGGGCCTCCAGCACGGACACGCAGGCAGCCGGCGGGCCTCCAGCACGGACACGCAGGCAGCCGGCGGGCCTCCAGCACGGACACGCAGGCAGCCGGCGGGCCTCCAGCACGGACACGCAGGCAGCCGGCGGGCCTCCAGCACGGACACGCAGGCAGCCGGCGGGCCTCCAGCACGGACACGCAGGCAGCCGGCGGGCCTCCAGCACGGACACGCAGGCAGCCGGCGGGCCTCCAGCACGGACACGCAGGCAGCCACAGTGAGGCGGCCGGTCGCCTTCACAGACAGGCGGCCGGCCGCCTTCACAGACAGGCGGCGGGCCGCCCGCACAGAGAGGCGGCCAGCCGCCCGCAGAGAGAGGCGGCCGGCCGCCCGCACAATGAGGCGGCGGGCCGCCCGCACAGACAGGCGGCGGGGGGCGCCCGCACAGACAGGCGGCAGGGGGGCGCCCGCACAGACAGGCGGCAGGGGGGCGCCCGCACAGACAGGCGGCGGGGGGCGCCCGCACAGACAGGCGGCAGGGGGGCGCCCGCACAGACAGGCGGCAGGGGGGCGCCCGCACAGACAGGCGGCAGGGGGGCGCCCGCACAGACAGGCGGCAGGGGGGCGCCCGCACAGACAGGCGGCGGGGGGGCGCCCGCACAGACAGGCGGCGGGGGGCGCCCGCACAGACAGGTGGCGGGCCGACCGCACAGACAGGCTCCGGCCGGGGGTGAGGGGGGAGGGAGGGAAATCAGCGCTGGGGAGATTAGTTTACTGTACCAGCAGCAGCACAGGCAGCGCTCCTCTCTATGCCACGTCTACTAGGATGGTAGGAGGGAAAAGCAGGGAGGCGGAGAGTGGGTGGGCGGAGCCCGGGAGCCGGCCGTCCCGCCCGTGGCAACGGGACAAACAACGTAAAGCGTGAAAGTCCCGCTGTATCCGGGACGGTTGGGAGGTATGCAGCATGTTAGAATGTGTACATAAGATCCCGCTGGTGGTGGCCGCAGCTTATAGGCCCCAAATCTGGTGACAGGTTCCCTTTAAAGTGAACCTGTCAGGTGCAATATGCACTCAGAGCCAGGAGCAGTTCTGGGTGTATATTGCTAATCCCTGCCTAACCGTCCCTGTATACACTAGCATAGATAAAGAGATCAGGAACAAATATTTTTAAAGATCTTATATCTTATGCTAATGAGCGCGGGGACTAGTCACAAGGGCGTTACTTCACTTGGCTAGTCGGCTCGCATAGCATGTTAGCATGTTATTACGCCCCTGTGTGAGTACTAACACGCTATATGAGCCGACTAGCCAAGTGAAGTAACGCCCTTGGGACTAGTCCCCGCGCTAATTAGCATAAGATATAAGCTCTTTAAAAATACTTTTTCTATAGATGCCTTTATCTATGCTAGTGTATACAGGGACAGTTAGGGAGGGATTAGCAATATACACCCAGAACTGCTCCTGGCTCTGAGTGCAGATTGCACCTGATAGGTTCCCTTTAAAGGGAACCTGTCACCAGAAATTTAGCAAAAAAAATAAAAGATTCCCCTCTGCAGCTCCTGGGATGAATTCTGGAAAGGTTCCTGTTGCTATTGTGCCCCCTTTGAGACCTAAAATAATACTTTATGAAGTCTTACCTTTTTGTATGCAAATCTGTTTTTATGGTCACGGGGGCGGGCTGCCTGGCGTCCGTTATTCCCCCTCCTGCCGTTGTACGCCGTCCCCCATTGCTCATTTCCATACATGAGGACGCCTTCCTCATGTAACTGTCCTCCTGAAGTTTTGTGCATGCCCAGTGCCACTCTCGCGGGAGTAAGCACTGTGCAAAGTGTGAACGCTTTTGAGGTGATTGCGCAGGCGCGAGATTATGGGCGGCGCTGTGATTGTCATCAGCAGCGTCATCCAAGTACCTTCCCATAATCTCGTGCCCGCGCTTCTCACTCTGCCTCCACCGTTATGCGCAAGCACTGGCCATATGAACCACGTTACCTATTACCGTGGGCGCGAGATTATGGGCGGCGCTGTGATTGTCATCAGCAAAGTCATCCAAGTACCCGCCCATAATCTCGTGCAAGCAGTAATAGGTAACATGGTTCATATGGCCAGCACTTGCGCATAACGGTGGAGTCAGAGGGAAAAGTGCGGGCACGAGATTATGGGCGGGTACTTGGTTAACGCTGCTGATGACAATCACAGCGCCGCCCATAATCTCGTGCCTGCGCAATCACCTGAAAAAGCGTTCACATGCGCAAAACTTCGGGAGGACAGTTACATGAGGAAGGCGTCCTTGTGTATGTAAATGAGCAATGGGGGACTGCGTAAAGCGGCAGGAGGGGGAATAACGGACGCCAGACAGCCCGCCCCCGTGACCATAAAAACACATTTGCATACAAAAAGGTAAGACTTCATAAAGTATTTTTGTAGGTCTCAAAGGGGGCACAATAACAACAGGAACCTTTCTAGAAGCAGCCCAGGAGCTGCAGAGGGGAATCTTTTATTTTTATTGTGAAATTTCTGCTGACATGTTCCCTTTAACTGGTAGAGGAGCCAGGATAAAGCAGAGCTGAAGTTGTTGGGAAGCTAGGACCCAGCAGCTCTGCTCCACAGGCAGGAGACCACTGATCGGTAATAGAAGCCTGCAGATGTCACTCTGCATAGGTTATTGTCACTGCTATCTGCAGGAGATAAGTGCTGATTGCACGGTCTCCTCAGCTTCCTGACTCCCCGCGTGTCTGCAGCAGTGAGAAGCCGCACACGGGGAATCAGAGAACAGCTGCAGACAAACGCAGGCTCCGGGACTGGGGGGGTCGGCTCTGGTGCAGGGGGGGGGGCTCTGCTGCAGGGGGGGGGTCGCTCTGCTGCAGGGGGGTCGCTCTGCTGCAGGGGGTGATTCATACCTCAGCAGCAGTCACAGGAGTAGGTGCGCGCTCGGCTCTGTAATGAATAGTAGAAGGGAGAAACAGCGAGGCGGGGCTACAGTGGGTGGGTGGAGCCGGGACAAACAGCCTCACGGGCGGGACCCGGGATCAAAGGCTCAGAAGAGGGACTGTCCCGCTGTATCCGGGACGGTTGGGAGGTATGTATCCAGGTCATGGGCTACAACTATCGCATTCCTTGTGTCAAGCTACTCAAGACCAATGGACAACGCCAGAAGCGTCTTACCTGGGCCAAAGAGAAAAAGATCTGGACTGTTGCTTTGTGGTCCAAGATGTTGTTTACAGATAAAGTAAATTTTGTATTTAATTTGGAAATCAAGGTCCCAGAGTCTGGAGGAAGAGTGGAGAGGCCACAATCCAAGCTGTCTACCAGGAAATTTTAGAGCCCTTCATGCTTCCCTCTGCCGACAAGCTTTTTGGAGATGGAAATTTCATTTTCGAGCAAGACTTGACACCTGTCCACACTACCAAAAGTACCAATAGCTGGTGTAATAACCACAGTATCACTGTGCTTGATTGGCCAGGAAACTCACCTGACTTAACCCCATAGAGAATCTATGGGTTATTGTCAAGAGGAAGATGTGAGACACCAGACCCAACAATGCAGACAAGCTGAAGGCTGCTATCAAAGCCACCTGGGCTTCCATAACACCTCAGCAGTGCCACAGGCTGATTGCCTCCATGCCATGCTGCATTGATGCAGTAATTCATGCAAGTGGAGTCCCGACCAAGTACTGAGTGCATTTACTGTACACACTTTACAGTAGGCCAACATTTCTGAGGTTAAAATCATTTTTTCAGTTGGTCTTATATAATATTCCAATTTTCTGTGGTAATGACTTTTGGGTTTTCATTGGCTGTAAGCCATAATCATCAACATTAACAGAAATAACCACTTGAAATAGATCCCTCTGTGTGTAATGACTATATAATATATGCGTTTTTCTTTTTGTATTGAATTAATGAAATAAATTAACTTTTTGATAATATTCTAATTTATTGAGATGCACTTGTATATAATGCTAAGAGATTGGGGAAGACAATTTTTTTTTCTGGGTATAGGATTACAAATTACCATTTATTTGTGTATGAGATTTGTATGACTCTCTTGAAAAGTTCAAGCTATAAAATCATAAAATAACGAGTAATAATCCCTATCATTAATCTTTAAACCTAAATATCTGTTCTTGAACCTTGCCTGTCTCATATCTATATGACATGTAATAATAGAACTGCGTCATCAGATACACATATAGGATGATTAGGGCAGGGTTTTTTTTTAACCCAAATGAAGTCTCGATATGCTAGAAATCGATTCAGTATACTATAGCATCACATTTTGCTCTCCACCAAGAGTGGATTAAAACTGCCATGAGACCTTGGCAGTATTGGAAATGTGGACCCCACTTCAGCACACTTGAAATATAAATACATTGGCTTGAAAAGGTATTCATACCCTGTGAACGTTTCCACATTTTTTCACGATACACCTATGAACCTTAATGTATTTTATTAAGATTTTCTGTGATATGCCAACAAAAAGATGCACATATTTGTGAAGTGTAGAGGAAATGATACATGTTTTTCAAAATATTTTAAAAATATAAATCTGAAAATTGTGTTGTGCATTTGTATTCAGCCCCCCTGAGTCAATAATTTGTAGGACCACCTTTCGCTGCAGTTACTACTGCAAGTCTTTTGCAGTCTTTTGTCCAGCTATGCAGAAGATAGAGGCTGACATTTTTGCCCATTCTTCTTTGCAAAAAAGCTCTAGGTCAGTGAGTTGGTTGGAGGCATCTGTGAACAGCAATTCCCAAGTCTTGCCACAGATTCTCAATGGGATTTACATCTGGTCTTTGACTGGGCAATTCAAACACATGAATATGCTTTGATGTAAGCCATTCCATTGTAGCTCTGGCAGTATGTTTATGGTTGCTGCCCTTCTGAAAGATGAACGTACGCTCCAGTCTCACATCTTGCAGCAGCCTCTAATAGGTATCCGCCAGGATTGCCCCAATCTGCCCTCCCGTGCAAAATCCAACACCTTCTTGGTTATGGGTCCCCAACTATATGGTGTTGCCTACATCAGCTAATTAAAGTCCTAGGTACACTCTGCACCACATCCATCAGACACACCAGTGGACGGCCTGAGTGGAATAGGGCCACCCACTTTGGGGGTTGGTAAGGGGAGGTCAGGAGTGTCAGGAGAGTCAACAGTAAGAAGAGAGAAATGTGTTGGTAGTGAAGGAGAGAGGAGGTCAGGAGCTGAGCTCCTAGAAAGCCATCTACAGTAGGTAGCAGACGGTGGTCTGGGCCTAGTGGGAGCTGGACCCCCGGTCGCAGGGGATCATGGAAAGGGGCACGGAACTGTTGAGGAGGACAGCTGACGGCCTTGCACCATCACCGGGCTGAGACCAGGGCACGACGGGGTACGTAGATCCTAGGTTAGAGAGTAGATTCAGGCAACCTGACAATTTACCCGACGAGAACGGAGGCTTCAAGATCCACTCTCCACCTGCTCCAAAATCGGGGTACTAGCGCAATGAGGGGGATACGTCTGTATTCACTGTACGATTGGAGGATAATGTATAAATTAATTGTATTTTTCTATACTACTTTTTGATGACCCCTGAAGAACCTTCTATAAGAAGGGGAAACGCGTCGGGTCGATTAGGGGTAGAAGGTTGACAGCCTCCTCACTAATATAGGAAGTGGCAGTATATATGGAATTATATCTCAGTGCAGAACCGACTAATTTAGGGTAAAAAGTGCTGCCTTTAGGGATCTTGACTGTAGGACCCTTGACTATTGGACTGTTTAGGGATATATTTTTATATTGCGCCTTACTGACATTTGTTCTTGCTCCTAAATTGGGGTAACACATAGGACTATAAAAATAAGGGGGATATAAGTTTGAAATTTTTGTATGGCACCAATGAATATTTTCTATATAATGTGGAAGTGTTTTTAATTGCTTCTGTTAATAAAATTGATAATTTTTAAATTAAAGAGTTTTTAGTCTGTGAACCAGTTTTGAGCTCTCCTTGTATTACTTTTTTCGTAAGCCATGTAAAGTGGTTCAACCCCGACAAAGGGTGGGGTTTCCTCTGGGAGGCGAGCCTCTCTAAAGAAGTGTTTGTCGCTCAGGGAGATATAGAGCAACATCTCCCGAGGGACCACCCAGGTCGTAATCTGGAACTGTGAGAGGTGGTTATCTACACTCGGCATTGGAGTGAGCGGGGCTGGTATGCCCTAGATGTGAAGAGGCTCTCTATGGTTGATGAGCGGGTTCTGCCAGCCACCACCGTCAGCTACCAGCCTCCAAGTGAGCGGTACTAGTAATATACAAATGTATGTTGTTAGGTATCTGTGCTTTCTTTTCTTATTTTACTAAGTTTGTTGTTTTTCATATAGAGAAAATGTTAGAAGATAAGTGTTTTAATCGACAAGGTTTGAATGAACAGAAAAAAGTTACCTGATTAGCGAGAACATTTTATAGTGTGTACACCTGGTGCATGGGCATCGTTACATTTATGCACCAATGTTTATAGTAAAAATGGACCATGGTCATAGGACTCGTTGTGACCAACACAGACTTGTGTATTGTAAATAGTTGCACCTCCTGTGCCCACCAGAGTCCTCTTTTGCAATCTTAACCCGGTCACGGACCCACAATAGGTATGTAGCGGGTGAGGTTGTTTGGGTGGCGGGTTAATGGGATCCGGGACATTGGAACTGGACTGTCGCAGGAAGAGGCTGCAACGGAGCAGGTTGAGCCTCGGCTACTAACCTAACCGGTAGCGTTCCACCGTTGGCTTGATGAACTCATGTTTTAGTAACGTTTAAGTACCCAGCCTCCCTAGTGTGGGATGAATCTTGTTATTAAAATGTTTCTATTTCTATTTTTGCAGTTTAAAAAAACCCCAAAACCTCTGATGTTCTGTAGCTCGAGGACGAGCTACGTTTAACCAAGGGGGAATGTGATGCCCCTGGACTATCAGGTTATCCCAGGGTATTGTACACTCTGCCCTCCCGTGCAATATCCAACTCCTTCTTGGTTATGGGTCCCCAACTATATGGTGTTGCTTACATCAGCTTATTAAAGTCCTAGGTACACAGTGCACCACACCCACCAGACACACCAGTGGACGGCCTGAGTGGAATAGGGCCGCCCACTTTTGGGGGTTGGTAAGGGGAGGTCAGGAGTGTCAGGAGAGTCAGTAGTAAGAAGAGAGAAGTGTGTTGAAAGTGAAGGAGAGAGGAGGTCAGGAGCCGGGCCCCTAGGAAGCCATCTAGGTAGCAGACGGTGGTCTGAGCCTAGAAGAGCTGGACCCCTGGTCGCAGGGGATCGTGGCAAGGGGCACGGAACTGTCGAGGAGGACAGCCGGCGGCCTTGAACCATCACCAGGCTGGGACCAGGGCACGACGTGGTACATGGATCCTAGGTCAGAGAGTAGCTTCAGGCAACCTGACAATTTACCCAACGAGAACAGAGCCTTCAAGATCCGCTCTCCACCTGCTCCAAAATCGGAGTACTAGCGTAACGAGGGGGATAGGACTTTCTACCAAAACGGTCCAGAAAATCCCAGACGTGAACCCTGAGAGCAAGCTCCCACACTTAGCCATAGTGGGGAGTGAGACCTGGCAAGTTCAATAGTACCGGGACCAACAGAGAAGTAAAATTAGTGCCAGGACGAAGGTCACGGATCACCAGGCAGCACCATTGGGGACGGGCAGCAGCGGTATCCAGAACTTTGGTTTATCCAGTTGTCGGTGTCAGCTTAATGGACTGAGTGAGTACGTAAGTGACCCCTTCACACCCAACGGCACTCCCCCTCACTATCACCTAATCCCGGGGCATTCCCCCCTACCTGTGGAGGGTTCTAACACCTTGCTGCCCCATTCCATCACCCCGGGTACTCCCAACTGTAGCGGGGGTACTCCAAATTACCACATACCACGGGTGGCATCACGAACTTTAACACAATCCCCTGTAAATACCCCCTTCATTTGAGTGGCCGCACGACCCCCGGGTCCGGAGACCCCTCGAGCCACCGCGGATCCGGATCCAAGCAGCTCGGCTGCTGGTACGGGGGCGGCACATATTTATCGCCATTCATCTTCTCATCTACTCTGTCCAGCTTCCCTCTCCCTGCTGAACAAAAGTACAAAAGTATCCCCACAGCATGATGCTGCCACCACCATGTTTGATGGTGAAGACGATGCTTTCAGGGTGATGTTCTTTGTTTGTTTTCTGCCACACATAGAATTTTGCATTTAGCCCAAAACATTAACCAGACCACCTTCTTCCACGTGCTGTGTGCCCACATGTTTTTTTTGCGAACTGCAAATAGGACTTTTTTTTTTCTAAAAAAGGGCTTTCTTCTTGCCACTCTTCCATAAAGGCTAGATATTGTGTGTGCGCGTGTGCGTGTGTGTGCGTGTGTGTGTGTATGATATTTCTGAAATCACATGGATTTAAATTTACACAAAACTGTTGAAAAAGAAACATGCAAAAAAAAAAACTGCAGCAAAAAGCAATGTGTGAACACACCCTGATAGTTTTTCTATGGACATATTCTCCTACCTGAGCTGTGGATCTCTGCAGCTTCTCCATAGTGACCATGGGTCTATTAGCTGCTTCTCTAATTAGTGCTCTCCTTGCTTGGGATGTCAGTTTAGATGGACGGCCATGTCTTCATAGGTTTGTAGTTGTGCCATACTTCTTTCATTTTTGGATGATGGATTGAACAATGCTCCATGAGATGTTCAGAGCTTGGGGTTTACTTATAACCTATTTCTGCTTTACTCCTCTCCACAACTTTATCCCTGACCTGTCTGGTGTGTTCGTTAGTTTTTATTATGCTGTTTGATCCCTAATAGTTTCAAACAAACCTCTGAGGCCTTCACAGAACAACTGTAGTTATACTAAGAATAAATTACACAGAGGTGGACTCAATTTACTAACTAGGTGACTTCTGGAGGCAGTTGGTCACTTAGGACTTTATAGGTTTTTCAGCCTACAGGGAGCTAAATAGAAATGCATGCACAATTTTCATAGTTTTCTGAATATTTTAAAAATATAAAATATATATTATTCCCTGTACACTTTACCAATACTTGGTACTTTTTGTTGGTATCTAATACATAAAGCTGAATGTGTGTGTGTGTGTGTGTGTATGTATGTCCGGGATTGGCGTCTGCACCGTCGCAGCTACAGCCACAAAATTTTGCACACTCACACTTCTAGACCCCGAGAGTGTCATAGGTTATGTTTTGAGGGGAAAGTTTAACCCCGCGCTTTACAGTTAGTCACCAAAAAACTTGCCTCCATTAAAGCGAATGGAGCTGGGAGCCACAGTGCAGCCAGAACTTCAGAAGAATGCGCAGCCACGCCCTTAAATGGAATGTTGGCGTGTCACAATGCAGCCAGGGAAAGAGACAGACACAGACAGGGAAAGAGTAAGAAACAGACATAGACAGGGTAAGAGACAGACACAAAGAGACAGACACAGACAAAGAGATAGACTGACAGCGAAAGAGACAGACAGGGAAAGAGAGGGAAAGAGAGAGACAGGTTAAGAGACAGGCACAGACAAAGAGACAAAGAGACAGACACAGGAAAAGATACAGAGGGAAAGAGGGAAAGATACAGACAGGGAAAGAGAGGGAAAGAGACAGACAGGGAAAGAGAGGGAAAGAGGCAGACAGGGAAAGAGACAGACAGGGAAAGTGACAGAGATAGATAGACAAACAGGGAAAGAGATAGATAGACAGACATGGAAAGAGATTGAGACAGATGGAGAAAGAGACAGAGACAGTCAGAGACAGACAGGGAAAGAGACAGACAGACAAAGAGATAGAGAGAGAGACAGATATATACAGAGGGGGAGACAGACAGAGAATGGGAGAGAAACAGAGAGACAGTTACTGTCCTGGGCGTTAATATATTCTATTTATACATTCTATTCCGGGAATGTTAATACATTCTATTTTGTTAACAACAGTTATTAACCCAGGCGAAGCCGGGTAATACAGCTAGTATCACATAAAATCGCAATAAAATACATTTATGTTTGTGGGTGTAATGTGAAATAAATGGAGAAAAGTTCACTGAGTATGAATCTGTGGTGCCCATTTGGCTTCAGGTGCCACAGGGTATTGCACCTCAACCGAGCTGCAGTATTGATCCCGAGTGGGGAGGAGGTTATTCATCGGTCTGCATCACAATACATTCAACACACAGCTTAGTTGCCATCCACTGGGACTGGGTTAAGGTAGGTCATTTGGATGGTCACCATAATGAATAGGACCTCCCACCCACTAGTTCAGTAACCCAGGGGGTGGAGCTACACACTTCGGAGTTAGGTGACACACTGAGACAGAACAGTCACAGACAGAGAAGATGTGAGACACAGGAGTTACACGGTCGCTGAGGGGAGAGCTTAATTGCTCCCTCAGGACTGGCGCAGACGGGGTGCGGAGCCCTAGGTTGGGGGGGGGAACTTTATGTCTCTCTAACAAATCCACCAGACAGGGGATTCCAAGTCTCCTGGCCCACTACAAGCACCCGGGGCAAAGCAGCACATAGAGCCAGGAGTTGTGATCACGATCCAGCCATAGCGGACTCGCGCTGTGTTGTGAATACATTTTCCAGTTTGGGGCTCCCTCTTGTGGTCAGTGCTGGCAGTGCAGTTGATGTGTGGAATGAAAGCCACACACCTGTGGAGGACTGGAAATCAGGGTCAGAGTGGGCTATTTAACTGAGTAGTTTTCTCTTGTTACTTGCCAGTGGTCAATGTCTCTTGTGTGTTAAGAACATTCTGCTACCAGCTCTGCTCACTACTAGAACTCCTCTCAGATAAGTGGTCTTTGTACCTCTACTGTTTGTTTTCAACCTTCTTGTTGTTTTTCTGCTTTAATACTAAGGCTTGATTCCTATTTTGTCTGTGTGGAGTTCTTGGTGAAATGGGATCATTCCCTGCTGGGAGTGTCTGTATTCTTAGCTCCATGATTCTGCAAGTTATTGTGTTTGCTATGCTTGGTATTAATTCAGTCCCTCATCTGTATTAGTGTTTTTGGATCCCAGTAACATCAGAGTGCTGATACAGTGGGGTAGAGGTTGTGTGACCTCAGGATTTTTCCATATCAGAAGTGCTGATTAGGGTTTTTACAGCTGCAGATAGTTGCTCTTTCCTATCCTTTCCTATAAAGATAGTTTGGGCCTCACCTTTGCTGAAATCTGTCTTTTCTGGATTTGTATTGTGTTTTTCTATATCACCGTAGCCTTTACATGTGGGGGGCTATCTATCTTTGGAGATTGCTCTGAGGCAGATTAGCTTTCTTATATCTCTATCTGTGAGATTATTTACTTCTCCGGCTTTGTCGAGGTGTCCAGGTCATCGTAGGCACGCCCCACGGCTACTTCTAGTTGTGTGTCAGGATTAGGTCTGCAGTCCGTTAAGTTTCCAGCCACTCTGTTATCTTTTTGGGATTCCGCATTTTTTGATCCTCCTTGGTCCCTGAATCATAACAGTACTACCAGCTTTACCTAGATTCCTGGGTACTCAAAAGAAGGGAAAAAAAAAAAAAAAAAGTGTGTCAGAATTTTTTTTTTCTTGTGTGTTTTTTCCCTTTTTATCTCTGGGTGCTGTGCAGGATCTTGTGCTGTTATTGATGTCACACAATTAGCTGGGTGAGTCGATCAATCAGCTTACTTCTCAGGTTGAGGATATATCTGATTATCTTGCCCAGACACCTGCGTTAGAACCTAAGATACCTTTACCGGATTTGTTCTCTGGGGATCGGTCAAAATTTATGAATTTCAAGAACAATTGTAGGGTTTTTTTTGCCTTGAAACCCAAGTCCTCAGGGTCTTCCAGGCAGCGAGTTCAGATTGTTATCTCTCTGCTGCATGGTGACCCCCAGGAATGGGCATTTTCCCTGGCGCCTGAAGATCCCGCTCTTGCTGTGATGATGTGGATTTTTTTTTTCAAGCTCTAGGGTTGTTATATGAGGAACCTAATGCTATTGGTCAAGCCGAGAAAACTCTATTGGCTTTGATCCAGGGTTAGGATCCTGCAGAGATATACTGTCAGAAATTTTGTAAGTGGGCGGTCCTTACTGAGTAGACTGATGCGGCTCTTGCGGCTCTCTTTCAGAAGGGGTTGGCAGAGCCTGTAAAGGATGTTATGGTGGGCTCTCCTGTCCCCTCTGGTCTCGATGCCTCTATGTCATTGGCCATTCAGATTGATAGACGTTTACGTGAACGTAAAACAATGCGTGCAGAGGTGTCAGTCTCAGAGTGGTCTCCGGAGCCTATGTAGTGTGATAGGGTTCTTTCTAGGGTGGAACAGCAGGATTTTAGACGGCATAATAAGCTATGTTTCTTCTGTGGAGACCCCTCTCATACTATTTCTATCTGCCCTAAGTGCGAGAAACGATTTACCCGTTCATTTACTTTGGGCGGTTTACAGTCTAAGTTTCTTTTGTCGGTTTCTTTGATCTGTTCCCTATCATCATTTTCGGCTATGGGTTTTATTGATTCAGGAGCTGCCCTGAACTTGATGGATTTTGGGTTTGCTGAGCGTTGTGGTTTTTCTATGGTGCCTTTGCATGCTCCTATCCCTTTGAGGGGTATTGATGCTACTCCTTTAGCAGATAATAAGCCCCAGTTTTGTACCCAGGTGACGATGCGGGTCACGCCTGCCCATCAGGAGGTTTGTAAGTTTTTGGTCTTGTATAATTCGCATGACATTTTGGTACTGGGATTTCCTTGGTTGCAAGTCCATAATCCAGTTCTTGATTGGACTTCTTTATCTGTGACTAGTTGGGGCTGCCAATGACACAGGAGGTCCCTGACTATTTGGCGGTTTTCATGGATGTGTTTATTGAGACCGAGGCTGCGTCTTTGCCTCTGCATAGGGACTGTGATTGCGCTATTGAATTGGTACCTGGTTGTAAATTTCCCAAGGGGTACTTTACACGTTGAGACATCGCTAGCATCGGCTAGCGATGTAGAGCGCGATAGTAGACCCGTCCCCGTCGCACATGCAATATCTGGTGATCGCTGCCGTAGCGAACATTAGCTTCACACGCACATACCTTGTCGGCGACGTCGCGTTGACCGCCGAACAATTACTCCTTCAAGGGGGGAGGTGTGTTCGACGTCACCGCGATGTCACTAAGCGGCCGGCCAATAGAAGCGGATGGGTGGAGATGAACGGGAAGTAACATCCCGCCCACCTCCTTCCTTCCGCATTGACTGTCGACGCAGGTAAGGAGATGTTTGTCGTTCCTGCGGCTTCACACACAGCGATGTGTGGTGCTGCAGGAACGACAAACAACATCATATCTGCAGCTGGAGCGACATTATGAAAATGAACGACGTGACGCAGATCAGCGATTTTTCACTGTTTTGCGCTCGTTCATCGTCGCTCCTAGGATTTACACATTGCGATGTCGCTACCTGCGCCGGATGTGCGTCACAACAACCGTGACCCCGACGATATATCGGTAGCGATGTCGCAACGTTTAAAGTACCCCTAAGGGAAGGCTTTTCAATTTATCTGTGCCTGAACATGTTGCTATGCGAACTTACATTAAGGAGTCTTTGGAGAAGGGTCACATTAGACCATCATCTTCCCCTTTAGGCGCAGGTTTTTTTTTTGTGGCCAAGAAGGATGGTTCATTGCGGCCCTGTATTGATTATCGATCTCCACCTGAAAAGAAATATACACATCAGGCTGCCGTAAGACCGGAGCAGAAGTAAACCTCCTTTTCAGCTCCTGAAAAGCCAAGACTGCCTCTGAAGACCAATTTACCACAGACGCACGGAGACGCCCTGACCCGGGCGGGAATGAACAAAATCCAAACAGGAAATATCCTGCGCTATGAAGAGAGTAAACATTTTTTTTGTAAAATTGAAAATTTTATTATATCCATTAAAAAAAATGACGTACAACACATGGGGGGGGGGCACATATAATGTGATACAAGACGGAGGGCTATTCCTACGCGTTTCAACCTATAAGGTCTTAATCATGGAATTTATGGTTAAGACCTTATAGGTTGAAACGCGTAGGAATAGCCTTCCGTCTAGTATCACATTATATGTGCCCCCCATGTGTTGTACATAATTTTTTTTAATGGATATAATAAAATTTTCATTTTAACGCTGGACATTTCCTGTTTAGATATCAAGCTAAAGGTCAAAACCGGAGCTAGCAGCAAAGTACAGGAACGGCAGGCAGAAGAGTGGTCAGGTAGTCATGCTAAGGTCAATATATGGGAATACAAACAAACAACAAGGCACCAGAGACTAGCAGGGATTTACAGAACTATATCAGGCACCTGCCAGCAGAAAGGAGAAAGCATAAGAGGGGTGTGGTGCCTTCCCATTTGCCCCAGCTGAAAGGTAGCTACTCAGCTGGAAGGCACACACCACCACAGTCAACCAGTGGTACGGCAGGTCCTAGTGAAATCCAGCCTAATAGATGAGCGGAGCCTGTACCCAGCAGAGCCACTGACTGCTCCCCCTTCCCAGTGCCGACCACAGTGGTGACGCGGCGGCGTCTGGTGATTGAAGCAGAAGTCGACGTGACAATTGAGCTTTCTTCAGATTGCAGATTCTGACACTCCACCCGATGATTTATCTGGTGTCTGTGATCAACACAGGCAGACTTGGGCATCAACATGCTGTGTGCTGATTAATGGGCAGGCTAGCAAGTGTTAAGGTGCCGTCACACTAAGCAACATCGCTAGAAACATCGCTGCTGAGGCACAACTTGCTAGCGATGTTGCTTAGTGTGACATCCAGCAACAACCTGGCCCCTGCTGTGAGGTCGTTGGATGTTGCTGAATGTCCTGGGCCATTTTTTAGTTGTTGCTCTCCCGCTGTGAAGCACACATCACTGTGTGTGACAGCGACAGAGCAACAACTAAATGTGCAGGCAGCAGGAGCCGGCTTTTGCGGACGCTGGTAACCACGGTAAACAGCGGGTAACCAAGAAGCCCTTACCTTGGTTATCCGATATTTACCTTCATTACCAGCGTCCGCCGCTCTCAGCTGCCGCGCTCCTGCTCCTTGCACACATAGCCAGACTACACATCGGGTAATTAACCCAATGTGTACTGTGGCTAGGAGTGCAGGGAGCAGGAGCCAGCACTGACAGCTGAGAGCGGCGGACGCTGGTAACGAAGGTAAATATCGGGTAACCAAGGTAAGGGCTTCTTGGTTACCCGCTGTTTACCGTGGTTACCAGCGTCCGCAGAAGCTGACTCCTGCTGCCTGCACACGTAGCAGAGTACACATCGGGTAATTAATCCGATGTGTACTGTGGCTAGGTGTGCAGGGAGCCAGCACTAAGCGGTGTGCGCTGGTAACCAAGGTAAATATCGGGTTGGTTACCCAATATTTACCTTAGTTACCAAGCGCAGCATGCTTCCACGTGTAGCGACGCTCCAGCGATCCCTGCCAGGTCAGGTTGCTGGTGGGATTGCTGGAGCGTCGCTTAGTGTGACATCTCACCAGCGACCTCCTAGCAACTTACCAGCGATCCCTATCAGGTTGTATCGTTGTTGGGATCGCTGGTAAGTTGTTTAGTGTGACTGGGCCTTTAATCTCTGCTATTCGACTTGCTCCTTTAATCACATCTGTTCCTCTCCTATTTATGATTGATGAATCCTTCTACCCATGTCAGCTTTAGTTTATTTTATGTGGTCTGTGAGGTATTGTGTCCAAGACTCTCTGGTGAAAGTTGTGCTTAAGTTGTTGAAATGGCGGTGTAGTGGTGAGACATAAAAATGTGAAGAAACCGTTGGCGAAACACTTGAGATTGGATGGGGTCCATCTTAATGCAATTGTCACAAACTTATGAATGTTGGGATTAAGGGATGGCATCGAACTAGTTTTGAGGGTGTGGCAGGTCTCAGCCATGTAAGCTGCCACGTGGCCAGGCCTGTGGCAGAGGATAGGTTTGGTTCAGAGGCTAGTTAATTGATAATTGTTACTTTTAGTATGATGTCACTAGTGGGAAATAGTGGCTTCTGTTACAGGTCATCGTAACTTCAAAAAAGGTCCTGCAAGGTAGGTGTATTAATTATGGGATATTAATATCTAAGGCTACTTTCACACATCCGGTTTGAGCACTGCGGCTCAATTCGGCTGTGAAACCTATGCAACGGATGCGGCGAAAACACTGCATCCTTTGCATAAGTTTTTACATGCGGCCCGTCCGTTTTTTTCCCGTTGCGGCACGCTACTGAGCATGCGCAGTGGAAGAAACCACATGCGGCGGCCAGATGTGTTTTTTGCCGCATCGCGCCGCATCTGGCGTCCATAGGCATGCATTGAAAAATGCGCCGCAGCGGCTGGGTGCGGCACGATGCGGTTTTTTTTTGCCGGAGCAAAAAACGTGCCAGGGAACGTTCCATCCGGCCGCCGCATCGGCTAAATCTGCCGTATGCGTCAAAAAACGGACGGAACGCAAGCCCATGCGGCACAATGCGGCGCCAATGCAAGTCAATGCTGGAAAAAACGAAACCGGCGGCAAAAAAAACCCGGTTTCGTTTTTTCAGCAGAGTGCCGGTTTCTGCCGCACTGCTACAGCCGGATGTGTGAAAGTAGCCTTACCCATGGGCTGGTGTGCTGTGGCCAGGGATATTAGTAAGGTTGTGGGGTTTGCTTCTGGATGACACTTATTTACTGCTATTTGCATGTAATGTTTATATTGTTTATAATGTTCTGGGGCACCATTGTTGTGGTGGGTTTATGTAAGAAATATTTAATAAAAGGCTGTTGAGCCTATTGGACCCAAGTCACAAGCAGTAGTGTGTTATTTACTTACGTGGTTATTTGGGAGAGCAGGGTGCAGGGGACCAAGGTACTCACTGTTTGTTGTCGTGGTGCTGGATGAGTTTTACAAAGGAGACACACACGCTGCAAGTAAACCAAAGTCTCTGTGTGCCGCTGCCACTGTGGGAAAGCCGTCCAAGTACCCGGTCCTTCCGGTATCACATGGTAATCCGGAGCCTGTCTCTGTGCACAGTTTCCTGTCTGTGTGGGTCCCTCTAGCCTGAAACTATAAGGTCCCGCTATTCAGGTTCTAGGTGAAGATTTGCTCCCAAGGGCTGGCACTTGTGACTTTAATGGGTTGCTTTCTCTGGAAAACCCTGTCCCCCATGGTGTGCTGATACCCTCAATCTCTGAGCTCCCTGAAGGTCCCCTTCCTCTGCAGGTTAATTGCCAGGACGTTGAATTGGCTCCTGACCTAGGGTCCTGTACCCTGTCGTGCTCGGTACTGGTCAATTCTTTTGGGCTTTCTGGTGCTGACAGTCTTTCACGACCATGTCTGTCGCACCCTTTTCCAATGTCACTGCTACCGGTCCCCAACTCCTCTGGTCCTGGACTACTGTCTGCGTCCCAACCTCGGTCCTTCTAGCTCCCCAAGAGCTCACATTCCCCAGCTCCTCTCTCTTTGAGGGCTCTCACTAGACTCTCTCACTTCCCTCCCACCAGTCTGCCTAACCCCTAAGTGGGTAGCCCTTTTCCAGTTTCTGGGAACTTGGAACCATGGGGGGTAGGTCCTGCATTCTGAGGGAACAGGATGCAGTTCCCTGTAGCACCCTGATGTAGTATCCTACATTCCCCGTTGGTTAAACGTAGCTCGTCCCCGAGCTACAGGACACACAGAGTTTTTATTGAACTGGAATAAAAATAACATATAAAATATTAAATACTCTTCCCGCACAGGGGAGGCAATACACTTAAACGTTACAACCATGTGTAGTCCAATGTTGGAACATCTGGGAACGCTACTAGTTGTAGCAGTAGCCGGGGACTCAGCCTACTCCGCTGCAGCCCCTTTCTGTGACAGTCCATTCCCATAGTCCCTTTCCCTTCAACCCGCCACCCAAAACACCTGAACCCCTGGTGCCACTGCTAATCATGGCGCCGCACTACCCCGAGTTCCTTGCAGGGTCCATGGTGACGGAATTGAAGTCCTGATGGCTCAAAGGACTACTCTGGTAGGCACACTAGGTGCAACTATTTACAATAAGCACAAGTTCGTGCTGGCTGCTGCCAGTCCTGCAGCCATGGTCCATTTTTAATACTGGGGCGGGGAAGGGGGGTTAAACAGGGTCCATGCACCAGGTGCAAAAATTGTAAAATATTTCTAAATCAGGTTACTTATTCGGGTTATTAGCATTTGTTCAAACATTTTCAATTATGCAGATTTTCAAGAAAAATAACCAACACAATATAAAACAGTAACTACTAAGGCAGCCGGCTTCCGCTACCATCACTCTCTGAATCTAAGTGGGGGCTGACCAAAATTGATACGGGTTGATCTCCTCAACTCTGTACTCCCTTCTAGCCCCTGTGGTGTGGCAGTGTCTGCTACAAGTTCCTCACTACTGGCGGTGGGTGTTGCTGGCAAGAGCCTACGTGTTCGTGGCAAAGGTATGGGTGCTACTCTTAGGTGTGGGAATGGGTGCAGTGTCAGAAAACCTTTCTTGTTCTGGTTCCTCCACGAGTTGTGGGAATGTTATTGCAGGGGTAATCACTGCTCCATTGTGCATAGGCCAATCTTCTGGCAAATCACCTAGGACGGTATGGATGTTTTTCTTTTTCCTCTCCATGACTTGAGCTGGAGGTTGAACTTCATCTTGGACTCTTAGGGGTTCTGGACATTTCTTCAGGTGATCTCTAGAAATTGCAGATGTAGTCTTTCCTTGATCTTTGCTGATAAGGCAACTCTTCTGATTGTCAAAGTTTGAGAGTTGTACTAAATAGGGTTCCTTTTCCCATTGGTCATCCAACTTGCGTAATTTCCTCTTTCTCTTCAATACTACTTCATATACATATATATACATAATATAATACATACTCTTATTACTATTTAAATTATGTGGTTAGGGGGGGTGAAAAACGACAAGGGGCAAATTAAGTTTGAACCTCATTCAAACTATAATAAGTTCAATTACTGGAGGAGGGGGATGATCATAATGTAAAAGACTGGATAAGGGAGGAAAAAAAAAAACTTTTTTTTTTTTTTTCCTCCCTTATCCAGTCTTTTACATTATGATCATCCCCCTCCTCCAGTAATTGAACTTATTATAGTTTAAATGAGGTTCAAACTTAGTTTGCCCCTTGTCATTTTTCACCCCCCCAACCACATAATTTAAATAGTAATAAGAGCTATATTTGTGATGTATTCCTATATACTATTACATCGGACACACACTTCCGAATAAATATAAAAATATATATATATAAAAAAACTTGCTCCATTTTTCATTATAGATGAGCTGTTTTTTGACCGTGGTCCATCCAATATAAAGTTTTTCCCCCAGTGAATATATATCTCCCAAGTTTCTATATGTTAGACACTGTGTCTCTCTGATTTTTGCCTGTTTTTTCTGAGCACCAGTCTGCACAGGCGTACGTTGGTTGTGTTTTTTTTCCCCACGCCTCTGAACTTTGTTCACCTCTCTGACACTAGCTCCACACTGCATTTCATTGAAAGTTCCACAATATACTCCACACATAGCCCTCGGCCACCCGCTCTCTTCTAGCAATTCCTTGACAGCAATTTGAGCTCCATCATTATACCCTTAGGCTGTCTGCCTAATAGGAAACCACCTTAGGACTATGATAAATTATGACGCGGGGCGGTAGTCCTGTGGTTGATGTCTCTGCTCCTCCATGAAATCGTGCTGTTTTTCTTTCTTTTACACCACGTTCTAACCCCGTGTATGTCGTTCAGTATATCTATTATATATTATATATCTATTTTGTTTTTTCTTTTGTCAGGATTATTGTACATATTTACTGTATGTTAGTAGAAGTTTATATAACTTTTTTTGATCATAATTCAATATTCAGGGAACTGTTGGAACATACAGATTTCTAGAATGATCTGGATCCCGCCCGCTTTCAAAGTTTTTTTTCAGGATGGGTGTTTCCTATGACATCATTGCATGCTTTTATACTTCACCATCTCACTTGAAACCAGATTTGATGTTCTCTTGCCAATGTCCTGATGAAGGGAGCTGTGTCTCCAGAAACGCGTAGACTTGTGCATGTTATTAAAGAAGCATTAATCTCTTCCTGGATCCATTGAGTCCTTGGCGCGGAATTAAGACCCTTCTTCTATCACTCTCTGTTAAGAACTCCAGCTTGAAAGAACTGTAAGGCTATGTGCGCACAGTGCGTTTTTCGCGGCGTTTTTGCGCGTTTTTCGGGTGCGTTTTTGGCCTCAAAACTGCAGGACTTTGCTTCCCCAGCAAAGTCTATGAGTTTTCATTTTTGCTGTCCGCACACATCTGTTTTTTTTCAGCTGCGTTTTTGTGGTGACACAAAAACGCAGCATGTCAATTATTCCCGATTTTTTCACTGCGCTTTTCATCCATTGAGTTCAATGGGATGTTGAAAGACGCAATGAGAAACGCAAATAGCTGCGTTTTGGTGCGTTTCTAAGACCAAAAACGCAGCTATAAACGCAGGAGGTGGGTAGTAAAGTGACGTGTACAGGAAGAGGATTCCTTCTGTCAGTAAACACAGAAGCGTGAATCCTCCCGGTACCGTCACCGCCGCTTCCACCTCCCGTCCTGTGCATGTATGCTGCCGTGCGGCGCCATGTCTGGGCGGGAGGTGGAAGCGGCTGCGAAAACAAAAGTTAACAGTAGAAAAAAAAAAAGTTATACTCACCTGTCTGCAGACTCCCGGTGCCATGCCCACTCCCATCTCCTCTCACGGTATCGCCACCCCCGCTCCGGCTGTGTGCAGATGGCCGGGAAACCTCCGATGGATGCAGGACCTGGCGATGGATCACCTGATGCAGGCACCTGACGCATCAGGTGATCGTAAGTATCGCGGTGACGCGGGCGCCCGGCCGGTATCAGCGGATGCGTCAGGAGACTTCATCCCTGACTACCGGCAGCTGCTGCAGCGATCGGACAGGATCAGACTCCCGCCCCATCGCTCCAGGAGCTGCCGGTAATCAGCACATAAGTGAGAATTTTTTTTTTTTTTTCTTTTGCACCGATGCATCTGCTGATTGTATAATCGGCTTTTATACAATCAGCTGATGTGTGATGTGATTCAGGCACTTGATCCTGACACATTATCTGATCACTTTGCCTTCCAGCAAACCGATCAGATGATATTGGATCCGGATTGGACGGCGCGGGACCCTGACCCAGGATTACTGCGGAGGGGTTTTTTTTTATTTCAATAAAGATGGAGTCACTAATTGTGTTGTGTTTTATTTCTAATAAAAATATTTTTCTGTGTGTTGTGTTTTTTTTTTTATCTTTACTAGAAATTCATGGTGGCCATGTCTAATATTGGAGTGACACCATGAATTTCGGGCTTAGGGCCAGCTATACAGCTAGCCCTAACCCCATTATTACCCAGCGAGCCAGCCGGCATCAGGGCAGCTGGAAGAGTTGGATACAGCGCCAGAAGATGGCGCTTCTATGAAAGCGCCATTTTCTGGGGTGGCTGCGGGACTGCAATTCACAGCGGGGGTGCCCAGAAAGCATGGGCACCCTGCACTGTGGATTCCAATCCAAAGCTGCCTAGTTGTACCCGGCTGGACTCAAAAATTGGGCGAAGCTCACGTCATTTTTTTTTTAATTATTTCATGAAATTCATGAAATAATTTAGAAAAAAAAGGGCTTCCCTATATTTTTGGTTCCCAGCCGGGTACAAATAGGCAGCTGGGGGTTGGGGCCAGCCCGTCCCTGCCTGCTGTACCCGGCTAGCATACAAAAATATGGCGAAGCCCACGTCATTTTTTTTGTTTGAGGGGGCAAAGAAATCCTGCATACAGTCCTGGAAGGAGGATGCTGAGCCTTGTAGTTCGACAGCTGCTGTCTGCTCTCCTGCATACACTATTGGATCGAGTATGCTGAGCCTTGTAGTTCTGCAGCTGTCTGCTCTCCTGCATACACTAGTGGAGAATGAAGAACACATTGAAGAAGGAAATGACATCAGACCTTTTTTTTTTTGTTCACTGATAAAAAACGCATAAGGACGCAGTGAGCAAAAACGCAGCAAAACGCAGCAAAAAAACGCACCAAATCGCGGCAAAACGCGTGCGTTTTTTGCCGTGTTTTTTCGACGCAGGTGCGTTTTTGTGCGTTTTTAGCGGCCAAAAACGCACAAAAACGCAGCGTCAAAAAGACGCAGTGTGCGAACCTAGCCTAATTCTCAGGATTCCTTTCTGTCAGACGGAGCTTCCTGCTTGCGTATGCAATCACCTGCTCCTTGCCATTCTGCACCTGGGAGAGGACAGCTCCCAATCCCACATTGCTGGCATCTGTGTACAGCACAAAGGAAGACTGTAATCAGGATATGCTAGAATTTCATCTCCTGTCACAGCTGACTTCATATGTCTGAAGGAATCTTCCTCTTCCTCACTCCACGTGAATGGAGGACCAGAAATCTTGCCGTGCTTTGGTTGACCAACCAGGAGATTTTGCAAGGGGGCCGCCATCTTGGTGTAGCCCTTCACAAACATTTGATAGTACCCCATCAGAGCCGGGAACTGACGTACGTCTCTGACGGTATTGGGCCTTGGCCAGTTCTGGATAGCCGTGATCTTCTCGGGATCTGGAGCCACGCCCTCTGCACTAACCACATGTCCCAGGTACTGAACCTTAGGCTTTAGCAGGTGACACTTAGATGGTTTTAGCTTCATCCCATACTTGGATAGGGCTTCAAATACTTCCGCCAGATTGTTCTAGATGCTCTGCATATGTTTTGGAATATACGATTATATCATCCAGGTAAAGCAGGGCAGTTTCGAAGTTCCAGTGGCCCAATCAGCATTCCACGAGTCTCTGAAATGTTCCCGGTGCATTGCACAGCCCAAATGGCATGCTGTTGAACTCGCATAATGCCATCAGGGTGGCAAAGGCAGTCTTCTCACGGTCTTCTTCACCAACGGACACTTGCCAATAGCCACTGGTAAGATGAAGGGTAGAGAAGTAATTTGCAGATTTCAATGCAGCCAATGATTCTTCAATACAGGGTAGTGGGTAGGCATCCTTGTGGGTGATTTTATTGATTTACCTGTAGTCCACGCACATCCTGATAGTACCGTCTTTCTTCTTAACCAGAACCAGTGCTGCTGCCCAGGTGCTACAACTATCCCTAATGACCCATGCAGGGTCGGACTGGGGTGTGATGGGCCTACCAAGGAAATTGACTCTAGGGGCCCACACCATAGCTACCATAAACGTTTTTTTTACTTGATTATTTTTGGCTTCTCTCAGTATAATGTGAGCCTATTCACAAACTCTACATTACATTAGAGACCTGTATTGTGCCCTGCAGTAGATCAGAGGATTTCTTGTAGCCTCTTACTTATTGTAGTTAATAATGGAATCTGTTATTTACAGTCAGTTGCAGTTTTTCTTACACACGGGTATTCCTTGTCCTCGGTATAAACCACCAAGTCCATCTTCCAAACAATATTCAAAGAGAAGCAGAATGTTATCCAGCATCTTCACATGGAAAAGATTACTAAAATTAATCCCCCGATGCTGCCATCTATCCACTACATAGGGAAATCCCCTATAGGCTATGTGTGCACTGGAAAATGGAATTTTCTCAAGAAAATTCCGCAGGCATTGAAAGATTACCACACCCACGGTAAAAAACCGCTGCAAACCGCACCCGAAAACCGCATGCGGTTTGCCGCGGTTTGCTGCGGTTTTACCGTGGTATTGTTCGCGGTATTGCCGCGGTTTTGCCGCGTGTGGGTTGGTACATGTGATTTATTGCATTCAATGCAATAAAGCACATTGAAAAGAAAAAAAAAAGTCATTTCATTCTGAGATAGATAGATAGAGAAATAGACAGAAGAATAGATAGAAGAATAGATAGATAGACGAAGTCCCTGTGAGCACACGCTGCATTTCTCCCGAGCGGTAGTGAGTTCACATTGCAGGGCACTGCGGCCGATGCCGCTGCCCCTGACTGCTGAGCCCCTCGCTACGTCCCCCATGGTCACCTCTCCCTCCTTCCCATTGTGCAATGCCCCCCGCTGACCCCCCTTCCCTGCTGGGACCTCCTCCAGGGCATATAAACAGCTGCCGGAGTCCCTCCTTCCTCTTACCACAATCTGCCCTCAGGGTGAGCATCGCCGATGGACCCCCTGGAAGCAGCGGTAAGAGAAAGGAGCGGACGGGAGGGAGCCGAATGGCTTGCCTCCCTTGTGGGCACCAGCTCCCTCCTGCCGGTTCCCAGCATCGGTGGGCGCAGGTCTTCCAGACCCTCCCGTCCACCGCAGCGTCTAAGCCCCACCACAGATTCCAGGCGCAGGGCGGCCCGGTCCAGAAGGTCCGGTCCGCTTTCACCTCCTGCTCCCGGCCCTAGCCCCTGATCCCCCCCTACATCACGCCGGTCGCCATGGCCACCTCGCGCACCTCCCCCGCCGGGATGACGCGGCCCCGTGTGACTCCCTGTGGCATACGGAGGTCGCGTCACATCCGACCGCTATCCATGTTCGCCGCGTCACTTCCTGTGATGCGGCGATCACATGATAACTCGTCATTTCCGGTTTCGGGTCCCGGACCGGAAATGACGTCAGGATTCGGAAAAGGAAGAGAATGCGGCGTTCGGCGCACATATCAGCTGTTTTTAACAGCTGACATGTGTGACTACAAGTTACGGGTGGAATCGCTTCCACCTGCAACTTGTAACCCCTTACATCTCGCTGCCAAAGTCTGGCAGCGAGATGTATATGCGCGGGCATTACTATCACTTACCACCGCCCCCACCGAAAGTCACGTGCGTGATCACATGACTTTCGGTGGTTGCCATGGTAGCACAGGGTCATGTGATGACGCCTGTAGCTAACTTGAGTCACTTGCTCTCAGTGCCGGCATACTTCCGGCATTGAGAGTAAAGCAGTGTATCTGCAGATCTCAGCTGTGTAGCTGAGATCTGCAGATAGTGCAGAGCGATCGAATTGTTGATCCATATAGCCCCCTAAAGGGACAAGTTTAAAAAAAAAAAAAAAATAAAATAAAAATAAATAAATAAAATTAAAAAAAAATAAAATAAAAAAAATAAATAAATAAATAAAATAAATAAATAAATATGTATACATATATACACATATTGGTATCGCCACGTTCAGAAAAGCTTGATCTATCAAAATATAAAATCAATTAATTAAAGAATAATAATGCTAAGAATTTTATTCACTTGGGTAGCGCTGTCCACGGCGCTTCGTATGCATTGGCGACGCTGTCCCCATTGGAACTCACAATCTAGAGTCCCTAATCTGATTGTTAAATTTCGTAGCAGCAAAAAAAAAAAAAACAAAACAAAACACAAACACCCAAAATTACGCTTTTGGTCACCGCATGTTTTGCGTAACATCCAATAACAGGCGATCAAAAGTAGCATCTGCGCAAAATGGTACCATTAAAAAATGTAAAGTCGAGACGCAAAATAAGCAGTCATTGCGCCATAGATCCCAAAATGAGAACGCTACGGGTTTCGGAAAATGGCGCAAAACGTACGCCACTTTTATTGGGAGATCTTGTTAACACCATCAGGAGTAGTTCTGGTTAACCCCGCGTTTGTACAACATCAGGACGTAATGCAGCAGCGCCCGACTTACACAGGGACGTGTTCTACTGCTGTGTATCACAGCTGGGAACTCACCTAACACCAAATACAGTTAAAAAAAAAAACAAAAAAAAACGAATACGTCGATATCTGTTCCCTAATATCAGTGGACCAAAACACAGTCAACAAAGAAAAGAGAGTCAATTCGCAAAATACTGCAATACCATTTTCAACTCCTATAAAACCCATTGGGGTTCTGCGTGGTGGAAGTACGACGCAGAATTTAGAAGATGCTTGGCATTCCAACCGTTGGGAAGTTAAGGCCACCGATTCGTGGCTTATTATGGCGCAAAAGTCCCACCAGTCCTTTCCAGGCCCACCAAACTTTTCCTCTCACCACGCTACACCTGGAGCTGCAAATGTCCGCAGACCAGGTCGCTGTTGGCTTTTCAATGAAGGCCATCGCAGGGTTCAAGGACTCCGCAAATACAAGCACGAATGCTCATCGTGCGGAGGCAATCACACCTCCTCCAAATGTGATAAGCAACCAGACAGGCGTCACACTAAAAATGCACCACCAAGTCCCAAAGACTCCAATGAACGTGCACGTGGTGGAGCCATTGCTAGAACGTTACCCCAATAAGGCTGCGGCCAACGCTATTAGGGACGGTTTCAACCACGGTTTCTTTATCCCCCTTTATGTTCTCCTCAGAACTAACCTTCGCCCCCAACCTCAAATCGGCCCGGGACCTCCCACAGGTCCTGGCGAACAAACTACTGAAGGAAGTGGCGTTAGGCCGACTAGCAGGCCCATTTATAGATTTACCATTCTTAAACCCTCGCGTTTCACCCCTAGGGATAGTGCCTAAGAAAGAAAAGGGTGAATTTCGCCTCATACACTACTTGTCCTTCCCGGCTGGGCGGTCAGTCAATGACGGCATCCCCACAGAGGACTCAGCAGTTTCCTACGCATTTTTGACAAAGCGGTCGCACTGGTGCGAAAAGCAGGGTAAGGAGCACTAATGGCAAAATCGGACATAGCATCTGCCTTTCGCCCGCTACTAGTGCACCCCAATTGTCCCACCTGCTAGGGTGCTATTTCAACAAAAAATTTTGTTACCACATGTGAATTTCCATGGGTTGCTCCATATCCTGCTCACACTTCGAGCTCTTCAGCTCTTTCCTGGAATGGGTGGTTAAGGACGTAGCAAAGAATAAATTGGTCACCCATTATTTGGATGATTTCTTGTTCGTTTTCCCACACCAACTCTAAAGCATGCTCAACCGCGTTAAAATCTGTCCAGGTCATAGCGGACAAGTTTGGGTTTCCGCTGTTGGCCGAAAAAACAGTTGGCCATGTGACCTGCCTTTTCATTTGAGAATCGAAATAGACTCAATTATCATGATGTTTCGGCTACCACTCGAAAAGGTTGGAAAAACCACATCGCTCATTGACGGGTTCTGCGCGGTTCGTAAGGTAACCCTGGCGCAAATGCAATCTCTATTAGGCTTGCTCGCCTTCGCCTTTAGAGTCATGCCCATGGGAAGGGGCTTTTCCCTGAGGCTCTGCCTGACCACTAGGAGCATAACTGCCTCCCATCAAAGGATTCGCATCACCAGCGCTCTACGTGAGGAGCTCGGTGTATGGAGGTCCTTCATAGCTACTTACAATAGGCGTTCATGTTTCCAGGAACAGGAAGTTTCCAGCGCTGATATATCTATTTTCGGATGCTGCCGGGTCCACCGGATTCGGAGTTTACCTTGGTCCCAATTGGTACGCTAATCGCTGGCCCAACACATGGCACCTGTCTGGGTGGACAAAACAAAAAAAAAAACAACAAAAAAAAAAACTTTACTCGAGCTGTTCCCTATAATAGTAGCTACAAGTCTTTGGGCAGAAAAGTTGGCGAACAATCGGACCCGCTTCAGGACTGACTACATAAGTGTCGTCCACGCCGTTAACCACCTCGCATCTTCCTCACCACCGGTGATCAGCTTGCTACGATACTTAGTTCTTAAGTGCCTTGAACATAATATCTGGGTCAGGGCCATCCACATACCGGGGATTGATAACACTATCGCTGATGCCTTATTGCATTTGATTTTCAGAAGTTTCGAGCATTGCACCCAGAATCTGACAACAATGACCAAAAGTGTCCACAGTCCCTCTGGACGGTCCCCGTGGACAGTTGATTCCGCTGGTTAAGGCATCCCATCAACGTGGCATTTGTATGGTAAGGCTTGGGACGAATGATTTCAATATAGTTCAACCGCTGCCTAGCCAGGTGTCCGCGGTTTTTCTTAGCAATTCCGTTGCTCGAGACATAATGCATCTACATACCAGTGGCTTGCCGGGCACAGTAGCGTAGTAGCGGGTTGCAGGAATAGCCTCTCACTTTCAGGTTCGTGGATGGACCGATGTCACCAAGGCCTTTCTGTTCAAACAGGCCGTTAAAGGCTGGAAGCGCTGGTGCACGGAGAACAGGAAGGCCAATTCATTTGCCATCCTTTCCGGCATAATAAACCAGCTAGGGGACGTTTGCACCAATGACAGCGAGGTCCTCTTGTTCTCGGCCGCCTTCTCGCTAGCATTCTTCGGAGCCTTGACGGTCAGCGAATTAGTTAGCAGGTCCCTAGGTCGCACCGGTGGTCTGTTACGCGACAATGTTGTAGTTTGCAATGGTGGAGTACGGGTTCGCATAAGGCGCTCCAAAACAGATCAGCTCGGTAGAGGAGTTTGGTTCCCTATTTTCCCGTTTTCAGGTATCCTATGTCCCATCCTTACCTTGCAGTGACATTAGAGTCTTGGGTTCCCAACAAATTCTTCTTGGAGCACGCAGAGTGATCCCGCTCATGGCGACACAACTTTCGGCATTGCTCAAAATGTCTATTTCCTACCTGGACCTACAACCAGGAGATTATGGCATGCACTCCTTCCGCATCGACACGACAACCGAGGCAGCAAGGGCCAGCTTCATACCTATCCGTGCAGTCCTGTAGTTCCCTGCCACCAGTTGTCCACTGTTTGGCACGTTTATATATTACACAAAAAAAAATAAAAAATTGTTAAATAAATATATGTATATCATTTCGGTTATCTAAGCACCTTCAAACCTAAAGAAACATTAATACAATGATGTTTACTGACACGATGATGGAAAATGTTTTGCATACAAGAGAGGTAACCGTTTTTCTTTTAGATCTGTCGAGACCTAGCATCTGGATCCTAGGTCACTCACACATATTCTGGGCAGCACGGCGGACTGAGTCGAGACCGGGTGGAAGCGTGCTGGGAGTTTGTGACCTCAAGTTTCACTGGAGAAGAGTTCGGGGCCTGGCCTGGGCCCAGGTCCTGCCCGTGGTAGTGAGCATATCCAGAGTAGCCACTGGCCTAGTAGTGCTGGTCATTCACGGGTGGAAATGACCTGGTAAATGTGAGGATACAGGATCTGCTTGCGGTCATGCAAGTGGTCCTAGATAAGTTCAGCAGCTTCTTTCCTAGATAAGTTTAGCAGCTTCTTTAGTAACGTAGTGGGTGTATGGTCCAGTATATTACCGAGATTGAGTTGTACAGGGGCAAGGAACATAGCAGCTGTGGAAAGGTCAAGGCAACACGTTAATATGCAGATCGCCAAATTTATAGCGTCAGGAAGAGGGATAGTGCCGGGACACGAGATGCTGGAATCAGAGGTCAGCCTTTTGGTGCTAGAGGACGGTTTTAGCCTTAATGATATAGGCCTAGACAATTTCCTGTCGGACAGTAAGGACGGGGTTGAGCGGGCCATAAGGGCCCTGTGTGGGGGTCGCAGCTCAGGCTTGGGCCTTCGCCACTCCGTGGCCGGTGGAAGAGGGATTTGGTGAGAGCCAACCTGCCACGGACGGCCGTAGGCATCGGGCCTCCTCCCTCAGGTTTAAGGCGGATTTGTGCCTGTGGTTAAAGCTGTGGCCAAAATAACAAGCAACCCCCTTTTATATCAACATTGAATGGTGTTACGTGGATACCTTCAATAAAGTACAAAAGAAAGATATTCCATGTGTGATCTCCTTCATTGCGCGGTGGGGAGGGGGAACCGGTTGGTGGGTCTCGGCAGTCTGCAGGGCACTGCGGCCGATGCCACTGCCCCTGACTGCTGAGCCCCTCGCTACGTCCCCCATGGTCACCTCTCCCTCCTTCCCATTGTGCAATGCCCCCCGCTGACCCCCCTTCCCTGCTGGGACCTCCTCCAGGGCATATAAACAGCTGCCGGAGTCCCTCCTTCCTCTTACCACAATCTGCCCTCAGGGTGAGCATCGCCCGCCCTCCCTCCCTTAAGAAGGTTCTGTTACAAGTTCAGAAGTCAAAGCCGGTGGAAGAGGGACTTGGAGAGCCTACCTTCCACGGACGGCCGTAGGGATCGGGCCTCCTCCCTCAGGTTTAAGGCGGTTTTGTGCCTATGGAAAAAGGTTATGGTTCAATTTCAAAGTCACAGCCGGTGGAAGAGGGATTTGGTGAGAGCCAACCTGCCACGGACGGCCGTAGGCATCGGGCCTCCTCCCTCAGGTTTAAGGCGGATTTGTGCCTGTGGTTAAAGCTGTGGCCAAAATAACAAGCAACCCCCTTTTATATCAACATTGAATGGTGTTACGTGGATACCTTCAATAAAGTACAAAAGAAAGATATTCCATGTGTGGTCTCCTTCATTGCGCGGTGGGGAGGGGGAACCGGTTGGTGGGTCTCGGCAGTCTACCGGCCGTGGGAAATGAACGGTAATTACCTCTGCTGTCTCGCTGCGAGGCTGCATTCAGCAGTGTCAGTCGCGGCTGGATGCAAGCATCGCAGGACGTGGATTACGTCAGAGCTTTGTGTTTCGGGGGGGTTAATAAACGGGTGAACCAGGAGCTTTTTTGTGTTTTATTTAAAATAAAAGATTTTTCGGTGTGTTTTTTCACTTTACTTACGAGTTGATCATGTCAGCTGTCTCATAGACGCTGCCATGATCAAGCCTGGACTTAGTGGCGGTGATCCGCCGCCATTAGCTCCTTACATTACCTTGATTGCCACTACATCACGGCAACAAGAAGAGCTGGGGACACTCCGGGACTGTCGCATAATGCATGCAACAGTCCCGGGGCAGCTGCGGCTGATATTCTCGGCTGCGGGAGGTGGGAGGGAGGCGGGGAACATTAACCCTGCCCCTCGCCCTCCCCAGCCTGAGAATACCGGACCGCCGCTGTGTGCTTACCTCGGCTGGAAGGTAAAAGTACGGCGGAGCCCACGTGTTTTTTTTCTATATGTCCGTTTGCTTTCTATGTGTATTCTATATGTCTGTGTCTGTGTTCTATGTCTGTGATGTTTGTGATCTGTGTGTGGGTGTTTACTCTGCTCCGCTTCCTCTTCCTGTCATAATGACATCACTTCCCTGCAAACCGCAGGCAGCGATGTACATTACCGCAGGTAAACCGCGAAATACCTGAGGGAATAACGCAGGAAAAGGCAATGAACTGCACAGAATTTGGTGCCTGCGTTATTCCCTGCGGGATTTCACGATTACATGGCAGTCAATGAAGTGAAATCCCGCAGCGACGCGCGGAAAAGAAGTGACATGCAATTATTTTTGCTGCGGGAATCCTGCAGCAAAACATGCAGCTGTCAAATTCCGCATAATGCGCACAGCATTTTTTTTCCATAGGTTTTGCTGGTGATTCACTGCAGAGATGTTATGAACATAACATGCAGCGAAACATGCAGCAAAACCGCAGGAAATCCACGGCAAAAACCAGCAAGTGTGCACAGGGCCTTAAGGTTCCATGCCCATGATCAGTGTTTGCAGAGTTTCGGATGTAGCATGCTTCAGCTGCGTCCAAAACGCTGTATTGTACAGTACAAGCACAGTGGATGGATTTCTAGAAATCCCGTGCCCACTGTGCTTTTTTCCGCAGCCTAACCTGACCTGCCGTACGTCTTTCCAGACCGCATGTCAATTATTTGCTGCGTAATCGCATGCATCCTCCGTATGGAGAACACAAACAGGAGACCACAGTGCACCGAACCCTGATCACGGGCACGGGCCGCTGTGGTTTCCTGAGGAGGAGACTCGCGGCCCCGTAGGTCAGGACTCACTGCACGCAGGACACAGTGAGTCCTGATTGTGGGCACATACCCTAAGGCAGGGGTCTCAAACTCGGCTGGGTGTATGGGCCGCACAGAGGAAAAAAATAATTTTGGGGGCCGCATTCTTTGCAGGACAAAGTGACATTTTTATTGGTACCATATATAATATATATATATATTTTATTTTTTTTTACACACCTTCGGATCACTGATTTTGAAAATTTTCACTTGTTCATTATAGCAAACGTGCACATTCTTTGTTTGAATATTAACCTTTTTTTATATATATATTTTATCCCTTTCTTGTAACTAATAGTCTTACAATTAGCACTATATAGAAATTTTGACCAACATCTTTTAGTAATGTTCCCCATCTTGTTGTAACGTGCCCATCCTTGTCCCCTTGTACTATTGTGCCCCATCCCACAGTAATGTGGACATCCTTGTCCCCTTGTAGTATTGTACCCCATCCTAGTCCCCATCCCACAGTAATGTGCCCATCCTTGTCCCCTTGTAGTATTGTACTCCATCCTAGTCCCCATCCCACAGTAATGTGCTCATTCTTGTCCCCATCCTAACGTAATGTTCCCCATCCTTGTCCCCATTTTGTAGTAATGTGTTCATCCTTGTCTGCATCCTAAAATAATGTTCCCCATCCTTGACCCATTTTATAGTAGTGTGTTCATCCTTATCCCCATTTTGTAGTAATGTGTTCATCCTTGTCCCCATGTTATAGTAATGTGTTCATCCTTGTCCCCATCCTATAGTAATGTCCCCAATCTATAGTAATGTGTCCATCCTTGTCCTCCATCTTATACTAATGTTCCCCATCCTTGTCCCCTTGTAGCAATGTCCCCATCCTATAGTACTGTCCCCATTCTATAGTAATGTGCCCATCCTTTAGTAATGTGCCAACCTTGTCCCCACCCTATAGTAATATCCCCAGCCTTATCCCTATTCTATAGTAATGTTTCCCATCCTTGTTCCCTTGTAGTAATGTCCCTATCCTACAGTAATGTGCCCACCTTGTCCCCATCCTGTAGTACTGTGGCCATCCTAGTCCCCATCCTATAGTACTGTGCCCACCTTGTCCCCATCCTATAGTAATGTCCCCAGCCTTGTCCCCATTCTATAGTCATGTGCCCATCCTAGTCCTTATCCTATAGTAATGTGCCCATCCTAGTCCTTATCCTATAGTAATGTCCCCATACTATAGTAATAATGTCCCCATCCAATAGTATTGTGCCCATCCTTGTAATGTCCCAATCCTATAGTAATGTCCCCAGCCTTATCCCCATCTCATAGTAATGTGCGCACTTTGTCCCCATCCTGTAGCATACCTCCCAACCGTCCCGGATACAGCGGGATAGCCCCGATTTTATACATCAGTCCCGTTCTCACGCCCGGGAAGCTCTGTATCCTGCAGTGCAGTGAGAAGCAGCTGCCATGCCCCCGCACTCTGCCGACCACGCCCCCTCCGGATGCCTGCCACACTTTCTGGATGCCTTCCTTGGCATCTATGCTGATGGCCACGCCCCTTTGCGGTCGTCCACGCCCCCTCTCTATGGTGGACACACACACTCCTGGATGCCTTCCTTGTCCCCTCCTGCTGCTCTCGAAGCTGGCCACGCCCCGTCTGCCTGCCCCCTCTACCCAGGATGCTCACATGTGACAGTCTCATCTGCACAGCGGCTGCTTCAAAACCGTCAGTACTGCAACTGAGGTAAGTGCACCAGCAGCAGGGAGAGAGCAGAGTGCCTGCAGGAGGGAGTGCAGTGTGCGTGTGTGGCGCCCCTGAGGCTTCCGTCGCCACAGGTCATTGCACCCCATCAGCGGTGTGATGCCCCATTCTGGGTGAGGAAGGGAGTGAACACCGGTCCCCTGGTAAATCCACACTACACCCATTGCTAGGAACACACTGGGACAAGGGATAGTGGCAGTAAGGCTACTTTCACACATCCGGTTTGAGCCCTGCGGCTCAATCCGGCTGTGAAAACTATGCAACGGATGCGGTGAAAACACCGCATCCTTTGCATCAGTTTTTACATGCGGCCGGTCCGGTTTTTTCCGGTTGCGGCATGCTACTGAGCATGCGCAGTGGAAAATACCGCATGCGGCGACCGGATGCGGTTTTTTCCGCATCGCGCCGCATCCGGCCTCCATAGGGATGCATTGAAAAATGCGCCGCAGCGGCCGGATGCGGCGCGATGCGGTGTTTTTTGCCGGAGCAAAAAACGTTGCAGGGTACGTTCGATCCGGCCGCCGCATCGGCTAAATCTGCCGCATGCGGCAAAAACCGGACCGAACGCAAGCCCCTACGGCACAATGCGGCACTAATGTAAGTCAATGCAAAAAAAACCGCAATCGGCGTTACAAAAGCCGGTTGCGGTTTTTCTGCAGAACGCCGTATTGTGCCGCAGAGCAAAAATCCGGATGTGTGAAAGTACCCTAACCCTCCCATGCTGCATGCTGGGAGGGGTGGTAAGACCCATCCCTGCTCCCATAGGGTGGTAGCTTAGCAACCGGAGGGTGGGGAGAGCCAGCCGAGTGTAGAAGCAGAGAGGAAGGTCAAGTTAGTTTCAGTTTACCTCAGAGAGTGAGAGAGTGAGGAGCCAGCATGTAGCTGTGAAAGAGAAAGGAGCTCTGTGAGCTCAGAGTGTCCGCACAGAGAAAGCAACAGAAGTCTGAGAGAGAGTGCGGAAGGAGGAAGAGGACTGCAGGAGGCAGGCAAGGAGGAGAAGTAGAAAAAGAGCTCCAAGTCAGTCAGGAGCTGAAAGGAAAGAAAGAGACGCTTCCTGGTGAAGATCCTGGGACTCGGAGGGTCCAGGTGACACCACGCAGAGAACAGAAGGAGTCGCAGGGCCACGGGTAGTCTGTAGAGCTGTCCAGGGCAGTTTAGAGCTGCGGTGGCCTGTTCCACAAGAACATCGGTGGAGGGATCAAGCTGCAACAGGGGACGGTCCCTAGAGACTGGAGGAGTGCAAAGATCATCTCCAAACAGTAAAAACCGAGGCCCAGGGAATGTTGTAAACTCCCCGGGCCAGAACCCATAGTAGACCTTTCAGAAAAGGGGTAATCAGCCGACAGGTGACCCCCCAGCCTGGAGGCTGTAGTGGAGGCCAAGCCAGGTTTATCCTATCAAAGGCAAGGCTAAGGAAGACAGCAGAAGATAGAGACACTAAAGAGAAGGGTACCGGCTTTCACTCTCAGAATCACCCAGAAACGGCGGAGGTCCCTGACAGTGGTCCCAGCAGTCCAAGGGCCCTGGGCCCCGACAAGAATTGTGAGTAAAGAACTTGAACTGCACCCTTGAAGTTGCCTCTGTTATTTCATCTGCATAGACACTCACAAGCACCAACAGTGCCCCGGGCATTGCTCCACCTGTGGGGAGCAGTACCACCATTGCTGCTATAACATCCCCCGGAGGCCTCATGGCGCAGGAGGGAGAGAGCAGTGTGCTTGCAGCAGGGAGAGAGCAGTGTGCCTGCAGGAGGGAGAGTGCAGTGTACTTGCAGCAGGGAGAGAGCAGTGTGCCTGCAGCAGGGAGAGAGCAGTGTGCCTGCAGGAGGGAGAGAGCAGTGTGCGTGCAGCAGGGAGAGAGCAGTGTGCCTGCAGCAGGGAGAGAGCAGTGTGCCTGCAGGAGGGAGAGAGCAGTGTGCCTGCAGGAGGGAGAGAGCAGTGTGCCTGCAGGAGGGAGAGAGCAGTGTGCCTGCAGGAGGGAGAGAGCAGCGTGCCTGCAGGAGGGAGAGAGCAGCGTGCCTGCAGGAGGGAGAGAGCAGCGTGCCTGCAGCAGGGAGAGTGCAGCGTGCTTGCAGCAGGGAGAGAGCAGTGTGCCTGCAGGAGGGGGCAGCAGTGTGCCTGCAGGAGGGGGGAGCAGTGTGCCTGCAGGAGGGGGGAGCAGTGTGCCTGCAGGAGGGGGGAGCAGTGTGCTTACAGGAGGGGAGAGCAGTGTGCTTGCAGGAGAGGGGAACAGTGTGCTTGCAGGAGGGGAGAGCAGTGTGCTTGCAGGAGGGGAGAGCAGTGTGCTTGCAGGAGGGGAGAGCAGGGGAGAGTCCAGCACTTGTCTTCTCAGGTCCCCCCTGTGCCTGCAATAGAAAAAGCAGACAAACAAGGGACTCAGAGAAAGCAGCCAGAGGAGCTCTCAGGCTCTGGTGCTGCAATGCTGCCAGCCTGTGCCCTCAGCGCCCCCCCAGCACCACGCCAGCTTGTGCCCTCAGTGCCCCCCAGCACCACGCCAGCCTGTGCTCTCAGCGCCCCACCAGCCTGTGCCCTCAGTGCCCCCCCAGTGCTGCCAACCTGTGCCCTCAGCGCCCCACCAGCCTGTGTCCTCAGTGCCCCCCAGTGCTACTAGCTTGTGCCCTCAGTGCCCCCCAGTGCTGCAAGCCTGTGCCTTCAGCTCCCCGCCAGCCTGTGCACTTAGTTCCCCCAGTGCTGCTAGCCTGTGCCCTCAGCGCCCCGCCAGCCTGTACCCTCAGTGCCCCCCGCAGTGCTGCCAGCATGTGCCCTCAGTGGCCCCCGCAGTCCTGCCAGCATGTGCCCTCAGCGCTCCCCCGCAGTGCTGCCAGCATGTGCCCTCAGTGGCCCCTGCAGTGCTGCCAGCATGTGCCCTCAGTGGCCCCCGCAGTGCTGCCAGCATGTGCCCTCAGCGCTCCCCCGCAATGCTGCCAGCTTAAGACGGCCAGAGAGCCCCATAGGGGTGAACAGGCCCATGACGATCGGGAGGGTTAGGGTAGGAAAGAGTTAAGTGCTAAGGTTGGAGGCACATAGGGGCTGCCTGATTGGTGGGAGAGTCGGGAAAAGGGATTGGGTGAGGGACAGGATATGGGAGGGTTGGTGTGTGGGTATAAAGGGGGCTGTGCAGAGGTCACTGCCCCTTTTGACCTACAGACAGTGTGTCCCGCCCACCCGCCCTGCAATAATATAAAAAAAAAAAAAATAAAAAATATATATATAAATAAATGAATAAAAAGGATAATAATAATAATAATAAAATGAATAACGAGTATATATAAAAAAAAAAAAAAAAAAAGAAAAAGAAATTAATAAAAAATGGAAAATAAATGTGAAATATATATATATAAAAAAAAAAAAAAGGAATGTTGTTTCTTTTGAGTTGTTGTCACAGCGGGGTGATAGGTCCGTTCAGAGAGGTTTGGTGTACCGACAGTAGGTTTGTTGGTATGAAGCCACTCAGGGGGAGTGGCTTTGAGTTGGATGGGAACTTGTAGGCGGAGGTCCTGCAGGTTCTGGGGAGGGGTAATTAACGATGGAACGTTAATTACCCTACACCTCGGGTCGGTTTGGTCACGGCCGAGGTGGTCCCCTGGGCCGGTTGGAGGTTACGGCCGGGGGATAGGAATGATGGTTTGGCTCTCGGATGGACCTATCAGGTGTCATTTTGTGGAGAATATGTATATATGTACAGGTTCAGGTGTTAATGGGGTGGCATGTTGAGCCACAAGTTTGGTACATATATACTGTTGAATAAAGCTGTGGCCATTCGGCAATAAAGTTGGAGTCTGTGTCGTTACTAATATGTTTAAATTAAGGGGAAGTTTGTCACTGGAGACCCGTTTATCCCTTATAGATACGTCATGCCTTAAGCACCCTCCAGTGCTGCCAGTTTGGGCCCTCAGCGTCTTCCACCACTGCCAGCCTGTGCGCTAAGCATCCCTAGAGCCAGTATGTATGCCCCACAGGCCACCACTGTCAGTATGTAGGCTCCACAGGCCCCAGTAATGTGTATGTATAGGAAATCATTGCAATGCAGACAATTCGTTCCACAACTTGTTGAATGTACCATCCTGGTCCCCTATTGTGCCATTCCACACATGCACAAACTCACACAAACACACACAAACACATGCACATGCACATATTATATGCTCACCTTACCTTCCGTTCCATGGCCGGCCTGCTGGGACTTGCTGTTCGCTAGCATGGGCTGTGTATCGGGTAACCATGACGACGAGGGAGAAACTTCCGCATCCAGAGCGCTGAAGTCAAAGGCAGGAGCCTCTGATTGGTCATCGTGCTGCGTTTGAGTAGCGTCTGACAGCGGAAGTTTCTGCTTCGTCGCCGATGGTTACCAATACACATCCTGGAGCGGCGAACTACAGGACCCAGTAGGCCAGCGATGGAACGGAAGGTACACATGTTATGCTCACCTTACCTTCCATTTCATCGCCGGCCTCCTGGGTCTTGTAGTTCGCCACGAGGATTCCTTCCTCATCGCGATGCATCCGCGAACTACAACTATGTGCGCACGTTGCGTTTTTTCCCCGCGTTAACGCTGCGTTTTGAACTGCAGCATTTCAGTGCCAAATTGGATGTGTTCTGCTTCCCCAGCAAAGTCTATGAGAAGTCCGAAAATTCAATGCGCATGCTGCATTTGTAAACGCAGCATTTTGGATGCCAAAAATCGCTGCGGAAAAAAAAGCAGCATGTCACTTCTTTTGTGCGTTGTAGCTGCGTTCTCCACCCATTGAAATCAATGATATGGGTCAAAACGCAACCAAAATGCACTTGGACTGCATTCTTGTTGCGTTTCGTGTGCTTTTTTGACAAACAAAACGCAGGTCTTGTCAGTCTCTGTCGATGTCGGTCAATCTCTCTCTGTCTGTCGGTCGGTCTCTTTCTCTGTCAGTTGGTCGCTCTGTCTGTCACTCTCTGTCCGTCCGTCAGTCGGTCTCTCTCTCTGTCTCTCTCTCTGTCCGTCGGTCAGTCTTCCCACCTATCTCATACCCACCGATCACGGGCGAGGCGCTGCACAGCTGTCACACTGCTCTGGCGGCTTTTCCTCTTTTGAAAATGCCGGCCGCTCATTATTCCATCTCATATTCCCTACTTTCCCCGCCCACCGGCGCCTATGATTGGTTGCAGTGAGACACACCCCCACACTAAGTGACAGCTGTGTCACTACAACCAATCACAGCCGCCGGTGGGTGGGTCTATATCATGCAGTCAAATAAATAAATAATCTTAAAAAACTGTCCCCCCCAATTTTGATACCAGCCAGGGTAAAGCCACACGGATGAAAGCTGGTATTCTCAGGATAGGGAGCTCCACGTTATCGGGATCCCCTCAGCCTAACAATATCAGCCAGCAGCCGCCCGGAATTGCCGCATCCATTAGATGCGACAGTCCTGGGACTCTACCCGGCTCATCCCGAATTGCCATGGTGTGGTGGCAATCGGGGTAATAAGGAATTAATGGCAGCCCATAGCTGCCACTAAGTCCTAGGTTAATCAAGGCAGGCATCCGAGATATCTACCATGATTAACCTGTAAGTTAAAGAAAATAAACACATACACCCAAAAATCCTTTATTTGGAATAAAAGACAAAAAAAACCCTCTTTCACCATTTTATTAAACCCCCAAATACCCCTCCAGGTCCGACGTAATCCACACGAGGTCCTGCGACGCATCCAGCTCTGCTACATGAAGCTGACAGGAACGGCCACAGACCACGATTGCTCTCTGTCAGCTCCACGCAGCAACTGAAGTGAGCCTCACGATCAACGACGACATCACTCAGGTTACCCGCGGCAACTGCTGGATCCTCCAACTATGACAGCAAGTCGCCCGAGTGACTGAAGTGAGCTGCGCGATCAGCAATGACATCACAGGTAAGTTGCGGTCTCAGGTGGAGGACTCCAGCTGGCCGCGGGTAACCTGAGTGACGGCACCGCTGATGGCGCTGCTCACTTCAGTCACTCAGGGGATTTGCGGTCACCGGTGCGTCCTTCAAGGGTGACCGCTAACCAGGACGCGATACACAGACAGAGCCGGGGGATGACAATGAAATCGAGTGAAGTTCATCTGAGTTCATTCTCATCTCGCAACTCTGTCTGTGTTTGCTGTCAGCGGGCATGTAGCAGAGCTGAATTGACGGGGGAACGCATTGTCAAAAATGCATGCAAAACGCATGGAAAATGCATCCAAAATGCATGAGTTTTGGGTGCATTTTTTTTTTTTTTTTTTTACAAACGCAGTGTTTACATTTGTCCAGTCTGCCAGAGGGTGTGCTCTTTTCCGCACTGCACAGAACACAACGTGCGCACACACCAAGCTGAGGTCACACTGGCATATCACATGTGATGCGATATGCTAATGACCCTCGGCTCCTGCTGTGCTGTGAGCGTGAGCCATTACACTGTGATCTGATACTACACACTCCACAGGAGAGCACCCACTGACCCCCGTGTCTCCACAGGAGAGCACCCACTGACTCCCGTGTCTCCACAGGAGAGCACCCACTGACCCCCGTGTTTCCACAGGAGAGCACCCACTGACCCTCGTGTCTCCACAGGAGAGCACCCACTGACCCCCGTGTCTCCACAATTGGAACAATCAGAACAGTAAGTTGCCTGTATTCACTAATTCCTCCCATTAACCAAAAGCACAGTATTATTACAGATATTTTATCTAATAGAGCGGATCTGTCATGAAGTCTGCAGTTTTGTACATGGGGCAGATTTTAAGGGGACAGATCTGCTTTAAAACAGAATTTTGTGGTTTAAAATATTCTAGTTTAAAAGTAACACGGCCAAGTTTGCATTTATATTTTAATTTACTACTTAGAAATAAATCTATGTACCGTATTTTTTGTTTTATAAGGCGCACCGGATTATAAGATGCACTCCAAATTTAGAGCTAAAAAAAGGTAAAAAAAAAAATGGGGTCCGTCTTATAATCCAGTGTTCTCTTACCGGAGGGGGCCAGCAGTGGTGGTGAAGCGGAGTCACAGGAGGCAGAGGTTGTGCTGGCAGCCACGGCGGGTTAGTAGCGTCAGCCGCAGCGGGTCCGTGGTGACAGCGGTGTCCGTGGTGGGAGCCGCGGCGGCATCCGTGGTGGGAGCCGCGGTGGCCCCGTGGCGGCGGGTGACAGGTGGAGCAGGCCGGTGAAGTAAGTATCTCAGTGTGTCCGCGGTCCCGCTTCAAATGATGGTGCCTGGAGCTGCGCATGCACAGATGGAGCGCTCATCCAAGAGATCCATCTGCGCACGCGCTGACTCCCGGCGCCATCATTTGAAACTGGGACCGCGGACACACTGGGATATCTGCCGCACAGCCGCCCGGCACGCACGGAGAGCCAGCCGGCACCAACGAGCACCTGGCTGCCTGCACGCAGCCACAGGCACCCGGCCACCAGAACACACCCAGTCGCCACACAAACAGCACCCCGGTAAGCTGTATTCGGATCTTAAGATGCACCCCTCATTTTCCTCCCAAATGTTTGGGAGGAAAAGTGCGTCTTATAATCTGAAAAATAAGGTATATTTTTTTAATTATTGTTTCTAAATGATTGTCATTGCTGACTGGGTGTGGTAAGAGGCGTGGCCATGGGCGTGGCCTAAAATGTCAATGTTTCAGCGATTTTCAATGGCTGAAACATTAGTGGCTGTGATTGGCTGAAGAACGCCGCTCACCAATCACAGCCTCCGTAGGTCCGGGGAGGAGACACCACCCCTCCTGAGGTCCCCTCCTCCCCAAATCTAAGGTATTTGCAGCGATCGTAGCAACCGGGGCTGCGATTTCACCATGACGTACTGGGTACGTCATGGGTCTTTAAGTGCCAGGGAGCCATAACGTACCCCGTACATCATAGGTCGCGCTAAGGGGTTAACGTCCAACACACACACACACACAAACCATTCTTCTCACCTGTCCCGCGCTCCCTCCGCTGCCTCATCTCTGCTTCGTGCGGCCCCCAGGCCCGTGCCCCTGTTCACTATTGCAGCAGGTGCAGTGTTCACTGTCAGTGATTTATGTGAGATGATTGTATTGCTGGCGCGAGAGCGCAGCGCCGGCAATCCATTCATCTGACATAAAGTGGAGACAGTGGCTGCGGCCCCTGCACCTGCCGCGATAGTGAACAGGGGCACGGGCCTGGGGGCCGCACGAACTAACTTGAGGGGCCGCATGCGCCGCGTGTTAGAGACCCCTGCCCTAAGGGGTACTTTGCACACTACGACATCGCAGGTACGATGTCGGTGGGGTCGAATCGAAAGTGACGCACATCCGGCATCGCTGTCTACATCGTAGTATGTGAATCCTTTTACATACGAGTAACGAGCGCAAAAGCGTCGTTATCGTATGATCGGTGTAGGGTCCGACATTTGCATAATTTTGCAGCAGCGACGGTACGATGTTGTTCCTCATTCCAACAGGTAGCACACGTCGCTGTGTGTGAAGCAGAAGGAGCAAGGAACATCACCTTACCTGCGTCCACCGGCTATGCGGAAGGAAGGAAGTGGGCGGGATGTTTACATCCCGCTCATCTCCGCCCCTCCACTCCTATTGGCCACCTGCCGTGTGACATCGCTGTGATGCCGCATGACCCACCCCCTTAGGAAGTAGGTGGTTCGCTGGCCAGAGCGACGTCACAGGGCAGGTAAGTGCATGTGAAGCTGCTGTAGCGATAATGTTCACTACAGCAGCAATCACAAGATATCGCTGCTGCGACAGGGGCGGGGACTATCGCGCTCGGCATCGCAGCATCAGCTTGCGATGTCGCAGTGTGCAAAGTACCCCTAAGAGTCAGTATGTGGAGGTGTGACGCATTGCCACTCCATTACACTTTTCCAGTTGGAGACTGGTGAATTCTCTTCTCTTTCCACCTTCAGACATTACATAATTATCAGGCAAAGATAGGCTCCCAGTGTCTGTACTGGATGTGAACAGTCATTCTGTGGGGACAGAGGCCTGAAAATCTGCACTATGGTTTACACATTAGTTTTACATGTTGGATAAACCCTTGACCCGCTGAGGGAGGATTCTCCAGTCGTGAAGTCAGTGTTACCAAACCCTTAGCATACGTAAATAAACACACGGACTGCATGCAATTTGGTTCAAATGGCCACAGCAGCCTTTTTATTGCCTATTATTTACATACTAAAACCTTGGGGACGCCATCCAATGGGCGACCCCAACCAACAACATAAAGGTAACAATAGACAATACAATTCAACATGACCCCCCGGGGCGGGCCCAGTCCATTAACTACTACTCCTCCTATCCCTGACCGCAACACACCGACCCAGGGATGAGGTACCAATCACTCACGGATTGATACCCCACACTTTAGCAGAACACCGTGCCTGCAACATCCCGGAACCGAGAGCCACCATACCAAGACGATGACTCCCGGTCCAGTTACCAATCACCTCCAAACCTCTGGACCAGACCTACCCCCCGCCACAGGACAGACCACATGACACCTTACGTGGCCTGGACCCGCCACACACCAAAAGCTCGCTCCACACCATCCTGCAAGCCCAACGCCTATAAATCTGGATCGATGTCGTTGAGATGCACACCATTCCCCCTCCGAAACTGCCAATTTGGCGACTCCAACTCCCTGTGCCTCACCACACCACAATCCCACCATTCCTGGTAACGAACCGCGCCACCACCCGGTTCACCTGAGCCCTGGCCTTATTAACCTTGTCTACTGACTGAGCCCCCCTCCACGAAAACCTGGCCACTATGTCGGACCACACAACAATCAATCCCGGGTACTGCTTCCACAGCAAGTCAATTTTGATATCCCATATTAAATCCCGCGATGCCCAAACAACCAAATCATTACCTCCCACATGTAACATCAGCACATCTGGAGGCCGTTCCATCTTACAATAAAACAGAAATTCCGGGACCACCCTGCACCACTCCATGCACCGGACGCCGATCCACCGAACTGCCGCCTGCGCATGATCCTGACCCAGCTGCCAATCGTTCGGGTGAGTCTCAGCCCGACGGGCACCCTAAAAGACGAAGGAATGCCTCAAAATCCATATCAGGCACACCCCTACAACAAAGTGAAACAAAACAAGATTATGACATCACTAAAACAAAAACTCATCATTTTCCTCCTCTTTTTTTTAATGTATATATATATATATATATATACACATACTTATTCAAAACCGTCAGTCCACATTCACCTAACCCCAAGCTACCGTACTGTTACAACAACTGCGGTCGCACATACAGCCGAAAACAAGAGGATTCCCACCTGCCAATGCGCTTCACCACCTCATCTCCAAGCCCCCACCGAGAGACCTCCGTAGCTGCACCAATCCGGAAGGAATGCAACCCGAAATCCTCCGGGCGCTCCCCCACCCCTTGTAAACTTTCCGCAGAACCGCCACAAACTGATATCTCAACAAGAAAGACCCATCCATATGCCGCAAAAACGGTCTCGGTAGGCCCCCCCTCACAGCCAAATATCTGTCCACTAAACACACCGGGCACAATTCCTCCCCTGGAACCGCGTATAACACTACCAACCTACTGCGACCCAACTGATCCGTTTTCGACCAGCGAATCCGGCACTCCACCTGTCTACTGCCCACACGCACTTCCTCGAGCATCAGACCACCACCCGTCACCCTCGACGGGCTTACCAGCTCTCCGATCCGGAGAGCCCCATAAAAGGCAAGGCCGAAGGCCGTCGTAAAGAAAACCGTCTCATAAGCCGACGCACAAATGCCACTCAGGCCACCCACCAACCTTCTCAACAAACCAAACAATATAGTTTGCCTCTCATCCCTTTCCCGTACACTGTGGCGAAAACCCTTCAAAGCCTGCCGATCCCGAAAATCCTGTGAAACATCCCACTCCCCTCTCATCTTTAACCAAAACGCAACCGCCGCCACTCGATGAGCCACGGCTGACGCCGATCGTCTTCCCGAGAAATCATTACTCATCACCGTCAATAACGCCACCAAATGATCCACCCTCTCGCCCTCAAACATCGATTCCAACAACTCCTCCCATTCAGCCCACACCTTGGCATAACGGCACCAAGTCACCTTGGTCACCGAATTCCGGATCAAGTCCGAGATCACAGCCTCACCAGATCCTCTCCGACCTCGTCCGCCCATGGCAACAGCGTCTGAAACCTGCTGAACTGAAAATGAGACAAAGTGTCAGCCACCCCATTGTCAACTCCTGGAATATGCTTCGCCACCACCTGTACATTCTACTGCAGACATCTCAACACCAAATGCTGCAAATACACCACTTCCGGCTCTGATTATGCAGACACATTGTTAATGGAATGCACCACTGTCTGGTTATCACAATGGAAGCACACCTTCCTCCCGGAAAACTGTGACCCCCATAACTCAACCGCCACTACGATGGGAAACAATTCCAGCAGAGCCAAATTCCTAACCAGCCTGTTCTCGCGCCATGCCTCTGGCCATTCACCCGCACACCAGTAACCCCGAAAGACCGCCCCAAACCCGGCCGACCCAGCCGCATCCGTGTACAGCTCTAACGCCCCGTTAGACGCCACCTTCTCCATCATCAATGCCCGGCCATTAAAACACTGCAAGAAAATATCCCATACCAGAAGATCTTCCTTGATTGCCCTCATGATTCACACAAAATGAGCCGATGACTTCACACCTGCTGTAGCCGTCGCCAACCGTCTCACAAATGCTCTCCCCTTCGGCATAATCCTGCAAGCGAAATTCAATTTACCCAGCAAGGACTGCACCACTTTAAGCCGCAAATTCTTTGCCGCTTTCACCCCTTCCACTGCAGCCCTCAAAACATGAACCTTCTCTTCAGCAACCTACATTCCATAGCAATGGATCCAATCTCAATCCCTAGAAAACGCATTACCGGCGCCGGGCCTTCCGTCTTGTCCGGTGCCAAAGGAATTCCGGAGCTGCTTGCACCTTTTTGCAACGAAAATAGCAACCCCGCACAAACCATCGAACCCGCCAGCCCGACACAAAAGAAATCGTCCAAATAATGAATAATGGACATAAGCCTGGAGACATCCCGCACCACCCACTCTACAAATGAACTAAACGCTTCAAAATAAGAACACGAAATTGAACAGCACATTGGCAAACAGCGATCAACATAATAACTGCCATCCCACCAGCAAACCAACAAATGCTGACTATCCGGATGAATCGGTAACAACCGAAACGCCGCCTCCACATCTGCTTTCACCATCAATACTCCCCGACCCGCTGCCCTGACCAAATCCAATGCCTTGTCAAACGTCACATAATACACCGCCGACAGTTCTGGCGCAATGCCATGATTCACCGACACCACCTCCAGGTAAGATAAATGATGAATGTTTCGAAATTTGTTCCGCTCCTTGTTCGGCACAACCCCCAGCGGCGAAACCACCAAATCTAAACACGGCGGGGCGTCATAAGGGCCGCTCATCCTACCCAGCTCCACCTCCTTTTCCTGCTTCTCAACTACCACCTCCGCATGTTCCCTAGCCGAACGCAAATTTTGATACGGCGGAACCGATGAACTAACAACCGACGGGATACGAAAACCGTCAGAAAAACCAAACCATAACAACGCTGCCGACTCACCGTCCGGATACCTATTTAAATACGGAGCCATCACTTCTACCTTCACCGGTGTCCTCCCTCTTACCAGCCCCGTCTCCAGCCTTTCCTTTCCCTTTCTTAAAGCATTTGGATAGACTATGTCCCCCTCCACATCCCGAGCATTCATGCTTAAAGCGACAGGCAGCTCCAAACCTGCACTGCCCCTCATTGTACTGCCAACAGAAACCTTTCTTCTGGCTTTCCGGGGACCCGGCGCCCGGTCCCCCAGCACCCCCCGAAAGGGCTGAGTCGGCGCCGACATCAGCCACATCCATAAGGAGATATCCTTATGGTTCCACCGCATACCTGGCCACAACGCCTTCCTCTGCCTAAATTGCTCGTCAGAGCGCAGCCACGCCAACCCGCCGTAAACCCGATAGGCCTCTCCTATCGCATCCATATAGCCAAACAAAGCTGAATAATGCTCCGACTCCTTTTCCCCGATAACACTTGCCAAGATCGCAAACGCCTGCAGCCAGTTCGCAAAAGTCTGAGGAATAAGCCTATAACGGCGTTTTTCCTCCTCGTCCTTCTTCTTGGAGTCGCTCGGCTTGACCCTATCTAGATTAAATTTTTCCAGGGGCAGCAGCAAAAATATCTCCACATATTCCCCTTTCCAAATCTTGTCCCTCACCTCCTTTTTTAAATGTACCCCCCCCCGGCACTCCCGCCTCACTGTCCTCTGTCCTCCGTCTGAATCGTCTGACAATCCGATGTCCTCTTCCTCCTCCTCGCCGCCATCCTCCTCTTCCATCCAAGATCCGGGAGGCACCTCCGCAGCACGTCCCCCACCACGGCCACCCGTCTGGGCCGCCGCGTGGGCAAAGTCGTCCCCGCTCCGTCGCTTGTCCCGTGGTGACAGCCCAGGAGACCATCCTGTCCCCCGTGCCTCAACCTCTTCCGACTGCGCCCTCCCCCTTGCCGATTGCCAGAGGGCTCCGCACGCAGTCGCACAGACGCCCAGCTCTGAATCCCAGCCGTCGCCGCCTCCGGCCTTCCAGGGCCACCGCAGGCCTCCTGCCGCCGGGTCCTCCCTCCCCCAAGGGAGACCGCTAATACCGGGGGCTGCACAGCAGATCTGAGTGACCGGGCGGTCGCTGCAGGGCTCCCGCCGTCACTCCCACTCACCGCCACACCAGGGTCCGGCACACCCAACCTCCTCCTGGCCGCGGACCTCCCGCTGTCTGGTGGTCCCCCCCGCCAACTGCAGGGGGATATGCTGGCCTCCCTCTGCTGTAGAACGCGCTCCCGACCAGGAGCCGCTGCCGTCACTCGAACTCCAGCCCGGGGGCCGGGACTGGAAGTAGGCCCTGTGCTGGCCACTCCCACCTCCCGGCCGCCGCGGCTGGAACGCAGATTCCTGGAGGGGGCTCAGACATCTCCTCTTCGGCCCCCCCCACGCCCGGGGAATACCTGCGGGGGGGCCTTGACTGCCGTCCGCTGCTTCTGGGGGAGCGAGGGGAAAGCGCCGACGGGTTAACCCCGGCAGCCCTGATGTGGGAATGCACTGCCAGGGGCCCGGATAAGCTGCTCGATCTCCTGGGGGTCCGCCATCTGGAGTCCACGTCCCGTTCCTTCGGCGTCCGTAAGTTAAGATAAGGTAACCCCTTAATGCATCCAAACTAACCCTTTCCCTACTCCTCCTCTTCCTCCCCAGCTAAACCACCCACTAATGCCATATTTGGCATCCCTGCACATACTGTCCCTATTAACCCCATCACTCCTTTACCTTCCCCCTGGTCATGTCGCCCCTCCACCCCAGGGGGTTCTATGGCTTTCTTTACTAGCCCTGTGTATTCTGACAATACTGCTCTATAGGCAGAGCAGGGTATTTTTTTTTACGTATGCAGTATTTATACTGAGGCCCTTTCTGTACTATCATCACATATAGAGGCCCCCTGAAGAGTAATTATATATAGCCTAAGATAATGACACTGACACTGGGGGTACAGGATAATGACACTGACACCATACCTCCCAACTTTTCAAGAAAGGAAAGAGGGATAAAGTAAGTGGCGTGCTGTGCGAACCACGGCGAATTTTGACCACACCTCTAGCTATACCCATTTTGGCAGTAAGGGTCATTCTGTAGATGCACTGGACTGTTCATTCATATTCATAGCAGTCAGAATGTTCTTATATTTATATGTGTCACTATATGACATGTTGCTTACTTGTGCCTATAAGGCCATGTTCACACGCTGCATAAATTCTGTTTCTTTTTGTGTCTGTCGCTGTCTGCACCAAACTACACAATAACAATCTTCTCTGGTTTTTCCATTTTTGCTGCATTTTTTTATGCCTTTTCTCCATTATTTAATGTGTTTTTGGTTCAGATGTGAATCTGCGTCTTTATTTTACACAGCAGCTTTTTCCTGCATTTTTTTAAGCTCCACATAGAAACCTCCAGAGAAAAAAAAGCATCAAAAGCGCAGAATTCAGCGGAGTCTTTTCATGGAATCACATCCACTTTACTTGGATAATTAAACACAGCAGAATAAATGTGCAAAAAAACAGCAGAAAAAAATGCAGCATTTACACTACATGTGAACATGGACTAATTATCCAAGCAAAGTGGATGAGACGTCATGAAATCTCCGCCCCTGGTGTGTGGAAAGACGCCGCTGAACTGTGCGGATTTGGTGGTTTTTTTCTTTATAAGCTTCAGGATTCACATCTGCAACAAACACGTATCAAATAAGGGGACAATGCATAAAAAATACCGCAAACACGCAATAATCAGAGGAGATTGTTATTGCGCTCGTGGTGCGGACACCTGCAGAAAAAATGCAGCATTTACTCTATGTGTGAATACGGCCTCAGTGATACATTTTTATTACATTTTTTAAGGGTTTTAATAAAGAAAAATAATAAATTGAGCCATTTTTTTCCCGCCATTTACCAATCCCCATAAATAATCTGATCGCTGTCTTGTTCAGGTCTTTACGATTACAGGGACACCAAATATGTCCATGTTATTTGCTGATTTGTGATGTTTATTATTTTATAAAAAAGTGTAATAAAATTACATTATTCTATTTTTTTTTTTATTATTTTTAGTAATTTTATTAGAAGAAAAAAAAAAACTCTTTTCCTCTCCCTGTAGAATACAGAACATAGAGACGCTGCTCTGTATAATGGAGCTCTGTGTCCTGTGTAATCTACTGTGTAATCAGGGCTTTATTGTAGGTTCATTTATGTGAAATCCTCCCTCTGACATCATTACTTCCCAGTGGCTCAACAGTTTAGATCAGGTCGAAAGCCTAGGCGGCTGCTGGACACATGTTTTGAAAATTGCTGGTTTGAATCAAAGGTGGTGAAGATAAAAAAAAAAATAAAAATTGTATTTGTATTTTTTTTTACTCATTTCTTTATAGCAGTTTTATGGGAACAAATGAATCTGACTCTTTCCTTCACCTACAAAGAGATGCAGTATTTATCTATCTATCTATGTATCTATCTATCTATATCTATCTATGTATCTATCTATATCTATCTATCTATATCTATCTATCCGTCTATCTGTCTGTCTGTCTGTCTATGATTCTATCTATCTATCTATGATTCTATCTATCTATGATTCTGAGAAAAAAAGGGGAACCAGCACGATCTGAAATTGGCATGCATCAAATAAAAAGTGAAAATTCACAAATTTATTCCAACTGTACTATGATAAAAAAAATGAGATTTTTAGGAAATAATTGATCAATTTTTTTTTTTTGGTTTGCTTTGTATTCCTCCTGTTGGTGGCTGTTCAGATTCAGTTACCTCACCCCTTTCCACAGGCAATGCTAATTAAGCACCATCTTGGATCTGGTCCGCCTTTATCAATGGTTGCTGTTTGGCACTGGGAGGATCAGTTCTGATATAGTCCTGGTATGGTGCAGAGCTTGCTCCACATGCTGGGACCTGGGCTGGTCTCTATCCACAAGTGCCTTTTTTGCAACATAGAAGCGGTTATATACAGGTTACAGGTATGTGTGCTCTATTATGGTTCTGCTTTTAACTTTATCTAGGAGGCCGCATGGCACATGAAATACAGAATGTAGAGTAGGACCCCCCTATTGAGATTTGCCGTGACGTTGGCAGGGGTGGCTCAAAAAATTGATCAATTATTTGCTAAAAATCTCATTTTTTTTATTGTAGTACAGTTGGAATAAATCTGTGAATTTTCACTTTTTATATGATGCATGCCAATTTCAGATCGTGCTGGCTCCCCTCTCTATCTATGATTCTGTCTATCTATCTATCGCTCTGTCTGTTATTGATCTATTATATATCTATCTATGATTCTATCTATGATTCTATCTATGATTCTATCTATCATGTATGTATCTATCTATTATGTCATGTATCTATTTATGCCTCTATCCATCCATACATCCCTCCATTCATCCATCCCTCCATCGATCTTTGCAGCTGAATAATCTGCTTCTGGTGAGAACCTGCAATATAGAGGTCAACCTAACCAAATCTTCCTATGCTTTTCAATACAGGCAGTGGCTCAGTGGTAGAGCTGCTGCTTATGGAACAATGAGCTTTCATGGCAGTCCGGCTGCCCTGAAAATCCTGATATGAGAATTTAATTTAATTTATTCACTGTACTGAGGGGAGGAGTCGGGACATCAGCTGTGAGCCGCAGGGCTGTGGGACAGACAGTTGGGAGGTATGCTGACACTGAAGTACAGGATAATAATGCAGCACCATGGGGTATGCTACCCCAGTGGTCTGCAGGATCCTAAGGCTTTCTGGAACACCCTCTGCTGACAACCCCACACCTCACACACAGGTTGGGGCACATTCCCTGAGAACTGGGCGCTGCATGTAGAGGGTTAACAGTGGTCAGATGTGAGAACCAATCCCTTAGCTGTTAGCCTGGGGTGTGGCTATTGGGAAGTGACAGGGGTTGCTAGGCAGACTAGAGAGAGGAAAAACGACAGTTGAAGGAGTGACAGTTAAAAAGGAGTCAGTGAGTGAGAAGGGTGTGAGGATTGTGAGGAGACCCCAAAAAGGGCGACTAGGAGGTAGTAGCCTGAGGGTAGACAATACATCCCAGGTACTACACACAACGGGGTACTGGACACCAGAGTAGACAACAGCTCCAGGCGGTCTGCTGATCCAGCCGTGTGTGGTGATTTCCAGGTACCACACCACCCATAGGCTCAGGGACACAGCTTCATATATAGGACCCGGGAGAGGGCACCGAGAAGTAGCCTACCCCACAAGTGACCGCGAGGCCTGTCATACTGGGCCCGGAAAGACAAAGGAGCGGAGCGCCGCAGGTCACCAACAGCATCAGGCAAGGGGACCATCAGCTCTGCATGTGTACGGAGGGCTTAACAGGGTCTCAAGTTAGCACTGGGACAAAGGAAAGTCGGTTGACCAGCCGTACCAAACTGCACTTGCAACATCCAGTGAGTAAATACCAGTTAATCTGCAAGAACTGTGTTGTGTCTATTACTGGCGAACCACAAGGCGCAGCACACCTACATGGGACTTAAGTCCCTACTGGCAGAGGGTGCAAACACACTATACACTATACCATCTGTCCCTAAAACCACAGCAGCGGCGGGACATCTTATTACCGCAACCCGCCAGTGGCGTCACGAGTGACATATAAAATAACCCTGTTACCGAGTGCCCCCAGGTCACGGAACCGAGCACGGCCACCTGTGATGGTGATCCCCGTTATCCGCCGCCCGGAACCGAGTATCCCAAGGGCCTGGGGCGTGGCAGATCTCTACAATAACACTGATACTGGGGTACAGGATAATAACACTGACAATGGGGGTACAGGATAATGACACTAGGGGTACAGGATAATAACACTGATACTGGGGGTACAGGATAATAACACTGACGGTACAGGATAATGACACTGACACTGGGGGTAAAGGATAATGACACTGACACTGGGGGTACAGGATAATGAACTGACACTGGGGGTACAGGATAATGACACTGACACTGAGGGTGTGACGACATGGACTCTCATGGGTTAAAGTTTCTTAAAATCCAGCCAGACAGCATGATAGATTGTCTATAGATGGGGGAGAAGTCCCTCATTGTTTTTACAAGACTCTTGTTGACTCAATGTAATTGTGTTGGCCACTGAAAGCTAGACGTATTGTTCTCCAGACATTTCCAGTAACCATTGTATTGTAGTTGTGTATTGATAATGTAATTACCTTAGTAGCCATTGTCTAGTCGGTGACTCCCAGTTTACATGTACACCCTCAGTCTTTCTATGCACATCATTTAAATGAACATTGTCCATGCAGCTTCAAATTCCTCCAATGGGAGAAGCAATCTTGTCCAACCAATCGATGAGGACGCAGTGTATCCAAGTGGAAGGTTGTGGCTATAAAAAGGACTTCTTTAAGCCACCAGTGGTTGTTGATGGATGCTGATGGATCGAGTCTAAGCTCTTTGGAGCTGACTAGAGGATCAGGATATCTTATGGCTTCAATCTAGGGACTCCGGATCCGGTTGGAGACCATATCCACAGCCTAGGGATTTCGACTCCGGCTGCCAGGATTTTAACATCAAACCAGGACTACCTAAGGAGGACACTCAGGTTGGGACAGTTCAGTCACCTGTTACAGACTTTGCAGACCTCAGACAGCTTGGAACCTGTGAGGCATGGACATTCTAAATCCCTGGTGAGCCAGCGGAAGGGTGAGACTCTGTTGCCTGTTACATTTGTGTGTTTTGCTGGTTATGCGTTATGTGCCGTTAATTGTTTGGGGATCCAATAAAGTCTAATTATTGTGGTTCCCTCACCCTGTGTTGTCTGAGTAGTGTTACGCCCACGGTTAAGGAGGCCGGCGTTCAGTTGGGATGAGCCCTGAGCCACGCTGTCTTTCTAAAGGCGGCGGGTTTTAGTGGACGAGAGCGCCCACTGAGCCCCGTGTCTCCACAATTGGTGGCAGCGGTGGGATACTACTTAGCCTGGTTTACCCAGGGGAGCTGCAGTGGACTGGTGTTTTCGGACACCGTCCAGGGCTCAACAACCAGGGAGGCACATAAGCATACCCAGCAGGCCATAGGGGAGGCACTCAGGTTTCGGACGCTGCCATGTCCAACCCCACCAGCTCAGCCATGGGACAAGGACAAGAGAGGAGTTACGACCGCTGCAGTAAATGGATGCTGCAGGATCTGTGCCGGAGGCGAGAGATTGTCTGCTGGAGCGCTGAGACTCGGTCGGACTTGATCCGGAAATTAGTCCGTTGGGATGCCCAGAATGATGCAGAGGACGATGAGGATCCCACCGATATTGACCCAGAGGATTTAGACTATGTGCCACATCATGGATCTAGTGACAATCGGGAATCAACTTTGTCCAAGATGGCCCAAGCCACAGCGTTGTTGGATGCATTGGGGCCTAGATCCTCAAGAGAAGAGAGGGCTTATGTTCTGGAATATGTTTATGGGATTCCAGCTGCAGTACTGCTAACACCAGCCGGTCTAGAAGGATGGTCCCGCTACCCAGCAGAAGCTGCGCCAAAACGAAGGACTACAAACAGGGCCTGTGACTCACCCAATCTATGGCGCTGTTATACATGTGGGCGCAATGGACATATAGATAAAGATTGTCTCCAAAACCGAGGCCGCATGCTTGGAGCCTGTCTGCCACTCCAACCAGTCAACATATGCCGAGATGAACCAACGAAACCTGAGGAATGCTACTCCCAAGAAACACCAATAGTTAAGGAAGTGGTTTATCCAGTCCACACCCTACGGCAGGCCGGACACTGTACACCAGCCAACCTCCATCCCCACATCCAGACGGTCAAGGTCGGTGATGTGGAGACACGGGGCTCAGTGGGTGCTCTTGTCCACTAAAACCCGCCGCCTTTAGAAAGACAACGTGGCTCAGGGCTCATCCCAACTGAACGCCGGCCTCCTTAACCGTGGGCGTAACACTACTCAGACAACACAGGGTGAGGGAACCACAATAATTAGACTTTATTGGATCCCCAAACAATTAACGGAACATAACACATAACCAGCAAAACACACAAATGTAACAGGCAACAGAGGCTCACCCTTCCGCTGGCTCACCAGGGATTTAGAATGTCCATGCCTCACAGGTTCCAAGCTGTCTGAGGTCTGCAAAGTCTGTAACAGGTGACTGAACTGTCCCAACCTGAGTGTCCTTCTTAGGTAGTCCTGGTTTGATATTAAAATCCTGGCAGCCGGAGTCGAAATCCCTAGGCTGTGGATATGGTCTCCAACCGGAACCGGAATCCCTAGATTGAAGCCATAAGATGTCCTGATCCTTTAGTCAGCTCCAAAGAGCTTAGACTGGATCCATCAGCATCCATCAACCTTCATCAACAACCCCTGGTGGCTTAAAGAAGTCCTTTTTATAGCCACAACCTTCCACTTGGATACACTGCGTCCTCATCGATTGGTTGGACAAGATTGCTTCTCCCATTAGAGGAATTTCAAGCTGCATGGACAATGTTCATTTAAATGATGTGCATAGAAAATCTGAGGGTGTACATGTAAACTGGGAGTCACCAACTAGACAATGGCTACTAAGGTAATTACATTATCAATACACAACTACAATACAATGGTTACTGGAAATGTCTGGAGAACAATACGTCTAGCTTTCAATGGCCAACACAATTACATTGAGTCAACAAGAGTCTTGTAAAAACAATGAGGGACTTCTCCCCCATCTATAGACAATCTATCATGCTGTCTGGCTGGATTTTAAGAAACTTTAAACCATGAGAGTCCATGTCGTCACAGGTGATATACAGGCTCAGGGACTTCGAGACATTTGATCTTCCATCACTCTGGTAAGCCCAGTTATTGTTTCTCCAGAAGACCCTGTACCAGATTCCCAATTATCCATCTCCCTGGCTGAGGGCCAGCGCTCAGACGTCCCTCTGGCATGTGTGCAGTTGAACCTAAAAACCGACCAGGGAGAGGTCGAGGTGGAGCTTGTGGATAGCCTCCCCACACCTGGTATTTTGGGGACCATCCAGGAAGTGATCGATGTGGGGATTGTGAACAGCCTCCCCATTCCTGACATTGTGGAGACTGACCAGAGCAAGGCTGATGTGGAGCTTATGGACACCGTCCACACACCTGTTGTTTCGGGGACTAGCCAGGAGGAAGTTGAAGTGGGGTTCATAGATGGCCCCACCAAGCCTGTTGTTTCGGATACCACTCAAAGGGAAGTGAAAGTGGGGCTTGTGAATTACCTGCTCACACCAGTCATTTTGGAGAATGACCTAGGACAAGGACTAGCCAGTCAGTTTGAAGAAGCCATCACCCACCTCCAAGCCAAGCATGACCCTGATGTGGATCTTTCTAACATCTTTTCCAGGGATGGTTTGCATTCCCGGTCTCCATCATCCACTTCTGAGCCAAGAACCGTGAGTAAGCCTAACCACACTGTGGCTATTGACTGGGGGAGGATTGATAGTGGCAGATTTGTGCAGGTCCAACTCATGGACCCCACCTTAGTGCTTGCCCACAATATGGCTGCTCAACTTGGGGGAGGTAATCAGGGGGAGGTGTATAGATGCAAGCCTCTGTTGCTGACCTCACCATTAAAAAGGACAATGCCATCAAGAGGAGAAGGATGATCGGAAGCATATCATGTCTGGCTAATATTAAGAAGGGGGGGGAATGTGACGACATGGACTCTCATGGGTTAAAGTTTCTTAAAATCCAGCCAGACAGCATGATAGATTGTCTATAGATGGGGGAGAAGTCCCTCATTGTTTTTACAAGACTCTTGTTGACTCAATGTAATTGTGTTGGCCACTGAAAGCTAGACGTATTGTTCTCCAGACATTTCCAGTAACCATTGTATTGTAGTTGTGTATTGATAATGTAATTACCTTAGTAGCCATTGTCTAGTCGGTGACTCCCAGTTTACATGTACACCCTCAGTCTTTCTATGCACATCATTTAAATGAACATTGTCCATGCAGCTTGAAATTCCTCCAATGGGAGAAGCAATCTTGTCCAACCAATCGATGAGGACGCAGTGTATCCAAGTGGAAGGTTGTGGCTATAAAAAGGACTTCTTTAAGCCACCAGTGGTTGTTGATGGATCCAGTCTAAGCTCTTTGGAGCTGACTAGAGGATCAGGATATCTTATGGCTTCAATCTAGGGACTCCGAATCCGGTTGGAGACCATATCCACAGCCTAGGGATTTCGACTCCGGCTGCCAGGATTTTAACATCAAACCAGGACTACCTAAGGAGGACACTCAGGTTGGAACAGTTCAGTCACCTGTTACAGACTTTGCAGACCTCAGACAGCTTGGAACCTGTGAGGCATGGACATTCTAAATCCCTGGTGAGCCAGCGGAAGGGTGAGACTCTGTTGCCTGTTACATTTGTGTGTTTTGCTGATTATGCGTTATGTGCCGTTAATTGTTTGGGGATCCAATAAAGTCTAATTATTGTGGTTCCCTCACCCTGTGTTGTCTGAGTAGTGTTACGCCCACGGTTAGGGAGGCCGGCGTTCAGTTGGGATGAGCCCTGAGCCACGCTGTCTTTCTAAAGGCGGCGGGTTTTAGTGGACGAGAGCACCCACTGAGCCCCGTGTCTCCACAGAGGGTACAAAATAAGTACACTGACACTGGGGGTACAGGATAATGACACTGACACTGGGGGTACAGGATAATGACACGGACACTGGGGGTACAGGATAATGACACTGACACTGGGGGTACAGGATAATGACACGGACATTGGGGATACAGGATAATGACACTGACACTGGGGGCACAGGATAATGACACTGACACTCGGGGTACAGGATAATAGCAAAGACACTGGGGGTACAGAATAATGACACTGACACTCGAGGTACAGGATAATGACACTGGAGGTACAGGATAATGACACTGACACTGGTACAGGATAATGACACTGACACTGGGGGTACAGGATAATGACACTGGGGGTACAGGATAATGACACTGACACTGGGGATACAGGATAATGACACTGACACTGAGGGTACAGGATAATGACACTGACACTGAGGTACAGGATAATAATGCAGCACCATGGGGTATGCTACCCCAGTGGTCTGCAGGATCCTAAGGCTTTCTGAAACACCCACTGCTGACAACACACACCTCACACACAGGTAGGGGCACATTCCCTGAGCACTGGGCGCAGCATGTAGAGGGTTAACAGTGGTCAGATGTGAGAACCAATCCCTTAGCTGTTAGCCTGGGGTGTGGCTATTGGGAAGTGACAGGGGTTGCTAGGCAGACTAGAGAGAGGAAAAACGACAGTTGAAGGAGTGACAGTTAAAAAGGAGTCAGTGAGTGAGAAGGGTGTGAGGATTGTGAGGAGACCCCAAAAAGGGCGACTAGGAGGTAGTAGCCTGAGGGTAGACAGAAGATCCCAGGTACTACACACGACGGGGTACTGGACGCCAGAGTAGACAACAGCTCCAGGCGGTCTGCTGATCCAGCCATGTGTGGTGATTTCCAGGTACCACACCACCCATAGGCTCAGGGACACAGCCTCATATATAGGACCCGGGAGAGGGCACCGAGAAGTAGCCTACCCCACAAGTGACCGCGAGGCCTGTCATACTGGGCCCGGAAAGACAAAGGAGCAGAGCGCCGCAGGTCACCAACAGCAACAGGCAAGGGGATCATCAGCTCTGCATGTGTACGGAGGGCTCAACAGGGTCTCAAGTCAGCACTGGGACAAAGGAAAGTCGGTTGACCAGCCGTACCAAACTGCACTTGCAACATCCAGTGAGTAAATACCAGTTAATCTGCAAGAACTCTGTCGTGTCTATTACTGGCGAACCACAAGGCACAGCACACCTACATGGGACTTAAGCCCCTACTGGCAGAGGGTGCAAACACACTATACACTATACCATCTGTCGCTAAAACCACAGCAACGGCGGGACATCTTATTACCGCAACCCGCCAGTGGCGTCACGAGTAACATATAAAATAACCCTGTTACCGAGCACCCCCAGGTCACGGAACCGGGCACGGCCACCTGTGATGGTGATCCCCGTTATCCACCGCCCAGAACCGAGTATCCCAAGGGCCTGGGGCGTGGCAGATCTCTACAATAACACTGATACTGGGGTACAGGATAATAACACTGACAATGGGGGTACAGGATAATGACACTAGGGGTACAGGATAATAACACTGATACTGGGGGTACAGGATAATAACACTGACGGTACAGGATAATGACACTGACACTGGGGGTACAGGATAATGACACTGACACTGGGGGTACAGGATAATGACACTGACACTGGGAGTACAGGATAATGACACTGACACTGAGGGTACAAAATAAGGACACTGACACTGGGGGTACAGGATAATGACACTGACACTGGGGGTACAGGATAATGACACTGACACTGGGGGTACAGGATAATGATACTGACATTGGGGATACAGGATAAGGACACTGACACTGGGGGTACAGGATAATGACACTGACACTCGGGATACAGGATAATGACACTGGAGGTACAGGATAATGACACTGGGGGTATAGGATAATGACACTGGGGGTACAGGATAATGACACTGACACTGGGGGTACAGGATAATGACACTGACACTGGGGGTACAGGATAATGACACTGACACTGGGGGTACAGGATAATGACACTGACACTGGGTGTACAGGATAATGACACTGGGGGTACCGGATAATGACACTGACACTGGGGGTACAGGATAATGACACTGACATTGGGATACAGGATAATGACACTGACACTCGGGGTACAGGATAATAATAAAGACACTGGGGGTACAGAATAATAACACTGACACTCGGGGTACAGGATAATGACACTGGAGGTACAGGATAATGACACTGGGGGTACAGGATAATGACACTGGGGGTATAGGATAATGACACTGGGGGTACAGGATAATGACACTGACGCTGGGGGTACAGGATAATGACACTGACACTGGGTGTACAGGATAATGACACAGGGGGTACCGGATAATGACACTGACACTGGGGGTACAGGATAATGACACTGACACTGGGGGTACAGGAAAATGACACTGACATTGGGGATACAGGATAATGACACTGACACTGGGGGTACAGGATAATGACACTGACACTCGGGGTACAGGATAATAATAAAGACACTGGGGGTACAGAATAATGACACTGATACTCGGGGTACAGGATAATGACACTGGAGGTACAGGATAATGACACTGGGGGTACAGGATAATGACACTGGGGGTATAATATAATGACACTGGGGGTACAGGATAATGACACTGACACTGGGGGTACAGGATAATGACACTGACACTGGGGGTACAGGATAATGACACGGACATTGGGGATACAGGATAATGACACTGACACTGGGGGTACAGAATAATGACACTGACACTGGGGGTACAGGATAATGACACTGACACTCGAAGTACAGGATAATGACACTGGAGGTACAGGATAATGACACTGACACTGGGGGTACAGGATAATGACACTGGGGGTACAGGATAATGACACTGACACTGGGGGTACAGGATAATGACACTGACACTGTGTGGAGACACGGGGCTCAGTGGGCGCTCTCGTCCACTAAAACCCGCCGCCTTTAGAAAGACAGCGTGGCTCAGGGCTCATCCCAACTGAACGCCGGCCTCCCTAACCGTGGGCGTAACACTACTCAGACAACACAGGGTGAGGGAACCACAATAATTAGACTTTATTGGATCCCCAAACAATTAACGGCACATAACGCATAATCAGCAAAACACACAAATGTAACAGGCAACAGAGTCTCACCCTTCCGCTGGCTCACCAGGGATTTAGAATGTCCATGCCTCACAGGTTCCAAGCTGTCTGAGGTCTGCAAAGTCTGTAACAGGTGACTGAACTGTCCCAACCTGAGTGTTCTCCTTAGGTAGTCCTGGTTTGATGTTAAAATCCTGGCAGCCGGAGTCGAAATCCCTAGGCTGTGGATATGGTCACCAACCGGATCCGGAGTCCCTAGATTGAAGCCATAAGATGTCCTGATCCTCTAGTCAGCTCCAAAGAGCTTAGACTGAATCCATCAACCATCAACAACCTGGTGGCTTAAAGAAGTCCTCTCTTATAGCCACAGCCCTCCCCCTGGACACACTGCGTCCTCATCCATTGATTGGACAAGATTGCTTCTCCCATTGGACGAATTTCAAGCTACATGGACAATGCTCATTCAAATGATGTGCTTAGAAAGGCTGAGGGTGTACATGTAAACTGGGAGCCACTAGACAATGGCTACTAAGGTAATTACATTATCAATACACAACTACAATACAATGGTTACTGGAAATGTCTGGAGAACAATAGTCTAGCTTTCAGTGGCCAACACAATTACATTGAGTCAACAAGAGTCTTGTAAAAACAATGAGGGACTTCTCCCCCATCTATAGACAATCTATCATGCTGTCTGGCTGGATTTTAAGAAACGTTAACCCATGAGAGTCCATGTCGTCACATTCCTCCCCCTTCTTAATATTAGCCAGACATGATAGGCTTCCGATCATCCTTCTCCTCTTGTCGGGAAAGCCCATCCGCATTTCCATGGTTCTTGCCTTGTTTATGGGAGATGGAAAAATTGTAAGATTGTAATGCCAGACTCCACCTGAGCAAGCGTCCGTTGTCCCCGGCAGTGCGATTTAGCCAACTCAATGGATTGTGGTCAGTGAGGACTGTGAACTCATTGCCATAGAGGTAGGGCTGCAATTTTTTTAGGGCCCAGACTATGGCCAGGCATTCTTTTTCTATGGTGGCATAAGCCCTCTCTCGGTCCAACAGTTTCCGGGAGAGGTAAGCTATCGGATGTTCCTCATCGTTGTCCCCCACTTGGCTAAGTACAGCTCCTAGTCCTGTGTCCGATGCGTCTGTTTGGACAATGAATCTTCGACGGAAGTCAGGAGCAGTCAAGACTGGGCTTTGGGCTAGCCGGTCTTTCAATTGGAGGAACGCAGTTTCACATTCTGGGGTCCAGATAAGGTTACGGGCATATCTTTTGGTTGTGAGGTCAGTGAGCGGTTTTGCTATGGTACTGTAATTGGGGATAAACTTTCGATAGTAGTTTGCGGTTCCTAGAAATGCACGGACCTGTTTTTGATTGACCGGGCGTGGCCACTGGATAATGGCTTCTACTTTTGCAGGTTCGGGACGAATGCACCCACTTCCCACCCGATGTCCCAGGTATAGCACCTCGGCCATCCCCATTTGGCATTTGTCAGGTCGGATGGTGAGCTGGGCTTTGGCTACCCTCTGCAGCACCTGGGACACATGCTGAAGATGCTCTTCCCAAGTGTCGCTGAAGATAGCGATGTCATCCAAATAGGCCTGGGCATACCCCTGACATCCCTCTAGTAAATGGTCTACCATCCTCTGGAAGGTGGCTGGGTCATTTTTCATCCCAAAAGGCATGCTGGTAAACTCAAAGAGGCCAAAAGGGGTTATGAAGGCCGATTTCTCTTGAGCGTCTTTTGTGAGTGGGATCTGCCAGTATCCCTTGCTCAAATCGAGGGTAGATATAAACCGAGACCCCCCTAACCTATCTAGTAGTTCATCCACCCGGGGCATGGGGTAAGCATCTGTAATCGTGACCTCATTGAGCCGTCTATAGTCCACACAGAAACGAGTACTCTTGTCCTTTTTTGGCACCAATACCACACTGGCAGCCCATGGGCTATGGGAGGGGACTATGACTCCCATATTTAACATGTCATCCACCTCGGCCTTCATCATTGCCAACACAGGAGGGGTCACCCGGTAGGCGGGTTGTCTTAGTGGGGTGGCTGCCCCTGTATTGACATGATGCTGGACCAGGGGGGTTCTACCAGGCTGACTTGTGAACAGGGTTTCATATGTTCCGAGTATGTCTGATATCTGTCGCTTCTGTGATGGACAAAGCTGCTCCCCTAGTGATACATCTTTTACCCCCATTTCCCTTTTGGAGTCCACTAATAGGTCTGGGATCTGGTCCAACTCTGGATCATCTAACTCTGGACAGCAAACTGCTAAATTGGTGACTTCTCGTTCCTCATAAGCTTTTAGCCTATTGATGTGGTAGGTACGCTCACGAACACCTGCTCGATCCAGGGCCATGGTGTAGTCAGTATTGCCACATTTCTTGGTAATGGTGAATGGACCCGCCCACATGGCTTGCAGCTTGTTTTTCCGCACCGGTACTAGTACTAGGACCTTCTGTCCACAGGCAAATTCTCGGGGCCGGGCAGTGCGGTCATAACATCGTTTTTGCCTTTCCTGAGCCACTTCTAAATTCCCATGGGCTAACGCCATGAGGTGCCTCATCCTTTCCCTAAACTTTTGAACATAGTCCAGTATGGGAACCTCTTCTGTGGGGAAGGTGCCCTCCCAACTCTCTCGTACCAGCTCTAGGGGCCCTCGTACTTTTCGGCCGTACAGCAATTCAAAGGGAGAGAACCCAGTGGAGTCCTGCGGCACCTCCCGGTAAGCAAAAAGGAGCTGCTGCAAGTTTTTCTCCCAGTCCCCCCCCTCGGACTCCACATATCGGCTAATGAGCTGTTTGAGCGTTTTGTTGAAGCGCTCACACAATCCATTTGTTTCAGGATGGTAGGGGGTTGTGCGCATGGGGCGGACTCCATGTTTTTCCCACAGGGTGTGAATCAGTTCACTTTGGAACTGTGCCCCCTGGTCAGTCAATACTTCCTGTGGAAACCCTACCCGGCTAAAGATGTCCAGTAGAGCTTGAGCCACGTGCTCTGCATCTATGGAGGTTAAGGCAACGGCTTCTGGGTAACGGGTGGCAAAGTCTACCAGGGTGAGGATGAATCTTTTTCTACTGCGGCTGGGGATGGCTAAGGGGCCTACTATATCAATGGCAACTCTCTGGAACGGTTCTCCTATCAAGGGCATGGGTTGAAGTGGGGCACGGCATGGGGCTCCCCCCATACGCTGACACACTGGGCAAGAGGCTCTGTATTTTTGCACTTCTTGAGTGACCCTTGGCCAGAAAAAACTACGCAGCAGGCGGGCCCGAGTCTTTTTGGTCCCCATGTGCCCAGCCGCAGGAACATCATGAGCTAAACGCAACAGTTGGGGTCGGTATGGCTGGGGTACCACAAGCTGATGTACACGGGTCCAGGGTTTTTCTGGGCAGGATGCGGGCTTCTCCCGATATAAGAGGCCTTTTTCCCATCTATATACCTCCCCCTGATTTCCTCCCCCAGGTTGGCTTGCCGCACTACGGATAAGCTCTAAGGTGGGGTCTGACAGTTGAGCTTCCCTGAACTCTTTACGATCTATCTCCCCCCAATCAATGGCCACAGTTGGGTCTGATGTACTCACATTCGTTGGCTCTGATGAGGAGGCTGAAGATTGAGGAGTTGGGTTCTCCTCTGATGGGCTGGAAGAAAGACCTGCACCAGGATGGTGTTTGGCTTGGCTGCGGGTGATGGCGGTGACAAACTGGCTGGATAGTCCTTGTCCTAGGTCATTTCCCAAAATTACAGGGGTGGGGAGGCCGTCCATGAGCCCCACTTCAACCTCTCCTTGGTCAGTTCCCCAGTCCAACTGCACTCGTGCCAGAGGGATGTTCGAGCGCTGGCCCCCAGCAAGGATGATGGTCACTTGGCGGCCAGGTAAATGATGTTCTGTGGGAACAATATCTGGGCTGACCAGGGTGATGGAAGATCCCGAGTCTCGAAGTCCCTGAGCCTGTATATCACCGACCTTGACCGTCTGGATGTGGGGATGGAGGTTAGCTGGTGTACGGTGTCCGGCCTGCCGTAGGGTGTGGACTGGATAAACCACTTCCTCAGCTATTGGTGTTTCTCGGGAGTAGCATTCCTCAGGTCTCGTTGGTTCATCTCGGCATATGTTGACTGGTAGACGGGCTCCAGGCATGGGGTCCCGGTTTTGTAGACACTCTTTGGCCATGTGTCCAAGGCGCCCACACGTATAACAGCGCCGTGGGTTAGACAAGTCACCCACCCTGTTGGTAAACCTTTGTCTTGTTGGGGCTTCGGTGGGGTAACGAGTCAGTCCAGCACGTGAGTCTGGGGGTCGCTTGGATCCATGGTTGAGGGACCTATTGGGCCTCCAGCTGGGTCGGTTGGCTGTAAATTCGTCAGCCAATCGCGCTGCTTGCTCTGGGGTGTCGGGCTTCCTGTCAGCTACCCATTCTCGGATTTCCGGGTCCATCTGCGCCAGCAGCTGTTCAAGCACTATCACATCACGGAGGGCAGCAGCGGAGTGGGCAGCCCGTCCATCGAGCCAGCGATTACAGTGTCGTCGGAGTTGACTGCCAAATTCGACGTACGAGACACCCTGGCGAGACATAGTGCGATGTCTCTCGGGTGTTATGGTAAAAAGGGCCAACAAAGTGTCCTTAATAATTCCGTAGTCCAAGCAGTCCTGAGGCCCAAGTGATCGGACAGCCTCCTGGGCCCGGACCGGCAAGCTTGTCCACAGGTATTTGGACCACTCATCTGTGGGCACCTGGTGCATACGCATTAGCATCTCAAAGTTTTGCAAGTGTTCATCTATCTCAGTGCTGGAATCATTAAACACTGGCACATCCCTGTAGCGAAGATGACTTCCTTGGTGGTGGTCTATCCTGGAGGTAGGTGCTGATGGTGAGGAAATTGGAAATCCAAACACAAATTGCAGAACACCAGCCCTCTCTTCCCTTGAAGCTTCAGGCCCCAATGCAGTAAACAATTCCTTGACTCGGTCTGCTTGGGTTTGGTTTGTTTCCAGACTGTCACTGGATCTAGGATGAGATACAGGGTTTACCTCCTCTGATACCACAACGGCAGTGTCCTCATCATCCTCTGCATCATTCTGGGCATCCCAACAGACTAATTTCCGGATTAAGTCTGACCGAGTGTCAGTGTTCCTGTAGTCAATCTTTCGCATCTGGCACAGATCCTGTAGCATCCATTTACTGCTGCGGTCGTAACTCCTCTCTGGTCCTTGTCCCATGGCTGAGCTGGTGGGGTTGGACATGGCAGCGTCCGAAACCTGAATGCCTCCCCTATGGCCTGCTGGGTATGCTTATGTGCCTCCCTGGTTGTTGAGCCCTGGACGGTGTCCGAAAACACCAGTCCACTGCAGCTCCCCTGGGTAAACCAGGCTGAGTAGTATCCCACCGCTGCCACCAATTGTGGAGACACGGGGCTCAGTGGGCGCTCTCGTCCACTAAAACCCGCCGCCTTTAGAAAGACAGCGTGGCTCAGGGCTCATCCCAACTGAACGCCGGCCTCCCTAACCGTGGGCGTAACACTACTCAGACAACACAGGGTGAGGGAACCACAATAATTAGACTTTATTGGATCCCCAAACAATTAACGGCACATAACGCATAATCAGCAAAACACACAAATGTAACAGGCAACAGAGTCTCACCCTTCCGCTGGCTCACCAGGGATTTAGAATGTCCATGCCTCACAGGTTCCAAGCTGTCTGAGGTCTGCAAAGTCTGTAACAGGTGACTGAACTGTCCCAACCTGAGTGTTCTCCTTAGGTAGTCCTGGTTTGATGTTAAAATCCTGGCAGCCGGAGTCGAAATCCCTAGGCTGTGGATATGGTCTCCAACCGGATCCGGAGTCCCTAGATTGAAGCCATAAGATGTCCTGATCCTCCAGTCAGCTCCAAAGAGCTTAGACTGAATCCATCAACCATCAACAACCTGGTGGCTTAAAGAAGTCCTCTCTTATAGCCACAGCCCTCCCCCTGGACACACTGCGTCCTCATCCATTGGTTGGACAAGATTGCTTCTCCCATTGGACGAATTTCAAGCTACATGGACAATGCTCATTCAAATGATGTGCTTAGAAAGGCTGAGGGTGTACATGTAAACTGGGAGCCACTAGACAATGGCTACTAAGGTAATTACATTATCAATACACAACTACAATACAATGGTTACTGGAAATGTCTGGAGAACAATAGTCTAGCTTTCAGTGGCCAACACAATTACATTGAGTCAACAAGAGTCTTGTAAAAACAATGAGGGACTTCTCCCCCATCTATAGACAATCTATCATGCTGTCTGGCTGGATTTTAAGAAACGTTAACCCATGAGAGTCCATGTCGTCACACACTGGGGGTACAGGATAATGACACTGGAGGTACAGGATAATGACACTGACACTGGGGGTACCGGATAATGACACTGACACTGGGGGTACAGGATAATGACACTGACACTGGGGGTACAGGATAATGACACTGACATTGGGGATACAGGATAATGACACTGACACTGGGTGTACAGGATAATGACACTGGGGGTACCGGATAATGACACTGACACTGGGGGTACAGGATAATGACACTGACACTGGGGGTACAGGATAATGACACTGACACTGGGGGTACAGAATAATGACACTGACACTCGGGGTACAGGATAATGACACTAGAGGTACAGGATAATGACACTGGGGGTACAGGATAATGACACTGGGGGTACAGGATAATGACACTGACACTGGGGGTACAGGATAATGACACTGACACTGGGGGTACAGGATAATGACACTGACACTGGGGGTACAGGATAATGACACTGGGGGTACCGGATAATGACACTGACACTGGGGGTACAGGATAATGACACTGACACTGGGGGTACAGGATAATGACACTGACACTCGGGGTACAGGATAATAATAAAGACACTGGGGGTACAGAATAACGACACTGACACTCGGGGTACAGGATAATGACACTGGAGGTACAGGATAATGACACTGGGGGTACAGGATAATGACACTGGGGGTATAGGATAATGACACTGGGGGTACAGGATAATGACACTGACACTGGGGGTACAGGATGATGACACTGACACTGGGGGTACAGGATAATGACACTGACACTGGGTGTACAGGATAATGACACTGGGGGTACCGGATAATGACACTGACACTGGGGGTACAGGATAATGACACTGACACTGGGGGTACAGGATAATGACACTGACATTGGGGATACAGGATAATGACACTGACCCTGGGGATACAGGATAATGACACTGACACTGGGGGTACAGGATAATAATAAAGACACTGGGGGTACAGAATAATGACACTGACACTCGGGGTACAGGATAATGACACTAGAGGTACAGGATAATGACACTGGAGGTACAGGATAATGACACTGGGGGTACAGGATAATGACACTGGGGGTATAAAATAATGACACTGGGGGTACAGGATAATGACACTGACACTGGGGGTACAGGATAATGACACTGACACTGGGGGTACAGGATAATGACACAGACATTGGGGATACAGGATAATGACACTGACACTGGGGGTACAGGATAATGACACTGACACTGGGGGTACAGGATAATGACACACACTCGAAGTACAGGATAATGACACTGGAGGTACAGGTTAATGACACTGACACTGGGGGTACAGGATAATGACACTGGGGGTACAGGATAATGACACTGACACTGGGGGTACAGGATAATGACACTGACACTGGGGGTACAGGATAATGACACTGGAGGTACAGGATAATGACACTGACACTGGGGGTACCGGATAATGACACTGACACTGGGGGTACAGGATAATGACACTGACACTGGGGGTACAGGATAATGACACTGACATTGGGGATACAGGATAATGACACTGACACTGGGGGTACAGGATAATGACACTGACACTCGGGGTACAGGATAATAAAGACACTGGGGGTACAGAATAATGACACTGACACTCGGGGTACAGGATAATGACACTGGAGGTACAGGATAATGACACTGGGGGTACAGGATAATGACACTGGGGGTATAGTATAATGACACTGGGGGTACAGGATAATGACACTGACACTGGGGGTACAAGATAATGACACTGACACTGGGGGTACAGGATAATGACACTGACACTGGGTGTACAGGATAATGACACTGGGGGTACCGGATAATGACACTGACACTGGGGGTACAGGATAATGACACTGACACTGGGGGTACAGGATAATGACACTGACAATGGGGATACAGGATAATGACACTGACACTGGGGGTACAGGATAATGACACTGACACTCGGGGTACAGGATAATAATAAAGACACTGGGGGTACAGAATAATGACACTGACACTCGGGGTACAGGATAATGACACTAGAGGGACAGGATAATGACACTGGGGGTACAGGATAATGACACTGACACTGGGGGTACAGGATAATGACACTGACACTGGGGGTACAGGATAATGACACTGACACTGGGGGTACAGGATAATGACACTGACACTGGGGGTACAGGATAATGACACTGACACTGGGGGTACAGGATAATGACACTGGGGGTACCGGATAATGACACTGACACTGGGGGTACAGGATAATGACACTGACACTGGGGGTACAGGATAATGACACTGACATTGGGGATACAGGATAATGACACTGACACTGGGGGTACAGGATAATGACACTGACACTCGGGGTACAGGATAATAATAAAGACACTGGGGGTACATAATAGTGACACTGACACTCGGGGTACAGGATAATGACACTGACACTGGGGGTACAGGATAATGACACTGACACTGGGGGTACAGGATAATGACACTGACACTGGGGGTATAGGATAATGACACTGGGGGTATAGGATAATGACACTGGTGGTACAGGATAATGACACTGACACTGGGAGTACAGGATAATGACACTGACACTGGGGGTACAGGATGACACGGACATTGGGGATACAGGATAATGACACTGACACTGAGGGTACAGGATAATGACACTGACACTCGGGGTACAGGATAATAGCAAAGACACTGGGGGTACAGAATAATGACACTGACACTCGAGGTACAGGATAATGACACTGGAGGTACAAGATAATGACACTGACACTGGGGGTACAGGATAATGACACTGGGGTTACAGGATAATGACACTGACACTGGGGTGTCAGGATAATGACACTGACACTGGGGGTACAGGATAATGACACTGACACTGGGTGTACAGGATAATGACACTGGAGGTACAGGATAATGACACTGACACTGGGGGTACAGGATAATGACACTGACACTGGGGATACAGGATAATGACACTTACACTGGGGGTACAGGATAATGACACTGACACTCGGGATACAGGATAATGACACTGGAGGTACAGGATAATGACACTGGGGGTACAGGATAATGACACTGGGGGTATAGGATAATGACACTGGGGGTACAGGATAATGACACTGACACTGGGGGTACAGGATAATGACACTGACACTGGGTGTACAGGATAATGATACTGGGGGTACCGGATAAGGACACTGACACTGGGGGTACAGGATAATGACACTGACACTGGGGGTACAGGATAATGACACAGACATTGGGGATACAGGATAATGACACTGACACTGGGGGTACAGGATAATGACACTGACACTCGGGGTACAGGATAATAACAAAGACACTGGGGGCACAGAATAATGACACTGACACTCGGGGTACAGGATAATGACACTGGAGGTACAGGATAATGACACTGGGGGTACAGGATAATGACAATGGGGGTATAGGATAATGACACTGGGGGTACAGGATAATGACACTGACACTGGGGGTACAGGATAATGACACTGACACTGGGGGTACAGGATAATGACACTGACACTGAGGTACAGGATAATAATGCAGCACCATGGGGTATGCTACCCCAGTGGTCTGCAGGATCCTAAGGCTTTCTGAAACACCCACTGCTGACAACCCACACCTCACACACAGGTAGGGGCACATTCCCTGAGCACTGGGCGCAGCATGTAGAGGGTTAACAGTGGTCAGATGTGAGAACCAATCCCTTAGCTGTTAGCCTGGGGTGTGGCTATTGGGAAGTGACAGGGGTTGCTAGGCAGACTAGAGAGAGGAAAAACGACAGTTGAAGGAGTGACAGTTAAAAAGGAGTCAGTGAGTGAGAAGGGTGTGAGTATTGTGAGGAGACCCCAAAAAGGGCAACTAGGAGGTAGTAGCCTGAGGGTAGACAGAAGATCCCAGGTACTACACACGACGGGGTACTGGATACCAGAGTAGACAACAGCTCCAGGCGGTCTGCAGATCCAGCCGTGTGTGGTGATTTCCAGGTACCACACCACCCATAGGCTCAGGGACACAGCCTCATATATAGGACCCGGGAGAGGGCACCGAGAAGTAGCCTACCCCACAAGTGACCGCGAGGCCTGTCATACTGGGCCCGGAAAGACAAAGGAGCGGAGCGCCGCAGGTCACCAACAGCAACAGGCAAGGGGACCATCAGCTCTGCATGTGTACGGAGGGCTCAACAGTGTCTCAAGTCAGCACTGGGACAAAGGAAAGTCGGTTGACCAGCCGTACCAAACTGCACTTGCAACATCCAGTGAGTAAATACCAGTTAATCTGCAAGAACTGTGTCGTGTCTATTACTGGCGAACCACAAGGTGCAGCACACCTACATGGGACTTAAGCCCCTACTGGCAGAGGGTGCAAACACACTATACACTATACCATCTGTCCCTAAAACCACAGCAACGGCGGGACATCTTATTACCGCAACCCGCCAGTGGCGTCACGAGTGACATATAAAATAACCCTGTTACCGAGCGCCCCCAGGTCACGGAATCGGGCACGGCCACCTGTGATGGTGATCCCCGTTATCCACCGCCCAGAACCGAGTATCCCAAGGGCCTGGGGCGTGGCAGATCTCTACAATAACACTGATACTGGGGTACAGGATAATAACACTGATACTGGGGGTACAGAATAATAACACTGACGGTACAGGATAATGACACTGACACTGGGGGTACAGGATAATGACACTGACACTGGGAGTACAGGATAATGACACTGACACTGAGGGTACAAAATAAGGCCACTGACACTGGGGGTACAGGATAATGACATTGACACTGGGGGTACAGGATAATGACACTGAGGGTACAGGATAATGACACTGACACTGGGGGTACAGGATAATGACACTGACACTGGGGGTACAGGATAATGACACTGACATTGGGGATACAGGATAATGACACTGACACTGGGGGTACAGGATAATGACACTGGGGGTGCAGGATAATGACACTGGGGGTATAGGATAATGACACTGGGGGTACAGGATAATGACAATGACATTGGGGATACAGGATAATGACACTGACACTCGGGGTACAGGATAATAACAAAGACACTGGGGGTACAGAATAATGACACTGACACTCGGGGTACAGGATAATGACACTGGGGGTACAGGATAATGACACTGGGGGTACAGGATAATGACACTGGGGGTATAGGATAATGACCTGGGGGTACAGGATAATGACACTGACACTGGGGTACAGGATAATGACACTGACACTGGGGGTACAGGATAATGACACTGACACTGGGTGTACAGAATGACACTGGGGGTACCGGATAATGACACTGACACTGGGGGTACAGGATAATGACACTGACACTAGTGGTACAGAATAATGACACTGACACTGGGGATACAGGATAATGACACTGACACTGAGGTACAGGATAATAATGCAGCACCATGGGCTATGCTCCCTTAGTGGTCTGCAGAATCCTAAGGCTTTCTGAAATACCCACTGCTGACAACCCACACCTCACACACAGGTAGGGGCACATTCCCTGAGCACTGGGTGCAGCATGTAGAGGGTTAACAGTGGTCAGATGTGAGAACCAATCCCTTAGCTGTTAGCCTGGGGTGTGGCTATTGGGAAGTGACAGGGGTTGCTAGGCAGACTAGAGAGTGGAAAAACGACAGTTGAAGGAGTGACAGTTAAAAAGGAGTCAGTGAGTGAGAAGGGTGTGAGGATTGTGAAGATACCCCAAAAAGGGCAACTAGGAGGTAGTAGCCTGAGGGTAGACAGAAGATCCCAGGTACTACGCACGATGGGGTACTGGACCCCAGAGTAGACAACAGCTCCAGGCGGTCTGCTGGTCCAGCCGTGTGTGGTGATTTCTAGGTACCACACCACCCATAGGCTCAGAGACACAGCCTCATATATAGGACCCGAGAGAGGCCACCGAGAAGTAGCCTACCCCACAAGTGACCGCAAGGCCTGTCATACTGGGCCCGGAAAGACAAAGGAGTGGAGCGCCGCAGGTCACCAACAGCTTCAGGCAAGGGGACCATAAGCTCTGAATGTGCACGGAGGGCTCAACAGGGTCTCAAGTCAGCACCGGAACAAAGGAAAGTCGATTGACCAAACTGCACTTGCAACATCCAGTGAGTAAATACCAGTTAATCTGCAAGAACTGTGTCGTGTCTATTACTGGCGAACCACAAGGCGCAGCACACCTACATGGGACTTAAGCCCCTACTGGCGGAGGGTGCAAACACACTTGCTGCTATACCATCTGTCCCTGAAACCACAGCAGCGGCGGGACATCTTATTACCGCAACCCGCCAGTGGCGTCATGAATGATATATAAAATAACCCTGTTACCGAGCGCCCCCAGGTCACGGAACCGGGCACAGACACCTGTGATGGTGATCCCCGTTATCCACCGCCCGGAACCGAGTATCCCAAGGGCCTGGGGTGTGGCAGCTCTCTACAAATTGGCGTCACGAACAGGATACAAACTAGGCCCAGCAACCCTGGGTGCAGTGTGCCTTAAATCGTGTAAAACTGTATAAAGACTTTTGTCGCCATTTTGCCTCAGTAAAAACTACTGCGCCACCACTCTGGCTGTAAAAGAACACGAAGGTTGAAAAGCGCGCAGGAAAACTTGGCTCCGCCCCCTTTACAGGGAATCTGCAGAAAAGCCGAACACCGAGCAGTAGCCTGACTTCAGGAGCTCCCGAGCCGCTCGAGATCCCCATAGAGAAGGTTGGTGAAATTAACCAAGGATGACTAAAATGGAAGCACAAGAAAACGGAGACGCTGCCGGACCGAGACGGGGCGCAGATAATGCGGCAATGGTGTGGCGCCCCTGACCTGGTCAGGCGCCACTGAGTACTGCACCCATTGTTGGGTCAGAACAAGACAGGTAATCCCAAAGGCTAACTAGCGTGTGGACACACAGACACTTGGTACCAGGAACACACACAGCTTAGAGGGGACCCCTTGGCGGAGCCAGGGAGGAGGCGTAGCCCTCGCATCCCAGCTAGTGGTGGGTAGTGGGACTGGAGACAGAGAGTGTGCAGTGGCAGCCAAAGGAGGAGTGGAGGAGCCGCGTCTGGATGTGGAGTAGAAGATCAGGACACGCTCAGACCCTGCACCTGTAGTGGCTGCTGGCGGGGGAGAGAGGCTACCCAGTGGTGCTGCCTGAAATCCACCTAGTGCAGAGGTGGCTGAGTAAGGAGACTACCGGTAGACCAAGCTCGCATGGGGAAACAGAAACAGGTCCCCAGAGCAGGAACCCATTTACTTGGCCTTCCAAACCTGCTGGTGAGGGCACTGTATGTGCCTCACCAATCTACACAGAGTCCACAGCATCAGCAGCACAAGGGGGCCCATAAGGAGGATTGAGCCTGAAGCCATCTTAACCTTGGTCCATGCTGCCAGGAAACGGGCCAGAAAGGGGAGAACGGCAGTTGCGACTTCCCTGGGTGATCCCCGCAATACTACAAGTAAGGATTCACCCCAAACAAGAAGGGCTAGGAAGGCGAGTCAGCAGTCAGCCCTACATCAGCCGAAGGGATACCTGGTTCCACCTGGTTCATCATAGCATCGCCCGGGTTGACTCACAGCTACCATCTGAAAGTGAGTAAAAACACTGAAAGACATTGCTGCCTTTGTGTGAGTTCTTCTGCGACCTGTGGTACTACACACACTGGGCCCTGGGGCCAGCCTCACTCTCGGGAGGCTACAACATCTGACTGCATCTACCATCAGCCCCAGGCATTCCCTACATTGCAGTGGCGGTCACTCCCTTACCGCAATTACCGATAAATCGGATACATTAGCTGGGTTAAAAAAAAAAAATAACTACTGCAATTGACATGTATCCCTTAACAGGCAAGCAAATGGCATCCATTATACTGGGTCAGCTTAAAGGGGCAGCGGAGCTAGAAGCAGAAACTTGGTCAGACGCTGAACGCGAGTCAGTAACCACCATGTTTGACAAACTGAAACTTGCATTTCAGACCCGCACTGAGGCGGAACTGCGGATGGAGTTCTACAACTGCAGGAAGAAACCGCAGGATAACATCAGGGACTATGCTCTGAGACTCCAAGCAGCATTAAGGACATTAAAACATGTCGATCCTCTCAGTGCCAGAGAGGAAAACCGGATGCTAATGGAGCAGTTCATACAGGGCCTGTTGTCATCAGATGACCGCAAGCAGCTGCTCCTGTGGTCCCTTGAACATGCTGATGCGGACTTTGCAACTCTAAAAGACCGGGCTATCAAGGCGTTGCAGCCCCCGGCAACCTCAGACTCTACCCTGGCGGTACCGTCTGCCAGTGTCCCTTCCTTGGAAGTGGAACCTGCCTCCTCTACTCCAGCAAAGGCCAACGGGCAGGCTGCGACCCCTGGTGGGCCAGAGGACCTGCGTTCCCAAGTGCAGCTGTCAGGGTCAGAATGACGATGATGATGAGACTCAAAGGATCTGTCGATATCCGGCTGCTGTTTCTAATTAAAAATGTCATGAGTGCACACGAGACTAAATAACTGGACAGCAAGTCAGTTACATCTATCTCCATGACTGGCTCTTGACCAAGTGCTTTATTATTTGAAAAAACTCTAAACTGAGCAGTAAGGGGGTGTAAACAAAAGTTTTAGTCCAATCAAGTATCGCAGAGCAGGGCTTCATGACTTAGAGAGATCTACACATCCTCCTTGGATTGGTCAGTCCAGACTCCAGGAATTTCCTTTTGATAAGGCCGTAATTTAGGTTGATGCAATCTAATCATGCATCCCTCTTAAACTGTCTGCAGTCCAAATTATGAGTCACTCGTGGTAGCATGCATAACCACAATCTTTCACACACACCAGAGACGTGCTCAGATATGAATAGAAAGTAAGACTGACTTTTAATACGGAAATTGTACGGATATATATAATCTTATTGGCTAGGTGCCAAGAATACGTAACACGTCTCCTATTGGATAAAGTAGAACAGCTTATTCTGTGATATACAATTTACTGTAATGTGCTTGGTTCCTCATTTATATTAAGCAATGTCAGCATGATTCACTGGTCACAAGAATAGCCCAGACTGTCTGTCTGAGTCTTATGCCAAGAGATATGTGGGGTACAGTTCAAACACCATCTTAAATCCTGTTCTTTATGGATATCTCCATGTAACTCTTATATACTTATAATAATTCATAATCTTGTCCATAACAGTCCATCTGTCTTGGGTGCAAAACAGGAAATAGCAGCCATCTTTACAATTACATGTGCTGGTATATACTGTGTCTAAGGAAAATACACTGAATATGCAATATACGTATATACATGTTAGTAAGAAACAAAAGCATTCACAAATATGTGTGTTAGTTCACATCTACTGAACTATATAACTGAGTCTATGAAATGGCTGAATTAAGTATTTTTGGATACTCAATTCTTTATCCTCAACAGTCCCCCCTAAAGACTTACTTCTGCCATTTCTAAATTCTAAGGGTACTGTGTTCCCTTAGGAAGAGAGGTCGAAAGATCTGTTGGAAAAACCTGCCTAACTGAACGTTGAGGCATGGGCGGAAAGGGGAAAGGGATTTTCTTCACCGGTTTGAGACCAAGGACTCCTAGGCGAGTCCTCACCCTTTGTAGTTGGACTTTCCCATGTCTCAAGGTTCTCTAAGTCCTCTCTTCTAACTGTTCTGGCAATGCTGGTCTAAGACTGTACAGGGTTTTCTGAAAAGGATAAGTATGAGCAGAACGCTCAGTGCAGCTCTGGTTGATTAACCCTTCTGCAATGCGAGGTGTGGATCCATAGATGTTTCTGTGGTTGGATCAGCTCCTCTAGTGTTGACTCATGGCTCTTTCTCACTTGTCCTTTAGGATCAATCAGTCTCCTGACTGGAGACCATATGCTAATAGCTCTGATTTAAGATCTGGAATTGGACAATACACCTGTTTATCACACTATTCAGTCAATTATATAAAAATATACATGTCTATGCTAAACTAATAACATTTTACATAAAGACCTGCTTATTGCAAAAAGAAAACAAAACATATACATTTTATACACGATTTACTAGTTTCCACTTTTCTATAAAATATACACTTTTTGTAAACACATTTTTCTTTACATACCACCTTCATGTGCTTCTCAACAATAATGTCGTTTTCTGCACTGAAATGCCTCTGACCAAACCTGGAGAGAGGGATTTACACAACACGCACAGACTTGCATACAACGTGCTCATGATATACATCTATAATCAGTTTGCAGTCTCTAAGAATGGGTAGAGTAGGTGCAGGGTGTTTCTGCGGACCTTTTACAGTTTTTTTCTCACTTTGTTCTAGGCACTTGTCTCACAAGACTGGGTGAATCTGCCCACCTGGGTACTGAACCCTGGCGTCACCAAAGCACACACTGACAATTGTCTTTCACAGATGTTACCTGGGCCATCATTAAGAAGAGCTCTCATGGCAGAGAAAGCTTACCACCCTTTATCCACAGACCTTCCTCAGTCAGCTGGCTCCCTGCATGTCACAGTCCATTCCTTGTTGTATCGCTTGTTCCTGTAGGGATTTAAGAACACAAGGAGTGACAGAAGTCACTGACGTGACCGGTGTCACCAAGGCATGGTCGGTATTGGTGAAAGACTCTCAACTCTAGGCCTGTTCACTGCTTCTTGGTCAGCTGCACCTGTGCGAGGATCTCCATCCGAATCCATCAGCTCAGATCTAGACTTTCTTTTCGGCATACCTAATTCATTTGACAACAGGAAAAAATCTACAACCTACATACACCTCTAAAGACTCTTACCCACTCCTGTTCTACCCATCAAGAGAGGCATTAATGCATCACTGTCTCCTGTATCAATAGGATTGGAGGGAGTGGTCGAATTTAGACTACCTCATGTGGTGTAAACAGCAGCATATCCAGTGCAGAATCGACCACCATCTGGTTTCATCTATAAAAACAAAAACTAAAAAAAAATATACATTAGATCATTCTTATAACTTCATCTCTGATCATAATACAGTTAGTGGTCATCTATACTTCACATGACTGAGAATACTAAATAAATAACAAAACAAATAAACAAATAAACATATAAGACAAGACTTTCCTATTTCAGTTAACAGATATACCTCATAGTAATCTAATAAACATAGCCTGTGGGAAAAAGGTCAGCTTCAAAACCTATCTAATATGCCTACTGCACCCTCGAAGAAACTGGAGAATATAATTAATACCTTATTCCCCCCTTGTTTAATTGTTTATTTACCAATATGGCAAAATTCAGCGTTTTTATACTGGTATTCCCTAAAAGAAAAAAATAAAACAGTTGGTAATAAATTAGCCACATACTAAAACTTAAAAAGAACAAACGCTGAAAATAACGTATATCTCACAACAATATACATTACTGGGAAATTTTAAAACCTTACAATAAACACTGTATCCATAAAGAAAAGAAAAACCTTTCATAGTAGAAACAACTGAGACATGATTAAATGACAGCTGTGACTAGGCGACTAACTTGCAAAAATATATAAATTGTTTAGAAATAATCGTAAAAACAGAAAAGGTGATAGAGTCACAAAATAAAAATATATTGTTCAAATAAATCGCCATTAAAAACAAATTAACACAAATTATATCGCACATCCCATGAAATTTAATATTCCCTATTCCGGTATAAACAGTAACTAAAAATGTGAAATTCTGAACTCTAAGGGTTAAACCAAACTTACGTCACTATTGAGGAAAGACACATTCCATCAAGACACATTCCATCCTTATCTCTTAAAAGCGAGAGAGGAAGAAGAAAAAACCCTCATCCTTTGTTATAACAAAGACGTAGCAGTGAACACATCCATTTCCCATATCTACATTGGATGCATTATACATTTTTCCTAATTCCTTTTTACAAATGGATTTGATACATTTTGACATCAGTAGGGGTAAGTCGTTTACAATTTTTGTTTTAAATTAACTAACACAGTACAAAGATATATATATTTACCTTCCTCTATTTTATTTTATGATATAATGCTGCAGGACTTCTAAAATACCAATTGATTTTATGTGAACAGATATCTTTCCACTCATCAATTCTGTAAAAGTTTCACTTACTTATCTTTGACTTGCATTTATGGGATAGCTGAGTAAACAAATATACTATTTATACTTATTCAAATGTGTTAGTCATTTATACCACAGAACACCTCCCACCGGGGATGGGTGGATAGCTTTGAACAAAGAGCCATTGCGAGGGGTGTGGCTTATGAGGTGTACTGCCATCAGTGGGTGTAGCAAGACGGCTGCCACAGGAAGTTCCAGGCACCTGACTTCCGGGTGTAGCATCCATGTTGTGACTCCCTGGGTGTACTGGGAGTGGCTGGAACTACGTAGTAAACCAGGGATACTTTTAGTGCCTGTAAATTTGCATTTCAGCATACAAAAGAGAGATTTGATTAGCACCAGATATGATGACTTCTAAAGGAAAACCATGATGTACAGCTAGAGAAAAACATTTAGTGATTCTACAAACAGCAACACACAGTGAATGGGGTCTTTGTTCTTCATTATAAACTCACTACAGATTAATCTGAACTTCAATACATGGGTTGCAGCCTGCCATCTAGTGGTAGTCCAACGATTTTACACAACTTTTTGCAATCTTTTATATTTTTTTCCGTTTTTTTTGTAACTAGGGCGACAGCGTTCTCAGCTCCTACTAAAAACAACATATTTATCTTTTGAACAGAGTGTATACAAAGTGCTCTAATTGGACCGGCCGGCTCCAACCGGAATTCTTTCCCGCCTCGTTATGAAGACCTACCCCCTCATAACAGTGGCTCACATTTAATACGCAGGGGAATCCGCTAATTCCGACACTTTTACCTTAACTAAAGTGAGATCCTTTCCCGTCTCGTCTGCTACACAAACAGTGACTTGCGCCTGAACCGCAGGGGAATCGCTAGTTCTCATACTTCTGTTCAAAAACAAACAATTTAAAAAGACTGAAAAATGCATGAACCCGTTAATTTCTCTCTAATCCAAACCAAAATAACACTTGTCTTTACAACTCCTCTGTTTGCTTTACTATACAAAGGCTGCAGTCACCTCCACTGACCCCTCCTTTCTCCTCACTCCAAAGAGCTGCACTGTTTTGACCCCCGGTGTCTGCCTCTTCACTCCTCCACCCCCCTCCTCCTCCACAGAACAAAGACAGCAGCTGCGTCTGTGTGGGCTCTATCAGCCCCCCTTCTTTCTAACACACACAAACTTTCCTCCCTGCTGCCCTCTTAGCAAAAGAACGTAGCTGCGTGAGCGAGTGACCCCCCCACCTTTTTCTTGCTTTCCTCTTAGTGGAGAGATGCAGGGACGTAGAGTTGCAGTCTGTCCCTGCCCAAGTAGCCAGTGGGGGACTGACCCCCCTCCTTTTTGTGTAAGAGACTGCAGGCACGCTGGGCTTCTCTCCACCATTTCTATAGCTGTCTGCTCAGACAATTAACTCTCCGAGAACCAAACAGAGAAATCACAAGCTTGATTAACCATACACTATATACAAATCAACAGCTACTCAAAAAGCCCCCCATTTCTACCTTACTTACAGCTCAGAAATACAGACAGCCGGATCCTTTAAAACCTACACCTAGCCCCTATGGGAGCTGGGTCCTTCTAGCTCACCGGCGAGTGACAGTCACACCGTTAGGTCTCCGGTGCACTACCATTCTCCGGACTAGTGACCACCCACTTTCGCCAGGTGTCTCTCGATCCACAGGTAAAACAGCACACACAATTTATATGATGCTTACCGTGAAACGAGGGCGAGCAAATCCTCGATATCGAGCAACACCTGGATACTTGTGGAGTAGCCCCAGATGTCCGGAAAGTGGAAGCTCTTACTCACTCTTCTCGGTGGCCCCACACTTGGCGCGCCAACTGTCAGGGTCAGAATGACGATGATGATGAGACTCAAAGGATCTCTCGATATCCGGCTGCTGTTTCTAATTAAAAATGTCATGAGTGCACACAAGACTAAATAACTGGACAGCAAGTCAGTTACATCTATCTCCATGACTGGCTCTTGACCAAGTGCTTTATTATTTGAAAAAACTCTAAACCGAGCAGTAAGGGGGTGTAAACAAAAGTTTTAGTCCAATCAAGTATCGCAGGGCAGGGCTTCATGACGTAGAGAGATCTACACATCCTCCTTGGATTGGTCAGTCCAGACTCCAGGAATTTCCTTTGTCCATCTGTCTTGGGTGCAAAACAGGAAATAGCAGCCATCTTTACAATTACATGTGCTGGTATATACTGTGTCTAAGGAAAATACACTGAATATGCAATATACGTATATACATGTTAGTAAGAAACAAAAGCATTCACAAATATGTGTGTTAGTTCACATCTACTGAACTATATAACTGAGTCTATGAAATGGCTGAATTAAGTATTTTTGGATACTCAATTCTTTATCCTCAACACAGCGACTGAGTGAGGACGTAGCAAAGATCCTCAAAGCCATGCAGCTTGTTCCAGAGCCCAAGCCACCGGACCGGATTCTGCTTGCTGACTGCCCTGAGGACGTCCCGTGGATGAGGAACCGGAGGAGTCCTCCATTGCGAGGAAGACCCACCGATCGCTATTGTTCTTCAGGACAACCCATCTGCCGGCGTTGCGGTAAAACAGATCATCTTGCAAGAAGGTGTCCTTTAAATCCACAACCCCTGGGGCCAATGGCCAATCCCCAGGTGTGAGTCGACAAGGCCCAATGGAATGGCGTGATCGGTATGTGGCAGGACATCCGATTCTGTCCATTACCTTGGATGGGATCCCCACTTCTGCACTGTTGGACACCGGTTCACAGGTAACCACCATTCCCTATGTGCTTTACCGCCGATTCTGGTGTGATGAAGAACTCACTCACCCTGATCCAAGCCTCACCGTATACGCTGTAAACGGGTTACTGGTAGAGCAGATAGGATTTAAAGAAGTAACCATAAAGGTGGGGAGGGTGGAGCTTAGGGGTCAGGGATTGATTGTTGTCAAAACTGATGCAAATGATAGAAATCCCCATATGATCCTAGGTACCAATGTCATCGAAAATTGTTTGGGAGAAGTATTGTTCTTGCTCCAACAGATCGCCAAGACTGCTAATGTCGGGCAGTAGAGGGTCCTGTAGAAGGAGATTAAAGCCCTCCTGCTAAAACAACAGGTAAACCAGTCTGGTGGAGAACTGGGTGGTGTGCGGGTAATTGATTCTAACCCCATTGTGTTACCTCCAAGAAGTGAAATGATGGTGTGGTGTCGGACATCAATAGGTCCTAGAGGGCGAGATTACCAGGCAGTGGTAGAGCCCATGTACTCAGAGGACTGGTCCACAATCCTGACAGCCCGGGGGGTAGTCAATGTAGACAAAGGGAGAGTTCCTGTACGTATATTAAATTGTGGGGAAGAGGAAGCCAAATTGCCCAGGTACGCTACCATTGGTAAATTGTTTACTGTCACTGAAAATGCCATTCAAGCAGCAGAACCACTTGCCCCAACAGACCTGGCAGATGAGCAATTAGCAAACTGGTGCCAGGAACTCCATGTTGGTACGGACTCCACGCCTTTTTACCAGAAGCAAGGAGTACAGTATACCGGGTTGTGCAGGAATATGAATCAGTCTTCAGTAAGCATCCATTGGATTTCGGGAGAATTAAAGGGGTACAACACCATATCCCCACTGGGAACCATCCTCCCATCAGAGAGCGATACAGACCTGTACCACCAAAACACTATCAGAGGGCCAAAGAAATGCTACATGACATGAAGGAGGCTGGGGTTATCCGAGATAGTTGTAGCCCTTGGGCAGCTCCACTAGTCTTAAGGCCCCGTCACACTAAGCAACATCGCTAGCAACATCGCTGCTAACGAACAACTTTTGTGACGTAGCAGCGATGTTGCTAGTGATGTCGCTGTGTGTGACATCCAGCAACAACCTGGCCCCTGCTGTGAGGTCGTTGGTTGTTGCTGAATGTCCTGGGCCATTTTTTAGTTGTTGCTGTCCCGCTGTGAAGCACAGATCGCTGTGTGTGACCGCGAGACAGCAACAACTAAATGTGCAGGCAGCAGGAGCCGGCTTCTGCGGAGGCTGGTAACCACAGTAAACATCGGGTAACCAAGAAGCCCTGTCCTTGGTTACCCGATATTTACCTTTGTTACCAGCCTCCGCCGCTGTCACTGTCAGTGCCGACTCCTGCTCTGTGCACATGTAGCTGCAGGACACATCGGGTTAATTAACCCGATGTGTGCTGTAGCTAGGAGAGCAGGGAGCCAGCGCTAAGCATTGTGCGCTGCTCCCTGTTCTGTGCACATGTAGCTGCAGGACACATCAGGTTAATTAACCCGATGTGTGCTGTAACTAGGAGAGCAGGGAGCCAGCGCTCAGTGTGCGCTGCTCCCTGCTCTCTGCACGTGTAGCTGCGTGCGCTGGTAACCAAGGTAAATATCGGGTTGGTTACCCGATATTTACCTTAGTTACCAAGCGCAGCATCTTCCACGTGGCGCTGGGGGCTGGTCACTGGTTGCTGGTGAGCTCACCAGCAACTCGTGTAGCGACGCTACAGCGATCCCTGCCAGATCAGGTTGCTGGTGGGATCGCTGGAGCGTCGCAGTGTGACATCTCACCAGCAACCTCCTAGCAACTTACCAGCGATCCCTATCGTTGTTGGGATCGCTGGTAAGTTGTTTAGTGTGACTGGACCTTTAGTCAGAAAATAAGATGGCACCATGGGGATGTGTATAGATTACAGGCAGATAAATCACATTACACATAAGGATGCTTACCCATTACCCCGCATAGAAGAATCACAAGCTGCTCTCAAGACTGCTAACTACTCTTCCACCTTGACCTTACTAGTGGGCATTGGCAGGTCTCTGTAACAGAGGAAGACCGGGAGAAGACTGCGTTTGCCACCCCGATGGGCCCGTGCGAGTTCAACAGTATGCCGTTTGGACTCTGTATCGCACCTGGAACCTTCCAGCGCCTGATGGACTATTGTCTGGGGCACCTGAACTTTGAGACTGTACTGCTCTATTTAGATGACGTCATTGTGTTCTCCAAGTCCTACGAAGACCATCTAGAACATCTGGCAGCGGTGTTTGAAGCACTGTCCAAGTATGGCATGAAGCTGAAACCATCCAAGTGCCATCTCCTTAAACTCAAGGTTCAGTATCTGGGACACGTAGTTAGTGCTGAGGGAGTCGCACCAGATCCAGACAAGATAAAAGTCATCAAGAGCTGGCCAAGACCAGCTACTATCAAAGAGGTACGTCAGTTCCTGGGCTTGTTAGGATACTACCCAAGATTTTTCAAAGGTTACACCAAGATGGCTGCCCCCTTGCAAGACCTCCTGGTTGGTCAACCCAAGAAAGGCAAGAAGTCTGGTCCTCCATTCGAATGGGGTGAAAAAGAAGAAAGTTCCTTCAGACTAATGAAGTGGGCTCTGACGGGGGAAGAAATTCTAGCTTATCCAGACTACAACTTACCCTTTGTGCTGTACACACACGCAAACAACGTGGGATTAGGAGCAGTGTAGTCACAGGTCCAGAATGGGAGAGAGCGAGTAATTTCCTAAGCTAGCAGGAAGCTTTGGCCTACTGAGAGAAATCTGGAAAATTACAGCTCTTTCAAGTTGGAGTTCCTGGCCATGGTCTGGGCTATCACTGAGAGGTTCAAGCACTATCTAGTGTAATGTCCTGGAGGTGGATCCACGGGACCGAGCACCGGACTCCCCCAGAGAGGCAACCCGGAGCAAACCCCTATACAGGGACTGTCCGATCACCCCTCCAGAGGGCCTAGATGCACGGTAGCCGGAACACTAGGGGCACGGAGTACGGGTCCTTCAGAAGTCTGTACGGGAGATGACTATTAGTCCAACGGGAACCGTAGGCAGGATGGATGACTGGAACCGGGTACAGGTGCCGAGTAGTAACAGCAGATGGGGTCCGGATCCAGCGGGACGTGTAGGCTGAAGTATCCAGGTGGAATCCAGGATCAGTAACGGGTTCAGGCTGACGGAAGATGGCGGGATCCACAGCAGACAGTCACCGGGACACCTCCTGGGAAACCTTCAAGCCAGACACAGTCAGGACAGCAGACGGGCTCTGCGGAAGAGACAGGGTTAATCTGGGTACAAGGCACAGAGGGACCTGAACACCTAGCTACAGGAACACGTTGAACAGGCACCGCCCACGTGGAAAAGGAAGTCTTAAATACCCTGTACCTGTAATCAGCCATATCCTGTTCCAGGGACGCTGGCCCTTTAAGAAGAGGTGAGTGAGCGCGCCCGCGCCCTAATGCGCATGCGCGAGACCCGAGTGCCGGAGACCAGTGCAGGAAGCAGAGAGGAAGGGGGAGGAGATGCAGGGGAGCCAGGCACAGAGTCCTGGGTCGCAGCGGGACGCCGGGACCGGCGAACAGGAGGCATGGAGGACGCACAGGAGGGGGAGTGAGAGGGGCAGCTGCGGGCAGGAGGACCGGGGACCGGAGCGATGAGTGACAGGCGGCGCCGGGATCCGGGGAGCGTGACATCTAGCAGCCACTAAGTTCACTGTCTTCACTGACAACAATCCCATTACCCATCTAGATACAGCAAAGTTGGGTGTATTAGAACAACGCTGGGCATCTCTGTTATCCAACAATGACTTTACCATCAAGTACAGAGCTGGACGTAAGAACGCAAATGCAGATGCGCTGTCAAGAATGCCCCATTTGCAAGAAGAGGGAGAAGACATAGATGAGCTAGAAGAAATAGAGTTACCTGCCTTCCATCGCAAGAGAACATGCCAATGTCAACAAACTGGTTCTAGACCAAAAGAGGCAACCTTGAACCCCTTATCACATTTTAGTTGGACAGAGACACAGGACAGTGATCCCGCTGTCAGTTTAATCAAGAAACTGGTAAGCCAAACCGATTCTCGTCTTGCACTAGAGGCTTCACAAGAAGCCCAACATCTGTGGAAGAACAGGAATAAGTTGTTTATCCACTGGGGAACACTCTGTAGACGATTCATCAATCCAAAAACTCACGAGATGAGGTGGCAAGTGATAATACCAAAAATAGACATCCCAATAGTGTTAGTAGCGTACCACAACGACGCTGGACACTTCGGTTGGAAGAAACTTGAGATGTTACTCCGTGAAAGATTCTACTCGGTTGGAATGAGATCTATCGAAAATTGGTATAGAAATTGTGGTCCATGTGCTTTAAGAAGAAAAGACAGAGATAGTCAAAGAGCACCACTGCAGCCTATTGTTACCAAACAACCTCTAGAATTAGTCGCCTTAAACCATGTGAAGTTAACACTGAGTACCAAAGGTTATACTTACGCCCTTACCATTGTAGACCACTATTCAAGATTCTTTGTAGTAGTACCAGTCAAGGACTTAACAGCACAAACAGCAGCAAAAGCGTTTCAACCCTACTTTTGCAGACCTCATGGTTATCCAGAGGAAGTAATTGCAGATCAAGGACCAGCGTTTGAAGCAGAGGTTTTTCGAGAGTTCTGTAATATTTATGGTTGTAAAAAGATTCATACTACATCCTATCACCCTCAAGGAAATGGAATGTGTGAAAAAATGAATCAGATCATCATTGACATGCTAAAGACCCTACCACTGGAAGATAGGTACAAATGGCAAGAAAAATTGCCTGACCTAGTGGATATGTATAACAATATCCCCGTAGGGTCTACAAACTTCACTCCAGCTTATCTTATGCGAGCAAGACCAGGAAGATTAGCCGTCGACTTAGACATGGGAGTCCTAAACCCTGAAGACCATCCACAAAGTGATTGGAATACAGCTTGTCAAGCTCAATACAAGAAGGTTCAACAATATTTTGAAAGGAATTTAGACCAAAGCAGGGGAAAACAAGAAAGAGATTACAACAAAAAAGCAAAAGCTGTACTATTGACACATGGAGAAAGGGTACTAAAAAGAAAAAGAAGACATCACAAACTTGATAATCAATGGGAAGAAGAACCTTACATTGTCCAAACATCTAACTTTGACAACAAAAAAGTTTGTATTATTAGCAAAGATGAAGGAAAAACATCAACAGCTGTTTCTAGAGACCATTTAAAGAAATGTCCAGAACAGTTAGCGCCAAAAGAAAGTGCAGAAAGAATTGTAAATCTACCTCAACCTGAACCAAAGAAGAAAATGATCCACACTGTATTAGGAGATTTCCCAGAAGATTGGCCGCAATACTGTACAATGGAGCCATAGTCATACCTTGTATCACCTTTCCACAAGTACCAGAAGAACCTGTACCAAGACAAGAAGAACTTGTACCAGTACAAGAACCAGAACAAATCTCAGGGGAAGTTGAACCAGAACGTTCTGAAAACATTGACCTTGTCAATCCTACAGTAAGGGTAAGGACACGTAGATACTTACCAAGTCAACCTACCATACCAAGTGAAGTACAAAACAGACAACATTGACACACCAGAGTTGCGTAGGTCAAACAGAAGCAACATTTGTCAGCCCCCATCCAGATTAGGAGAGTGGGAATACTACTAAAGATTGTAATTAAATGCATATTAACTGTATGTAACTGTATGTAAAATGTAAATAATGTATATTAAGCATGTTGACCCTACAGAGACTAACCGGTATGGACTTTTGGGTCACTAACAACTGTTCGTAACGTTTGTTTAAGAACTGTGTCTCCCTTTGGGAAGAATCCAGGTTTTTTCCCCATCCTTTGTTTTTATGGACCTAAGCCACAGGACTGGCGTGGCACAAAAACAATTGTATATAGTTGCACACGTGGTACTTTTCATTGGGATTACCCAGGAACTGAATTTTTGTTCCCAACACCCTGAGGCCTCTGTCACACGTTCATGCCTCCGGTACGTGTTTGGCAGTTTTTTCACGTACCGGAGGCACGTACACACGTGGACATATGATTTCATAATGGTTTGGACACACGTAAGTATTTTGGAACGGAACGTGTTTCCGTTCCGTACTTAAGTGTGTCCGTTCCGTACTTACGTGTGTCCGTGTGTTCCTCACGCCGACATGTCCACGTGTTCTCCGGCAGCATGGGTGTCACACGGCCCGCACACGTACCACACGGATGTAGTGTGGATGCGGTCCCGTGTGACACGCGCCGGAGAAACACGTGTCATTATGTTAAAATAAAAAAAAACACATACTCACCTCCACCAGCCCTGCAGAATCTTCTGCTCCAAACAGTTGCTGCTGGCCGCCGCTCATTATGAGGATGTTAAGGAGGTGGGCGTGCTGTCACGGGCTCTAATCTCCGCCCTTCGCTTGGCCGGAAGCAGCAACAGCGGGGAGTGGGCGTTGCTGGAGCCGAAGATCAGAACCCTGGACAGCAGCGAGGACCACGTGAGTATGTAAATTACCGGTTCTCCGTGTGTTATCGCGGATAGCACACGGAGAACACACGTGGACCTCACGTACCAGAGACACGTACTTACCACACGAAACACGCAGGGAAAATACGTGTCTCGCAGCACGTTCGTCATTTCCACGTGAGTGTGGCAGAGGCCTAAAGGAGAGCCAGAAGTTGTAGGAAGGGTCTACAGCGGAGCAGGCTGAGACCCCCATCACCATCATAACCGGTGATGTGCTCCCTAGGACAATACCCACTGGGAAAAGTCACCAGGACGTTGGGAGAGGTCCACCAGACAGTAGCCTCAGAGACTGTGGGTGGTGGGAAGGAAAGTGTACGGAGTAGTAACCTGTTGCAAATGTTTATATGTTATTTATCGCCGTTTTAAAAATAATAATATATATTTTGCAGATTTTCTTGTTTTGCAGCCCGCGGATGTGCTGGTCTTAAACAAGGGGGAATGCAGCACCATGGGGTATGCTACCCCCGTGGTCTGCAGGATCCTAAGGCTTTCTGGAACACCCTCTGCTGCCAACCCACACCTCACACACAGGTAGGGGCACATTCCCTGAGAACCAGGCGCAGCATGTAGAGGGTTAACAGTGGTCAGATGTGAGAACCAATCCCTTAGCTGTTAGCCTGGGGAAGCGACAGGGGTTGCTAGGCAGACTAGAGAGAGGAAAAATGACAGTTGAAGGAGTGACAGTTAAAAAGGAGTCAGTGAGTGAGAAGGGTGTGAGGATTGTGAGGAGACCCCATAAAGGGTGACTAGGAGGTAGTAGCCTGAGGGTAGACAGAACATCCCAGTTACTACGCACGACGGGGTACTGGACCCCAGAGTAGACAACAGCTCCAGGCGGTCTGCTGATCCAGCCGTCTGTGGTGATTTCCAGGTACCATACCACCCATAGGCTCAGGGACACAGCTTCCTATATAGGACCCGGGAGAGGGCACCGAGAAGTAGCCTTCCCCACAAGTGACCGTGAGACCTGTCATACTGGGCCCGGAAAGACAAAGGAGCGGAGCGCCGCAGGTCACCAACAGCTTCAGGCAAGGGGACCATCAGCTCTGCATGTACACGGAGGGCTCAACAGGGTCTCAAGTCAGCACTGGGGCACAGGAAAGTCGGTTGACCAGCCGTACCAAACTGCACTTGCAACATCCAGTGAGTAAATACCAGTTAATCTGCAAGAACTATGTTATGTGTATTACTGGCGAACCACAAGACGCAGCACACCTACATGGGACTTAAGCCCCTACTGGCGGAGGGTGCAAACACACTTGCTGCTATACCATCTGTCCCTAAAACCACAGCAGCGACGGGACATCTTATTACCGCAACCCGCCAGTGGCGTCACGAGTGACATATAAAATAACCCTGTTACCGAGCGCCCCCAGGTCACGGCCACCTGTGACGGTGATCCCCGTTATCCACCGCACTGAACCGAGTATCCCAAGGGCCTGGGGCGTGGCAGCTCTCTACAATAACACTGACACTGGGGTACAGGATAATGACACTGGGGGTACAGGATAATGACACTGAGGATACAAAATAAGGACACTGACATTGGGGGTACAGGATAATGACACTAACATTGGGGGTACAGGATAATGACACACACTCGGGGTACAGGATAATGACACTGACACTCGGGGTACAGGATAATGACACTGACACTCGGGTACAGGATAATGACACTGACACTCAGGTACAGGATAATGACACTGACACTCAGGTACAGGATAATGACACTGACATTCGGGGTACAGGATAATGACACTGACACTCGGGGTACAGGATAATGACACTGACACTGGGGGTACAGAATAATGACCCTGACACTGGGGGTACAGGATAATGACACTAGAGGTACTGGATAATGAAACTAACATTGGGGGTACAGGATAATGAAACTGACACTCGGGGTACAGAATAATGACAAAGACACTCGGGGTACAGAATAATGATAACGACACTGGGGGTACAGGATAATGACACTGACACTGGGGGTACAGAATAATGACACTGACACTGGGGGTACAGGATAATGACACTGACACTGGGGGTACAGGATAATGACACTGACACTGGGGGTACAGGATAATGACACTGGTGTACAGGATAATGACACTGACACTGGGGGTACAGGATAATGACACTGACATTGGGGGTACAGGATGACACTGACATTCATTCAGGGTACAGGATGACACTGGGTGTATAGGATTATGACACTGGGGGTACAGGAAATGACAATGTCACTGGGGATACAGGATAATGACACTGGGGTACAGGATAATGACACTGACACTGGGGGTACAGGATAATGACACTGACATTGGGGTACAGGATAATGACACTGACACTCGGGATACAGGATAATGACAGCCACTGGGGGTACAGGATAATGACACTGACACTGGGGGTACAGGATAATGACACTGGGGGTACAGGATAATGACACTGACACTGGGGGTACAGGATAATGACACTGACACTGGGGGTACAGGATAATGACACTGGGTGTACAGCATAATGACACTGGGCTATAGGATAATGACACTGACACTGGGGGTACAGGATAATGACACTGACACTGGGGGTACAGAACACTGACACTGGGGGTACAGGATAATGAACTGACACTGGGGTACAGGATAATGATACTGACACTGGGCCTACAGGATAATGACACTGACACTGGGGGTACAGGATAATGACACTGACACCGGGATACAGGTAAATGACACTGATACTAGGGGTACAGGATAATGAGACTGACACTGGGGGTACAGGATAATGACACTGATACTAGGGGTACAGGATAATGACACTGACACTGGGGGTACAGGATAATGACATTGACAGTGGGGATACAGAATAATGACAGTGACACTGGGATTACAGGATAATGTCACTGACACTGGAGTACAGGATAATGACACTGGGGTTGCAGAACACTGACGCTTGATTCTCTGTAAAGGATAAGACACTTGGGGTACAGGATAGTTACTCTAGACACTCGACTCTTTTCCCCAGCACCCAGCTTTTCTATGTTCTGATAGCCATCTTGTCTTCAGCATCCAGCTTTCCCATGATTTGGGAAAGCTGGGAGCTGGGGAGTGGAGGAGAAGATGGATATCAGAACATGGAAAGGCTGGGTGATTAGGAAAAGAGCCTCTTTCTCTCAGCTCTGCACCCAGCTTTCCCAAACCCATACCATGCTCTGACTGCTGCTATCCCTCTTTCCCTAATCCCTACTGTTATTTGGTTACAGTGTGGACTTCACCCACGTCACGCAGCAGGGACTGATGCACACACCCTGCACCCCAAATCACACACCTAGCACCCCCAAATCACACACACCCAGCACCCTCATGCCCTGCATATCTCACATAGCCTGGCTGTACCCCAAATTACCCCTCTCTCAAACACACTAAAACTCCATGTACCACACACACAGTATCCCTTAACACCCCTCTGTCTGGACCCCTTCATGTCACTCCCCTCTCCCCCCCCATGCCCTCCTCATTCCTTACTGGGTACATCTTCCTCGAGCCCATCTTCCTCAGTATCTCCTGCCCGGCTACTCCCACACAGTCACATGGGCATGACATCACCGCAGGTCCTAGCTGACCACCACTGAATGCATCTTCTACTTCTCGGAAGCAGCTTGTGTTCTGCCCCTGCCGCGCTGCAGCTCATAAGCTCCGGGCACCTTCAGGTCAGGAGCGCCCCTCCCCCCATGTAGCTACTGGCGCTGTCATATTCTGACGGCTGCCTGCAGTGCATACAGTGTCATCACCTGCGGCGGCGGCCCGAAGGTCTAAGGAGCGGCGGCTGCAGGTGATGTTAATACACCCGGCGGGGGCCCCTGCAGGCTGTTGGAGACAGTTTAGTTCGAAACAGTCGGGGCCTACTGGGGGTTTACCCGCTACCCCGGCACGCCAGACCGACGCTGGACCCATGCCTCCTTCATGTTCCTCAACATCTCCTTGGCACATTGATAGTCAGCTGGTGGTATAGGCCTGTATCTCTCTTTAATGGGTGGATGGGCACCTGTGGCTATGTGGTGTTGTACCCCTTCCACCCTCCCAAAGTCCAATGGATGCTTACTAAAAACTTGTTCGTATTCCTGCACTACCCTGTATACTCCTTGTTTCTGGTGTAGAGGTGTGGAATCAGTACCCACATGTAGTTCCTGACACCATTTTTCTAGCTGACTCGAAGAACTGTTACTGACTGCCTGGTCTGGTGTGGTTGAGGGCTCTACTGCCTGGATGGATGCTTCAGTTACAGTGTATAACTTGGCAATAGTGGCGTACCTGGGCAACTTAACCTCCTCCACCCCACAATTCAACACTCACATGGGCACCCTCCCCTTACGGACATCAACTACCCCTCTGGCCATCAAGACTGTGGGCCAGTGTTCTGAGGGCAGGGCCTCTACCACTGCCTGGCAATCCTGTCCATGGGAACCTACTGCTGCCCTGCACCATATCATCATTTCACGCCGCAGTGGTACCACCCGCACGCCACCAATTTCTCCACCAGACAAATTTACCCGTTGCCACTGCAGGAGGGCTCAGATTTCTCGTTGCAGGACCCTCTGTCGTCCTGTTCCTGCAGTTTAAGAGAGCTGTCGGAGTAAAAACAGTACTTACCCCATACAGTTCTCAATGACATTTGTTCCCAAAATCATTTTAGGGTTCCGGTCACTAGGGTCATTCTGTATTACTATGAGTCCTTGACGTTTCAACTCTACCCGGCCCACCTTAATGGTCACCTCCTTGAACCCAATTTGAGTCACTGGTAACCCATTGACGGCATAGATAGTAATGCCGTGATCTGGCGGGGTGAGTTCATCAACTGACCAAAACTTTTTAGTCAGTGCATGGGGTATGACCTATTGACAGCAAAACGTAACGGTGACCACTCTCTGCTTATTCTTCTTGACCTTTCTGCAGCCTTTGACACTGTTGACCACCATCTCCTTCTCTCTATGCTCCATTCTATCGGCCTAAAGGACACTGTTCTTTCCTGGTTCTCTTCCTATCTTTCTGGACGCTCATTCAGCGTATCATTTGCTGGCTCCACATCTTCTCCTCTCCCTCTCACTGTTGGGGTCCCTCAAGGTTCAGTCCTTGGCCCTCTTCTGTTCTCCCTCTACACTGCCCCAATTGGACAGACCATCAGCAGATTTGGCTTTCAGTACCATCTTTATGCTGATGACACACAGCTATATACCTCCTCCCCTGAGCTCACCCCCGCTGTACTACAGAACACAAGTGACTGCCTGACTGCAGTTTGCAACATCATGTCTGCTCTCTATCTGAAACTTAACCTTTCCAAAACTGAACTTCTGCTTTTCCCTCCATCTCCCAACCTTCCTAAACCTGACATCTCCCTCTCTGTGTGTGGCACAACGAGAAGTCCTAGGCCGCAGGCCCGCTGTCTGGGTGTTATACTTGACACTGATCTCTCCTTCACCTCCCACATACAATTTCTTGGCCGCTCCTGCCGCTTGCACCTCAAGAACATCGCTAGAATCCACCCGTTTCTCACAATGGAAACGACAAAAACCCTCACCGTGGCCCTGATCCACTCTCGCCTTGACTACTGTAACTCTCTATTAATTGGTCTCCCCCTAACTAGACTCTCCCCTCTACAGTCCATCCTTAATGCAGCAGCCAGGGTCACCTATCTGGCTAACCACTACTCGGATGCCTCTGCTCTTTGCCAGTCATTGCACTGGCTGCCCATATATCACAGGATCCAATTCAAACTGCTTGTTCTCACCCACAAAGCTCTCCACAGTGCAGCACCCTCCTACATCTCCACCCTCCTCTCTGTCTATGATCCCACCCGTTCTCTACGCTCTGCAAATGACTTTCGACTAACATCCACACTAATTCGAACCTCCCACTCCCGAATCCAAGACTTCTTCCGAGCTGCACCAAACCTCTGGAACGCTCTACCCCAAGAAGTTAGGACAAATCACAACTTACTCAGCTTCAGACGCTCCCTAAAAACGCATCTTTTTAGGGTGGCCTATCACACTCCCTAGCCAAACTAATTTCACCTAATCCCTCTACAACTTCTCAGAACATAACCCCACGTCAAACTCCATGGCACCCAAATGCATCTCAAGGCTCTGGCCAACTGGTCCAGGAAGCCATTATCTATCCCACATGAGCTGGCTGGATTATCATTTTAAATAAGCACTTGTACCTTGCCCCTCCCCCATCTCATTGTAGATTGTAAGCTCTCACGAGCAGGGTTGCCATTTTTCCTTTTAAATATTGTATCCACTATAATTGTTACTTGTTTGTATATGTTTATGTATATGATATGTATATGTTCCTCCTGAATTGTAAAGCGCGGCGGAATATGTTGGCGCTATAGAAATAAAGATTCTTATTATTATTATTATTACTGTAGTTGTTACCTGAGAGCCGATATCAAGAAGTGCAGAGGTCGGGATCCCATCCAGGGTGATGGAAACAATGGACCTGCCTCCCACATACCGGTCTCACCAGTCCACGGGGCCTTGTTGGTCTATTCCTGGGGATTGGCGCTTGGCCCCAGGGGTTGCCCGTTTAAAGGACAATACCGGGCATAATGGTCAGTCTTATTACAATTATAACAGAGTCTGTTATAAGTGTAATAAGACTGGCCATTATGTTGCTTGCAACTTTAAGGCATAGTCTCTAATGCTGTCTTGGGGGCGCTGTTTGCAACTGTAAAATCTCATCCTCAGCTCAGCCTCAGTGCGGGTCTCAAAAGCGACTTTTAGTCTTTCAAAGATGGCGGTTACCGAGGCCCGATCCTGATCTGTCCAGGTCTCCACTGTGACGACATGGTCTCTGAGTGCCTCGCATGGGTTAACTTTCTTAACATTCAGCCAGACATGAAGACAGTTTATTATAGATGGGGGATAATCCCTCATTGTTCTATAAGACTCTTGAGAGTTTAGTATTGAAGTTTTTGTTGACTCATGTAATTGTTTTGGCCACTGAAGGCCAGACACCCCGATAACTCAATTATGCGAACTTCATATTGTATTACTAAGTGAATTGCTAGATGTGATGTAATTTAGCTGTCTCACCCTTGTCTCTGGATATTTGAATACAGCTTGAAATTCATCCAATAAGAGAAGCAATCTTGTACAACCAATCCGATAAGGGCACAGTATATCCGAAGGGAAGGCTATGGCTTTAAAAAGGGACTTCTTTAAGTCATCAGTGGTTGATGGATGTTGCATGATCCAGTCTAAGCTCTTAGGAGCTGCCTAGGGGATCAGAACCAGGATGCCTTGTGGACTCGGTCTAGGGACTTTTATTATTATATCATCATACCAGAGACTACTTAAGGAAGAAACCCAGGTTGGAACAATCCAGTCACCTGATTACAGACATTGCAGACCTCAGCCAGCTTCCTAAATCTGGCGTTATTCCATTCTCGGTGGGTGCCCGCCAAAAGCAGGGTGCTTCTGGATTGGAGTAAGTAGCCCTGGAAGCTCTGAAGCATGGACATTCAAATCCCTGGTGTGCCAGCGGAAGGGTGAAACTCTGTTGCCTGTTACATTTGTGTGTTTTGCTGGTTATGTGCTATGTGCCGTTAATTGTTTGGGGATCCAATAAAGTCTTAATATTGTGATTCCCTCATCCTGTGTTGTCTGAGTAGTGTTCCGCCCACGGTTAAGGAGGTCGGCGTTCAGTTGGGATGAGCCCTGGGCCATGCTGTCTTTCTAAAGGCGGCTGGGCCAGCGGACGAGAGCACCCACTGACCCCCGTGTCTTCACATCCACCTCCAGCTCGGCTGCGCCTGTTAACTGACCGAGTATCACAGACGCTTGCTGCCGGCCGGTCATTGCATACATATCCAGAACAGTGCAGATCTTCCTCTTGAATCCCTGCAGATCGCCAGGTTGGCCATCATACTGGGGTAACCAGGCGGCACCCGGCACATAAAGTAAGGTGATCAGCATTATTGGCGCGGCCACTTCAGCCTCGGGCGCTACCACTCATGCTCCCGCTGCATCTGCATTGCCTTGATCTGGTGGGGGAAGCGCGACTACGCTCTCATCATCCAGCACTGACATCTTCCTGTTCCTACTTGGTTTTCGTCACCAACCTCTCTGGAACAGGGAATCATTGGGAACTTCCGGGTCCGGCCACTACCGGTTTCCGGCCGTGCTTTCTAGATGAGGGGCGGGGCTTCGGCTTCACGCCCTTTTGCTGGGGATGTTGGTGCAGTTGTTTTTTGGTGCCAAAATGGCGGCAATTCAAATGGAAAGTCACAGCAAAGTTAGAGCAGTTCTGGAAGTGACGACAAGTAAGATTCAATGTGTACCATCGCGGTGTTAGTCGGGCTGCTCAGATCCAGGATCGTGGCTCGAGGGGGTCTGGACCCAGCTTGGCGGACACTTTGATCCATATAAAGGGGGTATTTACAGGGGATAAGTTCGTGATGCCACCTGTGGGTTGCAGTAATGGGAGTACCGACGCTGCTGTAAGGAGTACCGGGGCAGATGGAGTTAAGCAGCCAGATGTTAGTCCCTCCACAGGTAGGGAAGGCCCCGGGCTCAGGGTGTTGGTGGTTATTTGGGAGAGCAGGGTGCAGGGACCAAGGTACTCACTGTTGGTAGTCGTGGTGCTGGATGACATTTATAAAGGAGACACACACGCTGCAAGTAAACTAAAGTCTCTGTGTGCCGCTGCCACTGCTGGAAGCCCGTCCAAGTACCCGGTCCCACCGGTGTCACATAGTAATCTGCAGCCTGCCTCTGTGCACAGTTTTGTGTCCGTGTGGGTCCCTCTAGCCTAAAACTATAAGGTCCCGCTCTTCAGTTTTTAGGTGAGTGAAGATTTGCTTCCAAGGGCTGGCACTTGGGGCTTTAATGGGTTGCTTTCTCTGGAAAACCTTGTCCCCCGCGGTGTGCTGATGCCCTCAGTCTCTGAGCTCTCTGGGAAGGTCCCTGAAGGTCCCCTTCCTCTGCAGGTTAATTGCCAGGACGTTGAATCGGCTCCTAACCTAGGGTCCTTGCTTGGTACTGGTCAGTTCTTTTGGGCTTTCTGGTGCCGACAGTCCTTCACAATTATGTTTATTGCACCCTTTTCCAATGTCACTGCTACCGGTCCCCGACACCTCTGGTCCCGGACTACTGTCTGCGTCCCAACCTCGGTCCTTCTAGCTCCCCGGGAGCCCACACTCCCCAGCTCCTCTCTCTTTGAGGGCTCTCACTAGACTCTCTCACGTCCCCTCTACCAGTCTGCCTAACCCCTAGGTGGGTGGCCCTACCCACTGATGTGTCTGGCAGGTAATGATATGAAGTGTTGATTGGGATTTGTGGTGCTGATGGAGGTGACACCGGTTTCTGGGAACTTGGAACCATGGGGGGTAGGTCCTGCATCCTAAGGGAACAGTATGCAGATCCCTGTAGCACCCTGATGTATTCAGGGGCGCTACATATGCACGTGAAAAAAAAAAGGAAATGTGTTAAAGGGTGCTATTTGTCACAGTGGTGGGGGATAGGTCTGGTTCAGTGGCTGGTTAATTGGTAATCATCTTTTTCGTGGGAAGTCACTAGTAGGAAATAGTGGCTTCTGTAACGGCTTCTGTTACAGGTCATGCGTAGGTCCTGCAAGGTAGGGATATTAATTATGGGATATTAATACCCTACCCCTGTGCTGGTCTGCTGCGTACAGGGATATTAGTAAGGTTGTGGACTTAGCTGCTATTTGCATTTATTATTTATATTGTTTATATTGTTTATAATGTTCTGGGGCATCATTGTTGTGGCTGTCCTGGGATTGCGCAAGTAATATTTAATAAAAGGCTGCTGAGGCCATTTGACCCAAGCTGCAAGCAGTAGTGTGTTATTTAGTTACTTAATAAATAGTTGGGATGGTTAAGGGTGAGAATAGAAACGACTAAATGCCTCTTAGATTGTCAAGCCTATATTCACATTAGTGCTGTGGCTCTGCCAGGTCAATTACTCATCCCATTGACTAATAATTGGGTGCATTGAGGGGTCCATAATTTTGATGGGACTAATAACACTGCATACAGAAGAGCCTGCAATGCAGAGGTGAACATAACCTTAGAAAAAGGGGATGCAAAATGTAAAATAGGGAACCACTTTGTGGGATTTGTGGGATTTATTTTTAATATAAAGATCGTGATAATTTTCATAACTGCTTTCTCATTTATTCTTGGATTTTTTATATTTGCGCAAAGAGATAGGAACAAATAACATAAATAAATATGCTTCATTTAGGCTGTGTTCACATTTCCATTTGGGATCCATTTGTAAGAGATCCAGTTAATTATAAAAACAGAAACTTTCCCTTTTTTAAACAGACCCATCTGCTGTTGGTACAAAAAAACCTAAGTTTGTCACGAACAGCCGGATGGGGGTCTCACAAGATCCACCCGCTATTCACCAATTTTGTCACGATCAGACTTCTCTCTAGCGCCCCCCTGTCGGCAGGTCATTTTTGGTACTGCCGGACAATAAGTAAATGAGGCTGCTAAGCTACTAATGCCAAATATTGAAGGTCTGCTAGCATGGGCAATGTATATATCACCGATTCTTGCTAATGGTATATATATATATATATATATATATATATATATATATATATATATATATATATATATATATATATATATATATACAGCTTGGTATCCCTTACTGGTAGCACCCTAATAATCCTAAGCAAAAATAATTTCGCTGCCACCACCGAACTTTTCTACAGGTAGCTCGGACACCCGTTACATATAGCAAAAGGCTCTTGGGTTTGGATTTGTGAATAGATCAGGAGGAACGAGCTATTAAATTTTATATATTTAATCAGAAAATAGGCAGTGTCAATACAAATACAATGTAGACAATTACATAAATATAAAAGGGGTAAACATGAAACTTACTAAACTTGTGCCATAGATATGACTTCCGAATTCATGGAGGGAGGGTCTCCAGTAAACAAACGGGCAGCATCACCGCTTAAGTATGCCCTCCAGTACTGACCAAGCCCCAAAAATGGGCTTCTGAGTTTTATGACCTACGTTCACCCTCCCATCTGTGACCTCATTTTACAATGTCTTGTGGGCTGTGCCAAGCACTGCAGATACAGTCATATGAAAAAGTTTGGGCACCCCTATTAATGTTATCCTTTTTTGTTTATAACAATTTGGGTTTTTGCAACAGCTATTTCAGTTTCATATATCTAATAACTGATGGACTGAGTAATATTTCTGGATTGAAATGAGGTTTATTGTACTAACAGAGAATGTGCAATCCGCATTTTATCAAAATTTGACCGGTGCAAAAGTATAGGCACCCTTATCAATTTCTTGATTTGAACACCCCTAACTACTTTTTACTGACTTACTAAAGCACTAAATTGGTTTTGTAACCTCATTGAGCTTTGAACTTCATAGGCAGGTGTATCCAATCATGAGAAAAGGTATTTAAGGTGGCCACTTGCAAGTTGTTCTCCTATTTGAATCTCCTATGACGAGTGGCATCATGGGCTCCTCAAAACAACTGTGTGGCCAATGCCGGCACCGGGAATCTTGTTAAAGTTGAGGGTCACATGGATTCAACTCAGTATCAGCAGATTCTTGACAATAATGTGCAAGAATCAGTGACGAAGTTGAAGTTACGCAGGGGATGGATATTTCAGCAAGACAATGATCCAAAACACCGCTCCAAATCTACTCAGGCATTCATGCAGAGGAACAATTACAATGTTCTGGAATGGCCATCCCAGTCCCCAGACCTGAATATCATTGAAAATCTATGGGATGATTTGAAGCGTGCTGTCCATGCTCGGCGATCATCAAACGTAACTGAACTGGAATTGTTTTGTAAACAGGAATGGTCAAATATACCTTCATCCAGGATCCAGGAACTCATTAAAAGCTACAGGAAGCGACTAGAGGCTGTTATTTTTGCAAAAGGAGGATCTACAAAATATTAATGTCACTTTTATGTTGAGGTGCCCATACTTTTGCACCGGTCAAATTTTGTTTAAATGCGGATTGCACATTTTCTGTTAGTACAATAAACCTCATTTCAATCCAGAAATATTACTCAGTCCATCAGTTATTAGATATATGAAACTGAAATAGCTGTTGCAAAAACCCAAATTGTTATAAGAAAAAAGGTTAACATTAATAGGGGTGCCCAAACTTTTTCATATGACTGTAAATGAAATAATTCTAGCTTTTTGCACATCTTTGCCCCTGGGCCACACAGGTAAGAGATATTAGCGTCATATTTGATATCTCAATTTTTCATTCGCATAAACACAATACATCTAGCGTGATTTTATTGGCCAATACACATTTTTTGGGATACCAGAGATTGCCTAGCAAAGCCAGACGGTACTGTGTTCAGCACTTCACTGGGATTCCGACAATATGCTTTTAATATTTTTCGTATTAACGTGGAACATAAAAACTGGGTTAATAGCTTTTCTACTTAAAAGAACAAAGGAACATTTTTGTCTGCACAACTCTGTCTCCAGTTGTTCCATCCCCCTGGTCGTAAATACCAAACTCTCAGGCCGATCAGATAGGGTTGTCATGGTTACCCTCATCTCTGTGCTGGGGTGGGGATGGTATAAGGGACCTTAAGGCACCGTGCCCACGCTGCGTATTTTGACGCGGATTGTGACGCATATTTTCAGAAATCTGCATGAAAATCTGCATGTCCATTGTGAAGCCAGCAAAATCTATGAGAATTCAGAAATGATGTGCCCATGTTAAGTATTTCTCACTTACGTATTTGGTGCAGATTTCTTTTTTTCTGCACCAAATCTGCACCAAATACGCAATGGAAAAATAAGCAACGTGGGCACAGCACTTCTGAATTCTCATAGACTTTGCTGGCTTCACAATGGACATGCAGATTTTGCTGCACATTTCTGAAAATACACGTCAAAACTACACATCATGGGCACTGGGCCTAAGAGTTTTAACATGACAATAAAAAATAATTTTCATAACTGCTTTCTGATTTATAAGGGCTTTCCTGGATTTTTTATATTTGGGCAAAGAGATAGGAACAAATAACGTAAATAAATATGCTTCATTTAGGCTGTGTTCACATTTCCGTTTGGGATCCATTTGTAAGAGATCCAGTTAATTCTAAAAACAGAAACTTTCCCTTTTTTAAACAGACGCATCTGCTGTTGGTACAAAAAACCTAGGGCAGAAGGAATAAATGCAAGCTGACTTTTTAGGGCAAAAAAAAAAAAAATCAAATGAATGGGTTCTGAAACTGAACAATTTATTTCCGTTTCTCTTCTCCTCAGGCCCGAAACACACATACGTGCCTCCGGTACGTGTTTGGTACGTTTTTGCACGTACCGGAGACACGGAGACCAATGTTACTCTATGGTAGATGGCACACACATGTAAAATCATACGGAACGTGTGTCCATGTCGTAAGTACGTGTGTGCGGTTTTCTACACGGACGACATGTCCGTTTTTGTCCGGCAGCACGCAGGCACAGACCCGCTATAGTCTATGGGTCCATGCCTGCACGGACCGCACACGGAGTATGTCTGTGTTCAGCATGTTTCGTCCGTGTGCGTTTTTAAACGAGCGATCTATTTTTTTTTCTTTTTTATTAAAGTCAGTCTACTTACCTTTTTTTTGCTGTTCTCAGTCATACTTACATTGCTGCTCGGTCTATTTCTTCCCCCGGCTCATACTTACCAATCCCCGATCACCAGCGCGGCGAGGAACAGCTGTGCCGAAAATACGCGGCTTCAATTCATTTGAAAATGCCGGCCGCTCATTAATCAATCTTGTATTCCCTGCTTCCCCCGCCCACCGGCGCCTATGATTGGTTGCAGTGAGACACGCCCCCACGTTGAGTGACAGCTGTCTCACTGCACCCAATCACAGCCGCCGGTGGGCGGGTCTATACTGTGCAGTGAAATAAATAAATAATTAATTTGAAAAAAATGGCATGCGGTCACCCCCAATTTTGATACCAGCCAAGATAGCCATACGGCTGAAGGCTGGTATTTTCAGGATGGGGAGCCCCACATTATGGGGAGCCCCCCAGCCTAAAAATGTCAGCCAGTAGCCACCCAGAATTGCCGCATACAATAGATGCGACAGTTTTGAGACTCTACCCGGCTCTTCCCGATTTGCCCTGGTGCGTTGGCAATCGGAGTAATAAGGAATTATTGGCAGCCCATAGCTGCCAATAAGTCCAAGATTAATCATTGCAGGCATCTCTGAGACACCCCCAATAATTAACCTGCAAGTTAAAGTAAATAAACACACAGTGAAAAATCCTTTATTTGAACTAAAAAACAATAACAAATTCCCTCGTTCACCAATTTATTATGCACCAAATACCCATCCATGTGCGGCGTAATCCACGGAGGTCCAGCGTCGCTTCCAGCTCTGCTACATGAAGGTGACAGGAGCTGCAGAAGAACCCCGCCGCTCCTGTCAGCTCCACGCAGCAACTGAGGTGAGTAACGCGATCAGCTGAGCTGTCACTCAGGTTACTCGCGGCAACCGCCGGATCCTCCAACTGTGACAGCAATTTGCCCGAGTGACAGCGATGAAGTCACAGCTGAGTTGCGGTCACGGGGGGTTGGACACCAGCTAGCCACGAGTAACCTGAGTGACAGCAGCGCTAAGCGCGCTGCTCACTTCAGTCACTCAGGGGATTAGCGGTCACTGGTGAGTCCTTCACAGGTAACTGCTAATCATTACGCGACACAGACAGAGCCGCAGTATGAGGATAAAGTCGGGTGAAGTTCACCCGAGTTCATTCTCATCGTGCAACTCTGTCTGCTGTCAGCCGACATGTATCAAATGACATTTTACCACACACACGGACATTTCACACGGACATTTCACGTACACATACACGGACATTCCACACGCACACACAGACATTCCACACGCACACACGGATAGCATACGCCATCACACGGATGTCATACGTACCGGAGAAACACCCCAGAAAAACGGAACACAGACCCGAAAAACGGACCGTGTCACATGTAAGTTTTTTATGCGGAAGTGTGTTTTTGGCCTCAAACAGATCAGAAGAACAGATTATAAGCAGGTATTAGAACACAGAGTTACTGCAGGTACCGGAACAGATGATATCCTATTAGAGTTGAGCATAAAAATCTATGGACCATTGGTAATCTGTGGCCACCAGGCCTTGTTAACTTCCACCTACCTGATGGCCTTTCCTGCACCTCTTACAATTGGCAGGCCTGATGTGATGTCATTGTTGCGACATGATGCATGCATGACATCATGCCAGGCTTACTGATCAGTAGAAGCGCTGCAGATGCCAAAATGGAGGAGCACAGTCAGATGGCTCTTGTCTTGACTACTGTCATGGCTGCTTGATCTGGGTACTGCAAATCTTTTTGTTTAACTCTACATTTCATCCATCAGACATGGCATTGATGCAGCCGGTCACTGGCCTTGTATATATGGGATGCCCCAGGAGCGATGATTCTGTTCGGGGACGCCACAGTACTCGCTCAGCGGGACAACAGGTAGGTTGGTTTTATTATTATAGTCGTGACGCCACTCTTGGTATTTGCGGTCACGGGTAGGTGACCGCCTCTGCCATTTAACGAACGTCTGGGGGTAGTGGTATCGGCAGTAAGGTGGTATGGCCTCCCGAGAGTGAGGCCGGCCCAGATGCTCGGGTGTATGGGTGTCAAGCCACGGGTTGCAAAATAATACAGGCAGAGTCCAGAATGTCTTTTAACTGCTTTACTCACTTTTTGCTGGTCAGTGAGATACCCGGGCGATGCTGAGTTTGTAGCAGGAGGAACCAGGAACTCCGTCAGGCCAGATTGAGGGTAGCCGCTAGCTCGCCTTCCTAGCACTACTTTTGTTTGGGAGGACCCCTTACTTGTAGTATGGTGGGATTCCTCCAGGGAAGATGCTTCTGACTTCACTCCCCTCCCTGGCCCGTCTGCCGGCAGCGTAGACCTTGGTGAGATGGCTTCTGGCACTGTCTCCTTGTTGGTCACCCTGTTGCTGCTTGGGCTCGGACTCTATGTTTCTGGTGAGGTACCTCAAGTACCCTCACCGGCAGGGTGAGCAGCTCCAGTAAATAGATTTCTGCTCTGGGGACCCGTATCCCCGTGCGTGCCGGATACCAGCAGTCCCTGTACTCGGCCACCTCTCTGTAGGTGTCTTTCAGGCTGATACACAGGTACCCGATCTCCCCTGCCAGCTGCTACAACACTTGCAGTGTCTCTCTGTTGCTTCCTCCCTTCAGACTCTCCTGCAAAAACTAACTCCCAGCCTTTCCACTCCACCCCCTGACAAAGAATTGTAAGCCCGCTCCCCTGATTGGGGACTGCCCAAGGGTCCCATCTAGTGGAGTTGGAGCCCTGGTTGCTATGTGTCTGTGTGTACACACCCCATTCTGGCCTTTGGAGTTTACCTGGAAGCTCTGCCCCAGCATGGGTGCAGTACTCTGTGGTGCCTAACCAGGTCAGGGGCGCCACATATACTGTATGGCTTGAGGCCAGTGATTAGCTGCTGTAATCAGGTGATTGTTTACAAGACATCATTACTGGGATCAGTGAAGACTACCTGACGGTACTGGGTCACCGGGTGAGTAATGGTTATTTTATTCTCCAGGTCAGTACAATTGCCAGTTACAACAATAATAAGCTTGCATACAATTCATAATTTTTTTTTTTAGTTTGCGTAGCAAATTTTCTCAGACCAGTAATGTTTTTATTTTCCCATTGATTCAGCTGTACAAGGGCTTGTTTTTTTCCGTAGTGAGCTGCTGCTGATTTTATTGTAATATTAATTATTATATTTATTATATTATTTTATTATAAAGTTTTTTATTTTTGCATTACTCTATGGTCGCTGTCATGCTTTCTTTGTTAGGCTATGATATGTGACCTATATATAAATTTGGAACTGTATCAGTATTATAATTTATTAAAAGTATTAAATTAAAAAAAGAGAACCATTGAAAATTTGGAAAAGTCCATTATTTTGCGTTTAATTTACAGGGAAAGGCTGGCTATAGACACTATTTAGGAAAGGCCAGACTTTGTTGTGGCATTTTACTGTTCCATTCTGTGCTACTAAGAAGATCTAGGGATAAATTAATTTTCCAAAGATGGTGCCAAGAACTGGGTTGGCAGACATTAAAGACTTGGCGCAGACAAGTAGGGACACTTTGACACGTAAGTGAGTAAGCAAATAGCCCCTGCTAAGCACACACACTGTAATATACTTCATACTGCCATCATTTACAGCAGATTCTAAAGGCACTTTCAGTAACCCTTTTATTCTAATGGCACTATTTCTATAACCCTTTTATTCTAATGTAAGTCAAATGTACCCTAACTGAAAAAAAGCCAAGTTGTTTAAAGGAAATCCTCAAAAATGATATATTATTTACATCAGGTCTTTACAATAGAATTATCATTTATAACATAGGAGTTTTCTTTTGGATGTTACCATCCATAGTAATAAAAAATAGTTTTCACCCTTGTGCACACAGGGCGCTTTCTTTAGCGGTTTTTTTAGCATTTTTCCTTGCTTTTTTTAATCCATAAAAGCAAGGAAAAATCATCCCAGCAAAGTCTAGGAGAATTGGGACTTGCTGTGCCGACGTTGGTTCTTTTTCCATTGCTTTTTTTGTTGCTGAAAAAAAAGCAACGTGTCAGTTGTGTTAGCATTTTTTCCTGCTTTTTTCCCCAATTGACTTCAATGGAGTCAGTGAAAAAGGCAGGAAAAACGCATTTGTGTATTGCCCTCGTTTTCTTTTGTGCTTTTTGACATCTCTGGGGTACCCTGCAATAGAGATGAGAGATCCTGATTGGCAAAAATAGGAAAAAATGTTACGATCTTTGGCCGGATCGGGATCGGACATCAAATCATTTACCCCAAAAAATCTTCCCAAGGATCGATAAATGATCGGATGGCAAAAAGCATCCTCTACCTGCCCATCACAGCCATGTCAAGTATTGGCATGGCTGTGTTTGGCCACTGTAAGAAAAAAAAAAGGAAGCAAAACGGTTAAAGCAGTACATACTTACAGAGTCCCCACGGCTGCAGTGTTACTTCCGGACCCGACAATTATCTCTAATGAATATTCACTGCTTTTCCCCGCTGCAGTCAGACCTCGCCTCAGACAGCGTCTGTTGATTGGTTGTAATCACACGCACTCTCTCAGGGTCTATATTGTGGTATAAAATAAAAAAATAAATAAAACAATTGGCATAGCGTCACCCCTCATATTGATACCAGCACAGATAAAGCTACAGGCTGCAGCCCCTAGCCATGTGCTTATCTTGGCTGTGTATCAAAATAAGAGGAACCACATGTTGCTTTTTTTTTTAATTATTTAAATAAATAATTAAAAAAAACAGTGTGCTCTCCCCTCTAATTTTGATACTTAGCCATGATAAAGCCCAACAGCTGGGAGCTGGTATTCTCTGCCTGGGGAGTCCTATTAGGCCTCCCCCTAGGCTAAGAATAGCAATCTGCAGCCACCCGGGACTATTTCATCCATTAGATGTGACAAGCCCAGCACTTTTCCAGCTCTTCCCGATTGCCCTGGTGTGGTGGCAATTGGGGTAATGCAAAAGGTTAATAACAGCCCACAGCTGTCACTAAAGTCTAGATTAGTGATTGCAGGCGTCTATGATACCCCATCCCTAATCTGTAAGTAAAAGTAAATAAACATAGACACCAGAAAAATCCTTTATTTTCAAATAAAAGAAAAAGAAACACCCTCTGTCACTACTTTATGTCACGCTCCCCGGTCCCCGTGCTGCGCTCCCCGGTCCCCGTGCTGCGCTCCCCAGTTCCCGACGGCACGCTCCGCTCACCACTCCCGCTCCCGGTTCTCCTGCTCCTTCTCTCCCGCCGGTATCCTCCAGGCGTTCCCGCTCCAGGCGCCCCTCTGCATCGCAGGACACTCTGCCCGGCACTCCTGCTTCCTCGGCGCCGCTTCCTTCCCTGGTCTCAGGCACTCAGGCCTCGCGCATGCGCGTTAGGGCGCGCGCGCGGCCATTGACCTTTTCTTTAAGGGCCAGCGTCCAGAAACAGGATATTGGCTTGCAGGTACAGGGTGTAAGAGGATTCTTACTCCAGGTGGGCGGGGCCTGTTCTACGTGTTTAGTAAGCTAGGAGTTCAGATCCCCCTTTGCCTTGTCCGGTATTAACCCTTGTCTGTCTCGCAGAGCCTGTCCTGCCACGCCATCTGGTCCTAACCACGACTGCTGTGTATTTCCTGTCGGGGGTTGTTGGCTGAGGATTCCACCATCTTCTTCAGTCCGGATCCAGCTCCGATCCCCAACGCCACGTGGTGACCTCCGTCCTCTCGTCCAGCTGGTTACGGTTCCACCTGTCATCTCCACTCGGCACCGGAACCGGAGCCTTGTTGTTGGGATTACCATCTGGACCCTTGTGACCTCAGGGACATCTTTCCTCCTTCCGGAACGGACTGTGCCCACACAGCTAGTGCTTCGGCTACCGTGCATCAAGGCCCTCTGACGGGGTGACCGGACAGTCCCTGTATAAGGGTTAGCTCCGGGTTGCTCCGCTGGAGGAGGCCGGTGCATGGCCCAGCGGGTCCACCACCAGAACCTTATAGCTAGAACAGGCCATGGATCCCGCCGAAGCACTGGCGTCCCAGCTGGCCGGATTACAGCAGGAACTGGGACGTCAACGCGAAACCCAATCCGGCATGCTGGCTTTGATGACATCTGTGGACACCCGCCTGAATACGTTACAAGCGACAGCCACGTCCCTGGCTTCTCAGTCTACGTCCGCAGCTCACGTGGGGGCTTCCTCGGAGACCTCTAAACTCCGCCTGGCATCTTCGCCCCGGTATGCTGGGGATCCTAAGGCTTACAGGGGATTTGTGAATCAGTGCTGCCTCCATTTCAAGCTTCTTCCGCATCTTTTTGCCTCGGACCAAGCCAAGGTTGCATTTATAATGTCCCATCTAGAGGGTGAAGCACTGGCCTGGATGAATCCCTTGTGGGAAAAGGAGGATCCCGTGACCACAAATATCCAGGACTTCCTGCAAGCTTTTCGTTACACGTTTGACGAACCTGGACGCACCGCCGCATCCGCCTCATCACTCCTCAGGTTACGTCAGGGGGACCTTGACGGTGGGCCAGTATGCCATCCGCTTCTGCACCTTGGCCTCAGAATTAGGATGGAATAATGAGGCTTTAACGGCCGCTTTCTGGGAAGGACTATCGGGTCGTATCAAGGACGAGCTGGCCGGCCGCGACGTGCCCTCCACCTTGGATGCCCTGATTGCTCTTGCAACCCGAGTGGACCTCCGCTTTCAGGAGCGATCCAAAGAACTGTCCCGTGAGAGACGTCCAGTACGGCACTTGTGGCGCCCCTGAGGCTTCCGTCGTCACAGGTCATTGCACCCCATCCAGCGGTGTGATGCCCCATTCTGAGAGAGGAGGAGAGTGAACTCCGGTCCCCTGGTAAATCCACACTACACCCATTGCTAGGAACACACTGGGACCAGGGAAAGTGGCAGGCAACCCTCCCATGCTGCATGCTGGGAGGGGTCGTAAGACCCATCCCTGCTCCTATAGGGTAGAACAGGGCAACTGGGGAGGTGGGAGGAGCCATCTGAGAGCAGACACAGAGAGGAAGGTCAAGTTTAGCTAGTCTACCTCAGGGAGTGAGAGAGTGAGCATGTAGTTGGAGAAGAAGAACGAGAGAAAGGAGGGAGGAGGAGGCCTGCTGGAGGCAGGCAAGGAGGAGAAAAGAAAGAAAGAAGGAAAGAAAGGCTCCAAGTCAGTCAGGAGCAGAGAAACAGAAGGAGACGCTTCCTGGTGAAGATCCTGGGACCCAGAGGTCCAGGTGACACCACGTAGGAGACAGAAGGAGTCGCAGGGCCACGGGTAGTCTGTATAACTGTCGGGGCAGTTTAGAGCTACGGTGGCCTGTTCCACAATAACATCGGTGGAGGGATCAAGCTGCGACAGGGGACGGTCCCTAGAGACTGGAGGAGTGCAAAATCATCTCCAAACAGTAAAAACCGAGGCCCAGGGAAGGTTGTAGACTCCCAGGGCCAGAACCCATAACAGACTTCCAGAAAAGGGGTAATCAGCCGACAGGTGACCCCCCAGCCTGGAGGCTATAGTGGAGGCCAAGCCAGGTTCATCCTAACAAAGGCAAGGCTAAGGAAGACGGCAGGAGAAAGAGACACTAAGGGAAGGGCACCGGCTTTTACTCTCTAAACCACCCAGAAACGGCGGAGGTCCCTGACAGTGGTCCCAGCAGTCCAAGGGTTCCTGCCGGCCGTGACAAGAACTGTGAGTAAAGAACTTGAACTGCAACCTTGAAGTGGTCTCTGTTATTTCAGCTGCATAGACATTCTCAAGCACCAACAGTGTCCCCGGGGCTCCGCTCCACCGTCACGGACACAAACTGTATTCATCAAGCCACATATTCTACTGACACCCACCAGGGCCACGGAGCCGGGCCCAGCCACCACTGACCACCACTGGACTAATCCGGCTCGGCACCGGGTGTCCCATAGCCCTGGGGTGGGCGAGTCAATTTTGGCGTCACGAACAGGATTCGTGCCCGGTCACACCGGGTACTGTGCGCCTGAAGAATCGTGAAATAGCCTGTGTTTACTGTGAGAAACTGCCGCCATTGAAGTCACTGAGCGCGGCAAAAAGGGGGGCGTGAAAGAAGAAAGGGCGCGAAGAGAAGCCCCGCCCCCTTGTCCAAGAAAAGAGCGCGAAGCGGTGCCCGCCATAGAAGGCGGAGGAAGAAAAGATGGCGCGTGAAGAAGCTAAAAGGATGGACGCCGAGCAACGAGCGGCCAGAGGAGGAGTGGCCGAGCCGGGACACGCACCTGAGAACCGGGTGGTGTCCTGCGTCCTGGAGAGCAGAGAAGATCCAGCAGCCGCTGCAGAGCCGGGTAAAGAGAGTGTCACCCCCAACCGGCGGAGCTCGGATTGCCAGGTGGGGTTCCTGCTCAGTCCTCCTGCAGGCGCGCGTGCCACCACCGCAGCTCCGATACCAGCACCCTGCATCAGGCCAGCGACCACCAGAACACCGGAGATGCTACTGAGGGGTGAGTCATTTAATGCCCCTGCCGGCGCGAGTGCCCCGACCCCCGCTGCCATGCCCGCGGTCCGTGAAGAGGCGCCCGGCGCGGCAACGCCGATCCGGGCCGCAGCCACGCCAGGTGCGGCCCGCCAAGATCTCACCGCCGGAGCGACGCCCATCCACACCGCAGCAGCGACTCCAACCCAGGCCGCCGCCATGCCAGGCGCGGCCCGCCAAGACAAGGAGGCAGCCCCAGAAGAGCCAGAGTGGCGCCGTACGGCTGGTAACCCCCTGCAAGCCAGCAGCCTCGCGCCAGTCAGTAACCCTATGCAAGCACGCAGCCTCTCCCCTAGCAGCAGCACTACCTCAAGGCAGACCCAGGCCACAGAACTGAGCAGAGGTCCTGCGACAGCCACGCAAGAAACGCAGACCAGGATCTCCATGGCCTACATGCTGCCCAGGGCCCTGCCAAAGAAGGACCCCAGCAATGAAGAGTAAGAGTAAAGAAGTAAGAAGCAGCTGAACTGTATATAGCCCCTGTCTGCCCCTCATTCTTTTTGAAGATGTCCCTTGTGTTCTGTCCCAATGTTCTTTTCGAAGATGACACCCTTTCCTGCTGTACTGCCCCTCATGCTTTTCGAAGATGTCACCCCCATGTGTATGTGTACCGGGCCACGGAACTGGAATGGGGTCCCCGGTGAATGTTTTTGTGTCTGTGTAACCAGGCCACTGGACTTAGTGGCTGGTTGTGTATTTGCCCTTTGTTATTTGAAAAGCTGAACGAACTGCCAGGCTACTGGACTTGTTGTAGCCAACAATGTATATAGTTGCACCCGTTGTGCCCCCTACCAGAATTATGGGGGATGTGCCCAAACCGTGCAATGAACTAGAAGTGCACACATATGTCACGGCCAGGTGGACGGGCAGACCCAGGAGGTGGATCCACTGGGCCGAACTCCTAGATGGTAGTAAAGAGTCCGGTAGCTGGAACACTATAAACAGCAGAACAGTCCGTGCACACGAGTATAGCGGAGAAGTCCCTGGGACCACGGAGTCAAGGGTGGTAGTCCGGGTGACGCAGCTCAGGTTCGGAAGCCGAGATGATGTCAGGCGGGGTCCGGAACCTTTGGAGCGAGATGACGGGTCACCGCAGGGATCCGAGATGGTGCGGACTGTCAGGATGGCAGATGGACAGCGTTCGGGGTTCAGGATACGGCAGGACTGGATGGCGAGGCAGGCACGGCTCTACAAGAGAGATAGGTGAGTATATGCACAGAGACACCAGGAGACCTGACTCCTAGCTTAGGAAACACGAAGATCAGGCCCCGCCCCCTTGGACAATAAACCCCTTTATACCCTGTACCTGTTTAGCCTCATTTCCTGTTAATGGACGCTGGCCCTTTAAGAAAGGGTCAGTGACCGCGCGCGCGCCCTAATGCGCATGCGCGCGGCCCGGGTGCCAGAAGCCAGGGAAGGAAGCTGAGAGGAGGACGCAGGGGAGCCGGCCAGGGCCTGGGAAGCCGTCGGGCGCCGGGATCGGAGACCAGGGGGCCTGGGAAGGACGGGCACCGGAGGCTGGAGAGCGGGGAGCGTGGCAGGTGAGCCGGGGAGCGGGGCTGAGGACCCGGGGAGCGGAACAGAGGACCCGGGAAGGGGAGCCGAGGACCCGGGGAGCGTGACAGTACCCCCCCACGCCCCCCTCCCCGCAACCGGGACATGAAGGCACGGATCAGAGGAGTGCCTACGTTCTCCCTGGGCTCCCAGGACCTATCCTCAGGACCATACCCTTCCCAGTCCACCAGGAAGAACTGTCGACCTCGTACGGTCTTCATGGCCACGATATCCCTTACCGCATAGATGTCGTCATCGGCAATAGGTGGAGGAGCCGGACTGGCAGCAGCGGAGAAGGGACCAAGGACAACCGGCTTGAGCAGGGAGACGTGGAATGAGTTGGGTATCCTCATCGTGGCCGGGAGTTGTAGCTTGTAGGAGACCTCATTGATCTTGTTGAGGACTTTAAACGGCCCAATGTAGCGAGGACCCAGCTTGTATGATGGTATCTTCAGGCGGACGTACTGGGAAGCAAGCCAGACGAGATCTCCAGGAGAGAAACACGGAGGGTCCAGACGTTTCTTGTCTGCGTGTCTTTTCATCCGCAGGGAAGCACGCCCAAGGGACGCTTTGACAGAGTCCCAAATGGTTGCAAAGTCACGGGCTACTGTATCTGCAGCAGGGACATCCGAAGAAGGGGATACCGGCAATGGGATGGAAGGCTGAAGTCCGTAAACGACATGGAAGGGAGAGCTGGAGGACGACTCACTGATGTGGTGGTTGTGGGAGAATTCAGCCCAAGGAAGAAGAGCGGACCAGTCGTCGTGATGGGCGTTAACATAGTGACGTAAGAAAGAGGTCAAGATTTGATTGACCCTCTCTACCTGGCCATTAGACTGAGGATGGTATGCAGATGAAAAGTCCAGAGTCACTCCCAGATGTTTACAGAGAGCCCTCCAGAAGCGGGAGGTGAACTGAGTACCTCTGTCGGATACGATGTGTAATGGAAAGCCATGCAGGCGGAAGATGTGTTGTATATAGGCGTCCGCGAGTTCCTGAGCAGAGGGCAGTCCAGCCATAGGGACGAAATGGGCCATTTTAGAGAACCAGTCCACCACGACCCATATGACTGTGTGTCCGGAGGACAATGGCAAGTCCGTAATAAAGTCCATTGCTATGTGTTGCCACGGAACTGAGGGTATCGGCAGAGGCAGAAGACGGCCATATGGGAGGTGTTTGGGCGTCTTGTTCCTGGCACAAGAGGAACAGGCGGATACAAAAGCAGCGACGTCCGTGCGAAGGGATGGCCACCAATAATGACGTACAATCGCACCCCATGTCTTTTTCTGACCAGCATGACCGGCTGTTTTCGAGGCATGACCCCAGTGTAACACTTTTTCCCTGTCTACCTCGGAGACATAGGTCTTCCCGGGCGGTATCTGGGCCAGGGTGACAGGGGCCACCGGAATGATTTTACTAGGACAAATGATGGGTTGGGTAGTCTCTTCCTCCTGCTCCATGGGCATGAAAGACCTGGACAAGGCATCAGCGCGTACATTCTTGTCCGCGGGTCGGAAGTGAAGCTGGAAATCAAACCTGGCAAAGAATAGGGACCACCTGGCTTGCCGTGGGTTCAGACGCTGAGCGGACCGTAGGTATTCCAAGTTCTTGTGGTCCGTGTAAATAATATATCTCCAGAATCCGCCCTTTCCTCAATCCCCAATCTACAAAAATGCTAGTGCATGCTCTCATAATCTCCCGCCTCGACTACTGCAACATCCTCCTCTGTGGTCTCCCTGCTAACACGCTCGCCCCTCTCCAGTCCATCCTTAATTCTGCTGCCCGACTGATCCACCTCTCTCCTCAATACCACCCCGCTTCTCCTCTCTGCAAGTCCCTCCACTGGCTCCCAATCTTCCACCGTATCCAATTCAAATTACTAACACTGACCTACAAAGCTATCCATAATCTGTCTCCTCCATATATCTCTGAACTAATCTCTCGCTACACTCCAAAACGTAACCTCCGGTCCTCCCAAGATCTCCTTCTATCCTCCTCTCTCATTCGCTCCTCATGCAACCGACTCCAAGACTTCTCCCGAGCATCCCCAGTCTCCTGGAACTCACTGCCTCAACACGTCAGACTATCTACTACACTTGCAAACTTCAAACGGACCCTGAAAACTCATCTGTTCAGAAATGCCTATAATCTACAATGACCTCACCGCCCCACCACCGTGCGGAGCTGCCGCCCCACCACCGTGCGGAGCTGCTGCCCCACCACCGTGCGGAGCTGCTGCCCCACCACCGTGCGGAGCTGCCGCCCCACCACCGTGCGGAGCTGCCGCCCCACCACCGTGCGGAGCTGCCGCCCCACCACCGTGCGGAGCTGCCGCCCCACCACCGTGCGGAGCTGCCGCCCCACCACCGTGCGGAGCTGCCGCCCCACCACCGTGCGGAGCTGCCGCCCAACCTACACCCCACCTACTGTCTCCTCCCCAAAATCCTTTAGGATGTAAGCCCGCAAGGGCAGGGCCCTCTTCCCCCTGTGCTAGTCTGTCTATTGTAACGTGTACATGTATTCTGTATGTAACCCCCTCATGTACAGCACCATGGAATCAATGGTGCTCTATAAATAAACAATAATAATAATAATAATAATAATAATAATAATAATCACGGGGTACACTGCACCTTCCAGGAGGTAGCGCCATTCCTCCAAAGCCAGTTTGACTGCCAAGAGCTCTCGGTCACCGATGGTGTAGTTGCGTTCAGGCGCTGAGAAGCCCTTGGAGAAGAATCCGCAAGTCACCATCTTCCCGGAGGAGGACTTTTGCATGAGCACTGCTCCGGCTCCTGAGGAGGAGGCATCCACCGCCAAGGTGAACTGGCGGTTTAACTCCGGACGGTGAAGTACAGGAGAGGAAGCAAAAGCCCGCTTCAGAGAGCCAAACGTGGCGTCAGCCGCAGGTGACCAGTCCTTTGGATTAGCCTCCTTCTTAGTCAAAGCGGAGAGAGGAGCAGTCAAGGCAGAGAAGTGAGGGATAAACTGGCGGTAGTAGTTGGCGAATCCCAGGAAGCGTTGGATTGCCTTCAGTCCAGAAGGAGGAGGCCAGTTGAGAATGGCGGAGACCTTCTTGGGATCCATCTGCAGTCCAGTATCAGAGATGATGTACCCCAGAAAGGGGAGAGAAGACTGCTCAAAGACACACTTCTCATGCTTTGCGTACAGACGATTCTCTCTCAGTCTTTGTAGAACCAGCTGTACGTTTTCTCTGTGGGTTTGGAGGTCCGGAGAGAAGACAAGGATGTCATCTAGATACACTACCACACAGATGTAGAGAAGGTCCCGGAACACGTCGTTCACCAGTTCTTGAAAGACGGCAGGAGCGTTACACAGGCCGAAGGGCATCACGCAGTATTCATAATGTCCATCGCGCGTATTGAACGTGGTTTTCCATTCGTCACCAGAGCGGATGCGTACCAGATTGTAAGCACCCCGAAGATCCAGCTTGGTGAACACACGAGCTCCTCTAAGCCGGTCAAACAATTCGGAAATGAGCGGCAGAGGGTACTTGTTTTTTACGGTGATTTGATTCAAACCCCGGTAGTCTATGCATGGGCAAGTCGCCCTCTTTCTTCTTGACAAAGAAGAAACCTGCTCCAGCAGGAGAGGAGGATCTCCGAATGAACCCCCTTGCCAGGCTCTCTGAGATGTAAGCAGACATGGCCCTTGTTTCGGCTGGAGATAAAGGATATATCCGTCCTCGTGGTGGTGTTGTTCCTGGGAGCAGATCGATGGCACAATCGTATGGACGATGTGGCGGCAGTACCTCGGATTCCTTTTTATCAAAGACATCTGCAAAGGACCAATAGGCCGAGGGCAGCCCCGGTAGGTTCTCTGGAACCGGAGGTCGTCGGATGGGTTGTATGGACTTTAGGCACCTCTCATGACACGAAGAGCCCCATCGGGTGATTTCGCCAGTGCCCCAGCTAACTGATGTTCGTGTGTCCGCAACCATGGAAGTCCCAGCAGGATCTGGTGGGACATGTGTGGGAGGACGTAGAAAGCGATGTTCTCGGTGTGAAGGGCACCGATACGCAGTTCGACCGGCCTGGTGATCCAGGAGATGGTGTCAGAGAGGGGTCTCCCATCCACCGAGGCAATCACTAGGGGCTTGTCGAGTGGAATAACAGGCACCCGGTACTTGTCCACCGTGGCCTGCTGGATGAAATTGCCTGCTGCCCCGGAATCGAGGTAGGCATCAGCCGTGAACCGCGTCTCTCCCGTTGTCACTTGCACTGTCCATGTAACCGGGTCAGAGAGAGTCCCAGCACCTAGGGTGGCCTCTCCTACCAACCCTAGGCTTTGGAGTTTCCCGGCCTCTCTGGACAGGAGCGTAGCAGGTGTGTGCCCTCACCGCAGTAAAAGCAGAGACCCTTGGCGAGCCGCTCTGCTCGACGTTGTTCAGACTGACTCACTCGGTCGATCTGCATGGGCTCGTGGACGGGAGCCTCAGCTGTCGATGACTGAAGTACGGAGGGTTTCTGCGGAGGAGAGGAATGCCGTACCGGACGTCTCTCACGGGACACTTCCTTGGATCGCTCCTGAAAGCGAATGTCCACTCGAGTCGCTAGGGCAATCAGGGCATCCAGGGTGGTCGGTACGTCACGACCCGCCAGCTCGTCTTTAATTCGCCCTGAGAGTCCTTCCCAGAAGGCGGCGGTTAGGGCCTCGTTGTTCCACCCGAGTTCTGAGGCCAGGGTGCGAAACCGGATCGCGTATTGACCCACCGTCAGAGTCCCCTGACGTAACCGGAGAAGAGACGAAGCAGACGCGGAGGCGCGTCCGGGCTCATCAAAGGTACTACGGAATGCCTGCAGGAAGTCCTGGATGTTCGTGGTCACAGGATCCCCCTTCTCCCACAAGGGGTTCATCCACGCCAGTGCCTCACCCTCTAGATGGGACATGATGAAGGCGACCTTGGCTTGGTCGGAGGCAAACAAATGCGGCAGCTGCGTGAAATGGAGGGAGCATTGGTTTAAGAATCCCCTGCAGGTCTTGGGGTCTCCGGCGTACCGGGGTGGTGAAGCCAACCGAAGTCTGGTGGTATCTGAAGAAGTCGCCACAGGAGCCGGATCCGTGGATTGACTAGTGGAAGCCCGGGATGTTGAAGTCGTAACTGCCGCTTGTAGCGTGTTCAGGCGGGCGTCCACAGAAGACATGAATTGCATCATGCGGGTCTGGACTTCACGCTGGCGTTGGAGTTCCTCCTGTACGGCTGCTAGTGCTGCAGCGGGATCCATGGCCTGATCTTACTGTCACGGCCAGGTGGACGGGCAGACCCAGGAGGTGGATCCACTGGGCCGAACTCCTAGATGGTAGTAAAGAGTCCGGTAGCTGGAACACTATAAACAGCAGAACAGTCCGTGCACACGAGTATAGCGGAGAAGTCCCTGGGACCACGGAGTCAAGGGTGGTAGTCCGGGTGACGCAGCTCAGGTTCGGAAGCCGAGATGATGTCAGGCGGGGTCCGGAACCTTTGGAGCGAGATGACGGGTCACCGCAGGGATCCGAGATGGTGCGGACTGTCAGGATGGCAGATGGACAGCGTTCGGGGTTCAGGATACGGCAGGACTGGATGGCGAGGCAGGCACGGCTCTACAAGAGAGATAGGTGAGTATATGCACAGAGACACCAGGAGACCTGACTCCTAGCTTAGGAAACACGAAGATCAGGCCCCGCCCCCTTGGACAATAAACCACTTTATACCCTGTACCTGTTTAGCCTCATTTCCTGTTAATGGACGCTGGCCCTTTAAGAAAGGGTCAGTGACCGCGCGCGCGCCCTAATGCGCATGCGCGCGGCCCGGGTGCCAGAAGCCAGGGAAGGAAGCTGAGAGGAGGACGCAGGGGAGCCGGCCAGGGCCTGGGAAGCCGTCGGGCGCCGGGATCGGAGACCAGGGGGCCTGGGAAGGACGGGCACCGGAGGCTGGAGAGCGGGGAGCGTGGCAGGTGAGCCGGGGAGCGGGGCTGAGGACCCGGGGAGCGGAACAGAGGACCCGGGAAGGGGAGCCGAGGACCCGGGGAGCGTGACAACATAGTTTCTTTATAAGAAGTTTGCAACGTTTAAGTACTTATGCCTCCCATAAAGGGAAGAAATGTTTTATTGTTTTATATTGTTCATAACAAAAATGTTTTGCAGTTTTTCCACATGTTTTTGTTGTTTTTCAGCCCGAGGACGTGCTGGGATTTGCTGTGGGGGAGTGTGGCGCCCCTGAGGCTTCCGTCGCCACAGGTCATTGCACCCCATCCAGCGGTGTGATGCCCCATTCTGAGAGAGGAGGAGAGTGAACTCCGGTCCCCTGGTAAATCCACACTACATCCATTGCTAGGAACACACTGGGACCAGGGAAAGTGGCAGGCAACCCTCCCATGCTGCATGCTGGGAGGGGTCGTAAGACCCATCCCTGCTCCTATAGGGTAGAACAGGGCAACTGGGGAGGTGGGAGGAGCCATCTGAGAGCAGACACACAGAGGAAGGTCAAGTTTAGCTAGTCTACCTCAGGGAGTGAGAGAGTGAGCATGTAGTTGGAGAAGAAGAACAAGAGAAAGGAGGGAGGAGGAGGCCTGCTGGAGGCAGGCAAGGAGGAGAAAAGAAAGAAAGAAGGAAAGAAAGGCTCCAAGTCAGTCAGGAGCAGAGAAACAGAAGGAGACGCTTCCTGGTGAAGATCCTGGGACCCAGAGGTCCAGGTGACACCACGTAGGAGACAGAAGGAGTCGCAGGGCCACGGGTAGTCTGTATAGCTGTCGGGGCAGTTTAGAGCTACGGTGGCCTGTTCCACAATAACATCGGTGGAGGGATCAAGCTGCGACAGGGGACGGTCCCTAGAGACTGGAGGAGTGCAAAATCATCTCCAAACAGTAAAAACCGAGGCCCAGGGAAGGTTGTAGACTCCCAGGGCCAGAACCCATAACAGACTTCCAGAAAAGGGGTAATCAGCCGACAGGTGACCCCCCAGCCTGGAGGCTGTAGTGGAGGCCAAGCCAGGTTCATCCTAACAAAGGCAAGGCTAAGGAAGACGGCAGGAGAAAGAGACACTAAGGGAAGGGCACCGGCTTTTACTCTCTAAACCACCCAGAAACGGCGGAGGTCCCTGACAGTGGTCCCAGCAGTCCAAGGGTTCCTGCCGGCTGTGACAAGAACTGTGAGTAAAGAACTTGAACTGCAACCTTGAAGTGGTCTCTGTTATTTCAGCTGCATAAGCGAAATGAGAAACTGTGGAAAAAAGAAGCGCAATAGGGTCTTATCCGAGTAATGTTTACGGTGAAATAATGAATATCACTCACCCAGAGAGTTGTGACAGTCACAACTACTATGTAGGCAAAAAATCCCACCCAAAATGGCTGATAACAGAGAATGATGAAGTAGGGCTTGCACGGCCGCGCCAGTGACCACTCTGACCATAGAGAGTTAATGTTCCTTTATTTCATCTTTAGGTCGACGCGTTTCTGGAGTCTCTGCTCCCTTCCTCAGGACACACAGGAAAAAAGTACATCAAATCTGCTAGACCACGAGGACTGCAAGATCTATATACATTCCGTCATGATGACGTCAGAAACCAACCTCTTTCTTGAAAAAATCGGCGGGAAAGACACATCAAAAAAAACAAAAAACACATGACAGTGAAAATAACATGGTATCAAAAAGTAAGCAAGAAAAGAACACAATTACATATGATAATATCACCATATTATCTCATGAAATGAAAAATAAAAATTTGGAATAAACGGATTACTGAGATTAAAAATTGTGTGGATTACTGTGTATTAGATAAGGTACGGGAATAAAACACTATGAATTAAGTGCCACTCCAAAGCGGCCTCGAACCTCTAGGAATATTTTCTCCTTTCTTATAGGGGTAGCCCGTCAAAGGGAGAAACCATGTCTCCCCCATGGGAGTAGTGAGATCACCCTTTAAAATCAAGTGACCAGTAAAGAAACACCTATTATGTGTGGCCGTGTAGGAAGATACGTACAATTACTAGTGCAAAAGCTAACGTAACAATACTGTGTAAATCTCAGCGTAAATGCCTAAGAAGGGGTGAAGAAAGTTCAGAGCGTGGGAAAAAAGAGAGTGCGCATGTCAGAAAAAAGGTCCGGAGCTTGTTAAGACGGGGTGAAGAAAGTTCAGAGCGTGGGAAAAAACGAGAGTGCGCATGTCAGGAAAAAAGGTTCGGAGCTTGTAAGTCTTCCAAGCTCCATACAGAGAGTAGTCTGCCGGATTCCGTAAAGACTGCAGCGCCCGTTAACTAGAAACGGAAAACCGGAGGGGAATATTATGAAAAAAATATATATAAAAAAATATATATATATATCTAAAAAAATGTGTATGTAAATATATAACTGACAAAATGTATATAATATAAAATAGCGATAAAAACTGATAAAATCCGTGCTTTTGGAAAAAGTGGCATAAAACTAGGAACATGTAACAAAAATATAAATGTATGTATAAAAAAGTTAATTATATGGAGTCAACTAATTAAAAAAATTATTAAAAAAATATTTATGTATATACAGTTCAATATAAAATTCAATAAAAATATTTGAATGATATGAGACAGAGGGGGGGGAGAGGGGGGGGGATTTTTTATATACAGAAAAAAAGCCCCAAAAAAAGATTATATGAATTTTACATCCTTGTATTATTATCTCAATCTCATATGTCAATCTATATTTATAGGGACATTAGTCGGGTGAAACACTATCACCATCAACACATCAATTGTATCACGAAAAACAGTAGGAGGCTCATATTATACGAACCATAAATAGGACCAAAAAGTCTGGTGTTCAAAAAAAGATATGTAGCCGGTGAGGTGAAACAAGTTCAAAGCGTGGGAAAAATTTGTAGTGCGCAAGGGCAAAGCAAAGATATGCAGCAAGCGTGTCAGAACAAAAAAGCAGGCAAGGAACAATGTAGCAGTGAGCACATAGCCCCAAACCAACAGAGTAGAAACCTTATAGATCTAAACGTGAATACACAGATCTAGAGCCAAAGAATTCAAAGTGCATTGTGCAATAAATGCTCGAACAAGAGAATCACAATAATAATAATAAATAGATTTGATCAATATACACAAGTTGATACCGACAACTCACCAAAAACAATAACTCAAAAAATTGTATATAAATATAAAAGAGGATAAAAATAAAGAGTAAACCCTAATTGAAGATAATAAATAATTAATAATAATCAGACCAGAATAAAAGCATAAAACCAAAATAATTCTATGCAGCGGGATATGATGTTATTAACCTTTTCATAAATAAATCAGTGACCTCATTTAACCCCTGTGGTTTCAAAGTATTGAGTTTATAAATCCAAAATGTCTCTTTCTTGTTTAGTAATTCAAACCGATTGTTGACAAAGGGGGGTATCTGTTCAATGGGAGTGATTCTCAACCGTGATTTACCTTTTATGTGCCAGAGTTACATGTCTGGAAAGACCATGTAACAAAAAACCTATTTTAATATTGTGTCTGTGTGAGTTAAGTCTGTTGTGGAGAGGCTGTGTCGTTCTGCCCACATACCGCTTGTCGCACTCACACTCTATTAGGTAGATCACAAAATCAGATTGGCAAGTAAGATGGCTTTTGATAGGGAATTCCGTCCCCCCTGGCACCAACCCAAAAGAGACCCTTCTATGTTGGATGATGTTACAACAAAGACAGTTTTTCACTAGACACTTATATGCCCTCATAGGTTTATTGGTGGAGATGACCATATCATTATTTTTGAGTCTACTGGGGGCCAATTGATTTTTTAAACTCGAGGCCCTACGGTAAGTGATACCCGGCTTTAAGGGCAGAATCTCTTTTAAAAACGGATCATTAAGAAGAACTTTCCAGTGTTTAAGAATAATATCTTTCACTTTACCACTGTCATCACTGTATGTCATTAGGAAGTTAGAGGAAAAAGCCATATTCTACTCTTTATTCTCGGGATTTTTTGTCTTACCAATAAGATCAACCTGTTTGAGCATTCTATTACCATTATATGCTTTTTTAATCACAGACAACGGATATTTTTTATCCTGGAATCTGTCTTTCAGGATCACCGCTTGTTCATGAAAATCTGAATCACGAGTGCAGTTCTTCCGCACCCTCTGGAACTGATTGTTGGGGACATTTAACAACCATTTATTGTAGTGGCTACTGGTAAAATTAATATAGCCGTTGCAATCAACCTTTTTAAAAAAGGTCTTAGTATAGATCGACCCTCTTTCATGCAAAATCGTCAGATCCAAGAAATCTATCTTATCTGACTTAATTGTGGGCGAAAAAGTAAGACCCCAATTATTGTTTTTGATGTTTTCCAAAAAGGAATGTAGGTTGTTTTCTGTATTATCCCAGATTATAAATAAGTCGTCGATATATCTCTTGTATATAACCACATGCTCGTAATATTCAGAATTATATATAAATAGTAGTTCAAAAAGACCCATAAAGAGGTTAGCAAAAGTTGGTGCTACCTTCGAGCCCATCGCTGTGCCACAGCATTGGTGATACATAGTATCCTGGAAAGTGAAATAATTATTCTCTAATATGAATTTCATCCCATCATACAGGAAGTTTTTCTGCTCCAAAGGTAACCTCTCATCAATATATAGGAACTGTTTGAAACATTCAAGCCCTAAGTCGTGAGCAATATTTGTATACAAGGAGGCTATGTCCAATGACACAAACAAAAAAGATTCTTTCCATTCAATGTCCTTTATGAGATTTATGAGATGTGTGGAATCTCTCAAAAAACTCCTCAAACTTGACACATGAACCCTCATAACACAGTCCAAATAATCAGCCAGATTTTCGGTCAAAGAACCGATCTCGGGGATCGGTTCTTTGACCGAAAATCTGGCTGATTATTTGGACTGTGTTATGAGGGTTCATGTGTCAAGTTTGAGGAGTTTTTTGAGAGATTCCACACATCTCATAAATCTCATAAAGGACATTGAATGGAAAGAATCTTTTTTGTTTGTGTCATTGGACATAGCCTCCTTGTATACAAATATTGCTCACGACTTAGGGCTTGAATGTTTCAAACAGTTCCTATATATTGATGAAAGGTTACCTTTGGAGCAGAAAAACTTCCTGTATGATGGGATGAAATTCATATTAGAGAATAATTATTTCACTTTCCAGGATACTATGTATCACCAATGCTGTGGCACAGCGATGGGCTCGAAGGTAGCACCAACTTTTGCTAACCTCTTTATGGGTCTTTTTGAACTACTATTTATATATAATTCTGAATATTACGAGCATGTGGTTATATACAAGAGATATATCGACGACTTATTTATAATCTGGGATAATACAGAAAACAACCTACATTCCTTTTTGGAAAACATCAAAAACAATAATTGGGGTCTTACTTTTTCGCCCACAATTAAGTCAGATAAGATAGATTTCTTGGATCTGACGATTTTGCATGAAAGAGGGTCGATCTATACTAAGACCTTTTTTAAAAAGGTTGATTGCAACGGCTATATTAATTTTACCAGTAGCCACTACAATAAATGGTTGTTAAATGTCCTCAACAATCAGTTCCAGAGGGTGCGGAAGAACTGCACTCGTGATTCAGATTTTCATGAACAAGCGGTGATCCTGAAAGACAGATTCCAGGATAAAAAATATCCGTTGTCTGTGATTAAAAAAGCATATAATGGTAATAGAATGCTCAAACAGGTTGATCTTATTGGTAAGACAAAAAATCCCGAGAATAAAGAGAAGAATATGGCTTTTTCCTCTAACTTCCTAATGACATACAGTGATGACAGTGGTAAAGTGAAAGATATTATTCTTAAACACTGGAAAGTTCTTCTTAATGATCCGTTTTTAAAAGAGATTCTGCCCTTAAAGCCGGGTATCACTTACCGTAGGGCCTCGAGTTTAAAAAATCAATTGGCCCCCAGTAGACTCAAAAATAATGATATGGTCATCTCCACCAATAAACCTATGGGGGCATATAAGTGTCTAGTGAAAAACTGTCTTTGTTGTAACATCATCCAACATAGAAGGGTCTCTTTTGGGTTGGTGCCAGGGGGGACGGAATTCCCTATCAAAAGCCATCTTACTTGCCAATCTGATTTTGTGATCTACCTAATAGAGTGTGAGTGCGACAAGCGGTATGTGGGCAGAACGACACAGCCTCTCCACAACAGACTTAACTCACACAGACACAATATTAAAATAGGTTTTTTGTTACATGGTCTTTCCAGACATGTAACTCTGGCACATAAAGGTAAATCACGGTTGAGAATCACTCCCATTGAACAGATACCCCCCTTTGTCAACAATCGGTTTGAATTACTAAACAAGAAAGAGACATTTTGGATTTATAAACTCAATACTTTGAAACCACAGGGGTTAAATGAGGTCACTGATTTATTTATGAAAGGTTAATAACATCATATCCCGCTGCATAGAATTATTTTGGTTTTATGCTTTTATTCTGGTCTGATTATGATTAATTATTTATTATCTTCAATTAGGGTTTACTCTTTATTTTTATCCTCTTTTATATTTATATACAATTTTTTGAGTTATTGTTTTTGGTGAGTTGTCGGTATCAACTTGTGTATATTGATCAAATCTATTTATTATTATTATTGTGATTCTCTTGTTCGAGCATTTATTGCACAATGCACTTTGAATTCTTTGGCTCTAGATCTGTGTATTCACGTTTAGATCTATAAGGTTTCTACTCTGTTGGTTTGGGGCTATGTGCTCACTGCTACATTGTTCCTTGCCTGCTTTTTTGTTCTGACACGCTTGCTGCATATCTTTGCTTTGCCCTTGCGCACTACAAATTTTTCCCACGCTTTGAACTTGTTTCACCTCACCGGCTACATATCTTTTTTTGAACACCAGACTTTTTGGTCCTATTTATGGTTCTTATAATATGAGCCTCCTACTGTTTTTCGTGATACAATTGATGTGTTGATGGTGATAGTGTTTCACCCGACTAATGTCCCTATAAATATAGATTGACATATGAGATTGAGATAATAATACAAGGATGTAAAATTCATATAATCTTTTTTTGGGGCTTTTTTTCTGTATATAAAAAATCCCCCCCCCCTCCCCCCCCTCTGTCTCATATCATTAAAATATTTTTATTGAATTTTATATTGAACTGTATATACATAAATATTTTTTTAATAATTTTTTAATTAGTTGACTCCATATAATTAACTTTTTTACAGATACATTTATATTTTTGTTACATGTTCCTAGTTTTATGCCACTTTTTCCAAAAGCACGGATTTTATCAGTTTTTATCGATATTTTATATTATATACATTTTGTCAGTTATATATTTACATACACATTTTTTTAGATATATATATATTTTTTTTTCATAATATTCCCCTCCGGTTTTCCGTTTCTAGTTAACGGGCGCTGCAGTCTTTACGGAATCCGGCAGACTACTCTCTGTATGGAGCTTGGAAGACTTACAAGCTCCGAACCTTTTTTCCTGACATGCGCACTCTCGTTTTTTCCCACGCTCTGAACTTTCTTCACCCCGTCTTAACAAGCTCCGGACCTTTTTTCTGACATGCGCACGCTCTTTTTTCCCACGCTCTGAACTTTCTTCACCCCTTCTTAGGCATTTACGCTGAGATTTACACAGTATTGTTACGTTAGCTTTTGCACTAGTAATTGTACGTATCTTCCTACACGGCCACACATAATAGGTGTTTCTTTACTGGTCACTTGATTTTAAAGGGTGATCTCACTACTCCCATGGTGGAGACATGGTTTCTCCCTTTGATGGGCTACCCCTATAAGAAAGGAGAAAATATTCCTAGGGGTTCGAGGCCGCTTTGGAGTGGCACTTAATTCATAGTGTTTTATTCCCGTACCTTATCTAATACACAGTAATCCACACAATTTTTAATCTCAGTAATCCGTTTATTCCAAATTTTTATTTTTCATTTCATGAGATAATATGGTGATATTATCATATGTAATTGTGTTCTTTTCTTGCTTACTTTTTGATACCATGTTATTTTCACTGTCATGTGTTTTTTGTTTTTTTTGATGTGTCTTTCCCGCCGATTTTTTCAAGAAAGAGGTTGGTTTCTGACGTCATCATGACGGAATGTATATAGATCTTGCAGTCCTCGTGGTCTAGCAGATTTGATGTACTTTTTTCCTGTGTGTCCTGAGGAAGGGAGCAGGGACTCCAGAAACGCGTCGACCTAAAGATGAAATAAAGGAACATTAACTCTCTATGGTCAGAGTGGTCACTGGCGCGGCCGTGCAAGCCGTATTTCAGCTGCATAGACATTCACAAGCACCAACAGTGTCCCCGGGGCTCCGCTCCACCTGTGGGGAGCAGTACCACCATTGCTGCTATAACATCACCCCGGAGTCCTCACACAGCAGCGGCGGCTTAATAGCCGCAGACCACAGGTGGCGTCACGAACAAAAACTGTATTCATCAAGCCACATATTCTACTGACACCCACCAGGGCCACGGAGCCGGGCCCAGCCACCACTGACCACCACTGGACTATTCCGGCCCGGCACCGGGTGTCCCATAGCCCTGGGGTGGGCGAGTCACACTCCTCCCCTCCGTTGAAACCCGCCGCTCCCCAGGCAGCGTCATCTGGCCGTCCCGTCCACGAGCCTATGCAAATCGACCGTCTGAGGCAGTCTGAGCAACGCCGAGCAGAACGGCTCGCCAAGGGCCTCTGCCTCTACCGCAGAGATGGCACACACCTGCTACGGTCCTGTCCAGAGAGGCCGGGAAACTCCAAAGCCTAGGATTGGTAGGAGAGGCCACCCTAGGTACTGGGACTCTCTCAGATCCTATTGCATGGACTGTTCAGGTGACAACTGAGGAGTCCCAGTTCACGGCAGAAGCGTATCTCGACTCTGGGGCCACAGGCAACTTCTTCCAGCAGGCTACGGTGGGCAAATACCAAGTGCCTGTTACTCCACTAGACAAACCCCTAGTGATTGCTTCGGTGGACGGAAGACCCCTCTCAGACACCATCTCGTTTAGCACCAAGCCTGTGGAGCTCCGCATCGGTGCCCTGCACACCGAGAGAATCACTCTCTATGTTCTTCCACGCATGTCCCATCAGATCCTGCTGGGTCTCCCCTGGTTATGGGTACACGAACCTTCGGTCAGCTGGTGTACTGGAGAAATCACCCGATGGGGCCCGTTCTATCACGAGAATTGTCTGAAGTCCACACAGCCCATCCGACGACCTCCGGTCCTGGAGTCTCTACCTGGACTGCCTTCCGCATATTGGTCATTCGCGGACGTGTTTGATAAAAAGGAGTCGGAGGTGCTTCCGCCACATCGTCCCTACGACTGTGCCATCGACCTGCTGCCAGGGACCACGCCTCCTAGGGGACGAATATATCCCTTGTCCCCTGCGGAAACACGGGCCATGTCCACCTACATCACCGAGAATCTGGCTAGGGGATTCATTCGGAGATCCTCGTCTCCTGCTGGCGCAGGCTTTTTCTTCGTTAAGAAGAAAGAAGGTGACCTGCGTCCCTGTATTGACTACCGTGGACTTAATCAGATCACCGTAAAAAATAAATACCCTCTGCCGCTCATTCCCGAATTGTTCGATCGGCTTAGAGGAACCCGTGTATTCACCAAGTTGGATCTCCGCGGTGCTTACTACCTGGTTCGCATCCGCTCCGGGGACGAATGGAAGACCGCATTCAATACTCGTGATGGGCACTACGAGTATTGCGTGATGCCCTTTGGTCTGTGTAACGCCCCGGCAGTCTTCCAAGAACTAGTGAACGACGTATTCAGGGATCTTCTATACGTCTGTGTGGTCGTGTATCTGGACGACATCCTGGTCTTCTCTCTGGACCTACCGACCCACAGAGAAAATGTGCAGCTGGTCCTACAAAGACAGAGAGAACCGCCTGTACGCCAAGTATGAGAAATGTGTGTTCGAACAGTCACCTCTTCCCTTCCTGGGTTACGTGATCTCCAACATCGGTCTGCAGATGGACCCAGAGAAGGTCTCTTCCATCTTCAATTGGCCTCCTCCTTCCGTGCTGAAGGCTATCCAACGCTTCCTCGGTTTCGCCAACTTCTACCGTCAGTTTATTCCTCACTTTTCTGCTCTGACTGCGCCGCTCTTGGCCTTGACCAAGAAAGGGGCTAACCTGAAGGACTGGTCACTGGCGACAGACGCTGCATTCCGCTCCCTGAAGCAGGCCTTTGCTTCCTCTCCAGTTCTCCATCGTCCAGAGTTGAATCGACAGTTCACCTTGGAGGTGGATGCCTCCTCCTCAGGGGCCGGGGCAGTACTCATGCAGAAGACCGCCACCGGGAGAATGGTCACTTGCGGATTCTTCTCCAAGAGCTTCTCGGCACCTGAGCGCAACTACACCATCGGTGATCGAGAACTACTGGCCGTCAAACTGGCGTTGGAGGAATGGCGTTACCTCCTGGAGGGTGCAGTATACCCCGTGATCATCTACACGGATCACAAGAACTTGGAATACCTGCGATCGGATAAGAACATGCGAGCAGATGCCTTGTCTAGGTCCTTTGTGCCAGAACAGGAGGAGGAGGCGTTCCAGCCCATCATTTGTCCCAGCAAGGTCATTCCGGTGGCTCCTGTCACTCAGGGTCAGATACCTCCTGGGAAGACCTATGTCTCGGAGACCGACAGGCAGAGAGTCTTACACTGGGGTCATGCCTCGAAAACAGCCGGCCATGCTGGCCAGAAAAAGACGTGGAGTACGATTGCCCGTCACTATTGGTGGCCATCTCTTCGCGAGGATGTCGTCTCCTTCGTCTCAGCCTGCCCATCCTGTGCCCGGAACAAAACGCCCAAACACCTTCCCTATGGCCATCTTCTGCCTTTGCCAATTCCCTCCGTACCGTGGCGATACATTGCCATGGACTTCATAACGGACTTGCCCTTGTCCTCCGGGCATACGGTCATATGGGTCGTGGTGGACCGTTTCTCTAAAATGGCTCATTTCATTCCCATGGTCGGATTGCCCTCCGCTCCAAGCTTGCTGACGACAGCACGTCTTCCGGTTACATGGCTTTCCCGCGCACATTGTGTCTGACAGGGGAACCCAGTTTACCTCACGCTTCTGGAGGGCCCTCTGCAAGCATCTGGGAGTGACTCTGGACTTTTCTTCAGCCTACCATCCTCAGTCAAATGGCCAAGTGGAACGAGTCAACCAGATCCTGACTTCATACCTGCACCACTACGTCAACGCCCATCATGACGATTGGTCCACGCTTCTTCCCTGGGCTGAATTCTCCTAAAACCATCATGTCAGCGAGTCTACCTTCAGCTCTCCTTTCCATGATGTTTACAGACTTCAACTTTCCGTTCCTTTACCAGTATCCGCGGCGTCTGATGTCCCCGCTGCTGACGCCCTGACCCGAGACTTCTCTGCCGTATGGAACACTGTTAAGGCCTCTCTTGAACGCGCCTCCCTGCGGATGAAGAGACACGCCGACAAGAGGCGCCTGGATCCACCGAACTTCTCTCCAGGCGATCTGGTCTGGCTGGCTTCCAAATACATCCGATTGAAGCTGCCTTCATACAAGTTGGGTCCTCGATACATCGGGCCGTTCAAGATTCTCGGCAAGATCAATGAGGTTTCCTACAAACTGCAGCTCCCGGCCACGATGCGGATACCCAACTCCTTCCATGTCTCCTTACTCAAGCCGGTGGTTCTTGGTCCCCTCTCCGATGACGCCTCTGCGGCTCCTCCTCCTATTGCTGGCGATGACGTTTATGCGGTAAGAAATATCGTGGCCATGAAGACCGTGCGGGGCCGGCAGTTCTTCCTGGTGGACTGGGCGGGTTATGGCCCCGAGGACCAGTCCTGGGAACCCCGGGAGAATGTTGGCACTCCTCTGATTCGTGCCTTCCTGTCCCGATTGCGGGGAGGGGGGCGTGGGGGAGGGGGTACTGTCACGCTCCCTGGTCCCCGTGCTGCGCTCCCCGGTTCCCGTGCTGCGCTCCCCGGTTCCCGACGGCACGCTCCGCTCACCACTACTGCTCCCAGTTCTCCTGCTCCCTCTCTCCCGCCGGTATCCTCAAGGCGTTCCCGCTCCAGGCACCCCTCTGCATCGCAGGACACTCTGCCCGGCACTCCTGCCTCCTCAGCACTGCTTCCTTCCCTGGTCTCAGGCACTCAGGCCTTGCGCATGCGCGTTAGGGCACGCGCGCGGTCATTGACCCTTTCTTAAAGGGCTAGCGTCCAGAAACAGGATATTGGCTTGCAGGTACAGGGTATAAGAGGATTCTTATTCCAGGTGGGTGGGGCCTGTTCTACGTGTTTAGTAAGCTTTTTATTTTTGTATTCAAAGTGCACAGTGCAGTACATAATACATTAATATAAATAAAAGAGAGGGTGAGGAACAAAGGGTACAAAAAAGATCAACCTTAGCCGGGTATGGACTAACAGGCAGAGATGTTCAATATTGGTAAACCCCTAATCACCTGGGATAGATGGGAGGAGTCTGTATGCTGAATAGGGTCAATGAAACTGGGTAACCCCGAGGGGTTAAAACACAAAGGACAAGTCCTATTGGTGGGTCAGAATCACTGGCCAGAAGTGTGATTAGCAATCAGGAAGCATCCAAGGGTGCAGGGTAAATACAGTAAAATTTAATCGAGTGAGACTAGTAAAAAATCCCACAGAAACAAGGATGCTCCTGACTGAGTAATCAAAGGACTGAGCCAGGAAATACCACTTCAAATTGGTGGTATGTGTGGTATATAGAGTATCAGTATGGCAGACCCCCAGGGTAGATTAAGATTTTGACCCAAGTCACAAAAAGTATTTCAGTAATTACTGTTGTATATTGAAATTATCATGTAAATGAGTAGTTATTGTGACATGGCTCAACATGGCAGGACAGAGTCGTGGTGAGAGTTAGGTGGAGCAATGTTGTTGCTACAAAAATACTGGTATATAAGCCACAATAATAAAATAGGGATTATGCCAAAGATAGAGTGTGGTAAAAAGGGTGTTAGTATGGCAAAACACCGAAAAAAAGTATTAATCTGTAGCTAAAACCCAAATCAGAGGGAATACCTCAGTAGTTGGAGTAAAACAGAGACTACAGTCAGGGGGGGAAAAAATTAGAGGGTAATAGTGTAATAGCCTACAGAGAAGCTACAATCCAAATGAGGGCATCCAGTAAGCAATGTATGATAGTAAATGGATAATCTGTTTAACAAGACACAAGAAATAGAATGAAGGGTAATGCAGATATAAGACAAATTATCCCAAAGGCGATCAGATAGGGGTATGGCAAAGTACCCGTTTAAAAGAACATGTTACCTGAGTCCAATGGCAGGGGGCCCGACGCACGTTTCACGGCTATTAGCGCATCGCTTGCTGCTTCATCATGGGGGAAGGTGAAGGTGAAGGTTTCATTCGCGGTTTCCACTTCCGCGGAGGTATTTTTGGGTCACTCTACCGGATATGTGCACCACTCCTCACCTTCCCCCGTGATGAAGCGGCAAGCGATGCGCTAATAGCCGCGAAACGTGCGTCGGGCCCCCTGCCATTGGACTCAGGTAACATGTTCTTTTAAACGGGCACTTTGCCATACCCCTATCTGATCGCCTTTGGGATAATTTGTCTTATATCTGCATTACCCTTCATTCTATTTCTTGTGTCTTGTTAAACGGATTATCCATTTACTATCATACATTGCTTACTGGATGCCCTCATTTGGATTGTAGCTTCTCTGTAGGCTATTACACTATTACCCTCTAATTTCCCCCCCCCCTGACTGTAGTCTCTGTTTTACTCCAACTACTGAGGTATTCCCTCTGATTTGGGTTTTAGCTACAGATTAATACTTTTTTTCGGTGTTTTGCCATACTAACACCCTTTTTACCACACTCTATCTTTGGGATAATCCCTATTTTATTATTGTGGCTTATATACCAGTATTTTTGTAGCAACAACATTGCTCCACCTTACTCTCACCACGACTCTGTCCTGCCATGTTGAGCCTTGTCACAATAACTACTCATTTACATGATAATTTCAATATACAACAGTAATTACTGAAATACTTTTTGTGACTTGGGTCAAAATCTTAATCTACCCTGGGGGTCTGCCATACTGATACTCTATATATCACACATACCACCAATTTGAAGTGGTATTTCCTGGCTCAGTCCTTTGATTACTCAGTCAGGAACATCCTTGTTTCTGTGGGATTTTTTACTAGTCTCACTCGATCAAATTTTACTGTATTTACCCTGCACCCTTGGATGCTTCCTGATTGCTAATCACACTTCTGGCCAGTGATTCTGACCCACCAATAGGACTTGTCCTTTGTGTTTTAACCCCTCGGGGTTACCCAGTTTCATTGACCCTATTCAGCATACAGACTCCTCCCATCTATCCCAGGTGATTAGGGGTTTACCAATATTGAACATCTCTGCCTGATAATCCATACCCGACTAAGGTTGATCTTTTTTGTACCCTTTGTTCCTCACCCTCTCTTTTATTTATATTAATGTCTTATGTACTGCACTGTGCACTTTGAATACAGAAATAAAAAACTTTTGTGATATCTGATTCAGCTTTTTGCTCTGGTTCTCCTTTTTCTCATGCATTTTGAGCTGCTGAAAACCTGACGTGGCTTGTCCACCAGGTTCATCTTGTTCTGCGTTTTTCCAATGGAATGTAAATTTCTCGTGTTTAGTAAGCTAGGAGTTCAGGTCCCCCTTTGCCTTGTCCGGTATTAACCCTTGTCTGTCTCGCAGAGCCCGTCCTGCCACGCCATCCGGTCCTAACCACGACTGCTGCGTAATTCCTGTCGGGGGTTGTCGGCTGAGGATTCCACCATCTTCTTCAGTCCGGATCCGGCTCCGATCCCCAACGCCACGTGGTGACCTCCGTCCTCTCGTCCAGCTGGTTACGGTTCCACCTGTCATCTCCACCCGGCACCGGAACCAGAGCATTGTTGTTGGGATGACCATCTGGACCCATGTGACCTCAGGGACATCTTTCCTCCTTCCGGAACGGACTGTGCCCACACAGCTAGTGCTTCGGCTACCGTGCATCAAGGCCCTCTGATGGGCTGACCGGACAGTCCCTGTATAGGGGTTAGCTCCGGGTTGCTCCGCTGGAGGAGTCCGGTGCACGGCCCAGCGGTTCCACCACCAGAACCTTACACTTTATTAACCCCAAAACACCCCTGATGGTCCGCTGTAATCCACACGAGGTCCCACGACGATTCAGCTCTGCTACATCTGACATTAAAAATGAATGCCAACTGGCAGAGAACCTAAAAACAGGGGCATCACATGTATAAATATTCATTAAGGTAGGGACAGGTATCAATGCACAGGTATTACGATACTAAAGCTGATGGTTTATGTTACAAAAAAGTCCAAATATACAATACCATATTAAATAAACATAGTTATACACAGTAATATCTATGGCATATATGTAGTAATACAAAGAGGTAGTCCCGGCACACAGTGTATGAAAAAAATTAGGACAAGTCCAGGTATAATATGCTTGAACAAGGTTTCTTTATTTTTCACCAAAATAATGTACTGCCCGCCCAACGTTGCGGCTCTCACAGGAGCCTTCACCAGGGGCCAAGAGTACTAAGACAAACATGGTATGAGAAAGAAAAACAAACAGAAAAATTTTTTACAATTTGCATCATGACATTGCATCAGGAAAAAACATGAAAATAACCTGATTGGGAATGTGAAGGTACCTCTTTGATTGACTATTTTTTTCTCCCGAGCACCAGGATTATAGCAGCTGAGCACAACTTATCCTCCCCTGTATATGTAGTAATAGACCATCAGGTATCTCTTGAAAATTGGGGGTAATAGTGGACACATATAGTGCTAGCCAAAATAAGTGTTAAAAACAGAACCAATTGCATAGTTATCAACGTACACATTAGTATGTGCAGTAATAGTGGCTGAGGTATGTAATGTAAATAGAGGTTATAGAAGTGTACATGCTATGTGCTATGTGGTAATATGGTATTGTATATTTGGACTTTTTTGTAACATAAACCATCAGCTTTAGTATCGTAATACCTGTGCATTGATACCTGTCCCTACCTTAATGAATATTTATACATGTGATGCCCCTGTTTTTAGGTTCTCTGCCAGTTGGCATTCATTTTTAATAATAAAATTGTTATACCTCCTGACTATATCGGTTTCCTTTAGAATTTTTTTGTTCTATATCTCGGTGCCTAGTCTTTGTTACCGTAGGTCAACTACACCCATTTGACCCACACACTATTGCTCTGAACATGTACTAATTTTTCTTACATTATATACTTGACGCATCTATAAGGGATAGGCAGGTTACCAGGTTCCACACCCCCCATACCATATTTACTTAAATAAAGACGATAACTACGACTTTATTGCAAGGAATGGCCACAGCTTTTATTTTTAACCGTATATATGTATACCAAACTCGTGGCTCAACATGCCACCCATTGTTAAACATAACCTTATACATATATACCCTTATAACCAAAACCACCGATAGATCCATCCGAGAGGGAAAAAACCATCATTCTTAACCCCCCGGCCGTAACCTCCAACCGGCCCAGAGGACCACCTCGACCGTGACCAACCGGCCCGAGGTGAGGGGTAATAACGTTCCATCGTTAATTACCCCCACCCAGAACCTGCAGGACCTCCGCCTACAAGTTCCCATCCACTCCGAAGCCACTCCCCTTGAGCGACTTCGTACCAACAAACCGACTGTCGGTACTCCCAACCTCTCAGACGGACCTATCACCCCGCCACAGACCGGCCACGTGACACCTTACTTGGCCCGGGCCCTCCACACCCCCAGCGCTTGCTCCAGACCATCCCTCAATCCCAACATCCACAAATCTAAACTCACGTCTGTGAGATGGACCCCATCTCGCCTTAGGTACTGTTCCGTGGACTCCTCCAATTCTCTGTGCCGCACCACCAAACCACCATTCCGCGGCACAAACCTGCCAATTGCCCGGTTCAATTTGCTCCGAGCCCTGTTAATACGGTCCACTGACCTACCAAAACGCCACTGCGACCGAGTTATAATATCCGACCACACAATAACAATGCCCGGGAACGCCCTCCACAAATGCAACAGGTCCAGCTTTATGTCCCTTTTTAATTCCCTCACCGACCTTACTCCCAAATCATTCCCCCCCACATGTAAAATCAACACATCCGGGTCTCGATCCATGCGGCTATAATAAGCCACCTCGGGGCGCACTCTACCCCAGGTCATGCCCCGAATTCCCAGCCACTTTACTCGGGCTTCCGTCACCGCCACTCCAAGCTGCCGACCGTCACGACGAACATCCGCCCGCAACGCTCCCCAATACACATAGGAGTGCCCGAGGATCCACACAAGGCATGGACCTACAAAATACAAAGACCACGAATAAAAACATCAACAGAACAATAAAATTATCACATACCAGAGTCAAAACGCAAACAAGGAATCCCCCACCCTTGAACCATCACCTGACCAAGTGAGGCCTAATGTACAAGCGAAACCTGGAAGACTCCCACCTCCCAATCCGCCGGATACAATCCTCACTCAAACCCCACCTAGCGGCTTCCGTTGCCGCCCCAATCCGGAAGGAGTGAGACCTGTACTCGCTTGGCTCCTCCCCCACCCATGCTAAAGCCATCTTCAGCACCGCATTGAATTGGTAACGCGACAAAGCCAATCCGTCCGCATGCCTAAGGAAAACACCGGGGTAACCACCGCGCACCCTTAAAAACTCTGAAACTTGTACCACCGGGCACAACTGGTGCCCCGGTAACGCAAACAACACAACTAAGCGCCCCCGGCCCCTCTGATCCGTCTTCGAAAAACGAAGCCGGCATTCCACTCTATCCTCCCCCAGCATTACATCCTCCATCAGCAAACCACACATCGCTTGCTTAGTCGGGCTGACCAATTCACCAATGCGAAAGGCCCCAAAAAACGCCAATACAAAAGCTACCGAAAACAACACCCGCTCATAAGGAGACGAACACAACTCCCCTAAACACCCCACTAAACGACCCAACAATGGCAATGACACCGGCCGCCTCATGTCACGCGACTGGGCCCCTTTTCGAAAACCCTTCATTGCCTGCCACACCAGAAAATCCTTAGTCGCGTCCCGCACTCCTTGCATCTGAAACAAGAAGGCCAACGCCGCCTACTTGCAACCAATCACCGAAATGGACCGGCCTGCCGAAAAGTCCCCACTAATTAACATCAGGACCCCCAACACTCGGCCCTTGTAACCCGACTCCATGAAGTCCCCACTTTCCAACTCTGCCCATTCCTTCCACACCGCCTGATATCGGCACCAAGTAGCCTCAGACACCGATTTCTTAATTCCCTCAAATGCTACACCGATACCAGGCCCCACAGCCATTCCGGGCAAGGCTCTCCATCCGCGTCCGCTCCCGGCACCAGCGTCCTGAACCTGCAAAACTGAAATTGTGATAGCGCGTCAGCCACCTCGTTTCGAACCCCTGGCACATTCCGAGCCACCACGCAAATGTTTAACTCCAAGCAACGCAACGCCAGATGCCTTAAATACCCCACCACCGGCGGAGATTTTGCCCACAGTGCATTGATGGAATGCACCACCGCCATGTTGTCACAATGCATGCAAACCCTTCTTCCGGAAAAAACGGGGCCCCACAACTCCACCGCCACAATAATGGGAAACAATTCCAGCAGCGCCAAATTCCTTACCAAACCTGCTTCCACCCAAAGCCGTGGCCACTTTCCCACACACCATCGCGTCTGAAAAATTGCTCCAAAACCTGTCGCTCCAGCTGCATCAGTATACAATTCCAGCTGGCTGTTGGACAATGCCTCACTCATCCAAAGGGTCCGACCGTTGTACCGGTCCAAGAACTCCTCCCAAACCAACAAATCCCCCTTCATCACTTTGGTCACTCTGACAAAGTGATTTGGAGCTTTCACCCCCGCGGTTGCGCTCACCAGTCTCCTATTAAATATCCGCCCCATCGGCATAATGCGACAAGCGAAATTCAATTTCCCGAGCACTGACTGCAAATCCCACAACCGCACCTTCTTGGCCTGAGACAAAAACCGCACCGACGCCTTCAAATCCATAAGCTTCCCCTCCGGCAACCGGCATTCCATTGCCAATGTATCAATTTCGATACCTAAGAAACATAGGGCCGTCACCGGCCCTTCTGTTTTTTCTTTCGCCAGTGGAATACCTAGGCTCCGCGCGATCCGTTCTAACGTAAATAACAACAAGGAGCAAACCGAAGAGCCCGCCGGACCCACGCAAAAGAAGTCATCCAAATAGTGAATCACTGAACGGACTCCTGCCACATCCTTGACTACCCATTCCACAAAAGTACTGAATGCCTCAAAATAAGCACACAAAATGGAACAGCCCATCGGCAGGCAGCGATCCACATAGTAATCACCATCCCACATACACCCTAAGAGATGAAGGCTCTCTGGATGCACCGGGAGTAAACGAAAAGCTGCTTCCACATCTGCCTTTGCCATCAGGGCCCCCCGCCCCGCAACCCTTACCAACTCCAAGGCCTTATCGAACGATACATAACATACCGCTGACAACTCTGGTGATATCCCATCATTCACCGACAATCCCGCCGGATAAGATAAATGATGAATGAGCCGAAATTTGTTCGGCTCCTTCTTAGGTACCACCCCAAGGGGGGAAATCCTTAGGTTGGAGAATGGCGGGTCCTGGAATGGGCCCGCCATCCTCCCCAACTCCACCTCCTTTTGCAGCTTTTCCTTCACCACCTCCGGATGCTCTTTCGCGGACCTCAAATTCCCCGGGCGAAAAACCGGCACCTCAGATTCAAACGGAATCCGAAAACCCTCCGTAAAACCACGTACCAACAACTCTGCCGCCCGAACATCTGGGTATCTATTTAAATAGGGAAGCATCGCCTCTACCCTCACTGGCATCCTCCCTTTTTCCAGACCCCTCCCCCGCCTTTCCTTTTCCTTTCTTAAAGCACCTGGCCAAGGAGTGAGAACCTCCACATCCGGAACACTCATGTTTGAATCGACATGAGGCCCCGAACTTACACTGTCCCTCGTTATATTGCCAACAAGCCCCCTTTTTCTGTCCAGCCGGGGACCCGCCGCTCGCACCCGGGCTCCCGGCACCCCCTCGAAAGGGCTGAGCCGGAGCCGTCATTAACCGCATCCACAAAGAAATATCTTTGTGGCCCCACTGGACACCAGGCCGCAGAGCCTTCCGTTGCCGGAACTGCTCGTCATATCTTAACCACCCTAAACCGCCGTATACTCTATACGCCTCCCCTATCGCGTCCATATAACCAAATAGGGCGGAACAATGCTCCGGCTCCTTTTCCCCGATCACACTGGCTAAGATTGCAAAGGCCTGTAGCCAGTTAGTAAACGTCCTCGGGATCAACCTATACCTCCGTTTTTCTTCGTCCTCTTTCTCCTTTTTTGTATCACTGGGCTTCACCTTATCCAAATTAAACTTCTCCAAGGGAAGCAGGGAAAAAATTTCCACATACTCCCCTTTCCAAATCTTTTCCCTCACCTCCTTTTTTAAATGAACCCCTAACTGACTTTCAAAACACACATAAATTTCACTCTGCGCCCTATCATCCAACCGCACAACCTCATCCTCTTTTTCTTTTTCCTTTTCCGCCTCCTTACTCGCACCCACGTCAGCCGCCCCACCGGCCACCTGTCCCGCACCTACCGCCGAGGTAGGGTCCCGCGCCGCAACCTCGCGCACCGGCGCCTCTGTCTGCACCACCTCCGAGGGGCCCACCCACGCCCCCACCGGAGCCCCAGGCCCAATCCGACTAACCCGTTCCGCCGACAACCCCTGCAACACCCCCAAAAGCTGCCCCCAAAACTCCGGGTCCGGTAAACCAGACTGACCGACCGCACTCGCCCCCTGCGTAACGCTTCCCGCGGAGGAACCCCCGCCCGCACTACCCACAGCATTAAACATTTCTGTCGTCCGCTCACCAGGCTGCCGTTGCACCAACGTCGGCACAGCCGTGCCACGATCTTCCTGCTGCCGCTCCGTCCGACCTGTCGCTGCCATCGACCCTTCTTCCTCTCCGGAGTCCGAACTGCCGCTGCAGGCCACAGGGGGGACCAGCGAGGGGACAGCTCGCACCTGGCGGCCGTCGACCCCCACGGTCACCGCACCCCGCTCATCCGGGCGTCTCCTGCTGGACCTCAGTCTTTTGGCACGACGTGGCGCCGTACCGCCGTCCATCCCTGACGGCCTCCGGTGTACTTGCTGCGCCGCTGCTGTGTCCTCCCCGCTCAGTAGGCTCCTTCCCTGCCGACTGCAGGAACGCCGTCCCGCCTCTGACAAACTCCGGGAACCCCCCCCAGCACGATCATCGCCGGAGGGGACCGTAATCCGGGACCGCAGCATGCACGCCGGGCCACCGTACTCCTCCCCTGCTCGTCTCTGCCTGCCGCCGCACTCCACATCCGCTGCCCGTCCTGAGTCGCTCCCCTGCCGCCTGCAGGGAGTCTCCGCCGTTAATCCGGGACGCTGGGCTCCACCCCCGGCCCGCACATCACCGGGGGCTGCCGCTACTCCGATCCGGGGCCTTGCAGGCCGCGGACCGGAAGTAGGCCTCGCCGAAGCTCCGCCCACCTCCGACCCGCGGGATCTCCGGCGAGGATTCCTCCCGGCGGCCGGCAGCTCCACAGCAGCAGATGCGGGGCTCCCTCGTGCCGGAGGGTCCCCGAAGGGGCTCCTTGATCTCCTGCTTCCCCCCCGCTGGGGGAGTAGCGCACCGGCGGCCGCGACCGCCGAGCACGTAGGACAGGCCCGGGCGCAGGAGCAGCAGGCATCACTGCTCCAGCACTGCAGACCGCCGCCAGCTGCTCCCGCAGCACGTCCGCACCCAGGACCTCCGATGCCCCACGCACTAAGTCCATCAAAGCGGCCAGGTCAGCCATCGCATTGGGATGCAGCACGGACGTCCTGGGGCACAAAGTTCAGGCGACGAAAGGGGAGGTAACACATTTTTACACTCTCTTTATACCTCAAACTACACCCCCACCCCTTCCCTGCTCTCCACCAATCCCCCCTCCAGTACCATCCAGCAATCCTATGCCCCCATCTACCTCCCCCATCCCCAACCAAAACCTTTAACTCCTTACTACCCTGCACCCTCCCGATCGTCATGGGCCTGTTCACCCCTATGGGGCTCACTGCCCTTCTTTCTAGTGTTGTGCATGGTCGTTTTCTTTGATCAACTTCTGTATATACATCTGACATTACAGCGCATGATCATGGAACATGACCGAACGCTGTAACTGCAGGCAGAGAGTGAGCGGCGATTAGCGGTGACGTCACTCAGGTTAGTGACGGTCACAACTGGACGTTCACGTGTAACCGTAGGTAACCTGATTGACATCACAAGGTGAATCACATTGATGTCGGCGGATCACTGGGTTTTCCTGCAGATCCACCGGCATGAACGTCACAGTGTTTCCCTGCACCTAGGTCTCGCGGTCTTAACTGCGGGACTTTGCTGGAGGGAAGTCTGGTAACGTAGGTGCCCTGGTCTTTGAGGCAATCCATAGTTCAGTAAGCCTGGGTCATCATGGTGATGACCCAGGGTTATTATGGCAGTGATCACTTTCCAGGGACCCGATCGCCAGGGTCGGTGAGAGATCCCTCTCCCTGCCCTATGACTGCTGTGATCGGACTGATCGCAGCATTCAGGGGGTTAAATATTTCTGGGTGCGGTGCAAGCCCTGCTTCGGGCAGTGAGAACCGAGTCCCGGCTGTAACATCGGCTAGAGACCAGGCGGCAAGTCAGTGATCAGTTGTCAGAGTCAGTGATCAGTTGTCAGTGATCAGTTGTCAGTGATCAGTTGTCAGTGATCAGTGCTCAGTTGTCAGTGTCCGTGCTCAGTTGTCAGTCAGCGATCAGTTGTCAGAGTCAGTGACCAGTTGTCAAAGTGTGGTCAGTTGTCAGAGTCAGTTGTCAGAGTCAGTTGTCAAACACGGTATTTCTGATGTTTGACACTGATATATGATCATTTCCTAAAATGGACACTGTACTCGTGATCACTTTCCAGGGACCCGATCGCCAGGGAGAGGTAAGAGATCCCTGCCCTCTGACTGCTGCAATTGCACTGATCAAAGCATTAAGGGGGTTAACTTTCTGGGATCCAGGCAGTGAGAGCCGAGTCCTGACTTTAACATTACCTGGAGATCCAGCGGCAATCGCGGGGGTACACAGCCTGAAAGCCTGAACCACCGCGATTGCCATGACGAAAAAAAGCACAAAAAAAGCATGAAAAAAGCACAAAAGCATGAAAAAAAAGCACAAAAAAAGGAATGAAAAAAGCACATTTTTCAGCAGCTTTTTCACTGCCAAGACATGCTTTTTTGTGCTGAAAAAAAGCATTTTGGCCACATAGCCTACCTCCTGAAGCACACACAATAAATTGCCTGTCCTGCAGCTCATTTAGCTTGATTGTACAAACTAGGTCAAGGTCATCACATCATGATGGTGAAGGAGATTTAATAACAGATGACAGCTTTGTTATGCAGCAGAGGCTGAGATAAGGTAATATAGTAACGCAATACACACAGCTCAACCAACTCCCTTGTCACTCCCTATGGAGAAAGGCAGTATTCAAACACCTCCTGGAAATAGTGACATATTTCTCCTTAAAGGAACACTCCAGACAAAATGGAAAGGATGTGACGCACCCACGGGGTCTGGGGAGGGTTACTGGGGTGGGATGTCACAGTGGCCAGGCCCGGTTCCGTGACCCCGGCGGTGTCAATAAAGATGGAGGGGTTATTTACAGGGGAGTAGAGTTTGTATTTGTGACGCTGTCGTGACCAGGGATATGGGATAATAGGTCCCAGGCAGTGTCTCTCTTGGGAATGTCACTGGGATGGCCGTTGCCCAGTTCCGTGCCCTGGACCCTTTTTGTAATGGGGTGTATTTACAGGGGATTTAGGTTAGTGTTCATACGTGACACCACTTGCGGAGTTGCTGTCGCGGGCGGGGGGTGCGCTGCTCGACCGCGCTTGCGGCTCGGGTCCGGCTGCTGCTGCTGCTCGGTGGCTCAAGCGGTGGGTCGGATCCGGGGACTAGAGCGGCGCTCCTCGCCCGTGAGTGAAAGGGGTGGTCTGTTGGGGTTACTCAGCCAGTAATGGACACGGAGTCTCTGGTAAAACAAACGGCTGGATGGACGAGTCCCACAGACGGCTGCGGCGGTCACTCCCGCCGGTAGGTTGGCGGTAACTGTCTCTCCCTGCTCCGGTGTTATGTTCTCGTCCCCGATGGCTTCCCACCGGTAACCCGCTCCTCAGCGGTATATTTGCCGGAGGAGCCCCTTTTGCCCGCAGGCGCTAGCCCTGGGAACTCTAGCTGTGGCGGTAGCTGTATTTCCCTTCACGGTTGAGCGGTTGCCTTTAGTCGGGTCTTTACTGCTGGGAAACCCCGGAGGTTCCCGTCGCTGACTGATTTGACCGGTTTAACGGCGACTCCAAGCCTGGTCGGGGTTTGTAGGCCCTGCCGAATGGTGCTGGCCTCTCTTCGCTCCCTGGTCCGGTACCGGCGGGCCACCGCCCGTCCCCGGTCCTTACGGTTGTGCGTCAATCGACCTCGCCTGCAGACGGTCACCACCGTCTGCCAACCTTGCTGTTTCTGTGCCCGGGCCACGTACCTGGACACGGCCAGTCAGCTCCTCCACTACCACTTCCTCCACTCTCCAAACTAAACTGAAACTCCACTCAACTCCTTCCTTTTCCCGCCTCCAGGACTGTGAACTCCTCGGTTGGTGGAGCCAACCGCCTGGCTCTACCCCACCTGGTGTGGACATCAGCCCCTGGAGGGAGGCAACAAGGATTTGTGTCTGACTTTGGTGCCGGGTGCGGGGGCTACGGTGTTGCTGGTCAGACGGTGCATCGCTGCGGCGGCCTCTTCCAGGAACCAAAAGATGGCCGCAGGGTCCTGGCGTCCCTGCTTTTATAGCCGCGGTCTACATGCGGCCAGATGCCATCCGTGCCCCCTTGGTTTCTTTTCGGCACCTCCTCTTCAGGGGCGGAGCTTCATCTTTCGCGCCTCCACTGCTCGGGAAGATGCTCGAGCGGGGAACTTTTCGCGCCCAAGATGGCGGCTTCTGAAAATTTTCGGCCGGACACCTCCGGCGGGAAACAAGGCGCACTTCTACCAGGCAGTAGAACGGTAAGATCCTGTTCGTGACGCCAAGTTGTCGCGGGCGGGGGGTGCGCTGCTCGACCGCGCTTGAGGCTCGGGTCCGGCTGCTGCTGATGCTGCTCGGTGGCTCGAGCGGTGGGCCAGATCCGGGGACTCAAGCGGCGCTCCTCGCCCGTGAGTGAAAGGGGTGGTCTGTTGGGGTTTGGGATGTCGGTTTGTGATGCCACCCACGGTGTGTGGTGAGGTTGGGGGCACCACCGCTGCTCTGTACGGGGATCCCGGGAGCGATGACAGGGAGCAGCTGGGATGTTTTCTCTCCCCTCCATGGGTAGGGGAATTTTGGTAGTCCCGGGGCCCAGAGTTGTTGGCTGTAAGGTGGATGGCGGGGCTTGGCCGGGTGCAGGGTCACAGGGGCAGCGCAGTGCCAGACGGCACGGTGGTACTTACTCAGCCAGTAACGGACACGGAGTCTCTGGTAAAACAAACGGCTGGATGGACGAGTCCCACAGACGGCTGCGGCAGTCACTCCCGGTAGGTTGGCAGTAACTGTCTCTCCCTGCACCGGTGTTATGTTCTCGTCCCCGATGGCTTCCCACCGGTAACCCGCTCCTCAGCGGTATATTTGCCGGAGGAGCCCCTTTTGCCCGCAGGCGCTAGCCCTGGGAACTCTAGCTGTGGCGGTAGCTGTATTTCCCTTCACGGTTGAGCGGTTGCCTTTAGTCGGGTCTTTACTGCTGGGAAACCCCGGAGGTTCCCGTCGCTGACTGATTTGACCGGTTTAACGGCGACTCCAAGCCTGGTCGGGGTTTGTAGGCCCTGCCGAATGGTGCTGGCCTCTCTTCGCTCCCTGGTCCGGTACCGGCGGGCCACCGCCCGTCCCCGGTCCTTACGGTTGTGCGTCAATCGACCTCGCCTGCAGACGGTCCCCACCGTCTGCCAACCTTGCTGTTTCTGTGCCCGGGCCACATACCCGGACACGGCCAGTCAGCTCCTCCACTACCACTTCCTCCACTCTCCAAACTAAACTGAAACTCCACTCAACTCCTTCCTTTTCCCGTCTCCAGGACTGTGAACTCCTCGGTGGGTGGAGCCAACCGCCTGGCTCTACCCCACCTGGTGTGGACATCAGCCCCTGGAGGGAGGCAACAAGGATTTGTGTCTGACTTTGGTGTTCCTAACCGGGGTGTGGGGTGTGTTGTTGCAGTACCTGTGACGTCCTGGCTTGTCCAGGGCGCCACATTGCGGCTATATATGTGGAGCCGCCGCTGCAGAATGTCACTACTGGGGCAGGTGGTAATTGCAGCCTGGATGGTAGGCCCTCCGCAAGCAGGGCCGAGCCCCAGAGGATGGGTGTTGTGACGGGCGTCGGAAGAAGGCAGTCCACACAGAGATATAGTGCAACTGGTTTTTACTCACTGCGGGTAGGAGGTAACAGGTTACCCGAGGCCAGCTGGTTTCACCATCAGGTCCCCTTCGTCCCAGTGCCAGTGTAGTTTTCTAGTACCTTCTTCCCCTGCACCTGTCTCTGGTAAATGGGTCCCTGTGGCATAGAGCAACTGGGGGTCCCTGTCCGGTAGTTTGTCCACTTATGTCCGCCTGACCGTAGCCTGAACCCTGTGGGGTTGGAGTCTCTGGTCCTGTCCCCGGTTCTCCCTTTGCTACTGAGTCTTCAGATTTTTAGGGTCAGCGAGGTCCTTCATGGTCCCCTCGCTGTGCAGGTGTTAACAGGTCAACTTGAAGCTCTTTCCTGTCCTAGGGTCCTGTACCCTGTTGGTGCATAGTTCCAGGAGTACTCCACCGGCAACTACTGTCCTGCGTAACAGGTCACTTTCAACCCGAGTCAGGACGTCACTTTGCTTCCACCTTCACTCTTCGCCTATCAGACACTTGTCTGACTACTCTCCACAGTCTGCCCCTCCCACCTGGTCAACTAGTGGACTGGTTTGGCTCCACCTCTAGGTGGCCAATCATTGGTCCGACCCTAGCTAAGTACCATTGTATGGGGGATTGTTGGGGAAAAACTGAGATTACCTGGGTTTTTGTTGTTCCCGCCACTGGGTCTCCGGGTCCCTCGGGGGTAGGCCCTGCATCCTTGTGGGGATGCAGGACCTTGTAGCACCCTGATGGCTTCAGGGGCGCTACATTCCCCCTTTGTTAATTCCAGCACGTCCTCGGGCTGCAAGTGAAACTTGTTACACTTTTATTATTTTTTATTCAACAGTTAAACATAACAGGTCTTCCCACAAACGGGAGGTTCATCACTTTAACGTTTCAACTGGAGTACCCCTCCCTGCACCCACCACCCAAAGATCCTGGTCCCAGAACCCTCTAAGGAGGCAGAATACCAGTTCCGTTAGTGACCAGGTCCATATCATCTCTGTCCCGGACCTTTCCTGCACCCGGCCTCTCCTTGGTGTCGGTGCTTAGCAGGATCCACTGGTGGGTGTACTCTGGTGGCGCACAACTGGTGCAACTTTATACAGGTTAAGAGTTTTTGGCTGCTGCCAGTTCTGCAGCCTGGGGTCCATTTTTATCACCACATAACTGGTAACTTTTTCAATTTTTCAGCAACAGTTCAAACAACAAACAAAGCAAACAAACTGGTAGCATAGCAGGTAATAGCTACTAGGGTGCTGGATAGGGGCCATTTGGTTCACTTGGCCTCCTGGGATCAGCACTTAGAGTCTGTGTGCACTGGTCCTGTGCACCTGCACTGCCTCCTGGTGGCAGCTGGGTGACTGGTGCTGAAGTAGGTGCTGAAGTGGAAGCGGGAGCTGGCTTTTCAGCAAGGACCTCCACATCAAGGCCATACCAGCCCTGCTCTCCATAGTGCCGGGTGTAGGCCACTTTGTCTCCCACGTGCAAGTCCGGGTCGGGGTGTCCTCTGGGGAGAAGGGATCTCACATCCCGGTGGGAGATGAACACTCCCTCTTTCAGGCCGGGCTCTGCAATGAAACCCCATCCCCTCTTGATGCTAAAACGTTCCACAACACCCTGGTACATCAGGCCCCGGGCGCGGTAGGTGGCAAGCCGCAGGCGTTTCTTCTCCTGGAAGTATCTAGCCTGCACCCGTTGTGCCTCCTGCTGCTCCCACTCCCAGGCCAACTGGGTGATTATAGCCTGGCAGCCTCCACGAGTGTCCTCTTCAACCCGTGCCCGCCCCCAGGTGACAACTGCTGACTTCCCGCTACCTGGTTCAGGGTAGCTCACTGCCGGGTCCCCGACAGTGACTGGGTACAGTACCTGGGGACAGTCATCAGCACTGGTGGCGGCCTCCTCTGCGGCTCTTAATGACGTCATCGCCTGGGCTGCTGTCACTGGATCAGAGGATGCTTGCTCCTTCTCCAGCAGAGAAGGTGATGTGATCGCTTATGGTCTGGCAGGGGAAGCTGGTGCCACTTTGCCTTTCTGCAGCGGAGAAGGTGATGCAACCACTTCTGGTCTCTCTGGCTCTGGCGATGACACGGCCTGGTCGAGGATGGATCCCGATAGCTGGATCAGTGCAGCCTGGTCAAGCGGCGCTCCACTCTCTTGAGCCCGCTTGGCTGCCACCACCTCCATCATCTTCACCTTCCAATCCTCGACTCGCTGCAGGTGTTCCGCTCGCAGAGTCCAGCACAGCAGCTTTACCTCCACTTCTAGCCTCTCCGTGGTCCAGGTCTCTGGTTGACCTGGGGCACGGGCATGATTCCCTGGAGCAGGCATGTTGTTGGATACAGTCCTGGAGGCATTCTGGTGCAGGGCCTCCGGGCTCCCTGCTTCCGGTTTCGTTTTATATTCCGGATACTCCCAGGGGGCAGGACTTTCTTTTCGTGTCTTTTGGTCTGCTGTGGCGCAGTTATTTTTCACAGCAAAATGGTGGCGATTTTTCAAACAATAAAGTACAGTCATAAAAACACAATCTTTAAGGCACACGTCACCTGATTTGACTGGGTCCAGTTCAGTCCTGTTCGTGACGCCAGGAAAAAGGGTTGTCGTGCCCAGGGATATGGGGTACTCGTCCTGGGCAGTGTCTCTCTTGGGAATGTCACTGGGGTGGCCGTTGCCCGGTTCCATGCCCTGGGCCCTTTTTGTAATGGGGTGTATTTACAGGGGAATTAGGTTAGTGTTCATACGTGACGCCACTTGCGGTGTTGCGGCTATATATGTGGAGCTGCCGCTGCAGAATGTCACTACTGGGGCAGGTGGTAATTGCAGCCTGGATGGTAGGCCCTCCGCAAGCAAGGCCAGACCACAGAGGATGGGTGTTGTGACAGGCGTCGGAAGAAGGTAGTCCACACAGAAATATAGTGTCAGGGTCGGACTGGGATGTCTGGGGCCCACCAGGGGAAATAGGGAAATAACTCTAGGGGCCCACCCTACAGCTACATGCAAATATCTATTAGCTGCTATGTCAGTTATAGTTTAGCACTGACTGTAAAGCACAGGCGGCTCCTGCACATCTCCTGTGCACACACAATAACTCTGTACAATTAGGCTATGTGCGCACGTTGCGTACTAGCCCTGCAGAAATTTCTGCAGCGATCTGAAGAGCACATGTGCGCTTTAGATCGCTGCAGAAATGTCCGTAGTGAGCGCCGATTCCATGCGCTCTGCCTGCAGCTCCTGCCATAGACAGAGCAGGAGCTGCCGGCAAAGCGCAGGAAAGAAGTGACATGTCACTTCTTTTTACGCAGCGCTTCGGCAGTAGCCGAAGCGCTGCGCTCTTAAACGCCACGTGCGCACGGCCCCTGCACAATCTCCATAGACTGTGCAGGGGACGCAGGACGCATGCAGTTACACTGCGCTACAAAGCGCAGCGTAACTGCATGTATTTACGCAACGTGCGCACATAGCCTTACAGTAGTTTTCAGTAATGAGATCTTTGGTGACAAGTTATCACCGATCCACAGGTTCGCTAGGTGATAACTTATTGATCGGTGGTACCAGACCAATGGAAACCGCACGGATCGGAAGAATGAGGAACGTTTATCCCTGACAGGGCACTTATATGCCCATTATACAATGCAGCGGCAGGTGGGGTGTGTGACGCCAGTTCCATTCATCCTCGGTGGGGTGGGGTGTGTGACTGCAGCTCCATTCATCCTCTTTTGGTCGGTCAGATAAAAACAAGCGCTCGCAGCCGCTGAGGGAATTAATGGATCAGGGGTTGAGTCGGACTTGAGCTCCAGTGTAATGGTGATAAAAGTTGCACATTTTGCCGATCAGTGCAGGTCCCAACAATCAGACCCCACTGATGAATAAGTTAGCACATGCTTAGGCCACGTTCACACTTTCAGTATTTTCAGTATTTGGTCAGTATCTTACATCAGTATTTGCAGCCAAAATCAGTAGTGGGTGAAAAATGCAGAAGCGGTGACCGTCTTTCTATTATACTTTTCCTCTCATTTTACTGATTTTACAATTCCTGGTTTTGGCTTCAAATACTGAGGTAAAAAACTCACCAAATACTGTGTGCATGTGGCCTTAGTAAAGGAGATTACTTGATTTCACTGGAGAACCTCTGTTAGTGCATATTTGCTGCAGTGCAATAGTCACAAGACAGTTTAAATATTTGAATGTGTAACCCCTCGCTATCTATATAATTGCCTTATTCTGTCTGTCTGTCTGTCTGTGTTGCTCCAAAATTGTGTCCTTACAGTGACAACCGTCGGATTGGCCGCTGAGCTCGGCCTGGCCCCGCCCCCCCACACAGATTGGCCGCTGGGCTCGGCCTGGCCCCGCCCCCCGCATGGATTGGCCGTTTGGCCAGGCCACGCCCCCGCACGCGGTGCCGTTAGGCCACGCCCCCTCACGCAGTGCCGCTAGGCCACGCCCCTGCTGTATATCCTCTCTGGGTGGACGGTTGCCTTCAATCGGGACTTGGTAGTTGGGAAACCCCTGGGGTTCCTGTCACATTCGGATTTGACTATTGACGGCGGCTCCAAGCCTGGTCGGGGTCCGATGGCCCTGCCTGTGTGCTTAGCTTCACTCCATTCCCTGGTCCGGTACCGGCGGGCCGACACCCGACCCCGGTCCTTACGGCTCTGCGAAGTTCCACTAACTCCTGCAGACGGCCACCACTGTCTGCCAACCTTGCTGTCAGTGTCTGGGCTCCAACCTCTCACTTTCACCTCCTGAACTGAACTGACACTTTTCCCGCCTGCAGGTCTGTGAACTCCTCGGTGGGTGGGGCCAACCGCCTGGCTCCGCCCCACCTGGTGTGGACATCAGACTTTGGAGGGTGGCAACAAGGGTTTTTTGTTTGGCTGATGTAACTGCCTAGGGTGGGGGTGTGTATGTTGGTATGTTTGTGACTACCTGGCTAGTCCAGGGCGTCACACTGGAATCAGAGATCAGCCGTTTGGTGCTAGAAGATGGTTTTAGCCTTAATGATATAGGCCTAGATATTTTTCTGTCGGACATCCAGGACGGGGTTGAGCTGGCCATGAGGGCCCTGTGTAGGGGTCGCAGCTCAGGCGTGGGCCTTCGCAACTCCGTGGCTGGTGGAAGAGGGATTTGGTGAGAGCCAACCTGCCACGGATGGCCGTAGGCATCGGGCCTCCTCCCTCAGGTTTAAGGTGGATTTGTGCCTGTGGTTAAAGCTGTGGCCAAAATAACAAGCAACCCCCTTTTTATATCAACATTGAATGGTGTTACGTGGATACCTTCAATAAAGTACAAAAGAAAGATATTCCATGTGTCGTCTCATTCATTGCGCGGTGGGGAGGGGGAACCGGTGGGTGGGTTTCGGCAGTCTGCAGGGCACTGCAGCCGATGCCGCTGCCCCTGACTGCTAAGCCCCTCGCTACGTCCCCCATGGTCACCTCTCCCTCCTCCCCACTGTGCAATGCCCCCTACTGCCCCCCTTCCCTGCTGGGACCTCCCCCAGCTCATATAAGCAGCCTCCGGAGTCCCTCCTTTCTCTTACCACAATCCGCCCTCAGGGTGAGCATCGAGATATGAGGCATCAATCACCTACGGATCAATCCCGATGTGCATAAGAATAACTGTGAACCCAAACCCCTACAGCCCGTTAACTACTGTAATCTAACAATATCCCCGGCCGCAACCACCAGCCCAGAGATATGAAGCATCAAACACCCATGAAGCAATCCCCATGTGTATAACATTAACTGTGAACTCAAAACCTTGAACCCATTAGCGACTTTATAGGGAACCTGTCAGCAGAAATTTTGCACTAAACCTAAAAGATTCCCTTTCTGCAGCTCCTGGGCTGCATTCTAGCAAGGTTCCTATTGTTATTGTGCCCCCTTTTAGACCAAAATAAATACTTTATAAGGCCTGCGACACACATCCGTGCCGCCGGCATGTGTTTGTCATTTTTTGCACGTACCGGCGGCACGGAGACACGTTAAGCAATGCTACCCTATTGTAGCAGGCACACACACGTAAAACCACACGGAACGTGTGTCCGTGTGCGTTTGTACGTGTGTGCGTTTTTCAAAGCGCTTACATGTCAGTGTTTTCTCCCGCAGCACGGGTGTCACATGGCGGGCACCCGTACCACACGGGTGTAGTGTGGATGCGGTCCCATGTGACACGCGCCGGAGAAAACACACGTGTCAGTGAAAAAAACCCAAAACATTAACTCACCTTCTCCAGCCCTCCTGTCTCTGCCGCTGCTGCCTCTTGCTGCTGACCGCCGCTCATTATTCTCATTTAATATTCACTTCACTGCCTGGCAGCAGCAGCAGCGGGGAGATGGGAGGGCTGGAGACCGAGGATCAGCACCACGGACAGCAGGAAGGACCAGGTGAGTATGTAAATTACCGGTTCTACGTGTGCTATCGCGGATAGCACACGTAGAACACACGTGGCCCACACGTACCAGAGACACGTACTTACCTGCACGCAACACGCAGGGGAAATACGTGTCTCTCGGCACGTGCGTGATTTTAACGTGAGTGTGGCAGAGGCCTAAAGTGGTACCTTTTCCTATGCAAATCTTGTTAATCGTACACGGGGGGCGGGCTGTCTGGTGTCCGTTATCCTGCCTCCTGCTGCTTTACGCCGTCCCCCATCGCTCAATTTCATACTTTAGGACGCCGCCCAGTGCGCCCGAGGTCTCGCGCATGCGCCGTGCCACTCTAGCGGGACTGTGCACTGTGCACAGTGTGACCGCTGGTGACGTGTTGCGCAGGCATGAGATTATGGACGGCGATGTGATTTTCATCAGCAAGTACCCGCCCATAATCTCGTGCCCGCGCTTTCCCCTCTGCTTCCACTGTTCTGCGCAAGTGTGACGCCCTGGACTAGCCAGGTAGTCACAGGTAGGCCCTTGCACAAACACCCCCCTCCTTAATAAGGTGACAGCAGCCAAACTACAAAACCCTTGTCACCTCCCTCAGGGTTTGATGTTCACACCAGGGAGTGGAGCCAGGTGGTTGGCCACGCCCACCGAGGAGTACACAGGCCCTGGGGCAGGAAAAACAAGCAGTGAGTTCCCGATGGGGAGCAGAGAGTGAACACGGTGTCAGATTATTATTATTATTATTTATTATTATAGCGCCATTTATTCCATGGCGCTTTACAAGTGAGAGAGGGTATACGTACAACAATCATTAACAGTACAAGACAGACTGGTATAGGAGGAGAGAGGACCCTGCCCGCGAGATCAGTCTTGACAGTGAAGTGAAGTGGAGTTCAAGTGCAGACCTGTGTCCAGGTCTGCCACAGTCTAACACCCGGTGTCTGGGTTGGAGCCCAGACACCTCTGGCAAGGAGGCAGATGGTGGTGGCCGCCTGCAGGAGCTGGGATTACAGCTGGTAGAACCGTAAGGACTGGGGACGGGTGGTGGCCTGCCGGTACTGAACCGGGGAACTGATTGGAAACCGGAGCATCAGGAGGGGTACTCAGACCCAGTACGAGGCCCAGAAACAACTGGGCCGAGTCAAATCAACTGATTGAGGACTGGACTTTAGGCCCTTTCCCACCTAAGACCCGACTGAAGACAGCAGCCCAACCATAGTGGTAGAAAACCACCGCCCAGGCATCGAGACCCGACGAGCCAGCGTCTGCGGGCAAGAGGGCTCTACCGGCACACACCAGGCTGGGGAGCGGACTACTGTTGCTGAAGCATAGGAGTCGTCATTTCTACAAAAGTGAGGTGCAGGAAAAAGGCAGAAACCACCAACCTACAAAGGGGAAAAGCGCAGCCGGCTGCGGGCACCATCTTGTTTGGTTTACCAGAGACTCCAGCGTGTTTGTAATAGTGAGTACAACAGTGCCTTCGGGCCACGCACCGCGCCACAACGCACCGACACGCCAGCAGCATCATACATTTCCCCGCCTCAGCACCACCCTCGGGCCCCCGGGACCATCCTCCCCCTACCCACAGAGGGGTCAACATCAAGCTGCGCAACACCATCCCCGGGAGCCTAGTCAATGGCAGCGGTGGTGTTCATCCATTCACCACAACCCGTGGGTGGCATCACGATCTCAAATCCCCTACAAACAACCGCAGCTCCGGCTGTGGACCTCCCCCACTGAAGCTCCTATGTGTAGCGCCAACCCCCTTTCAGAGCGACGTGACCCCCGGGTCCGTGAGGAGCTTGAGCCACCCACCGATGAGCACGAATCCGAGCGGCTCGGCAGCCAGCTGAGCCCCGGGGCGGTACACAAGCGCTGGCCAGATGACCCCACGTCACCTCTTTCCCATCTTGGTAAGAGGTGACGTGGATTCATCTGGCCAGCGCTTGCGCAGAACAGTGGAGGCAGAGGGGAAAGCGCAGGCACGAGATTATGGGCGGGTACTTGCTGATGAAAATCACAGCGCCGCCCATAATCTCACGCCTGTGCAACACGTCACCAGCGGTCACACTGTGCACAGTGTAGTCCCGCTAGAGGGGCACGGCGCATGCGCGAGACCTCGGGCGCACTGGGCGGCATCCTGAATTATGAAATTGAGCGATGGGGGATGGCGTAAAGCAGCAGGAGGCAGAATAACGGACACCAGACAGCCCATCCCCATGTACGATTAACAAGATTTGCATAGGAAAAGGTACCACTTTATAAAGTATTTATTTTGGTCTAAAAGGGGGCACAATAACCATAGGAACCTTGCTAGAATGCAGCCTAGGAGCTGCAGAAGGGGAATCTTTTAGGTTTAGTGCAAAATTTCTGCTGATAGGTTCCCTTTAATCTAGCAACATTCCCCGGCCGCAACCACCAGCCCGGAGATAAGAGGTATTGATCACCCACGACCAAACCCTCCATACCATGCATAGCCCCAAGTCTGCTCACCATTACCTGTCACCAGAGCCACGATACCCAACCTGTGACTCTCCAACCACCAACACTTTAATATAACCTTTGGCCACAACACTGATCCATATATGAGGCATTGAACACCAAAGTAGCAATACCTCCACCCTGCATAAACCTTGTCCCTGCAAGCTACTAGTAACTACAATAACTGCACGCCATCCAACCACCAGTAACCATTAGAGCTCCTCTGGACCAGACCTACCCCCGCTGCTGTGACAAAAAAGAGGAGGGGGGGGGGAATAAACCCCATTATTGATGTTGACCATAGACATACAAATCATATACATACACAGATACTCCCACGTGATCTCCCATTTTGTTCACCCACTGACAAGAATCCCAAAATGACAACATAACAACATAACCCACAAAGCAAGATTAATTTTTTCCCTTTTTTTTTTACAATGCCTCCTTTAAAATTTAACAATTATACATGCATAAAAAACACAAAAACAATAACAATACAATTTAGAAGGGAGGGTGGGTGGGAAGCTGTTGTCCAGGAAGTGCAAGAGAAGGTAACTGACTCCCACCTCCTCCTATATACCTATGCAGCTCCTCCTTTTCCTCCACCATACTCCACTCCCTAACCAATCATCATCTTCTTCCACCTTCCTATAATAATATCACCATTTAACCCCATCAACTCCCTACCCTCCAGACTGTCATGTCGCCCCTACACCCTATGAGTTCCATGGCTTTCTTGACAGTTCCAGGAGGGATTTGTCCGGTCGTTGATTCCTGTATTACTCCTAATTACCTCTACCCTGTATAAATAATACACGGACACTGCTTATGACTTGGTTAAATTGGCCACAGCAGCCCTTTATTGCCTATTGTTTACACACTAACACAAGGGGGCGCCGTGCAACGGGTGTCCCGAACATTTAACAATAGGTAATACCATAATAATGTCGCGGCCGGGGAGGACGCCGCCGCTGCTGCGCTCTCGCTAACGCTCGGGTCCGGAGCTGCTGCGGCTGCTCGGTGACTCCAGCGGTGGGCCGGATCTGGGGACTCGAGCGGCGCTCCTCGCCCATGAGTGAAAAGGGTGGTTGGTTTGGGGGATTTAGTCCGTGACGCCACCCACAGGTCATGGTGAAGATGGGCACCACCGCTGCTGGTGACGGGGATCCCAGGAGCGATGGTAGGGAGCAGCTGGGATGTTGTTTTCCCCCTCCGTGGGTAGGGGTCGGTGGTCCTGGGGCCCGATGATGTGACGGGGAGGCAGGGTTGGTGAGGTGCAGGGTTGCAGGGACAGCGCGGCGCGGTGCCGGATGGCACGGGTGTACTCACTCAGTAAGAAATGTACAAAGTCCTCGGTAAACCAAACGGCTGGATGGACGGGTCCCGCAGCTGGCTGCCGTGTCTCTCCCCGGACAGGTGATGGCGGCTGTCTTTCCCTGCACCTTGATGTTCTCTTTTGACTACTACGGATCCCCAACGGTAGTCCGCTCCCCGGTGTATGGGTACCGGAGGAGCCCGTTTGCCCGCAGGCGCTGGCCCTTGGGTCTCTAGCCTTAGGCGGTAGCTGTATACCCTCACGGTGTGAACGGTTTCCTTCAATCGGGACTTTTGCTGTTAGGAAACCCCTGGGGTTCCGGTCACATTCGGATTTGACTATTGTCGGCGGCTCCAAGCCTGGTCGGGGTCCGATGGCCTTGCCTGTGTGTGCTGGCTTCACTTCGCTCCCCGGCCGGTACCGGCGGGCCAACGCCCGACCCCGGTCCTACGGTTCCACGTTGCTTCACCACTTCTGCAGACGGCCACCACCGTCTGCCAACCTTGCTGTCAGTGCCTGGGCCACAAACCCAGACACTCCAGTGTTTACTCCTCTCACTTCCACCTCCTGGACTAAACTGTTGGTTAAATGCAGACTGTCTGCGGGCTGCCCGTCCATCACCGGTTTTATTTTTCTTTTCAACTGTAAAAATATAAAACATCAACAGTTTATGCAGTTTAAATCTTCCCTTACGGGAGGCAGGTCACTTGAACGTTGCAAAACACAGATATTTACAGTTTTAATAACAACGGACGGATGGCTTCCGCTCTCCCTCCCAAGCAACCTAACCCTGATACTGCCCATAAGAAGTGTGCAGCACCCCTTGACCCCAGTCCAGATCCAGGCTGCCCAATTGGGATTGGGTACGGTGCCTCGCACCCGGATGTCACTTCAGGGGACATGGGGGACCCCTGACCCCCGGAGGATCGCCACCGGTTGTGGTAGTGGCGGGCCTGGGCCATCACTTTCCTCCAAGCCCATCCTCCAAATCAGCCTCTCCGGAGGCGGCAACCGAAACGTGCCCCATATTTACAATCCCACCAGTTCGTGGGTGCCCTGCAAGTTCTCAGGCATGTCCATGAAGAGTTCCTCATGCAACAGTACAAAGGGTCCCTACGGGGACAACTTGCCGGCAACAGCCGGGTCAATCACGGTGTCAATCAGGTGACTTTCTCGGTTGATTCATTCATTTTTTCATTTACTTAACAGGTTACGGTACTGGTGGTCCCAACGGGGACAACGGTGCAACGGAGGAACCGCTGCCTTATTTCAAGTCCACACCACAGGCCGGAGGAGGGGACTGGGCCGGTTCTTGGGCCTCCTGGCGTCCTCTCAGCTTGGCATCAAGGGCAAATCAGCCCTCTCTCCACAGTGCCGCGTGTATGTTACCAAATCGCCTGGGAGCAAGTTACGGCTCGGGTGGCCCTCTGGCAGGTGGGCATTAACATCCCGACAGGCCACAAACACCTTGGTTTCCAGGCCCGGCTCGAAAATAAATCCATACCCCCGGCGGGGGTCGAATCTTCACACCTGACCCTCGTATATCGGGCCCCGTACCCAGAAGGTGGCTCTGCGGAGGTTCTCCTTTTCTTGGATCGTACGGGCTATCAACTCAGCCTTCCGCTTCTCCCTCTCCACGATTTCCCGGGCCAGCTGGTTCGGCTCCCTGTCCCAATAAGGGGCGTTTGGCTGCCCCTGCGTGTGGGTCGGGCCCCGCAGGACTTCCTCCACACTGCCCACTACTGGCGTTCGCTGTGGAAGGTCTCGCGGTGTCATGGCCTGGGGTGCTGCCTTGCAGCGGCGGCCTGGCGCAGCCTCAGCCGAGGCGTGCGATATGGGTACAGGGGTCCTCACCTGCTGAGCCTCCGCCTCCTCCTGGATGGCACGGATCACCGGAGCCGGAACGGTGCAGGGTGCTGTCACTTTCGATGCCGCCGGTGCGTCTTTGCAGACCGACGCTGCCCTCGGGAGCTTTCACGGAAGCGGCGCGGGTCGTCTGCGGTCCTCGTCTGCAGGCTGGTCTGCTCGGGCGGACAGGCAGGGTTCCGCTACCGGTTGTGGGGGTAGCGGGCCTAGTGGCGGGGCTGCAGCAGCCAACACGGGTAGCGGGGGAGGCAGCAGGGTGAGCGGGCACAGATCGGGCGCCTCAGCCGCGACGACCGATCCTGTAGGAACACAGGGGCGTGGGTCGCTTACCCGCTCCTCCAAGACTTCCTCCACCTCGCGTCTCCGTATGGTCGCCAGCACATTCACCATGTCGGCCTTCCACTCCTCCAGGAGGAGCTGCACTTTCACCTGCAGATGGCTGCTCAGTTGAACGGTTCGGATCTCCACCCACGCTGCGGTGCCGGGCGCGGGCTCGGGGACTGCGGGGATACCGGATGGACGGTGCATGCTGGCAGCGGTATCTTCCAGGAACCAAATGGCGGCAGAGTCCTGGCGTCCCTGCTTTTATGGCCTCGGTTTACATGCGGCCGGACGCCATCCGTCCCCCCCTTGGTCTTTTCTCGGCACCTCCTCTTCAGGGGCGGGGCTTCGGCTTTCGCGCCTCCACTGCTTGAGAGGACGCTCGAGCAGGAAAATCTTTGCGCCCAAGATGGCGGATTGTGAAATTTTTCTGCCGGACACCGCCGGCGGGGCACAAGGCGCACTTCTACCAGCCGGCAGAACGGTAAGATCCTGTTCGTGACGCCAAGTTGTCGCGGGCGGGGAAGGACGCCGCTGCGCTGCGTTAGCTAACGCTCGGGTCCGGCGCTGCTGCAATGGCTGCTCGGTGGCTCGAGCGGTGGGCCGGATCCGGGGACTCGAGCGGCGCTCCTCGGCCGTGAGTGAAAGGGGGGTAGTTTGGTTTGGGGATTTGGTCCTTTACGCCACCCACGGGTTGTGGTGAGGTTGGGCACCACCGCTGCTGGTGACGGGGATCCCGGGAGCAAAGGCAGGGAGTAGCTGGGATGTTGTTTACCCCCTCCGTGGGTAGGGGTTGGTGGTCCCGGGGCCCGGTGAGATGACGAGGGAGACAGGGTTGGCAAGGTGCAGGGCCACCTGGACTGCGCAGTGCGGTGCCGGACGGCACGGTTGTACTCACTCAGCCACAAATGTACGCAAAGTCTCTGGTAAACCAAACGGCTGGATGGACGGGTCCCACAGCCGGCTGCTGTAGTCTCTCCTGGACGGTTAGTGGTGGCTGCCTTTTCCTGCACTGTTGTGTATGTTGGGTCCCGATGGATTCCCACCGGTAACCCGCTCCCCAGCGTATATACAGTTAGGTCCAGAAATATTTGGACAGTGACACAAGTTTTGTTATTTTAGCTGTTTACAAAAACATGTGCAGAAATACAATTATATATATAATATGGGCTGAAAGTGCACACTCCCAGCTGCAATATGAGAGTTTTCACATCCAAATCGGAGAAAGGGTTTAGGAATCATAGCTCTGTAATGCATAGCCTCCTCTTTTTCAAGGGACCAAAAGTAATTGGACAAGGGACTCTAAGGGCTGCAATTAACTCTGAAGGCGTCTCCCTCGTTAACCTGTAATCAATGAAGTAGTTAAAAGGTCTGGGGTTGATTACAGGTGTGTGGTTTTGCATTTGGAAGCTGTTGCTGTGACCAGACAACATGCGGTCTAAGGAACTCTCAATTGAGGTGAAGCAGAACATCCTGAGGCTGAAAAAAAAGAAAAAATCCATCAGAGAGATAGCAGACATGCTTGGAGTAGCAAAATCAACAGTCGGTTACATTCTGAGAAAAAAGGAATTGACTGGTGAGCTTGGGAACTCAAAAAGGCCTGGGCGTCCACGGATGACAACAGTGGTGGATGATCGCCGCATACTTTCTTTGGTGAAGAAGAACCCGTTCACAACATCAACTGAAGTCCAGAACACTCTCAGTGAAGTAGGTGTATCTGTCTCTAAGTCAACAGTAAAGAGAAGACTCCATGAAAGTAAATACAAAGGGTTCACATCTAGATGCAAACCATTCATCAATTCCAAAAATAGACAGGCCAGAGTTAAATTTGCTGAAAAACACCTCATGAAGCCAGCTCAGTTCTGGAAAAGTATTCTATGGACAGATGAGACAAAGATCAACCTGTACCAGAATGATGGGAAGAAAAAAGTTTGTAGAAGAAAGGGAACGGCACATGATCCAAGGCACACCACTTCCTCTGTAAAACATGGTGGAGGCAACGTGATGGCATGGGCATGCATGGCTTTCAATGGCACTGGGTCACTTGTGTTTATTGATGACATAACAGCAGACAAGAGTAGCTGGATGAATTCTGAAGTGTACTGGGATATACTTTCAGCCCAGATTCAGCCAAATGCCGCAAAGTTGATCGGACGGCGCCTCATAGTACAGATGGACAATGACCCCAAGCATACAGCCAAAGCTACCCAGGAGTTCATGAGTGCAAAAAAGTGGAACATTCTGCAATGGCCAAGTCAATCACCAGATCTTAACCCAATTGAGCATGCATTTCACTTGCTCAAATCGAGACTTAAGACGGAAAGACCCACAAACAAGCAAGACCTGAAGGCTGCGGCTGTAAAGGCCTGGCAAAGCATTACGAAGGAGGAAACCCAGTGTTTGGTGATGTCCATGGGTTCCAGACTTAAGGCAGTGATTGCCTCCAAAGGATTCGCAACAAAATATTGAAAATAAAAATATTTTGTTTGGGTTTGGTTTATTTGTCCAATTACTTTTGACCTCCTAAAATGTGGAGTGTTTGTAAAGAAATGTGTACAATTCCTACAATTTCTATCAGATATTTTTGTTCAAACCTTCAAATTAAACGTTACAATCTGCACTTGAATTCTGTTGTAGAGGTTTCATTTCAAATCCAATGTGGTGGCATGCAGAGCCCAACTCGCGAAAATTGAGTCACTGTCCAAATATTTCTGGACCTAACTGTATGTGCCGGAGGAGCCCTTTTGCCCGCAGGCTCTGGCCCTTGGAACTCTAGCTGTGGCGGTAGCTGTATTTCCTTTTGCTGGTCAGACGGTTGCCTTCAATCGGGTCTTTGCTGTTAGGAAACCCCTGGGGTTCCGGTCACTGACGGATTTGACCTCTAATGGCGACTCCAAGCCTGGTCGGGGTCCGTAGGCCCTGCCTGAGTGTGCTGGCTTCACTTCGCTCCCCGGTTCGGTACCGGCGGGCCACCGCCCGTCCCCGGTCCTACGGTTCCGTGTTCATCTGCCTCTCCTGCAGACGGCCACCACCGTCTGCCAACCTTGCTTTCAGTGCCCGGGCCACACACCCGGACACGGTCAGTTTACTCCTCCACTTCTCACTTCACTCCTTTCACTTGCACTTCCCTAACTGATCTGACTTCCTTTTCCCGCCTCCAGGACTGTGAACTCCTCAGTGGGTGGGGCAAACCGCCTGGCTCCACCCCACCTGGTGTGGACATCAGCCCCTGAAGGGAGGCAACAAGGATTTTGTGTCTGGCTGATGTGCCTGTCTCAGGGTGGGGATGTATGTTGTAGCCCCTGTGACGACCTGGGCTAGTCCAGGGCGCCACACAGCGATAGCACAAGTTCCGTACTACCGCTGCAGTTTTCGCGGATGCAGAAGGACCTGTGGTGACATCACAGTCATGTGATATTGTGGCGCCCCTGAGGCTTCCGTCGCCACAGGTCATTGCACCCCATCAGCGGTGTGATGCCCCATTCTGGGTGAGGAAGGGAGTGAACACCGGTCCCCTGGTAAATCCACACTACAGCCATTGCTAGGAACACACTGGGACCAGGGATAGTGGCAGAAAACCCTCCCATGCTGCATGCTGAGAGGGGCCGTAAGACCCATCCCTGCTCCCATAGGGTGGTAGCTTAGCAACTGGGGAGGTGGGAGGAGCCACCAGAGAGCAGATAGAGAAAGGAAGGTCAAGTTAGTTTCAGTTTACCTCAGAGAGTGAGAGAGTGAGGAGCCAGCATGTAGCTGTGAAAGATAAAGGAGCTCTGTGAGCTCAGAGTGTCCGCACAGAGAAAGCAACAGAAGTCTGAGAGAGAGTGCGGAAGGAGAAGGAGGCCTGCTGGAGGCAGGCAAGGAGGAGAAGAGAAAGGAAAGAAAGCTCCAAGTCAGTCAGGAGCTGAGAAACAGAAAGAGACGCTTCCTGGTGAAGATCCTGGGACTCGGAGGGTCCAGGTGACACCACACGGAGAACAGAAGGAGTCGCAGGGCCACGGGTAGTCTGTAGAGCTGTCCAGGGCAGTTTAGAGCTGCGGTGGCCTGTTCCACAATAACATCGGTGGAGGGATCAAGCTGCAACAGGGGACGGTCCCTAGAGACTGGAGGAGTGCAAAGATCATCTCCAAACAGTAAAAACCGAGGCCCAGGGAATGTTGTAAACTCCCCGGGCCAGAACCCATAGCAGACCTTCAGAAAAGGGGTAATCAGCCGACAGGTGACCCCCCAGCCTGGAGGCTGTAGTGGAGGCCAAGTCAGGTTTACCCAATCAAAGGCAAGGCTAAGGAAGACAGCAGAAGATAGAGACACTAAAGAGAAGGGTACCGGCTTTTACTCTCAGAATCACCCAGAAACGGCGGAGGTCCCTGACAGTGGTCCCAGCAGTCCAAGGGTCCCTGGGCCCAGACAAGAATTGTGAGTAAAGAACTTGAACTGCACCCTTGGAGTGGTCTCCGTTATTTCTGCTCTCCAGACTTCCACTACACCATAGACTCTCACGAGCACCAACTGTGCCCCGGGCATTGCTCCACCTGTGGGGAGCAGTACCACCATTGCTGCTATATCATCACCCCGGAGGCTTCACACAGCAGCGGCGGCTTAATAGCCGCATACCACAGGTGGCGTCACGAACACAAACTTTAATTCAAGCCACATATTCTACTGACACCCACCCACCAGGGCCACGGAGCTGGGCCCAGCCACCACTGACTACCACCGGACTAGTCCGGCCCGGCACCGGGTGTCCCATAGCCCTGGGGTGGGCGAGTCAACTTTTAGCGTCACGAACAGGATGTCGTGTCCAGGACGGGTACTGTGCGCCTGAAGAATCGTGAAATAGCCGTGTTTTACTGTGAGAAACTGCCGCCATTGAAGCCACTGAGCGCGGGAAGAAGGGGGGCGTGCCTGCAGAAAGGGCACGAAGAGAAGCCCCGCCCCCTTGTCCAAGAAAAGAGCGCGAAGCGGTGCCCGCCATAGAAGGTGGAGGAAGAAGAAATGGCGACTAGATAAGCTGGCCGGCTGGCAGAAAGAGTCTAAATGCCAGACCAGCAGATAAAGAAGATGGCTCCTGTAAGCGGAGGCCAGGAAAAGCTCACCTGGATCAGGCCTGTGACCACCGCTGAGCTGAAGGCTGAGGTCGGGAGGATGGCTGACAGGATGAAGGAGCGGGAAGTTACCAGCCTGCTGCTGAGCAACATCAAAAGTCTGCTACTAGAAGAAGCGACGAGCCTGCTGCTGGGAGATCGTGCAGAAGGAGACACAGAGAGAATGGCGTCCACACGCAGCGATCCAGAGCTAGACTCCGCTGACTGGTGGGGCTGGGAGATGGACCAGTGGTGTGAAAGGCTGCAGGCGGAGGTGATGCAGCAGATCCGGCAAGCGACGCGCGGAGCAGCGACCGCCAGAACACCGGAGATGCTACTGAGGGGTGAGTCATTTAATGCCCCTGCCGGCGCGAGTGCCCCAACCCCCGCTACCATGCCCGCGGTCCCTGGAGAGATGCCCGGCATGGCGACGCCGATCCGGGCCGCAGCCACGCCAAGTGCGGCCCGCCAAGATTTCGCCGTCGGAGCGACGCCCATCCACACCGCAGCAGCGACGCCAAGCCCGGCCCGTCCAGCTCAGGCCCCAGCAGCGATACCCCGCTCGGACAAGCAAGATCCCGCCGCAGCGGCGACGTTAATCCACGCCGCAGATGTGGCCCGCCAAGCCCAGGCCGCAGCCATGCCAGGTGCGGCCCGTCAAGAATCGGTCACAGCAGCGACTCCAATACAGGCCGCCGCCATGCCAGGCGCAGCCCGCCAAGACCAGCAGACGCAGACTGTGCTGACCGCTGTCTACCTGCTGCCAGGTGGGGAGCCGGAGAAGAATCCCTACATGTAAAGAAGTAAGAAGAGATGCTGAACTGCACATAGCCCCTGTCTGCCCCTCATTCTTTGTGAAGATGTCCCTTTTGTGCTGCCCTAATGTTCTTTTTGAAGATGACACCCTTTCCTGCCTTACTGCCCCTTGTACTTTTTGAAGATGTCACCCCCCCATGTTTATATGTACCGGGCCACGGAACTGGAATGTGGTCCCCGGTGAATGTTTTTGTGTCATGTCTTACCAGGCCACTGGACTTAGTGGCTGGTATGTTGTTTATGTGCCTTGCGTTTAAAATGAAGCTGAACGAACTGCCAGGCTACTGGACTTGTTGTAGCCAAGAAATGTATATAGTTGCACCCGTTGTGCCCCCTACCAGAATTATGGGGGATGTGCCCGAACCGTGCAATGGACTGAAAGTGCACACTTAGATGTTTCTTTATAAGAAGTTTGCAACGTTTAAGTACCTATGCCTCTCATAAAGGGAAGAAATGTTTTATTGTTTTATGTTATGCATAACAAAAATGTTTTTGCAGTTTCTCCCACATGTTTTGTTGTCTTTTCAGCCTGAGGACGTCCTGGGATTCGCTGTGGGGGAGTGTGGCGCCCCTGAGGCTTCCGTCGCCACAGGTCATTGCACCCCATCAGCGGTGTGATGCCCCATTCTGGGTGAGGAAGGGAGTGAACACCGGTCCCCTGGTAAATCCACACTACAGCCATTGCTAGGAACACACTGGGACCAGGGATAGTGGCAGAAAACCCTCCCATGCTGCATGCTGAGAGGGGCCGTAAGACCCATCCCTGCTCCCATAGGGTGGTAGCTTAGCAACTGGGGAGGTGGGAGGAGCCACCAGAGAGCAGATAGAGAAAGGAAGGTCAAGTTAGTTTCAGTTTACCTCAGAGAGTGAGAGAGTGAGGAGCCAGCATGTAGCTGTGAAAGAGAAAGGAGCTCTGTGAGCTCAGAGTGTCCGCACAGAGAAAGCAACAGAAGTCTGAGAGAGAGTGCGGAAGGAGAAGGAGGCCTGCTGGAGGCAGGCAAGGAGGAGAAGAGAAAGGAAAGAAAGCTCCAAGTCAGTCAGGAGCTGAGAAACAGAAAGAGACGCTTCCTGGTGAAGATCCTGGGACTCGGAGGGTCCAGGTGACACCACGCGGAGAACAGAAGGAGTCGCAGGGCCACGGGTAGTCTGTAGAGCTGTCCAGGGCAGTTTAGAGCTGCGGTGGCCTGTTCCACAATAACATCGGTGGAGGGATCAAGCTGCAACAGGGGACGGTCCCTAGAGACTGGAGGAGGGCAAAGATCATCTCCAAACAGTAAAAACCGAGGCCCAGGGAATGTTGTAAACTCCCCGGGCCAGAACCCATAGCAGACCTTCAGAAAAGGGGTAATCAGCCGACAGGTGACCCCCCAGCCTGGAGGCTGTAGTGGAGGCCAAGTCAGGTTTACCCAATCAAAGGCAAGGCTAAGGAAGACAGCACAAGATAGAGACACTAAAGAGAAGGGTACCGGCTTTTACTCTCAGAATCACCCAGAAACGGCGGAGGACCCTGACAGTGGTCCCAGCAGTCGAAGGGTTCCTGGGCCCAGACAAGAATTGTGAGTAAAGAACTTGAACTGCACCCTTGGAGTGGTCTCCGTTATTTCTGCTCTCCAGACTTCCACTACACCATAGACTCTCACGAGCACCAACTGTGCCCCGGGCATTGCTCCACCTGTCAGGAGCAGTACCACCATTGCTGCTATATCATCACCCCGGAGGCTTCACACAGCAGCGGCGGCTTAATAGCTGCATACCACAGGTGGCGTCACGAACACAAACTTTAATTCAAGCCACATATTCTACTGACACCCACCCACCAGGGCCACGGAGCCGGGCCCAGCCACCACTGACTACCACCGGACTAGTCCGGCCCGGCACCGGGTGTCCCATAGCCCTGGGGTGGGCGAGTCAATATCACTGTAGGTCCTGCACTGCAGAAGTCCCAGATCTGTCCTGGAGACGCGCCGCTATTCAAATGTACGTGCATCTTTCAGACGCGCGTACATTTCAACAGTGCGGCCAGTGTCAAGACTGAGGCGGAGGAGCTGCTCAGCCCCGCACCGACACAGCGGCCGTCATCACACTGCCGTCGGAGCAGCAGAGAAGCGGACGCGCAGGGCTGCAGGTAAGCACTCAGGAGGAGCCGAAGGAAAAAAAAAATATATATATTCTCACCTATCATCCTCCGTTCCCGCGGTGCCTTCAGCTGCTTCTTCCAGATCGCAGGACACAGACCCCTCGGTTATCCCGTCCGCTGCACGGAGCCGCCACTGCAGGTGACTTCATGGCTTTACTGCAGTTAAATGCTTTATGTTGCCGCAAACCATTTAACTGCAGTAAAGCCATGATGGCATCCTGCAGCGGCGGCGGCTCCGTCCACCGGACAAGATCATGAAGGGGTCTATGAGCCTGCGGACTGAAAAGGTAAGGACAGCGCAGGAACGGAGGACAGGTGAGAATAACGTCTGTGTGTGTGTGTGTGTGAACAACGGCATAATAGGGGACAGGAAGGGGACTGGAATGAGGACATTACTAAAGGATGGGGGGCCCATTCATACACTGCACAAGGATGGGGGGCCCATTCACACACTGCACAAGGATGGAGGGCCCATTCACACACTGCACAAGGATGAGGGACCTATTCATACACGGCACAAGGATGGGGGGCCCCATTCATACACGGCACAAGGATGGGGGGAAAATTCATACACGGCACAAGGATGGGGGGACCATTGCTACACTGCACAAGGATGGGGAGCCCATTCACACACTGCACAAGGATGGGGGGCCCATTTACACACTGCACAAGGATGGGGGGCCCATTCATACACTGCACAAGGATGGGGGGACCATTGCTACACTGCACAAGGATGGGGGGGACCATTGCTACACGGCACAAGGATAGGGGGCACCATTGCTACACGGTACAAGGATGGGGGACCCGATGGTTCTCGGCACAAGGATGGGGGGGCCCGTTGGTACATGGCACAAGGATGGGGGGCCTATTCATGCACTGCACAAGGATGAGGGGACCATTGCTACACTGCACAAGGATGGGGGGGCCGTTGGTACACGGCACAAGGATGGGGGGGCCCATTGCTACACGGCACAGGGATGGGGGAGCCATTACCATTATACAAATCTCCTGTTTATAAAGTCATCTGTGATCACTATATACCTGTACACTGACACTATATACAGAGCTCCTGTGTATAATTGCACTGGTGACCACTGTATTACTTATATACAGATCTCCTGTTTATAAAGTGACCGGTGATCACTGTATTACCTGTACACTGACAGTATATACAGAGCTCCTGTGTATAATGGCACTGATGGTAATATTAATGTTATTAGTATTGTGGTTTTTATTCATGATCATTTATTGTAGTATTCGTCATTGTGTAGTAGTAATATGTGGTCTTGTCATGGTTTGGTGGTACTGTATTTGTCTCTTGTATGTAGTATTATTAGGTAGTCTAGTCATAGTGTCGTGGTATTTCTCCCTTGTATGTGGTAATATTTGGTTACTATGTGGTCTAATTATGGTGTGGCAGTATTACTCTCTTGTATGTGGTTGTGTTTGATCACTATGTATTGGTAATATATTATCTGGTCATGGTGCGGCGGTATTACTGGTATTACTCTCTTGTATGTGATTGTATTCGGTATGTGGTGGTAATACGTTGTCTGGTCACGGTGGGGCAGTATTTCCCCCTTGTATGTGATATTATTGGTCATGGTATAGTGGTTTGTGTTCTGTCTGGCGGTCACTTTTTCTCTCTATCAATATGGGGAAGATTCTTTATTTCCAACTAGAAGGAGGCCCGATTCTAACGCATCGGGTATTCTAGAATTTATTGTGTAGTTAATGTATGATTTTCGTTATATATATAGATGTTGTGTGTAGTTGTCAAGTGTTTGTGTAGGGCGCTGTAAATGTTCTGGGTGTTGTCTGGGTGGGGGGGGATAAAAGCGGTGTTGTTTGTGTGTTGCGTTGTGTGTGTTGCGTTTGTGGAGCGTTGTGTGTCTGCAGTGTTGTGTGTGTGTGGTGCTGTGTGTGTTGCGCGGTTTGTGTGGGTGTGGAGTGTGTGTGTGTGTTTTGGGGGAGGTATGTTTTGTGCAATGTGTGTGTGTTGCGCGGTATGTGCGTATATTTGTGTGTGCCCCAGTGTTTGTGTGTTGTGTGTGTGCGACGTTGTCTGTGTGTGTGGGTGTCTGTATAGGGGGGTGTTTGTGGTTCCCAGTGTGTGTGGTGTGTTGTGCGGTGCGTGTGTGGCGGTGTGTGTGTGTTTTGGGGGGAGGTGTGCACCCCCCCATCGTGCTCCATCCCCCATGCTGCACACCCCTATCGTGCTCCATCCCCCATGCTGCGCACCCCCCATCGTGTTTCATCCCCCCATTCTGGGCACCCCCCATCGTGTTTCATCCCCCCTAGCGCCATAGTGTGAGGGGGCGTGGCCTAGCGCCATAGTGTGAGGGTGTGTGACCTAGCGCCATAGTGTGAGGGGGCGTGACCTAGCGTCATAGTGTGAGGGGGCGTGGCCTAGCGCCATAGTGTGAGGGGGCGTGGCCTAGCGGCATAGTGTGAGTGGGTGTGGCCTAGTGCCATAGTGTGAGGGGGTGTGGCCTAGCATCATAGTGTGAGGGGGTGTGGCCTAGCGCCATAGTATGAGGGGGCGTGGCCTAGTGCCATAATGTGAGGGGGTGTGGCCTATTGGGATCTTGAGGGGGCGTGGCCTAGCTGCATAGTGTGAGGGGCATGGCCTAGCACCATAGTGTGAGGGGCGGGCCTAGCGGCATATTGTCAGGGGGCATGGCCTAGTGGCAAAGTATGAGGGGACGTGGCCTAGCTGCATAGTGTGAGGGGGTGTGGCCGCGTGGCAGTGTGAGGGGGCGTGGCCTAGCTGCATATTGTGAGGGGCGTGGCCTAGTGGCATAGTGTGAGGGGCGTGGCCTAGTGGCATAGTGAGGGGCGTGGCCTAGCTGCATAGTGAGGGGGTGTGGCCTAGCGGCATAGTGTGAGGGGCGTGGCCTAGCGCCATAGTGTGAGGGGTGTGGCCTAGCGGCACAGTGTCAGGGGGCGTGGCTTAGTGGCACAGTGCCATGGGGCGTGGCCTAGCGGCACCACGTGAGGGGCGTGGCCTAGCGGCACCACGTGAGGGGGCGTGGCCTAGCGGCATAGTGCGGAGGCGTGGCCTAGCGGCATAGTGTGAGGGGGCGTGGCCTAGCGGTACCGCGTGAGGGGCGTAGCCTAGCGACACCGCATAAGACTGCCACAGGCTAGAGATCCAAGGGCCAGCGCCTGCGGGCAAAACAGGCTCCTACGGCACCTATACGCCACGGAGCGGACTACCGGTGGGCAACCACAGGAGTCAGAACATTTTAAAAGGTGCAGGGAAAGACAGCCTCAGCCGTCCGGGGAGAGCACAGCAACAACACTGCAGCCGGCTGCGGGACCCATCCATCCGGCCGTTTTGGTTTACCAGAGACTCTGTCAGTGATTGTCTGAGTGAGTACACCAGTGCCGTCAGGCACCGCGCCGCGCTGTCCCTGCAACCCTGCACCCCAACCATCCAGCCTCCCCATTACACCATAGGGCCCCGGGATCACCAACCCCTGCCCACGGAGGGGACAACATCTCAGCTGCACCCTACCATCTCTCCCAGGATCCCCGTTACCAGCAGCGGTGGTGCTATTATCACCACGACCCGTGGGTGGCGTCACGAACAATCTCCCTAACCAAACCACCCCCTTTTCACTCATGGGTGAGGAGCGCTGCTCGAGTCCCCGGGTCCGGTCCACCGCTCGAGCCACCAAGCAGCAGCAGAAGCCAGGGACCCGAGCGTGGCGAGCACATCTCCTCCGCCCGCGACACCAGCATCTCATGTCCCAGCACTATACCTCTTCCTACCGCTATAAATTTGGCGATCCGCATATTAACGTGCCGCCTTGACCTTTCCACAGCTGCTATGTTGCCCCTGTCCAACTCAATCTCGGTAATATATTGGACCATACTACGTTGCTAAAGAAGCTGCTGAACCTATCCAGGTCTGCTTGCGTGATCACGAGCAGATCTTGGATCCTCACATTTACCAGGTCGTTTCCACCCACGTGGATGACTAGCACTGTTGGGCCCGTGGCTATTCTTGCTATGCTCACTACCTCGGGCAGGACCTCAGTCCAGGCCAGGCCCCGAACTCCTCTCCAATGGAACTTCAGGTGATGAAATCACAGCTCGCTTCCACCTGGTCTCGACTCGGCCCGCCGTGCTGCCCAGAGTATGTGTGAGTGACCTAGGATCCAAATGCTAGGTCTCACAGGATCTAGGAAGAAAAGCTGTTAGCTACTGTACACAGCATAGTTATCATAGTGTCAGCGTCCATCATTGTATTAGTGTTTTCATCGCTTTGTTGATTTGTATCATCGACTGAACGGTTAGATATGATTAGTTGGATGGATTGGGGTTAAATTAAGTCTGGCCTGATGTAGCAGAAGAAACAGTTAGATTTCCAATGCCCTATCCACTGTATCTCTTCATTCGAGAAGCCGACTCGCTCTTGTGACACCTTACAAGAGTGAGTCCTCCACAACTTAATGGCTCGTTCTACTCCTTCTTGTATTCCCACCATCCATATATCAATGCCAATGTCATTAGATGTACCTTATCATCTCTCCAAAAATGTTCCATTGTATTTTCAAGCATCTGGTGACGTATGGCCACCCCTCCGTTTTCCAACACAATTTTTTTTATTAACCTTTATCCTTGTATTATTGATGCGAGCCACTGATCATGCTGTTCTCTACATTTGTCTAGCTACTATATCTGACCAGACCATCACTGTTTGTGGGTAAGACTTCCATAAATTCAACATATTGAGCTTTATGTCCCTAGGGCTAAGACACCACTTTGCTTTTTACCTGCTTTTTACCTACTTTTTCAACTGCAGCGTTCAATGCCAAAATGGATTTGTTCTGCTTTTCAAGCTTAGTCTATGGGAATTTGGGTTTCTAAACCCCACTATGCAGTTCAAACTGCAGCCTTTTTGTGGCAGAAATTTGGGCAAAAACTCTGCTTTGCAGTTCTAAACGCAAATGGCAAAAACAATTGACATGTCAGCTAAAACAAAAACACAATTACCACACAATTATCTAAATGAAGACGCAACTACTATATGATTTCCCAATTGCTGCGCCTATACAGAAGGAGTGCGTGCAATAATCCCCAGGCTGTAAGCCCAGGCTGGAAAGAGACATCTTTAGCAAGGTAGAAAACTGCGTTGCCGTGAGCGGGGCTCCATCCGCATGCTCTAAAAAGAATTTGTTGGGAACCCGAGACTCTAAAGCCTGCTTTACACGGTACGACCGATTGTGCGATTTCACAATCGATCGTACCCGCCCCCGTCCTTTTTGCGCCACGGGCAAATCGCTGCCCGTGTCGCACAAAGGTAGTAACCCCCGTCACACATACTTACCTCTCGTGCGACCTCGCTGTGGGCGGCGAACGTCCACTTCCTGGAGTGGGAGGGACGTTCGGCGTCACAGTGACGTCACACGGCCGCCGGCCAATCAGAGCGGAGGGGCGGAGATGAGCAGGATGTAAACATCCCGCCCACCTCCTTCCTTCCACATAGAGCCGGCGGCGGCCGCGTGACGCAGGTGAGCTGCTCATCATTCCCGTGGTGTCACACGGAGCGGCGTGTGCTACCACGGAAACGATGGTCAACTAAATTAAACGATTTTATGGAACCTAACGAGCAGTACCCGACTCACGATTTGTGAGCGATACTGCGTCGCTAGGAGGTGTCACACAGGCCGGCATCGCCAGCGATGCCGGATGTGCGTCACAAAAACCGTGACCCCGACGATCTATCGCACGATAGATTGCCTGGTGTAAAGCAGGCTTTAGTAACGCTGCAAGATAAGGATGGGGCAGAGGGGTCCAGGAAACGGGAAAATAAAATAGGGAACCAAGCTCCTCGACCGAGCTGATCTGTTTTGGAACGCCTTATGCAAACCTGTACTCCATCATTGCATATTATAACATCGTCGCGTAGCTGGGTGTAACCCACGAAACTTCTGAAATTCAAAACGCGATAAGGCATCAGCAATACCATTATCAATCCCTGGCACGTGACGGGCCCTGAACCAGATGTTATGCTCCTCGAGGCACTTGAGAACTAAATACCGCAATAAGCTGATCACTGGCGGTGAGGAAGATGCCAGATGATTAATGGCGTGGACGACACTTATGTTGTCAGTCCAGAAGCAGATTCGTTTGTTTGCCAGCTGTTCTGTGCAAAGAGCCGTAGCAACTATTATAGGGAACAGCTCGAGTAAGGTGATGTGTTTTTTTTTTTTTGTCCACCCAGAAAGGTGCCATGTGTTGGGCCAGCGATTAATGCACCAATTGGGACCAAGGAAAACTCTGAATCCGGTGCCCCGGCAGCAACCGAAATTAGAGATATGTCCGAGCTGGAAACCATTGTAAGTAGGTAGCAAAGACCTCCATACACCCAGGTCCTTACGTAGAGCTCTGGTCATGCGAATCCTGTGATGGGGGGCATCACAGGATTCGCCCCCTAGTGGGCAGGCAAAGCCTCCGGGAAAAGACCCTTTTCATGGGCATGACTGTACAGGCGAAGGCGAGCAGGCCTAATAGAGATTGCATTTGCGCCAAGGTTACCTTGCGAACAGCGCAGAACCCGTCATTGAGAGATGTGGTTTTTTGGACCCTTTCCGGTGGCAGTCGAAACATCATGTTAATTGAGTCTATTTCGATACCCAAAAAGGAAAGGCATGTCACAGGGCCAACTGTTGTTTCAGCCGACAGCGGAACCCCAAAATTGTCCGCTATGACCTGGAAAGATTTTAACGTGGTTGCGCATGCTTCCGAGTTGGCGGGGCCAACGAACAGGAAATCATCTAGATAATGGGTGACCGATTTGTTCTTTGCTACGTCCTTAACCACCCATTCCAGGAAAGAGCTGAAGAGCTCGAAGTGAGAGCAGGATATGGAGCAACCCATGGGAAGACACATGTCGTAAAAGAATTTTTGTTGAAATAGCACCCTAGCAGGTGGTGATAATCGGGTGCACTGGTAGCAGGCGAAAGACGGACTCTATGTCCGATTTTGCTATTAATGCTCCTTGTCCCGCTTTTCGCACAAGTGCGACTTGCTTTGTCAAAAGACACGTAGGAAACCGCTGAGTCCTCTGTGGGGATGCTGTCATTCACTGACCTCCCAGCCGGGAAGGATAAGTTTTGTATGAGGCGAAATTCGCCCTTCTCTTTCTTAGGATCTACCCCTAGGGGTGAAATGCGAAGGTTTGAGAATGATAAAACAGTGAATGGGCTTGTTACGCGGCCTAGCGCCACTTCCTTGAATAGTTTCTTCTCTAGGACATGTGGGAGGTCCCGGCCAGATTTTAGGTTGGGGGTGAAGGTTGGTTTTGAGGAGAAAATAAAGGTGATAAAGAAACCGTGAGAGAAACCGTCTCTGATGGTGTCGGCTGCAGCCTTATTGGGTAACGTTTGAGCCATGGCTCCATCTCGTGCACGTTCACTGGAGTCTTTGGGACCTGGTGGTGCATTTTAGTGTGCTGTCTGGCTGGTAGCTTGTCGCATTTGGAGGAGGTGTGATTGCCCCCGCACGATGAACACTCGTGCTTGTATTTGTGGAGTCCTTGAAACCTGCAATGGCCTTCATTGAAGAGCCAACAGCGACCTGGTCTGCGGACATTTGCAGCTCCATTGGGTTGGAGGAAAATAGTTAGGTGTAAGGTTTGATGTATAGTTAATGGTTAATGCTACTTGGGGTTTAATCCGTAGGTGATTAATGCCTCTTATCTCTGGGTTGCGGCCAGGGATCGTGTTTATGGTGGTGAAATATGGTTTCTGGACTGGACCTATAGCAGGGTGGGTCTGGTTCAGACGCAGTTAATGAACAATGTTATTTGATTGGAGAGTCACTTGTAGGATATGGTGGCTCCGGTTACAGGGATCTTGCAGGCATGGGGTTCTGCAAGATTGGTGTATTGATCCATAGGTGATTAATGCCTCGTGTCTCGGTCGGTGTGTTGCGGCCAGGGATTATGTTCTGATGGTGGTGTATGGCTTCTGGACCGGACTTGTGACGGGGGTAGGTCTGGTCCAGAGGCGGTTTTACGGATAATGTTATTTGATTGGAGAGTCACTTGTAGGATATAGTGGTTCCGGTTACAGGGATCTTGCAGGCATGGGGTCCTGCAAGGTTGGGGTATTGATCGTAGGTGATTAATGATGATGATGTGATTAGGTGATCTTTTCTTTTCAACATATTTATAAATGACCTTGTTGGGGGCATGCGGAGTAGAATTTCAATATTTGCAGATGATACTAAACTCTGCAGGGTAATCAATACAGAGGAGGATAATTTTATATTACAGGGAGATTTATGTAAATTGGAGGATTGGGCTGAGAAGTGGCAATTGAAGTTTAATGTAGATAAATGTAAGGTCATGCACTTGGGTAGAGGAAATAACATATATGATTATGTACTTAATTGTAGAACACTGGGTAAAACAGACACAGAAAAAGACTTGGGTGTATGGGTGGATGGTAAACTTCACTTTAGTGGCCAGTGTCAGGCAGCTGCTGCCAGGGCTAATAAAATAATGGGATGTATTAAAAGAGGTATAAGTGTTCATGAAAAAAATATAGTTCTACCTCTGTACAAGTCACTAGTGTGACCGCACTTAGAATACTGTGTACAATTCTGGTCACCGATATATAAGAAGGACATAGCTGAACTGGAGAGGGTGCAGAGAAGAGCCACCAAGATTATTAGAGGAATGGGGGGGCTGCAATACCAAGACAGGTTATTAAACTTGGGGTTATTTAGTCTGGAAAAACGAAGGCTTAGGGGAGATCTAATCACAATGTATAAATATATGAGGGGACAGTACAGAGACCTTTCCAAAGATCTTTTTACACCTAGGCCTGCGACTGGAACACGGGGGCATCCGCTACGTCTTGAGGAAAGAAGATTTAATCATAATCACAGACGAGGATTCTTTACTGTGCGAGCAGTGAGACTATGGAACTCTCTGCCGCATGATATTGTAATGAGTGATTCACTACTAACATTTAAGCAGAGCCTGGATGCCTTTCTTGAAAAATGTAATATTACCAGTTATGTATATTAGATTTTATGACAGGGTATTGATCCAGGGAACTAGTCTGATTGCCGGATGTGGAGTCAGGAAGGAAATTTTTTCCCCATTGGAACTTGTTTGCCACATCGGGGTTTTTTTGCCTTCCTCTGGATCAACATGTTAGGCTACAGGTTGAACTAGATGGACTTAGAGTCTCCCTTCAACCTTAAAAACTATGATACTATGATACTATGATTAATACCTCATCTCCGGCTCGGTGTGTGTCGCGGTCAGGGATCATGTTTTGGTGGGGGAAGGTGGTTTCAGGACCGGGCCTACACAGGGTTACGTATTGTATTACGTACTATATTATTATGGTATAACCTATTGTTAAATGTTGGGGACGCCCGATGGACGGCGCCCCCTTGTGTTAGTGTGTAAGCAATAGGCAATAAAGGGCTGCTGTGGCCAATTTAACCAACTCATAAGCAGTGTCCGTGTATTATTTATACAGGGTAGGGGTAATTAGGAGTAATACAGGAATCAACGACCGGACAAATCCCTCCTGGAGCTGTCATGATGCAGGCAGGTCACGGTACGGAGATGAGCTCCACACTATAGTAAAGACCCAGAAGTAGGTAGAAAGAGTCACCTGACACACGGGAGCATGTGACAGACTAGTGACTGCTAGTTATCCCCTAACCTTCAGTAAACAAATGCATAGAGGGAGGAAGTGAGGATATGTACACCATACAATAATAGTTATAAGGTCACAACTACCCATGGAGCAAAACAAAATATCACTGCCAAAAAACACACCAGACAGATTAAACAGCTACTGTGTTTAATTACTGTTAATGTTGTATAATTGCTTGCACACAGTATAATGGGCCTCATATGACTCTAGATAAAGTATAAAGGTTCCCTCATAGCTCTCCAAATATTATAATAGCCCTACAAAGCCTTCCATATAGTATAAAGGCCCTCACATAGTCCTCCATAAAGTATAATGGGCCACACACAGTCCTCCATATAGTAATGGGCCTCACATAGTACTCCACATAGTATAATGAGTCTCACATCGTCCTCCATATTGTATAATGGGCCTCACATAGTCCTCCATATAGTAATTCTGCAGCACCCACATAGCATTCTGCAGCCCCCCACATAGCGTTCTGTAGCCCCACTGTGTACTGAAAATACATCCTCGCCTCTCCTCGGTCCCCCGCCGCTGCTCCTCGTTCGCCTGCATTGTCTGTGATCCTCACATCTCAGCACAGCAGGCGCAGAGTAGTGACGTCACCTCTGTGTTGAGCTCTTAGAGGAGCACAGACACAGCAGGAGAGTGATGAGAGGGAGCGCTGCAGTCCATCTCATCATTGCTTTCAACTGTATCGGCATCTGCAATTGCAGTGCTGGTGCTGAAACCATGGGCATCTGCCACCAAGCCCTCCTAGCCCACGGGCCCAATAGCAGTGGCATGGCCTGCCTCTGTTGGCGGTATGCCACTGCACACTACTGATGTCAGACTTTTAGTTACCTTTCTTAAATACCAGTACCAACAATCTTCCAATCCTGAGGCACCAACCCTGTTACAGGAGAGTATAAGAAGATGAGATACAGCGGTCTGTCAATTACTGAGCTCAATTTTCTCAATCTTCCTGGATGAATACCATCTGGCCTAGGGGATTTGTCAATGTTTAATTTACTCACACGCAGGTGTACCGCCCCGGGGCTCGGCCGGCTGCCGAGCCGCTCGGATCCATGCTTGTCGGTGGGTGGCTCGAGCTCCTCCCGAACCCGGGGGTCATGTCGCTCTGAAGGGAAGATGGCGCTACGTGTAGGGATTTCAGTGGGGAAGGTTCACGGCTGAAGCCGTGATGTTTAGAGATGTAAGTTCGTGACGCCACCCACGGGTTGTGGTGAATGTGGGCACCACCGCTGCCGTTAACTAGGCTCCCGGGGACGGTATTATGCACCCTGGTGTTGACCCCTCCGTGGGCAGGGGGTGATGGTTCCGGGGCCCGGTGGTTGTGAGATGTGGGCGGGATGGTGTGGTGCGGTGCGCGGCCCGAGGGCACTGTTGTACTTACTATGACAGATACACCTGAGTCTCTGGTAAACCAAAAAGGATGGTGGTCGGTGCCCGCAGCCGGCTGCGCTGTGCCCCTTACTCAGGTTGATGGTTCCCGCCTTTCTCCTGCACCTCTGTGGTAGAACTTGACTGCCTATGCTTCAGCAACGGTAGACCGCTCCCCGGCTTTATGTGTGTCGGGGAACCCGTTTGCCTGCAGGTGCTGGCCCGTGAGATCTCTTTGCCTGTGCGGTGGCTTTCTATCCCCCTCGGTGGGCTGTTGCCGTCTTTTGGGTCTTAGGACGGGAAAGGACCTAAGGTCCAGACCTCAATCAGTGAATTCGACGTGGTCCAGTGGCTTATGGATCTCGTTCTGGGTCTGAGTACCCCTCCTGGTGCTCCGGTTTCCAGTTGGCTCCCTGGTTCGGTACCGGCGGGCCACTACCCTGTCCCGGTCCCTTACAGTTCCACCAGCCGTCTTCCCGGCTACTGCAGGCGGCAACCACCGTCTGCCTCCTGGTCACAGGGTATCTGGGCTCCTACCCAGATCCCTGACAGATGTTGACACTCTCCTACTACTCTCCTCTCCTCCCTAACTCATCTGCTTTTTGTGTTTTTCCCACCTCAGGCTCTCCGAACTCCTCGGAGGGTGTGGCCAACTGCCTGGCTCCGCCCCTGGGTGTGAACGTCAAGACCTCAGAGGGGTGACTCAGGGTTTTTTGGTTGGCTGGTTACACCTTTTTAGGGGCTGGTGTTTGTGCAGGGGGTCTACCTGTGACTACCTGGCTAGTCCAGGGCGTCACACAGGCGTACTTCTTCTTGTGTTAAAATAATTATATCAGAACTCCTCGTTCTTCTTTACATAAAATATAGGACTTAATGATATTGGTTTCATGTTTGTGATTGCTGTCCTGCTGCACAATAAATTTGATGAACAAAGAGGACAAGGAAGAACAAATGGCACTGAAGTAATTCTTCCCTTATTCCTTCTATTTCTTGTATTAAAATTTGTAAAATGTTAATAAAAAGATGCAAACCATAAAAAAGGAAGTACATTTTATTGAGGGTATCATTAAAAATATTAATCTCACAACAATTACAGTATTTACAATTTAGAGTAAACAATAAGGATGAAATCACAGGCTCATGGATGGATGAAAATGCACAAGCATAATATCGAACACAATTGTGGTAAAGCAACCCCGACCGCCACAAAGGAAAACCCCGCAATGATGGTAAAAGCCGGTAATCAAGGTTATGAACCAGTAGACCAGGTAAGTAACTCTAGCACTGGTACCCCACAGAAATTTAAATGAGCATGGTGACATTTAAACCACAATTGTGGTATTCAAAATAATGAATATGCCCAATTAGTAGAAAGCTGGTAAAAGAAGGGGGAGTCCTATGTACTCGTGTGGAGGTAAACACAGGGAGCCCCCAAAGAAAGAAGGAAGGAGGATGGATGTGTGACGTCCTGAGCAAGCCAGGGGTCACAGGTCAACACACCACCACACCCTACATCCCAGTTAGGAACACCAAAGCTACTAAAATCCTTGTTGCCTTCCTCCAGGGGCTGATGTTCACACCAGGGGGTGGGCCAGGCGGTTGGCTCCACCCACCGAGGAGTACACAGCCCTGGAGGCAGGAAGAACCAGCAGTCAGCTCAGGGAAGAGCTTGAGTGAGGAGTTAAGCTAGGGACGGAGAGGAGTAAACAGCTAAGTGAAAGTGAAGTGGTAGTGGAGCAAGGAAGAAAGAGAGTAAAAGTGAGCGTAGAAAGCCCTGAAGTTAGTCCGGCTAAGTGCAGGACAGTGTCAGCAAGGTCAGCAACAGCGGTGATCGTCTGGACGGGGACTGCTCGGAGGTTGCTGGAAGGACCGCGGACGGGTAGTGGCCCGGCGGTCTGGAGCAGTATACAAAGGACAGTCAGCACCAGGGCAGGGGCCTCTCGGACCCCGGCAAGGCTAGGAGTCGCCATAATTTGCCAAATCCGTCAGTGAAGGGGACGTCGATCCCCCAACAACCAAGTCCCGATTGAGGGCAAAAGTCCAACCATTAAGGAGGAACACCGCCACCGCCAGGGCACCAGTTCCTCGGGGCCAGCGTCTGCGGGCAAAGCAGGGCTCCTCCGGCCCATATCCAAGCCGGGGAGCGGGTTACCAGTGGGAACCCATCGCTACCAACACAGAAACACTAGGTGCAGGTCAGAGAGACATCACCGTTACCTACTGGGAGAGCAAGTGCAGCCGTCCGTGGGAACCGTCTTTCCAGCCGTGTGGTTTACCGTAAAACTGTGTCAACGTCTCAGGCTGAGTGAGTACCACAGTGCCGCAAGGCACAGAGCTGCCCCCGCGTCCCTGCGCCCACCAGGCCCTGCACCTTCCACACCATCCCTGGGCCCCGGGATCACCAACCCCTACCCACGGAGGGGCAACACAACAACCGGCTGCTCCGCATCACCACTCCCTTGATCCCCATATTGAGCAGCGGTGGTGCTACAAATCACCACAACCGTGGGTGGCGTCACGGACAATAAACCACACCCAACAACCCCCTTTCACTCACGGGCGAGGAGCGCCGCTAGAGTCCCCGGGATCCGGCTCATCGCTCGAGCCACCGAGCAGCAGCAGGCCGCAGCAGTTGCGGCAGCCGGACCCGAGCAGCAGTGGGAGAGCGCGGCGTCCCCTCCTCCACCCGCGACAGATGCACCACTGGTAGTCCACAATAAAAGAAAAATGGGTGGGAGTCAAAAAGCCCAGATACATAAGCCTGTATAGAAGAGGGAATGCCAAAGGGAAGACAGTTTACTAAGAAAATTGTGGATAATGGGGACTAACGGTGGTGCATCCATATACCAAGAGCAAAAAAGTAGGAAAATAAAAGATGAGATGAATAGTAAAGATAGTCGTGTAACAGAGAGGTATAGGTGTAATATCATGAGACTGATTACAACAACAGTAAACAGGGTAGTGACACTGTCACCTGTATAAAAGATTGGAAAGTAGTCATGGGCTCAGAATCAGTTGTACATGAGCCAAATAAGCAATAGTCATGGAGCACTAAGGTAAGGCAAGGTAAAAGAGTTTGAACCACTGTCCTAATCAGCCAAGCACAACTGAAACTGAGCGCAAAAAGATGATGAAGAGGGGTGCCAGGCATGTCAGCGGGAGAGAGTAAAATGCCATAAGTACACCGCTGGCACGAATGGAAAATGAAAGTATACCTGGTGTGGAGGCGGAGCGTGGCAGCAGGTGAGCGGTCCCAACGTCCGTTTCGCCTGAGCACTTTTTAAATTTGGAGCTAATCAGATGCCTCCCTGATGTATTACATGATAGATAACTATCTCCTGTATTTCTTAACTTTGAGGACACCATTTCCATATTCTGAACTATATTTGCTGAAATGCAGCCCCAAACTTGCAAGAAAACTCCACTTCTCTTCATTGTTGCCTGCTGGTAGTCATTGTTGTATTGCTCTATATTCATTTAGTGAACAAACTGCTTTCTGTTACAGCCAAATATTTCACATTTTGATTCATCAGCCCAAAGCATTAGAAAGCCATGGATCCCCCCTTGGGGAGGAGGGGCGACATGACCAAGGGGGAGTTAGGGAGTGATGGGGTTAATAGGGACAGTTTGGTAGGCAGGCCTAATATGGCATTAAGGGGTGGTTTTAGCTTGGGAGGAAGAGGAGGAGTAGGGAAAGGGTTAGTCTGGGAGAGGAGGGGGTTACCTCCTCTTCTTCTTCCGGACGCCAAGAGATCAGCAGCACGAGGACCACCATGGCTGATCTCCAGGAACTCCAGCGCCTGATTGCAGCAGCCGTTGCAGCGCACGGGCCCCTGGCAGTGCAGACCCACATCAGGGCTGCCGGGGTTAACCCGTCGGCGCTTGCCCCTCGCTCCCCCAGCCGTGGTGTGCGCCAGTCGCGGCTCCCCCGCAGGTATTCCCCGGGTGCGGGGGGGGGAGGAGGAGATGCCAGAGCCCCTCCAGGGACCCTCCGCAGTGGGCCAAGCAGCAGCGGAGTCTGGCTGCTGCTCCAAGCAGCAGCGGGAGGAATCTGCGTTCCAGCCGCGGTGGTCGGGAGGTGGGAGTGGCCAGCGCGGGGCCTACTTCCGGTCCCGGCCTCCGGGCTGGATTTACAGTGACAGCAGCGGCTCCAGGTCGGGAGCGCGCTCGGCGAGGGATGGAGGCCAGCAGTTCCCCCTGCAGTCGGCGGGGGGACCGAGGGGCTGCAGGCGGCGGTAGGTCCAGCGCCAGGGGGAGGTCTGTGGTGCCTGACCCTGGCGTGGCAGTGAGCAGGGGTGACGGCGTGAGCCATGCGGCGACCGCCCGGTCACTCAGGACCGCTGTGCAGCCCCCGGATGTGGTGGTGTCCCGTGGGAGCGGGAGGACCCAGTGGCAGGAGGCCTGCAGCGGCCCAGGAGGGCCAGAGGCGGCGATGGCTGGGATCCAGAGCCGGGCGTCTATCCGTCCGCGTCCAGAGTCCCCTGGCAGTCGGCAAAGGGGTGGGCGCGGGCGCAAGAGGTCGAGGCCTGGGGTGCCGGCGCGGGGGACAGGACGGTCTCCTGGGCTGTCGCCCCAGGGCAAGAGATGGAGCGGGGACGGCTCTGCCCACGCGGCGGCCCGGTGTGGCGGCCGTGGTGGGGGGGTGCCGCGGCGGCGCCCCCCGGATGTCGGATGGAAGAAGATGTCAGTGGCGAGGATGAGGAGGTCGTGCTGTCGGATGAGTCGGATGGACGGCAGACGGAGGACAGCGAGGCGGCGGTATCGGGGGACGCTGAGCCGCGGTTGGGTGAGATGGCCGTGGAGGCGGCAGGGGCTGCGCTGGCGGGGAGTGTCGGGGGCGGGGAGGGCGGCTGTGGACACGGCAGCGCCCGGCGGAGCAGCAGTGTGGAGCCAGTTGTTGGGGCTGTTGCAAGGGTTGGCGGCGGTTGCCGGGGCTGCGGGGGGGGCGGCGCAGGCGCCGGCAGCGTGGGTGGGGACGACAGGTCGGGGGGGCGGCGACGGTGGGAGGGGGGATAGAGTGGGCGCGGCGGAAGGGGGGGGTGAAGGGGGGAGTGCGGCGGAGGGGGCAAAGGAAAAAGAAAAGGAGAAGGAGGATGAGGTGGTGCGCCTAGATGTTAGGGCTAAAAGCGAAGTTTATGTTTGTTTTGAGGGCCCGCTGGGGGCTCATTTAAAGAAGGAGGTGCGGGAAAAAATTTGGAAAGGGGAATATGTGGAGATTTTTTCTCTGCTTCCCCTGGAGAAATTTAATCTGGATAGGGTTAAGCCGTGCGACTCCAAAAAGGAGAAGGACGAGGAGGAAAAGCGCCGTTATAGGCTTATTCCTCGGACTTTTGCAAACTGGTTGCAAGCGTTTGCGATTTTGGCAAGCGTGGTCGGGGAAAAGGAGTCGGAGCATTGTTCGGCCTTGTTTGGTTACATGGATGCGATAGGGGAGGCTTATCGGGTTTATGGCGGGCTGGCGTGGCTGCGTTACGACGAGCAATTCCGGCAGCGGAAGGCGTTGCGGCCGGATATGCGATGGGACCATAAGGATATTTCCTTATGGATGCGACTGATGTCGGCACCGACTCAGCCCTTTCGGGGGGGTGCCGGGGGACCGGGGGCCGGGTCCCCGGCAAGTCAGAAAAAAGGTTTCTGTTGGCAATATAATGAGGGGCAGTGCAGGTTTGGAGCGGCATGCCGCTTTAAGCATGAATGCTCAGGTTGTGGGGGAGGACATAGCCTGTCCAAGTGTTTTAAAAAGGGGAAAGGAAAAGCGGGTGATGGGGTTGGAAAAAGGGATGACGCCGGTGAAGGTAGAAGCGATGGCCCCCTTTTTAAATAGGTATCCGGACGGCGAGGCAGCGGCGTTGTTATGGTTAGGTTTTTCTGATGGTTTCCGTATCCCGTCGGCTGTTAGTCCATCGCCCCCGCCGTACCGTAATTTACGTTCTGCTCGGGATCATGCGGATGTGGTGGATGAGAAGCTGAGAAAGGAGGTGGTTTTGGGCAGAATGGGCGGTCCTTATGACGCCCCGCCGTGTTCGAAGTTAGTGGTTTCGCCGTTGGGGGTTGTGCCGAAGAAAGAGCTGAACAAATTTCGGCTTATTCATCATTTGTCTTACCCAGAGGGGTTATCGGTGAATGATGGCATTGCACCGGAGTTAGCGGCGGTATATAATGTGTCGTTCGACAAGGCGTTGGACCTGGTCAGGGCAGCGGGTCGGGGGGCGTTGATGGCAAAGGCTGATGTGGAAGCGGCGTTTCGGTTGTTACCGGTTCATCCAGATAGTCAGCATTTGTTAGGTTGCTGGTGGGATGGCAGTTATTATGTTGATCGCTGTTTGCCAATGGGTTGTTCAATTTCGTGTTCATATTTTGAGGCGTTTAGTTCGTTTGTAGAGTGGGTGGTTCGGGATGTGTCTGGGCTTACGACCATTATTCACTATTTGGACGATTTTCTTTGTGTTGGGCCGGTGGGTTCAATGGTTTGTGCGGGGTTGTTATTTGCGTTGCAGAAAGTCGCGGGCAGCTTCGGAATTCCCTTGGCTCCCGATAAGACGGAAGGCCCGGCGCCTGTGATGCGTTTTTTGGGGATTGAGATTGATTCTATTGCCATGGAATGTAGGTTGCCGGAGGAGAAGATTCGTGATTTGAGGGCCGCGGTGGCAGGGGTGAAAGCGGCAAAGAAGGTGCGGCTTAAGGTGGTGCAGTCCTTGCTTGGGAAATTGAATTTCGCTTGCAGGATTATGCCGATGGGGAGAGTTTCTGCGAGACGTTTGGCAACGGCGACGGCAGGTGTGCGGTCGCCGACACATTTCGTGCGAATCACGAAGGCGATCAAGGACGATATTTTGGTATGGGATCAATTTTTGCAGTGTTTCAATGGCCGGGCCCTGGTGATGGAGAAGGTGGCGTCTAACGGGGCGTTACAGCTGTTCACCGATGCGGCTGGGTCGGCAGGGTTTGGGGCCGTGTTTCAAGGTCACTGGTGTGTGGGTCGGTGGCCACAGGCATGGCGGGAGAGCGGTTTGGTCAGGAATTTGGCTCTGTTGGAGCTATTTCCTATCGTGGTAGCAGTGGAGCTGTGGGGGTCGCGTTTTGCCGGGAGGAAGGTTTGCTTCCATTGTGATAACCAGGCAGTGGTGTTTGCTATTAACAACTTGTCTGCTAAGTCAGAGCCAGTGGTGGTGTTTTTGCGGCATTTAGTGTTGAGATGTCTGCAGCTGAATGTACAGGTGGTGGCAAAGCACGTTCCAGGAGTTGACAACGGGGTGGCTGACGCTTTGTCTCGTTTTCAGTTCAGCAGGTTTCGGGCGCTACTGCCTTGGGCGGACGAAGTCGGAGTGGAGTGTCCCGTGGATTTATGGAATCTGGTGAGGCGGTGATCTCAGAATTGATTCGGAATTCGGTGACTAAGGTGACTTGGTGCCGATATGCTAAGGTGTGGGCTGAATGGGAGGAGTTGCTGGGTCGGATGTTTGATGGGGTAAGCGTGGATTACTTGGTGGCATTACTGGCGTTGGCGAGTGTTGATTTCTCGGCCGGGTGATCGGCGTCGGCCGTGGCACATCGGGTGGCGGCGGTGGCGTTTTGGTTAAAAATGAGAGGGGAACAAGATATTTCGCAGGATTTTCGGGTTCGACGGGCATTGCGGGGGTTCCGCCGCGGTGTGCGGGAGAGGGACAAGAGGCGTCCCGTATCGTTTGGTTTGTTGAGGCGGTTGGTGGGGGGCCTGAGTGGCATTTGTGAGTCAGTTTACGAGACTGTTTTGTTTACAACGGCTTTCGGTCTTGCTTTTTATGGGGCTTTCCGGATCGGTGAGTTGGTAAGCCCGTCCAGGGTGACAGGCGGCGGGTTGCTGCTTGAGGATGTGCGAGTGGGCGGTGATCAGGTGGAGTGCCGGATTAGTCGGTCGAAAACGGATCAGCTGGGCCGTGGTAGGTTGGTGGTGTTATACGCGGTCCCGGGGGAAGAGTTGTGCCCAGTACGTTTGGTGGAGCAATTCATGGCCGTAAGGGGGGGTTTACCGGGCATGTTTTTGCGGCACGTGGATGGGTCTTTTTTATCAAGGTTCCAGTTTGTAGAGGTTCTGCGGCAAAGTTTGCGGAACATGGGGGAGCGCCCGGAGGATTTCGGGTCGCATTCCTTTCGGATAGGGGCAGCTACGGAGGCCGCTCATTGGGGGCTTGGAGATGAGGTGGTAAAGCGTATTGGTAGATGGGAATCTTCTTGTTTTCGGCGGTACGTGAGGCCGCAGCTGTTGTAGCATTATGGTAACTTTGGTCTAGGTACAGGTGGTTTGGCGGTTTGGAAGTGGTTTATATATATATAAAAAAAAAAAAAGTGGGGGTAATGTACAAGTGTTAGAGGACGGAGGTAGAATGGGTTTTCTGAGAGGCGTTGATGGTGGTGATGTTATTGGTTTTAATTTCTGTTTTCGTTTGTCTTTCTTTGTTGTAGGGATGTGCCTAATCTGGATTCTGGGGCATTCCTTCGTGTTTTGGGGTGCTCGGCGGGCGGCGGTTCGCCCGAATGGTCGGCAGCTAGGTCTGGATCGTGGGCAGGCGACTGTTCGGTGGATCGGTGTTCGGGGCATGGAGTGGGGCAGGGTGGTCACAGAATTTGGTCGTTATTGTAAGGTTGACCGGCCTCCGGATGTGCTGGTATTACACGTGGGAGGTAATGATCTGGGAGTCCGGGCGTCACGGGATCTGATCCGGGATATAAAGATCGACTTGCTGCGGTTGTGGAAGCAGTACCCGGGTTTGATTGTCGTGTGGTCAGACATAGTGACCAGGTTGTCGTGGAGGGGGGCTCGGTCGGTGGAAAAGGTCAATAAGGCCAGGGCCCAGGTGAATCGGGTGGTTGCCAGGTTTGTGACCAGGAACGGTGGGATTGTGGTGAGGCACAGGGAGTTGGAGCCGGCAGATTGGCGGTTTCGGAGGGGTGACAGAGTGCACCTCAACGACATTGGAGTGGATTTATGGGCATTGGGCCTGCAGGATGGTGTTGAGCGAGCTTTTGGTGTGTGGCGGGTCAAAGGCCACGTAAGGTGTCACGTGGTCTGTCCTGTGGCGGGGGGGTAGGTCTGGTACAGAGGTTGGAAGTGACTGGTAACTGGACCGGGAGTCATTGTCTGGGTATGGTGGCTCTCCGTTCCGGGATGTGGCAGGCACGGGGTTCTGCCAAAGTGTGGGGGTGTCAATCCGTGGGTGATTGGCACCTCGTCTCTGGGTCGGTGTGTTGCGGCCAGGGGCAAGGGGAGTAGTAGTTATGGACTGGGCCTGCCCCCGGGAGGGTCATGTAATTGGCATTGTCTATTGTTATCTATGTGTTGTTGTCCTGGGTCGCCCGTTGGACGGCGTCCCTAAGGTGCTTAGTTTGTGAACAATAGGCAATAAAGGCTGCTGTGGCCATTTTGAACCAAGTCGCATGCAGTCCGTGTGTTTATTTTTAGGATAAGGCTTTTGGTAATACAGACATCACGACCGGAGAATACTCCCTCAGCTGGTCAAGAAAGCCATGGATCCCCCCTTGGGGAGCAGGGGCGACATGACCAAGGGGGAGTTAGGGAGTGATGGGGTTAATAGGGACAGTTTGGTAGGCAGGCCTAATATGGCATTAAGGGGTGGTTTTAGCTTGGGAAGAAGAGGAGGAGTAGGGAAAAGGTTAGTCTGGGAGAGGAGGGGGTTACCTCCTCTTCTTCTTCCGGACGCCAAGAGATCCCCGCCCACCCTCCCTTTTTGTGTTGTCATCTGGGGGACGTGGTTTGGGATGTTGGGATGCTATTTGTCACAGCGGCGGGGGGGTAGGTCTCGTCCAGAGGTTGGAAGTGACTGGTAACTGGACCGGGAGTCATTGTCTGGGTATGGTGGCTCTCGGTTCCGGGATGTGGCAGGCACGGGGTTCTGCCAAAGTGTGGGGTGTCAATCTGTGGGTGATTGGCACCTCGTCTCTGGGTCGGTGTGTTGCGGCCAGGGGCAAGGGGAGTAGTAGTTATGGACTGGGCCTGCCCCCGGGAGGGTCATGTAATTGGCATTGTCTATTGTTATCTGTGTGTTGTTGTCCTGGGTCGCCCGTTGGACGGCGTCCCTAAGGTGCTTAGTTTGTGAACAATAGGCAATAAAGGCTGCTGTGGCCATGTTGAACCAAGTCGCATGCAGTCCGTGTGTTTATTTTTAGGATAAGGGTTTTGGTAATACAGACATCACGACCGGAGAATACTCCCTCAGCTGGTCATGCTGCCATTTTTTGCACCCCTATGTTTCCATACATAGTTGCGTCACTTGGACTTGTTTACATGTCAAAGGGTTTTTGACCAGAAGTCTTCTATGAAGACAACTTCTCTGAACTTTGAGCTGGTCCCACTGATTATTGCCAGTTCTGAGCTTATGGCACTGTTAGACATCTTAAGATTTTGAAGTGAAGTAAGCATAACAAGGCTTTCATGTACTGCACTAAATTTCCTTGGCTTATCACAGCATGTATGGTCCTCAATGTTGCCCATTCCTTAGTACTTCTTCAAACACGTTTTGACAGCACATTTTGAATTCCCAATCTGCTCTGAAAGGTTTGACTGGGAGAGACCTTGCTGATGCACTATAACTATTTTGTGTTGTGTTGCTGGGCTCAGTCTTGCTATTTTGTATAAAAATGAATAAACTGCCAGCACTTCCTAATTTGAAGGTCTAAATTGGTGCATGCTGAACATAACATATACTATATTTTTTGTTTTATAAGACGCACCGGGTTATAAAACACACCCCAAATTTAGAGGAGGAAAATAGGAAAAAATAATTGTTAATGTTAAAGAGGGTCCGTTTTATAATCCTTGTGTTTCTTAATCCTAATGCTCACCAGAGGGGAGCGGTGGTGGTGGAGTGGCTCAGGAAGGTCACAGGAGGCCGGGTAGGCGAAGCTGCAGGCTCGGAGGAGGGGGTGTGGCGGCTCAGGAGGGTCGGCTATGCTGCGGGCTTAGGGGTATAACGGCAGGTGCATTTGAATCCCCCGGGTATGGATTACTAGGGCAACGGTGGTGGATAGGGGTCATAGGAGGCAGGGTGATAAGATGCGCTTGGGGGTGTCGCGGTGGGCGCTATTGATCTGCAGGCGAGCGGTCTGCGGAGGTGTCTCAGTGGCAGGTGCATTGCACTGACTGCAGGCTCAATTGAATCGCCCACGGTTGAAGAGATGGACTTCAAGACAATGGCTGCGGAGGAGGCGCATGCGCAGATAGGACTTTGCAGCTATTTTCTTGAAGTCCATCGCGTCAATCTGTGCAAGCGCCGCTTCTACTGTCATTTTCTTGACGGTCATTGCATCAGCCAAGGGCTATTCAATTGAGCAGAAAGTCAGCTCAATGCACGCACCACTGACACCCTTGCAGCCCACCCGCTCACCCATAGATCAATGCCGCTTGCCTGCAGATCAATGCCGCCCACTGTGACACTATTGAGCACGTCCTGTGAGCCTGTCTCCTATGACCCAGCTCGATCACCGCCGTCCCGGTAAGCCATATCCATTTTGAAGGACGCACCCCCATTTTACCCCCAGTTTTGGGGGGAAATAGTGCATCTTACAAAGCGAAAAATATGGTGCTATCACAATAACAGTTGCACTCAAGCGAGAGGGAAAACAAGCTGAAGGATGCAAATAGTGGACACAGGAATTTGAACATGTATTACTGCTTAGAAAAAAACATTACAAAATGAGATACATAGCAAATAAAAATGATCAATCTTATTTGAGCCCAGTTACCACATCACGGTGTACCTCTCAACTGCGTCCTAATCTAGTGAATGCCTCTCTTTATGTCAAACCTGACCTCTTATACTATATATGGGCTGGAAAAGGAGCTGCTACCAGACAATTAAAAACACCTAAAGTAACAGGGAGGAGTGCACAGACAGAGGGAATGACCCCATAATACAAAAATGGATAAACTGCCGGAACTTCCTAAAATGAAGGTCTGAATTGGTACATACTGAACATAACATATACTATCACAATAACAGTTTCACTCAAGCAAGAGGAAAAAAAAGCTGAAGGTATCATCAAACAGTGGACACAGGAATGTGAACATGCATTATGCAGGGCACTGCGGCCGATGCCTCTGCCCCTGACTGCTGAGCCCCTCGCTACGTCCCCCATGGTCACCTCTCCCTCCTTCCCATTGTGCAATGCCCCCCGCTGACCCCCCTTCCCTGCTGGGACCTCCTCCAGGGCATATAAACAGCTGCCGGAGTCCCTCCTTCCTCTTACCACATCTGCCCTCAGGGTGAGCATCGCCGATGGACCCCCTGGAAGCAGCGGTAAGAGAAAGGAGCGGACGGGAGGGAGCCGAATGGCTTGCCTCCCTTGTGGGCACCAGCTCCCTCCTGCCGGTTCCCAGCAGCGGTGGGCGCAGGTCTTCCAGACCCTCCCGTCCACCGCAGCGTCTAAGCCCCACCACAGATTCCAGGCGCAGGGCGGCCCGGTCCAGAAGGTCCGGTCCGCTTTCACCTCCTGCTCCCGGCCCTAGCTCCCGGCCCTAGCCCCTGATCCCCCCCCAACATCACGCCGGTCGCCATGGCCTCCTCGCGCACCTCCCCCCGCCGGGATGACGCGGCCCCGTGTGACTCCCTGTGGCATACGGAGGTCGCGTCACATCCTGCTATCCATGTTCGCCGCGTCACTTCCTGTGATGCGGCGATCACATGATAACTCGTCACTTCCGGTTTCGGGTCCCGGACCGGAAGTGACGTCAGAATCCTGAAAAGCAAGAGAATGCGGCGTTCGGCGCACATATCAGCTGTTTTTAACAGCTGACATGTGTGACTACAAGTTACGGGTGGAATCGCTTCCACCTGCAACTTGTAACCCCTTACATCTCGCTGCCAAAGTCTGGCAGCGAGATGTATATGCGCGGGCATTACTATCACGTACCACCGCCCCCACCGAAAGTCACGTGCGTGATCACATGACTTTCGTTGGTTGCCATGGTAGCACAGGGTCATGTGATGACGCCTGTAGCTACCTTGAGTCACTTGCTCTCAGTGCCGGCATACTTCCGGCATTGAGGGTAAAGCAGTGTATCTGCAGATCTCAGCTGTGTAGCTGAGATCTGCAGATAGTGCAGAGCGATCGAATTGTTGATCCATACATCCCCCTAAAGGGACAAGTTTAAAAAAAAAAAATAAAATAAATAAATAAATAAATAAATAAAATAAAATAATAAAATAAAAAAAAATAAATAAATAAATAAAATAAAAAAAAAATAAATAAATAAATATGTATACATATATACACATATTTGGTATCGCCAAGTTCAGAAAAGCTTGATCTATCAAAATATAAAGTCAATTAAAGAATAATAATGCTATAATGCTAATAATTTTATTCACTTGGGTAGCGCTGTCCACGGTGCTTTCTATGCATTGGCGACGCTGTCCCCATTGGAACTCACAATCTAGAGTCCCTAATCTGATTGTTAAATTTCGTAGCAGCAAAAAAAAAAAAAAAAAAAAACACAAACACCCAAAATTACGCTTTTGGTCACCGCGTGTTTTGCGTAACATCCAATAACAGGCGATCAAAAGTAGCATCTGCGCAAAATGGTACCATTAAAAAATGTAAACTCGAGACGCAAAATAAGCAGTCATTGCGCCATAGATCCCAAAATGAGAACGCTACGGGTTTCGGAAAATGGCGCAAAACGTACGCCACTTTTATTGGGCGATCTTGTTAACACCATCAGGAGTAGTTCTGGTTAACCCCGCGTTTGTACAACATCAGGATGTAACGCAGCAGCGCCCGACTTACACAGGGACGTGTTCTACTGCTGTGTATCACAGCTGGGAACTCACCTAACACCAGATACAGTTAAAATAAATAAATAAATAAAAAATTCGCGCAAACGAATACGTCGATATCTGTTCCCTAATATCAGTGGACCAAAAAACAGTCAACAAAGAAAAGAGTCAATTCGCAAAATACTGCAATACCATTTTCAACTCCTATAAAACCCATTGGGGTTCTGCGTGGTGGAAGTACGACGAAGAATTTAGAAGATGCTTGGCATTCCAACCGTTGGGAAGTTAAGGCCACCGATTCGTGGCTTATGATGGCGCAAAAGTCCCACCAGTCGTTTCCAGGCCCACCAAACTTTTCCTCTCACCACGCTACACCTGGAGCTGCAAATGTCCGTAGACCAGGTCGCTGTTGGCTTTTCAATGAAGGCCATCGCAGGTTTCAAGGACTCCGCAAATACAAGCACGAATGCTCATCGTGCGGAGGCAATCACACCTCCTCCAAATGCGATAAGCAACTAGACAGGCGTCACACTAAAAATGCACCACCAGGTCCCAAAGACTCCAGTGAACGTGCACGTGGTGGAGCCATTGCTAGAACGTTACCCCAATAAGGCTGCGGCCAACGCTATTAGGGACGGTTTCAACCACGGTTTATTTATCCCCCTTTATGTTCTCCTCAGAACTAACCTTCGTCCCCAACCTCAAATCGGCCCGGGACCTCCCACAGGTCCTGGCGAACAAACTACTGAAGGAAGTGGCGTTAGGCCGACTAGCAGGCCCATTTATAGATTTACCATTCTTAAACCCTCGCGTTTCACCCCTAGGGATAGTGCCTAAGAAAGAAAAGGGTGAATTTCGCCTCATACACTACTTGTCCTTCCCGGCTGGGCGGTCAGTCAATGACGGCATCCCCACAGAGGACTCAGCAGTTTCCTACGCATTTTTGACAAAGCGGTCGCACTGGTGCGAAAAGCAGGGTAAGGAGCACTAATGGCAAAATCGGACATAGCATCTGCCTTTCGCCCGCTACTAGTGCACCCCGATTGTCCCACCTGCTAGGGCGCTATTTCAACAAAAAATTCTGTTACCACATGTGAATTACCATGGGTTGCTCCATATCCTGCTCACACTTCGAGCTCTTCAGCTCTTTCCTGGAATGGGTGGTTAAGGACGTGGCAAAGAATAAATTGGTCACCCATTATTTGGATGATTTCTTGTTCGTTTTCCCACACCAACTCTAAAGCATGCTCAACCGCGTTAAAATCTGTCCAGGTCATAGCGGACAAGTTTGGTTTCCGCTGTTGGCCGAAAAAACAGTTGGCCCTGTGACCTGCCTTTTCATTTGAGAATCGAAATAGACTCAATTATCATGATGTTTCGGCTACCACTCGAAAAGGTTGAAAAAACCACATCGCTCATTGACGGGTTCTGCGCGGTTCGTAAGGTAACCCTGGCGCAAATGCAATCTCTATTAGGCTTGCTCGCCTTCGCCTTTAGAGTCATGCCCATGGGAAGGGGCTTTTCCCTGAGGCTCTGCCTGGCCACTAGGAGCATAACTGCCTCCCATCAAAGGATTTGCATCACCAGCGCTCTACGTGAGGAGCTCGGTGTATGGAGGTCCTTCATAGCTACTTACAATGGGCGTTCATGTTTCCAGGAACAGGAAGTTTCCAGCGCTGATATATCTATTTTCGGATGCTGCCGGGTCCACCGGATTCGGCCTTTACCTTGGTCCCAATTGGTGCGCTAATCGCTGGCCCAACACATGGCACCTGTCTGGGCGGACAAAAAAAAAAAAAAAAAAAAACTTTACTCGAGCTGTTCCCTATAATAGTAGCTACAAGTCTTTGGGCAGAAAAGTTGGCGAACAATCGGACCCGCTTCAGGACTGACTACATAAGTGTCGTCCACGCCGTTAACCACCTCGCATCTTCCTCACCACCGGTGATCAGCTTGCTACGATACTTAGTTCTTAAGTGCCTTGAACATAATATCTGGGTCAGGGCCATCCACATACCGGGGATTGATAACACTATCGCTGATGCCTTATTGCTTTTGATTTTCAGAAGTTTCGAGCATTGCACCCAGAATCTGACAACAATGGCCAAAAGTGTCCACAGTCCCTCTGGACGGTCCCTGTGGACAGTTGATTCCGCTGGTTAAGGCATCCCATCAACGTGGCATTTGTATGGTAAGGCTGGGGACGAATGATTTCAATATAGTTCAACCGCTGCCTAGCCAGGTGTCCGCGGTTTTTCTTAGCAATTCCGTTGCTCGAGACATAACGCATCTACATACCAGTGGCTTGCCGGGCACAGTAGCGTAGTTGCGGGTTGCAGGAATAGCCTCTCACTTTCAGGTTCGTGGATGGACCGATGGCACCAAGGCCTTTCTGTTCAAACAGGCCGTTAAAGGCTGAAAGCGCTGGTGCACGGAGAACAGGAAGGCCAATTCATTCGCCATCCTTTCCGGCATAATAAACCAGCTAGGTGACGTTTGCACCAATGACAGCGAGGTCCTCTTGTTCTCGGCCGCCTTCTCGCTAGCATTCTTCGGAGCTTTGATGGTCAGCGAATTAGTTAGCAGGTCCCTAGGTCGCACCGGTGGTCTGTTACGCGACAATGTTATAGTTTGCAATGGTGGAGTGCGGGTTCGCATAAGGCGCTCCAAAACAGATCAGCTCGGTAGAGGAGTTTGGTTCCCTATTTTCCCGTTTTCAGGTATCCTATGTCCCATCCTTACCTTGCAGCGACACTTAGAGTCTTGGGTTCCCAACAAATTCTTCTTGGAGCACGCAGAGTGATGCCGCTCATGGCGACACAACTTTCGGCATTGCTCAAAATGTCTATTTCCTACCTGGACCTACAACCAGGAGATTATGGCATGCACTCCTTCCGCATCGACACGACAACCGAGGCAGCAAGGGCCAGCTTCATACCTATCCTTGCAGTCCTGTAGTTCCCTGCCACCAGTTGTCCACTGTTTGGCACGTTTATATATTACACAAAAAAAAAAAAAAAAAATTGTTAACCGAAATGATATACATATATTTATTTATCTATCTAAGCACCTTCAAACCTAAAGAAACATTAATACAATGATGTTTACTGACACGATGATGGAAAATGTTTTGCATACAAGAGAAATAACCGTTTTTCTTTTAGATCTGTCGAGACCTAGCATCTGGATCCTAGGTCACTCACACATTTTCTGGGCAGCACGGCGGACTGAGTCGAGACCGGGTGGAAGCGTGCTGGGAGTTTGTGACCTCAAGTTTCACTGGAGAAGAGTTCGGGGCCTGGCCTGGGCCCAGGTCCTGCCCGTGGTAGTGAGCATATCCAGAGTAGCCACTGGCCTACTGGTGCTGGTCATTCACGGGTGGAAATGACCTAGTAAATGTGAGGATCCAGGATCTGCTTGCGGTCATGCAAGTGGTCCTAGATAAGTTCAGCAGCTTCTTTCCTAGATAAGTTCAGCAGCTTCTTTAGCAACGTAGTGGGGGTACGGTCCAGTATATTACCGAGATTGAGTTGTACAGGGGCAAGGAACATAGCAGCTGTGGAAAGGTCAAGGCAACAAGTTAATATGCAGATCGCCAAATTTATAGCGTCAGGAAGAGGGATAGTGCCTGGACACGAGATGCTGGAATCAGAGGTCAGCCGTTTGGTGCTAGAGGATGGTTTTAGCCTTAATGATATAGGCCTAGACAATTTCCTGTCGAACAGTAAGGACGGGGTTGAGCGGGCCATAAGGGCCCTGTGTGGGGGTCGCAGCTCAGGCTTGGGCCTTCGCCACTCCGTGGCCGGTGGAAGAGGGATTTGGTGAGAGCCAACCTGCCACGGACGGCCGTAGGCATCGGGCCTCCTCCCTCAGGTTTAAGGCGGATTTGTGCCTGTGGTTAAAGCTGTGGCCAAAATAACAAGCAACCCCCTTTTATATCAACATTGAATGGTGTTACGTGGATACCTTCAATAAAGTACAAAAGAAAGATATTCCATGTGTGGTCTCATTCATTGCGCGGTGGGGAGGGGGAACCGGTTGGTGGGTCTCGGCAGTCTGCAGGGCACTGCGGCCGATGCCTCTGCCCCTGACTGCTGAGCCCCTCGCTACGTCCCCCATGGTCACCTCTCCCTCCTTCCCATTGTGCAATGCCCCCCGCTGACCCCCCTTCCCTGCTGGGACCTCCTCCAGGGCATATAAACAGCTGCCGGAGTCCCTCCTTCCTCTTACCACATCTGCCCTCAGGGTGAGCATCGCCCGCCCTCCCTCCCTTAAGAAGGTTCTGTTACAAGTTCGGAAGTCAAAGCTGGTGGAAGAGGGATTTGGAGAACCTACCTGCCACGGACGGCCGTAGGCATCGGGCCTCCTCCCTCAGGTTTAAGGCGGTTTTGTGCCTACGGAAAAAGGTTATGGTTTAATTTCAAAGTCACAGCCGGTGGAAGAGGGATTTGGTGAGAGCCAACCTGCCACGGACGGCCGTAGGCATCGGGCCTCCTCCCTCAGGTTTAAGGCGGATTTGTGCCTGTGGTTAAAGCTGTGGCCAAAATAACAAGCAACCCCCTTTTATATCAACATTGAATGGTGTTACGTGGATACCTTCAATAAAGTACAAAAGAAAGATATTCCATGTGTGGTCTCATTCATTGCGCGGTGGGGAGGGGGAACCGGTTGGTGGGTCTCGGCAGTCCTGCTTAGAAATAACATGAAGAAAAAGGAAATTCTTAGCAGATACAAATTGGTAATTTTATTTGAGCAAAGTTAAGTGTTTTTAATTTTTTGGTAGCAGGTCCTTTTCCAACCCATATATCAGAGGTCAGGTTTGACTCAAAGAGGGGCATTCACTAGGTTAAGACCCAGTGGAGAGGTACACCGGGATGTGGTAACTGGACTCAAATAAGATTGGCCATTTTTATCTGGTATCCCATTTTTTTCATTTTTTTTTTCTAAGCAGTAATGCATGTTCACATTCCGGTGTCCACTACTTGCATCCTTCAGATTCCTCCCTTGCTTGTGGTAAGCCTCCTTTAAAGCTATTTTTTAATCTAATGACTATTTTTTAACCTACATATGAAATTGTTATTATCACCTGTTTAGTATAACTGGTTACACATACACTTCAGTATAATCCAACAGAATCACTAACTTTGTTCAAGTGTACCTAGATAAATAGATGCTGTTTTGAAGGCAAAGGGTCATTACATAGATATTGGTTTTATTTAGATTTCTGTTTTGTTTATTCACTTTGCATTTTGTTAAGTACTAAAAAAAAAAATATTAAAACTTCTATTTTTCAAAGCATTCTTAGGGTATGTTCACACGCGGCATCTTTTTTTTTTACCACAAAGATTAATCGTTTTTGTCCCACAAAATGCACCAAAAACGCACTGCGGTAAAACCACATAAAAAATGCTTTGCATTTTTGACGCGTTTTCAGTGTTTTTACCACGTTTTGCCCAATGTGTTTTTTAAGTCAAATTTATTGACTGGAAGGGCTCAAAAACGCTGGAAAAATGCAAAAAGAATTGACATGCTGCATCTTGGTGCATCTTCAAAAACGCAGCCAAGATGCAGCTAACCAAAGTTGCCCAGTGTTGACAGCAAAATAGAAATCTTATAGACTTTGCTAGGAGAAGGAAATGCATGCTTTTTAATGCATCTTTGTGACCTCAAAAACGCACCAAAAATGCAGCAAAAGATGCAGTGTGTGAACTTAGCCTTATGTTGCAGCATTTTTTCCATACCTGCCTAAAACTTTTGCATGGTATTATATCTCGCCCAAGCTCTCCCTATACAGGAGTGGTTGCTCTGACAATACTGCTCTTGAGGTGGGTTATCTCACCAATAACAAAAGTATAATCAGTGTGAACTTGGACATGCCGGAGCTTAGGGCTGGTTCACACTAAGCGACAGCGACAACGAGGTCGCTGTTACGTCACCATTTTCTGTGACGTAACAGCGACCTTGTAAGTCGCTGTTATGATCACTGCTTAGCTGTCAAACACAGCAGCTGAAGCAGCGATCATAACCGCGAGAGCAGGGAGCCGCGCACACTGCTTAGCGCTGGCTCCCTGCTCTCCTAGCTACAGTACACATCGGGTTAATTAACCCGATGTGTACTGCAGCTACATGTGCAGAGAGCCAGAGCCGGCAGCACAGGCAGCGTGAGAGCTGCGGAGGCTGGTAACTAAAGTAAATATCGGGTAACCATCTTGGTTACCCGATGTTTACCCTGGTTACAGCTTACCACAGCTGCCAGATGCCGGCTCCTGCTCCCTGCTCGCTTCATTTCGTCGCTCTCTCGCTGTCACACACAGCGATCTGTGTGTCACAGCGGGAGAGCGCCTTTGAAGAAAACGAACCAGGGCTGTGTGTAACGAGCAGCGATCTCGCAGCAGGGGCCAGATCGCTGCTCAGTGTCACACACAGCGAGATCGCTAATGAGGTCACTGTTGCGTCACCAAAACCGTGCCGTAGCAGCGATTTCGGTAGCGATCTCGCTATGTGTGAAGCACCCCTTAGTCAGGAGGTCACATACACATTAGACCAGGGGTCTCAAACTCAGCTGGGTGTATGGGCCGCATATAGAAAAAAAAATTGAGAGGGGCCGCATTCTTTGCAGGACAAAGTGACATTTTTAATGAATCCATGTTTTTTGCTATACACCTTTGGATCACTTTTTTGAACATTTTTTTGCTTGTTTATTAGAACAAGCCTGCACTTTTGTTTAGTTAAGATTATATATAAAAAAAGCATTTAAAAAAAATATCATGCTTTATATCATGAACAGGCGGGGAAGTCACTCAGAAATCCGCAGCTGTTCACTGATTTGTTACACATGACTACTCTCTAACGCCTCCTTTGTCTGCAGGCCACTTTTGGTACTGCAGGACAATGCATAAAATGAGGCTGCTGAGCTAATAATGCCATATATTGGAGGTCTCACAGCAAGGGTATATGTATATATCACCGATTCCCGCTAATGGAATATATGTATACACCTCCGTACCCTTAATGATAGCACTCCAATAATTCTATGCAATAACAATTACGCTGCCACCACCTAGACTTTCTACAGGTAGCTGGGGACCCGTTACAGATAGCATAAGGCCCTTCGGGATTATTGGATTCGTATATAAAACATGAGGAAGAAACTATTAAATTTTTATATATTTAATCCGAAAATAGGCAGTGTTTAAAAAATATACAAGAATTTACAAAAGGGAACAATACAATTGCAGTATAGACAGTTACATAAAATAAAAGGTATAAAAGTGAAACTTACTAAGCTTGTGCCATAGAAGTGGCGTCTACTTAGGGAGTGTAGGGAACTCCAAGATGGTAGAAGAACGGCCAGCATCACCCTTCATGATGCCCTCCAAGTACTGAATGACCCCCCCAGAAAGGATCTAGTTCCTATTATGCCTTAGCTAACCCCCCTTTCTCTGTGACATCATTTTACAGTTGCTTGTGGGCTGTGCTCCGATGTTCACAAAGTTCCATAATTCTAGGGTTTTTCATATCTTTGCTCCTGGGTCACACAGGTGAAAGATATTAGCGTCATATTTTATATCTCGATTTTACAGTTACATTGATACCAAACACAACGCCTCTAGTAAAATTTTACTGGCTAATACTAATTGGTCGTGATTCCGGCAATCTCCCCTTGGGGCGAGACGGTGCGCTGGGTTCCGCACGACACAGGGATTCTGGCAATATTTTTTCATTTTTCTAGCATTAAAGCAGCACTTAAAACCTGCTTTGGAAGTTTTCCCGCCAAATAGCACAAAGGATTGTCTTTCTCTGCATCTACTTTTTCTGTAGATCTTCCATCATTCATGTCGTAAATACCTTAAGCTTTCAGGCTGATCAGATAATCGTCATGATGATCTGTAGCTGATGGTGGAAATGAGGGGGGTGAAGACCCTTCAACAGTTTTACGTGACACTTTATTTTGAATTTTATCACCTTCGTGTAATATTGTTTTAAAATTAGCAGCATCACATAGTAATGTTAGCCAACATATTGTAGTAATGTCCCCATCTGTGTGCCCTGTAGTAATGTCCCCCATCCGTGTAGTATTGTGCCATCTTTTAGAATTGTGCCCATCCTTGTAGTATTGTACCCATCCTTGTAGTATTGTGTCCATCATTGTAGTATTGTGCCCATCCTTGTGGTATTGTGCCCTGTTGTATTGTGCCCATCCTTGTGCCCTGTAGTATTGTGCCCAGTAGTATTGTGCTCATCCTTGTAATATTGTGCCCAGTAGTATTGTGCTGATCCTTGTAGTATTGTGCCCATCATTGTAATTTTGTGCCCATCCTTGTAGTATTGTGATTATCCTTGTGGTATTGTGCCCATCCTTGTAATATTGTGCCCAGTAGTATTGTGCCCATCCTTGTAGTATTATGCCCAGTAGTATTGGGCCCATCATTGTAATATTGTGCCCAGTAGTATTGTGCCCATCCTAGTAGTATTGTGCTCAGTAGTATTTTGCCTGTCCTTGTAATATTGTGCCCAGCAGTATTGTGCCCATCCTTGTAGTATTGTGCCCTGCAGTTTTGTGCCCATCCTTGTTCCCTGTAGTATTGTGCTCATCCTTTTGGTGTTGTGCCCAACCTTGTAATATTGTGCCCATCCTTGTAGTATTCTGCCCATCCTTGTAGTATTCTGCCCATCCTTGTAATATTGTGCCCAGTAGTATTGTGCTCATCCTTGTAATATTGTGCCAAGTAGTATTGTGCCCATCCTTGTAGTATTGTGCCCTGTAATATTGTGCCCCTCCTTGTCGTATTGTGCCCTGCAGTATTGTGCCCATCCTTGTAGCATTGTGCCCATCCTTGTAGTATTGTGCTCATCCTTGTGCCCTGCAGTATTGTGTTCTGCAGTATTGTGTTCTGCAGTACTGTGCTTATCCTTGTAGTATTGTGCTCATCCTTGTAGTATTGTGCTCATCCTTGTGCCCTGCAGTATTATGTCCTGCAGTATTGTGACCTGCAGTATTGTGCTCATCCATGTAGTATTGTGCTCATCCTAGTGTCCTGCAGTAATGTGTCCTGCAGTAATGTGTCCTGCAGTATTGTGTCCTGCAGTACTGTGCTCATTCTTGTAGCATTCTGCCCATCCTTTAGTAATACGCACACAAAAAAAATTCTCCTCATCTTTCCTCCGTTCCCTGTGTGCCCACGATCAGTATTTGCAGCATTATGGACACAGCATGTTTCAGCTGCGTCCAAAACGCTACGATGTACAGTACAAGCAGAGTGGATGGGATTTCTAAAAATCCTATGCCCACTGTGCTTGTGCAGCCAGCAGTGAAAACTGACATGCGGTGCGATTTTCAGAGGCCGCAGCATGTGAATTTATGCTGCGGAGTTACATGCCCTCCCTTGGGAGAACACAGCGAATAGACCTCAGCTTTCCGAACCCTGATCGCGGGCACGGGCAGCTGCGGTCTCCTAAGGAGACTTGTGGCCCCTCAGGTCAGGACCCGTCACATCCAGGACACAGCGGGTCCTGATCATGAGCACGTACCTGTTTGTTGCGGCCGGTGACGATCGCAGCTCTATGCCGGGGGCTGGCGTTGGGAGGATTTTACTACAATTGAATCATTTGCAGTGCCATGCAGAGGAGCTGTCTGCGTTATACCAATGGCTACCGCCGGCCAATCAGATGCAAGGAGGTGACGTCGTATAGCAACGTCACTTCCTTGCATCTGATTGGCGGGCAGCAGCCATTGGTATAGTGCAGATAGCTCCTCTGCGCAGCACCGCAAGTGATTCAATTGTAGTAAAGTCCTGCCAGGCGCCAACCACCGGGAATAGAGCTGCGATCGTCAGGGGGTCTGCGGGCCACAACAAGCAGCCTCGGGGGCCACATGCGGCCCGCGGGCTGCGCGTTTGAGACCTCTGCATTAGGCTGTTGGCTGAGCTGGTCAATATTGGTGACTTCGACCAACGTTAATCAAACGTGTATACAGGGCCGTCTGCAGATTTTTGTGGGCCCCGGGCGGAAGAGTCCCAGTGGGCCCCATAAACACGCAGACACACACACATACACAGATACGTACATATACATATTTAAAGACAAACTCACAAAATACATATAAACAGACAAATCTATACAGTCATATACACTGACATACATAGATGCACATCATACATGCCTACAGACAGACACACACAGCTCTGCTGCATACAGACACACACACTGCTCTGCTGCATACATACAGAGACACACACACTGCTCTGCTGCATACATACGGACAGACACACACACACACTGCTGCTGCATACATGCATACAGACACACACACACATATTGCTCTGCTGCATACATACATACAAGACACAGCTCTGCTGCATACATAGACACACACACAGCTCTGCTGCATACATACAGACACACACAGCTCTACTGCATACATACAGACACACACTGCTCTGCTGCATACATACAGACACACTCACACTGCTCTAGCGGCTTTTCCTCTTTTGAAAAAGCCGGCCGCCCATTATTCAATCTCGTATTCACTGCTTCCCCCGCCCTCCGGCGCCTATGATTGGTTGCAGTCAAACCCACCTCCACGCTGAGTTACAGCTGTCTCACTGCAACCAATCACAGCCGCCGGTAGGCGGGTCTATATCGTGCAGTACAATAAATAAATAAATAATTTTTAAAAAACGGCATGCGGTCCCCCAATTTTGATACCAGCCAAGGTAACGGCACACGGTTGAAGGCTGGTATTCTCAGGATGGGGAGCCCAACGTTATGGGGAGCCCCCCAGCCTAAAAATATCAGCCAGAAGCCGCCCGGAATTGCCGCAACCATTAGATGCGACAGTCCCGGGACTCAACCCGGCTCATCCCGAATTGCCCTGGTGCGGTGGCAATCGAGGTAATAAGGAGTTAATGGCAGCAGCCCATAGCTGCCACTAAGGCCTAGGTTAACCATGGCAGGTGTCTCCCCGAGATACCTTCCATGATTAACCTGTAAGTGAAAATAAATAAACACATACACCCGAAAAAATCCTTTATTTGGAATAAAAAACAAAAAAACACCCTCTTTCACCACTTTATTAAAATCCCCAAATATCCCTCCAGGTCCAGCGTAAACATCACGAGGTCCCGCATCCAGCTCTGCTACATGAAGCTGACAGGAGCGGCAGTAGAACACAGCTGCTCCTGTGAGCTCCACGCAGAAACTGAGAATGTCAGTCACTGAGGTAATGCCGGTGTGTGTGTGTGTGCAGTGATGATGGGTGCGGTAGTGCCGGTGTGTGTGCGGTGATGATGAGGGCTGTAGTGTCAGGATGTGTGTGGGTATGTTGGGATGTGTGCGATGATGTCGGGGTGTGAGCGGTGAAGATGTGGGTGGTAATGTCGGGAAGTGTGTGGTAATGTTGGGATGCATGCTGTAATGTCGGGATCTGTGCGGTAATGTCGGGATGTGTGCGGTGATGTCAGGAGGTGTGCGGTGATGTCGGGGTGTGTGCGGTAATGTCGGGATGTGTGCGGTAATGTCAGGATGTGTGCGGTAATGTCGGGGTGTGTGCGGTAATGTCAGGGTGTGTGCAGTGATGTCGGGGTGTGTGCGATGATGTCGGGGTGTGTGCGATAATGTCGGGGTGTGTGCAGTGATGTCGGGGTGTGTGCGGTGATGTCGGGAGGTGTGCGGTAATGTCGGGGTGTGTGCAGTGATGTCGGGAGGTGTTCGGTGATGTTGGGAGGTGTGCGGTGATGTCGGAAAATGTGCGGTAATGTCGGGGTGTGTTTGGTGATGTTGGGAGGTGTGCGGTGACGTCAGGAGGTGTGCGGTAACATCGGGGTGCGTGCGGTGATGTCAGGATGTGTGCGGTGATGTCGGGAGATGTGCGGTAATGTCGGGGTGTGTGCGGTGATGTCAGGAGGTGTGCAGTAATGTCGGGGTGTGTGCGGTGATGTCGGGATGTGTGCGGTGATATCGGGAGGTGTGCGGTGATGTCGGGAGGTGTACGGTGATGTCGGGGTGTGTGCAGTGATGTCGGGGTGTGTGCGATGATGTCGGGGTGTGTGCGATAATGTCGGGGTGTGTGCAGTGATGTCGGGGTGTGTGCGGTGATGTCAGGAGGTGTGCGGTAATGTCGGGGTGTGTGCAGTGATGTCGGGAGGTGTGCGGTGATGTCGGGAGGTGTGCGGTGATGTCGGGAGGTGTACGATGATGTCAGGGTGTGTGCGGTAATGTCGGAATGTGTGCAGTGATGTCGGGAGGTGTGCGGTAATGTCGGGAGGTGTGCGGTGATGTTGGGAGGTGTGCGGTAATGTCGGGATGTATGCGGTGATGTCGGGAGGTGTGCGGTAATGTCGGGGTGTGTGCGGTGATGTCGGGATGTGTGCGGTGATATCGGGATGTGTACGGTGATGTCGGGAGGTGTGCGGTGATGTCGAGGTGTGTGCGGTAATGTCGGGATGTGTGCGGTAATGTCGGGATATGTGCGGTAATGTCGGGTTGTGTGCGGTAATGTCGGGTTGTGTGCGGTAATGTCGGGGTGTGTGCAGTGATGTCGGGGTGTGTGCGATAATGTCGGGGTGTGTGCAGTGATGTCGGGGTGTGTGCGGTGATGTCGGGAGGTGTGCGGTAATGTCAGGGTGTGTGCAGTGATGTCGGGAGGTGTGCGGTGATGTCGGGAGGTGTGCAGTGATGTCAGGAAATGTGCGGTAATGTCAGGGTGTGTGCGGTGATGTCGGGAGGTGTGCGGTGACGTCGGGAGGTGTGCGGTAACGTCGGGGTGTGTGCGGTGATGTCGGGATGTGTGCGGTGATGTCGGGAAGTGTGCGGTGATGTCGGGGGGTGTGCGGTGATGTCAGGAGGTGTGCAGTGATGTTGGGGTGTGTGCGGTGATGTTGGGATGTGTGCGGTAATGTCGGGAGGTATGCGGTGATGTCGGTAGGTGTGCTGTAATGTCGAGATTAGAGATGAGCGAACCGGTCGCGGTTCGGTTCGGCGAACCACTCGAACCGCATAGGAAACAATGGGAGGCAATCACAAACACATAAAAACACCTAGAGAAAACCCTCAAAGGTGTCCAAAAGGTGACAAACAACTCACAACACAACACAAACACATGGGAAAGTGACAAGGACATATACTCATGCGAAAATAATAGAGCTGGACAAGGAAAAAGAGGAGGAGACACAGATATAGCCATGGCATGCCCTTCTAAAATCAGGTAAAACACCGCAAGGTTACTCCAAGCGGAGTCTCCCTTTTTTCCAAAAATTGGGCCCCACACACACCCACCCCTTCAGTGGCAGCACTTGTGCCCCAGTTGTACACTTCACAGGTAGATTTGCATCAAGCACATTCAAAAATACGCCATCCTTAACCGTCCCCAGGATGACCCCGGGGTAGGTATCTAAGTCTTTCCTGATCCCAGCTCTGTTCATCTTGGATCATTTTTAAAAACAATGTAAGCAAGGGTTACTCCAAGCGGAGTCTCCCTTTTTTTCCAAAAATTGGGCCCCACACACACCCACCCCTTCAGTGGCAGCACTTGTGCCCCAGTTGTACACTTCACAGCTAGATTTGTATCAAGCATATTCAAAAATATGCCATCCTTAACCGTCCCCAGGATGTCACCGGGGTAGGTAGCAAAGTCTTTGCTGAACCATGACTTGTTCATCTTGGCTCCTTTTAAAAAACACAGCAAGCAAAGGTTACTCCAAGCGGAGTCTCCCTTTTTTCCAAAAATTGGGCCCCACACACACGCACCCCTTCAGTGGCAGCACTTGTGCCCCAGTTGTACACTTCACAGGTAGATTTGTATCAAGCACATTCAAAAATACGCCATCCTTAACCGTCCCCAGGATGACCCCAGGGTAGGTAGCAAAGTCTTTGCTGAACCATGACTTGTTCATCTTGGCTCCTTTTAAAAAACACAGCAAGCAAGGATTACTCCAAGCGGAGTCTCCCTTTTTTCCAAAAATTGGGCCCCACACACACCCACCCCTTCAGTGGCAGCACTTGTGCCCCAGTTGTACACTTCACAGGTAGATTTGCATCAAGCACATTCAAAAATACGCCATCCTTAACCGTCCCCAGGATGACACCGGGGTAGGTAGTTAAGTCTTTCCTGATCCCAGCTCTGTTCATCTTGGATCATTTTTAAAAAAAAATGTAAGCAAGGGTTACTCCAAGCGGAGTCTCCCTTTTTTCCAAAAATTGGGCCACACACACACCCACCCCTTCAGTGGCAGCACTTGTGCCCCTGTTGTGCACTTCACAGGTAGATTTGCATCAAGCACATTCAAAATTACGCCATCCTTAACCGTCCCCAGGATGACCCCGGGGTAGGTAGCAAAGTCTTTGCTGAACCATGACTTGTTCATCTTGGCTCCTTTTAAAAAACACAGCAAGCAAGGGTTACTCCAAGCGGAGTCTCCCTTTTTTCCAAAAATTGGGCCCCACACACACACACCCCTTCAGTGGCAGCACTTGTGCCCCAGTTGTACACTTCACAGGTAGATTTGTATCAAGCACATTCAAAAATACGCCATCCTTAACCGTCCCCAGGATGACCCCGGGGTAGGTAGCAAAGTCTTTGCTGAACCATGACTTGTTCATCTTGGCTCCTTTTAAAAAACACAGCAAGCAAGGGTTATTCCAAGCGGAGTCTCCCTTTTTTCCAAAAATTGGGCCCCACACACATCCACCCCTTCAGTGGCAGCACTTGTGCCCCAGTTGTACACTTCACAGGTAGATTTGCATCAAGCACATTCAAAAATACGCCATCCTTAACCGTCCCCAGGATGACCCCGGGGTAGGTAGCAAAGTCTTTGCTGAACCATGACTTATTCATCTTGGCTCCTTTTAAAAAACACAGCAAGCAAGGGTTACTCCAAGCGGAGTCTCCCTTTTTTCCAAAAATTGGGCCCCACACACACCCACCCCTTCAGTGGCAGCACTTGTGCCCCAGTTGTACACTTCACAGCTAGATTTGTATCAAGCACATTCAAAAATACGCCATCCTTAACCGTCCCCAGGATGACACCAGGGTAGGTAGCTAAGTCTTTCCTTATCCCAGCTCTGTTCATCTTGGATAATTTTTAAAAACAATTTAAGCAAGGGTTACTCCAAGCGGAGTCTCCCTTTTTTCCAAAAATTGGGCCCCACACACACCCACACCTTCAGTGGCAGAACTTGTGCCCCAGTTGTACACTTCACAGGTAGATTTGCATCAAGCACATTAAAAAATACGCCATCCTTAACCGTCCCCAGGATGACCCCGGGGTAGGTAGCAAAGTCTTTGCTGAACCATGACTTGTTCATCTTGGCTCCTTTTAAAAAACACAGCAAGCAAGGATTACTCCAAGCGGAGTCTCCCTTTTTTCAAAAAATTGGGCCCCACACACACCCACTCCTTCAGTGGCAGCACTTGTGCACCAGTTGTACACTTCACAGGTAGATTTACATCAAGCACATTTAAAATCCACAAGCATTTACTCTCCTCAGGATGACACAGGGGTAGTAAATTCCTTGTGGATCCATGACTTGTTCATTTTGATGAATGTTAGTCTGTCCACGTGCGCATATCTGTCAGCACACACCCAGCAGCACTGAAGACACGTTCAGAGACAACGCTGGCAGCTGGACACGACAAAATCTCCAAAGCGTAAGTGGAGAGCTCTGGCCATTTTTCAAGATTTGAAGCCCAAAATGAGCAAGGCTCTATTTGCAAAGTCATGGCATCGATGTTCATTTGGAGATACTCCTGTATCATCCTCTCCAGCTGTTCACTATGTCTCAGACTTGTTGTCTCTGGTGGCTTTGCAAAGGATGGTCTAAAAAAATTATGAAAAGATTCAATAAAATTGCTGTTACCAGCACCAGATACGGTGCTACTGGTACGGGTAGACTGTTGAAGATGACGAGACCGTCTCATGTTTGTCAAGTTACAACTGGGAGATTCACTGACTGCACCACGGTTGTTTGGTGGAAAAGCCGAGCTAAGATCGAGTAACAGCTTCTGCTGATACTCCTGAATACGTGCGTCTCTTTCTATGGCTGGAATTTTGTCACAAAATTTGGACTTGTACCGGGGATCTAATAGTGTGGCAAGCCAGTACTCATCATCACTTCTAATTTTGACAAAACGAGGGTCATGTTGGAGATAGTGCAGCAAGAAGGCGCTCATGTGTCTTGCGCAGCCATGCGGACCAAGTCCACGCTGTGTTTGTGGCATAGAGGTGCTAACCGTTCTTTCTTCCTCTGACATCTCCCCCTAACCTCTTTAAACAGAAATTTGACCAAGGTCTCCCTCATCCGTTGAGTCTTCCATGTCCATGGACAGTTCGTCCTCCATTTCTTCACGTTCTCCTGCACCTTCCTCAACATTTCGCCTGCTACTATGCGCCCTTGTTGATCCCTGTCCCCCATGGTCCCATGCCTGCTGCGTTGGTGATGATGAACATCTGGACCTTGGTGATGTTGTTGTGTCTTGCGCATATGAATCCTCCTGTAGTTCCTCCCCTTCCTGTTGTCCCACCCCCTGACTCCGAATAGTGTTTAGCGTGTGCTCCAGCATGTAAATGACTGGAATTGTCATGCTGATAATGGCATTGTCAGCGCTAAACATATTTGTCGCCATGTCAAAACTGTGCAGAAGGGTGCATAGGTCCTTGATCTGAGACCACTCCATTAGGGTGATCTGCCCCACCTCTGCATCTCGTTGGCCCAGGCTATACGTCATGACGTATTGCACCAGGGCTCGACGGTGCTGCCACAGTCGCTGTAACATGTGGAGAGTCAAATTCCAGCGTGTCGGCACATCGCATTTCAGGCGATAAACCGGCAGGCCGAAAGACTTCTGGAGTGATGCTAGTCGCTCAGCAGTGGTGGTTGAACGGCGGAAGTGAGCAGACAGTTTTCGTGCCCTGTTCAGGAAGGCCATCTAGGCCGGGATAGTGTGTTAAAAATTGCTGGACAACAAGGTTCAACATGTGAGCCATACAAGGCACGTGTGTCACCTTGCCCAGGCGAAGGGCCGCACCCAGGTTTGCAGCATTGTCGCACACGGCCTTACCAGGCTGCAGGTTGAGTGGAGACAACCATTTATTAAACTCAGTCTCCAGAGCTGCCCACAACTCAGCCGCTGTGTGACTCTTATTTCCAAGACATTTCAAGCTAAAGACCGCCTGATGCCGTTGCGCTCTGCTGCCAGCATAGTAATGAGGGGTGCGTGATTCCTTCTGCACAGTTACAACGTTGGTGGCCTGACCAGGCAGGCTTGGGGCGGAGGTGGAGGACCCAGACGAGGTGGAGGAGGCAGAAGCAGTGGTGAATCTTGGACAGACAGAGGATTGACACACAAGTCGTGGGGACGGCAAGACTTGTGCAGCAGACCCTTCATCATCTATCACCATAGTTACCCAGTGCCCAGTCAGCGACATGTAACGTCCCTGTCCATGCTTACTAGTCCAAGTATCGGTGGTGAAATGCACCCGTTCACACACAGAGTTTCTCAAGGAAGCGGTGATGTTGTGTGCAACATGCTGGAGTAGCGAAGGCACACCTTTCTTAGAGAAGTAGTGGCGACTGGGCATCTGGTACTGGGGCACAACGACAGACATAAGGTCTCTAAAATCCTGTGTGTCCACCAGGCGGAAAGGCAGCATTTCGGTAGCCAAGAGCTTACAGAGGGATAAAGTCAACCTTTTAGCTTTGTCATGGGTCACAGGAAATGGCCTTTTATTTGTCCACATCTGAGGGACAGAGATCTGGCTGCTGTGTGTAGACGGTGGTGAGTAGGGTGTCCGTGAAAAAAACAGGTTTGTGAGGAAAGTGCAGGCGTAGACATGATGTTGCCTTCATGCAACGTTGATGCTATCGATGTCTGAGAGAGCTGTACACACGCACTTGTTTCCCCTTCCAAACCAAATGACGACCTACCAAGCAAACTGCCTGTTGCGGTTACAGTGGTGGAAGTTGTGCGTGGAAAACCAGGTGGGACAGCTGTCCCCACATTCCTAGAAGATGAAGAGCGCGCGGATGCACTTGAAAGGGCAGGCGGTGGATGGTTTGCTCCGCTAGACCACATTGCAGCGCGGTGAGCTTCCCATTGGGACATATGATATTTATTCATGTGATGATTCATGGAAGAAGTTGTCAAACTCCTGAGGTTTTGCCCTCTACTAACAGAATCACGACAAATTTTACATATCACATGATTTGGGCGATCTTTTTCTATGTCAAAAAAGGTCCAGGCTAGGCAAGGCTTAGAGAGCATGTGACCTGCTGAGCCCCCCCGACTAGTGCTCAGAGGCAGAGTGGTGGCTGAGGATGCAGTTGTAGACGCACTACCAGTACTACTCCTCTGTCCAGGAAGGCGCAAGGTAACTTTGTCGTCAGCAGTATCCTCCTCCACCACCTCTGTTGACCTCCTCGAGTGCCTGACTGGGGGTTGACAGTAGTTGGGATCTAGAACTTCCTCATCAATTGTTGTGTTTGCACTCCCCTCACCCTCAGACCGAGCCTCTTCTTGCCCTGACCGAATATTTAAGTTGTCATCCCAATCTGATATCTGTGTCTCATCGTCATCAGTATGTTCCTCATTGTCTATTACAACAGGTATTTCAGTTTGTGAATAAGGGTCAACATTATGCTCAGAAACCTGTTCATCACGGCCTGAATCTGAGTCACAAAGGTTCTGGGTATCACTGTAGACCATTTCCTGGTCTGTACTCACTGCAGCTTGGGAGCAGACCTCTGATTCCCAGGCTATAGTGTGACTGAACAGCTCTGCAGACTCAGCCATCTTAGTTCCACCATACTGTGCAGGGCGGATGGAGACTTCAGAGCTGGGAGAAAGCAAGTGTGATTGGGATGACAACTCAGAGGACTGGTGTTTTTTGGATGCGGTAGTTGAGGTGGCTGAGAGGGCACTTGTTGGACCACTTGAGATCCATTCAAGCATTTTCTTTTTTTGGCCATCATCTACCTTTGTTCCAGTTCTTTGTGTCCGTAAAAAAGGGAGCACATCGGATTGTCCACGGTAAGTAGTAGACATCTTACTTTTGCTGGAAGGTGGTCTATCTTCAGCAGATGTTAATGGAGCTTTGCCACCTTCCCCATGGACAAACCCTTTTTTTCCTTTTCCAACACCCCTCTTCCCCTTTCCACCAGCATCTGTCATTTTGCCACTCATTTTGATTGCGACAAGATTGTGCACTTAAAATATGG